>NC_133655.1:187020723-187730966 GCF_009905375.1 Apium graveolens | reverse complement strand
CTCTTGAACATTTGGAACCCAATTTCTATAGGAATACCTCATTATTCCCTTATCATTCTCGGTATTAATCTTTTATCTAATTGTTGGCTCTCTGCCTTCATTCATCACTTTTTCTTGGCACAATAATAAATTTCCCAATAATTCAGACCGCATAGCGATCTCAAACAGCTTTTCGGTACCGGCTCCGGTTACCTTCACTTCTATTTCCATTTTCTCAACATCTCTTATAAACTCTCCCAAAGACATTATCATCTTGAGTCTCCTTTTTACTAAGGGCATCAGCCACCACATTGGCTTTCCCCGAATGATAAAGAATCTCCCAATCATAATTCTTGATTAGCTCTAACCGCCTCCTATGGCGTATGTTGAGCTCTTTCTACGTAAAAATGTACTAGAGCTCCTATGGTTTGTGTAAATCTCGGAGTTCTATCCATACCAGTAGTGCCTCCAATATTTAGGGCAAAACTATTGCCACGAGCCCAAGCTCATGGGTAGGGATATCGAATTTCATATTACCTCAATTGTCTTGACGCGTACGTGATTACCTTGTTGTGCTGTATAAGAAGCACCCTAATTCCTTATGTGAAGCGTCAATACAAATCACAAAATCTCCTTTTTCCATCTGACAATGCCAACATAGGGGTCGTCACCAACCTTTGCTTCAGTTGTTAAAAGCTTTTCTCGTATTTCTCTGTCCATTCAAACTTCTCAGTCTTACGAGTAAGCCGCGTTAAAGGGGCTACTATCTTTACAAACTTGAACGAACCTCCGGTAGTGACCCGCCAATCCTACCTCTGGTAGTTTCCCTAACCATGGTCATCAATTCCTCAATGGTCCTTTATTCATTCTTGTTAGGATCTTCCACGAGATCCTCCTCAGCAACAATCCCATCTAGGACAACATCCTCAACCATTACATCCTCAATATGAACATCATCCGGTCCTGCGTTAGGACGCTCTATCGGATCCACAATCCGATCTCCAATTAGTAATAAAACATCATCGCGCTGTCACTTCTCAACCTCAGGGTTCGGAGTCCCGCTACCAAATACGATAACGAACTACGCTACTATCACGATATTTATAAAGGTTCCCATAAGGGTTTTAACTGTCGGTACTACGTTAAGTAGTCCGACTATGAACTTGGCAAGAGTTCCTATTATCTTAGTGAACTTATTATTAACGTCACATCATCTCTGAGGTTTATAAAGCTTAGCTCTGATACCACTTCTGTAACACCCCTAAATCCGGAGTCGGGGATCCGGGTTGTCACGAGTTCCATTTCCCTTAATAACACCCAATCTTAATAATAATCATCTACTCTGTACTGTGACCCCACAATAACACACACACCCCAAGTTATAGTCTCAGAGATGAATATCCAAAAAATAATCACAAGAGTCGTTATTATTCCACAATTATATGCCAATACACCTTAAACAGTTTCTGAATAAATTTACATTTCATTGCCATTATTACATTCATAAATATACATAATCTGATACATCAAAAGGTGAAAGCCTAGCCTATTGGTAGTTCCCACCTCAGCTACAGCGACATCAACGTCTATAGGAAACTGCGGAACGTTCCTATCCGCTCGCGAATTGGGAGCTTGGTCCTGTTCATCTTGTCTATCCTGATTGTTGTGTGATGAAAGAGAAAGCAAGGGTGAGCAGCAACCCACCAAAATATAGGTATAATGATTAACAATTATGAGCCGTCTCATAGTACTCATAAAAATCTTGGTCAAGAAGATGAACCAAGTTGATAGCTTTATGCGATTAGTCGTAAAATATTCAGTATATATATACTATATACTTTTCAAAATATTGGAAGTCCTCTTCCATGCATATACACCAGAGTTCCAGTGTATAATTGTATAAAAATATCGTTGCAAGGTGATCTCATATATCTAACCTTGTCTCAACGTTAGTCCGGAAAAATCTTTGTCATGCATAAGATAATCATTTACTAGATATAAGTTTAAAAGATGAAGTTACAAGATACTCCAATATACTTATTCTTTTCCAAATACTACTTGAACTAACCACCGTTCAAGTTATAATTAGTTTCAAAAGTTCTCACATAGATGAGACTACAAGACCAGATTTGAATAGATTAAAATCTTTAAAATATCATCAAAAGTAAAATGAGTTACGAGATACTTCAGTTGATGCAAACATCATTTGAAAACTTGACCCTGCCAACACTCAACATCGCCCAAACCGTAGCCGTTCTATCGAAGTGCTCTGAGTAGTGGTTGCAGAAATATTCAATTGGTGATGAACTCATTACGGGAGTTTGCCACGCCAGGAAGACCACTTACGATGATCAGTCGTAGTAGTGCAACCCCACCATTTTCTACATGTAGAGGAGAACCTGTCGGATTTACTTGTCAACCGAACACTGAACTCCTAAGGAATGGACCGCCTTAGCGGAACTTCCAGGCCATTTGGGCCAATATAATAAGGCTGGGCCGGCGCCACTCGACCACTTACGCCACTCCTAGTTCAGATGAAATCCATGACTCTGAAACGTAAAGCTCGTCCCCCCTTTCCCCAAGTAGAAACTTGTTGATACGACTCCACCAAGAAGTCGTATCTAGTTGGAAAGGAAAACTCACCAATATTTCCCAGGCGATGCCTGTTAATGGATTAACTTGTTCCAAGAATTTTACTTCCCGAGTGTTGGGTAAGTAATCAAAAACTCTTTTATCAAAACAGCAACCTTGTTGCGAATATAAAACACCCCACAGAGCCGGATCCCTCAGGTTTGAGCGAATATTTAAATCCCCTTTAAAAGGAAGATCTTAAATATAAAAATGAGTTTTGGGATCCGCCCTAACCTTTAAAAATCATTTTGAAGACTCGAAAACACTTTAAAGAGTGTTTGGAGTAATGCCGATTTAATGAAATAAATCAGTCCCAATATATTAGAAAATATCTGAATATATTATTTAAATAATATTCTCATAAAGAATAATCTTTATTAAAATAATTGAAGTAGAAGTTTTAAAACTTATACTTGCAATGAATATTAAATAACCAAAGATATACTTATACGAAAGTACTATCTTTATTTGAATAATCAAAAGGGAGTTTGATTATCGACACATTATTTCTTAATAAAATAAAGAATAATAATTAGTAATTAATCAGAGTCATAAGTCCTCGAATGAATATTCAAAATAATATTCATTAATAAAATAAATGGAGTCATAAGCCCTCGAATGAATTTTCAAAATAATATTCATTAATAATAAACGGAGTCTAAGCCCTCGAATAATATTCAAAATAATATTCATTAATAAAATAAAGTTATCGATAAAACCTTATTCGATTAATAGTTTTGAAAACTATAACCATATATATATATAATTATATTATATATAAAATCTACTCGGGATCCTCGACTCCCGATTTTAGAAAATGTTTTCACCTTTGGGTCCCTATACTAAGGGTATAGCAAATTACCGCTATTCTCTAGCATAGGTATTATCAACTTAACCAACAGATATATAGGCAAGAATACAAAAAGGCATGCATATGTACCATATCACATGCTACAATATATCGCAAGAATTTGCTAATATAACCATCATGCATCCTATTACAAGATAATGCATATACAAGTGTATACATCACAACAACAGTATAACGGGTAGAAAACTTGCCTGAGCGACTGGGGGTTACAAATGGCTCGGGACGAGTCTGGTAACCTATAAACAACAAGTAAGTTGGAATTAAACCAAAGTCACTTGTAAATCTATACTTTAACCAACTTAGACTCTAACGCTTGCTTTGCGCTTACTGATTCTCTTAAGTCACTCGAGTACCCTCGGCTCCACCATTTTTAATAATTTAACCATTACGAGTTTTAAGGCGATTTCTTCGCGAGTGTCTTACTAACTGCCTAACACACTTAACATAATTGTTTCATACACTAATTAACCTTTTAAGGTCCTTAACCAAGGTTTCAAAGTAAGGCGAGGGGTAATGGTTCGGCGCGAAACGCCGTTACTTAAAAGGCTCGTTTTTTCCTAAACCGTACATCGAGAATCAAACGAACTATATATCAAAACGAAGCTCGTAACATGAACTATCTAAAAATGGCAATGGTCAGAATCTAGCAGGGAGTTCTCGGGTCTAATATTATGAACAAAGCAGTCCTAAAGTAAATCGGACCTTACGACGGCTATGTTTACCGCGATTTTCCAAATTTTTACCATTCCAAATCATATCAATCCAACTACCAATCAACAACAACTCAAGATACACATCAATGCTACTGATTTCAGTCATAATAAGCTCAAGGATCTCAATCCAATCATATATTATAACATCTCCAAATTCAACTAAACTACTTAACAATTAAGCTCGAATCATGCTTATCATTCAAATTACTACTCATCCATCCAAACCATCTCCAAACTTCAACATTCAAACTTATTACTAAAGGGTGTGAAGATTTATACCTTCCTTGGGAGGTGTTAAGTTGCTAGGAAGCCTTAGGGAGCCTCCTACAAGCTTGATATTCCAATGAAATCAAGAACACAAAGTTAGGCTTTGAAGTTTCTAAAAGTCCGATTTAAAGAACTGTAAAAATAAGGGTCTTACCATACTTATTTGGAAGAGACTTGTGAACAAGAGTTGTAGGATATCTCAATACCTTTCTAACGAGCTATAGAACACAATATTTGAGTGAGTATTGAAGGAGATATGGCAGTTTGAAGTTGCTGGGTTTGTTTTAGCCGAGAGCTTTCTTCTTGAAATGGGAAAGTCAACTTCTAATTTTTGTGTTTTATGATATTTGCTTGGTTGCTTCTCCTTTTTTGGCCTTGGAAAATGTTTTAGCTTTTTACCATGGTAAATTTTACTGGCCCAAATCAACCAACAAAACAAAACCCCTTGTCATGCTTATGTCATGTTGCACATGTCATAAGCTTTCACTTGTCCGCACCTTGTTGGTTTGATGATATCATCATCCCTAACCTCCTTGATTAACTCCTAATTGCTTGCCTAATGACCGCTGATCTGTTATCCGGTTCGCTTAACTTTCGTTTTCGTTTATCGTTTGAGGGATCATACCCGGTATCTTATTACTTAGGTTTCCTTAACCTTTCTCAATACATTATAATCCTTTCATGATCCTCTCTTATAATCCTTGAATTTAAATCCTTTTATTCTGTTACCTATACTCAATCTTTCTGTATCTGATAGATTTTCGGGAAAAATCAAAGTGTTCGGAATTGGATTCTGACGATCTTTACATACACTTATATACCATATAGAGTACTAATAAAATCTCAGAATATCCATAACAGAACCCCTACATAGTGTGGCATGAAAAATTTTCTCATTCAGCAAAAACATTATTCATAAGGGTTTCAAAAATTTCCAAAAATTGGGGTTATTACATAAATCAACATAAAAATAATTAGGAAGATATCACAATTATCTATATTTTATTTTGGACATATAAAAATTAAAATACTCAATTAATATTATTTTTAAACATCCAAAACACATTAACACTTAACAAATAATTCACAAAATAGATACTGAACACATATAATAATTATCTATTAGCAAAAATAATTACACGATATATCCCGGATATTAAAATTATATATCTTTGGTGGAAAAATTTAATCCACCAGAAAGTTTTTAAATACTTGTATTTGATCACTTTGTATTTTAATTTCATCAATACTTTCACTCCGCACCATAACCAAATCAAACACAGTTATATTCATAGTAGAAATGTTCTTAAAATTGAAAATGTAGCCAGAATTACATTCAACCCCCCCTTTTGTATTTCTTTCTTAGATTGTTAGGGAATAACAAGTAGTCTCATCATTCACTTTTTACATGATCTCAGCTTTCTTTCCTTTAAACAACTTTTTCGTATAAGGAGTCATTTGACTAGTATCCATTATCATGATCTTTGTTTGCTCCCTTAGTTCTTCAATAGCCTCGCGCTTTTCAACCTTGCTTCTTTCGTTCCTCCGGTGCATCAGGTCTTGTCTATATTGCTTTCTTTCATTTCTCAAGCTCTTAAATATCTCCCTCGACATTTGAATGGTTCCTCCTCTCTTTTAATGTTGGCCTCCACTATTTATTTCTGATTCTGGCCTCCACTATTTGTTTCTGATTCCATCGCATATTATTAAAAATAGATATAAACATATCCTCTTTTTTTGGTCATGCGATGTTTTTCTCTTTTTTTCTTTGCTTGTTCGGACGGCTTCACTCCCATCGGTCTAACTGGAGTAGAAGGACTTTGCGTTTCTCTATTAGAATCTGGAGTAGTGAAACCTTCTTCATCAACGCAATCATCATTGAGATTGATTGGTGATTCCATTTGTGTTGGTAAATTTCGTCGAAACAGAAGAGAACTAGTGGGAATTTCTACGAATTGAGGATGTGTGGCAACTATTTCATAACATTCCCATTTGTCGATTTTTTTTCCATTTCCGTTGAATATAGTCCTTGAGATTGAGTATCTAAAACTTAACAATAAATACCAAACCATCACACAAATGATATAAACATATTAAACTATATAAATACTTACATCATCTACTAAATGGTCCCTCTTGTATTATATCTACTAGCTTGATTCTTGGCACATTGCCATTTTTTAGTGATATCTTAAATGGCGCCCGTGTGACTTAAGAAACTTTTGAATAGGCTCAGCATGAGAATTTTTCGGAGTGATACACCCAATTTAGCGCATAATCCTCGTGAATTCTCCCATAAATTATTTTGTTTGAAACGATAATTAGATCAACGAATTGTCAAGCCAAAGAAATGTATAATCGTAATTCTTTGGAGGGGAGCCAATCAGTACCCATTTCTTAAATATGTATGTTTATCTTACTATACTATATAAAGAGAATATGGTAATAAATTATTGGCAGTTTGGGTTCAACATCCTAATCACATTATATTCTAATTATTTTATACTTATTTTATTGAACCACTTTTGGTTATCATTAGTATTATTAAGTTTTAATAAAGAAATAAATATATAACAAATTAAGTCTAGACAGTTATAGTTTTGTAATGGACTTCAACTTACATTTCTCCTCCCGTGACCCAATCGCAATCTACGTGCTAATTAATCATTATTGTAATTTAAACCACTCATTAAATATAACAACTCCCTCTATTTTTTAATATATGACTTGTAGCGCACATGTTTAGGAGGTTTGATTATATAATTAAAATTATTTTTTCTTTTTTGTGAATAAAAATTTTGATCTCATATTTTTATTCAAAAAAAAAATTTCTTAAAAATAATAATTCTAAATATATGGTCAACTCTGCTAAATATGTTTGTCAAAAAGTCAAATGTCATATATTAAAAACAGAAGGAGTATAATGCAACACGACGAACACTCTTGTCTTTACCAAGGCAACGTGAGCTCCGCTGCCTGATCTCTTCGTTCTTTTACATATATCATTTTTTATTAATACACCTAATTAATTAAATTAAGGCATCGTTTGTCTTCATATAACTCCAACTGTGTAATTTGAAATTTCTTGGATTATAAAATAATTATATTTTTTTGGTTTAATGTATTTTAAATTGGATAAAGGAAGTTGAAATTCCATTATATTTGTAGTTCCTACAAAATATAGGAACTTAGTTACCTAACTCAACCATGATCACTAAAATTTACATAGCTAATAAGTACAAAATCATTTAATACTTACCAAAATTAACTACATAATCACTAGTTACATGATAATAAACCAAACACATACATTTCTAATTAGATGTAACTTATACACTAACTTAATAACAAGGAAATTCGATTTCCCGTGTAATTATAAAATTAACGAACAAACAAAGTCTAAGGGTAATTTAAATGTTTTTTCCACTTCAACATCCCCTGTCAAAATTTGTATTGATGCACCTATTACATTTAATGATTCAATTTTAATAATTACAACTACATGGGTTTGTAATGTACTGGATAGTTATAACAGTTATTATTTAATTTTATTAAATCGGACTAAATTAGCCCGTACTTTGCATGAGTTATAAGCTAGTATATATAAATATAAAATATGTGAAAAGATAAAAGTGTGTAAAAATTTATATTACAAGTGAATCTTAAAATTGCAATTTATAATTATATGACCGTTAAAAATTGAAATTATAGCTATTAGAAATTTAGGACCATTATATAGTCGTTAGAATTACACCGAAACACCAATAAAGTAAAAAAATGAATTAAATATACATGCCCCGCTATTTGATGGGCATCAACAAGTCCATTAAAAATTGATGTAGGGAGTGATGAATCAATGCTTCACCATTAATAGATGAAGTGAAATCCACCGATACATTTACTTTTACATTCAATTATCAATAAAGCTCATGAGTTTTTTTTAATGCTGCCCGGACGTGCATATGCTCTAATGGTTATAGATAATAGATCTAGTAACTGATCTTTGCATGCGGTTACTTGTGGAAGGCTTAACGCTCATCTTTGCAGAACATATGAATAAGAATGAGGGTTAAGAAAGAGGATTTGTTTTTAAGTAAATATACTCAACACTGAACATGTAACACACCTATTATGTAGGCGTAATTAAACAAATTAATATATACTTCTAGGTAATTGTTTACACGCAGAAAATGAAAAATTCTATTCTTTAAATATTTAATATGATCCTATTACATAAAAGAATAATTAAGATAGTTGAAAAATATTAATGTTATTGTAGTATCAATTAAAATAATATTATAATGGTTTGTAAAATTTACCAACGGAGACATAACTAATATTTCGTGAGATTACAAATGTTATGTAGTAGAGATTTACCTCAATGCCACATAAAACTTTTCTACACAACCGATAACTTAAAAAAATACCACATACATAAGAATAACATAATTTATCTGCACAACTGATAACATAAAAAAATAGATATTGTTGCCACACCGTAGAATGGAAGAATGGGTGATTAAAATAAATTAAAAATTGGGACTTAATGCAGTTAATTTATTCGGTATTTTGAAATTTTTCTACCCATGTTGTGTTAGCTAACTACGGTGCTTAGAATTTGCGTAAAATTGAGAACATTACCCCTTTTTACATGTTTTATATTTTTTTGTGTATAATAGTTTTGATGTACCCGAATAATCTATCGAAAATCTGAATAATATAATAGGAAGATCTTTCTTTATTTAACAATTCAACCCTTAAAATAGCTAATGACTCAATATTTATAAAAAACCTAAAGAGGCTCTAATATAAGTGGGCCAATTCTGCCTTAATATAATAATATATACTCTAGTCTAATTATTATAATTAAGTCTTCTTGGATCTTATCACTTAAGTCTTTAGTCCAACATTTGTCCCCTTCCCCGCTAGTTATTCTAACATTTTTAGATTTGGATTCCCGAAAAATAATTAGATAAAAATACAGGAAATAAATAAAGTACGTAAAAAAGAAGAAGATTTTATGTAATTTATTTATCATTAGGGGACAAGGATATTGTTTTACTGTTGTTGTGTTTTTTTATTAGATGTGTGTGTGCTTCAATAAGAATATATAAATCCCCCCTATCTCTTCAATTTGTTTTACTTTCTACTGGATATAAACTGGAAACTGTTCGGTTTCCCTGATTCTTAATAAAAGGACGCTACTTTCACGAACTATTCTTTCTCACTCTTCTTTAAATTTCCTGTGCTGTAAGTTTTCTTCTCTTCTCCCTTATTCTTTTGCAAAGTTGTAATGTTGTTGGTTTTTTGGTTGTTTTTCGTACTTTATTCTGCTTTAATTGATTTAACTTACCATAATATGGCTACTATAGGTTCTTCTTCGTCCTTAAGGACAGTTTCCGGTCGAAATCCTTGGAAGAGACCACCTGAGGACGAGGATGAAGAGTCTTCGTTTAACTTAAATGGCTTAAAAATTCCTAATTTAGATCAATGCAACTTGTTTTATTTCTTAATGAAGATGAATTTCTGTCTTGAGTTTCTATTGATCCCCGTGTTCCTCCCTATTTGAGGCCTCGTACGTTAGATTTGGGAAATCATGTGTTAGAAGAGAGTTTGCTTTTAGGAAGAAAGGAGTTTACGGACAAGCCGAGTCTCGATTACATCAGTCATTATGTTAATAAAGCTATGTCTTGGGCAAAAATGAAACTTTGGGTTGATTTTGACAACGAGTATATGCATCGGGCGCCAAAGACGGAGGATCGGGTATGGATGATGCCCAGGTATTGAATGCACGGGATTTCATTGATTTTATTTGAGAACAGTCTCCGTCTTCCTATGCACCCTTTTCAATTAGCGCTGTATAAAGTCACTGGATGTGGTGTGGGTCAACTGGCACCTAATTTCATCACCCAAGTGAGCCGTATTATTGCTTTATGCTATGAGAGGAACATGATTCCTACAATTTAGCTATTTTTCTCCATCTACGGGGTACGATACCACGAAGGACAAATGTATTTTGATACACGACACAAAAAAATGAAGATTGTTAGTGTTCGTTCTTCAAACTCGGTTATCATTCTAAATGGTTGTATATCAGGGGTCCAGATCTGGAGTGTGGTCGAGCACATCAAAAAATTAGTCAGGGTATTATTTGATTCCTTGAACAAACAAGATAAGTATGATACTCAGAATCTGGATGGGTTTCATGACTTGAGGTCGGTGTATACTAATTTATAACTGAAGGATACTAGGTGTTTAGAAGGGCATGCTCGTAAGATTTACTAGTCGACTCTCGACCTCTTTCTTTTCTTTTAGTTTTGTTCTTGTGGTTTTTCTATGCATATTTACACTGTTAGATATATTTGATAATGTCATGGCTAATGTGGTTTATGTTTAGTTTTCAGATCTTACTTAAACAGGATAAACCAGTACTTACTGGAAGTCAGGACTTAAGGATATCAGTACTTATATTATCAGGAGATAATCATCAGAAGATGGATATCAGGACTTAAGTACTGAAGGACGTTCAGATAAGGAAATCAGTTGGTTAAAGGATAGAAGATCGAGACAAACATAAGAAGAGATATACATGAAGAAGGAATTCTATGAAGAATAGAATACTTGGAAGAAAAGATATCTGATTGATATAGTTTAGGAAGCAGAATTATATTCCATATCAATTAGCGATTATCTTGTAACTGTGTAGTATATAAACACAGACATAGGGTTTACACTATAAGTGTTATCACAATCGAGAAGATTATTCTTTGTAACCCTAGCAGCTCTCGTGATATTTGTTCATCACTGAGAGAGAAGAGTTCCATACTGTAACAGAGTTTATTGTTTCAATAAAGTTTGTTTTCTATTATTTGAGTTATTAAAGTTCGATTTGATTGTACTATACACTGTATTCACCCCCTCTACAGTGTGTGTGTGACCTAACAAGTGGTATCAGAGCCTATATGTTAATGCACAAACAGTTTAAGATCCAAACACAATCATGTCTGAAACTGAAACAGAAACTCCAACTAAGCCCACCAAAACTGAAGAACCTCCAAAGACACAAATTCAAGGCCGATATGAGACTATCAGAGTTCTCATATTGAGACCATCTGAATATCCCATATGGAAGGTGAGGATGACCATGTTCCTGGAAGCGACAGATCCAGAATATCTTGATAGAATCAAAGAAGGGCTTCACAAACCAACCAAGCTCGCGGTTGCAGTTGCAGGTGAAGCAGCAAAGACTGTACCAAAGGAGAAGAGTGATTACACTGCTGAAGATATCGCATCAATTGCTAAGGATGCTAAGGAACGACACTTACTGCATAGTGCCATTGATAATGTAATATCTAACAGGGTAATAAACTGCAAGACTGCAAAGGAGATATGGGATGTCCTGGAAACAAGGTGTCAGGGAACTGATACGATTAAGAAGAACAGGAAGACAATACTCACTCAAGAGTATGAACACTTTGACTCAAAGGCTAATGAGTCATTGAATGATTTATATGATAGATTTTTCAAACTCTTGAATGATCTGTCACTGGTTGATAAGGAGTATGATCTTGAAGATTCAAATCTTAAATTCCTGTTAGCTCTTCCTGAATGCTGGGATTTGAAGGCAACAACAATAAAAGACAACTACAATCTTGATGAAACAACTCTTGATGAAATTTATGGAATGCTCAAGACTCATGAACTTGAGATGGAACAAAGAAGCAAGATGAAAGGAGGAAAGTCAAAGACAGTTGCTCTTAAGGCTGAAGAAGAATCCCCCAAGGCAGCTACCTCAAGGAAAGACAAGGGTAAAGCTCTCTTCACAAAGTCTGATACTGAGTCATCAAGTTCTGAAAGTGATGATGACACAGAATCTGAAAGCTTGCCTGAGACGGATGCTGATGAGGAGATGATGAAGCTGTGTGCTCTTATGGTGAAAGAAATCACAAAGATTGCATACAGGAAGTTCAGGAAGGGAAAGAAGTTTTCCAGGAAAGGCACAAGTTCTGATAAGAAGAATTTAGAAAATCTGAGGGCAGAGGAGGAAAGTCTAACAGAGGAGATTATACAAATGTCAAATGCTACAACTGTGGTGAGAAATGCCACATATCTCCTGATTGCAAGAAAGTGAAGAGTGACAAAGGCAAGGCTCTTGTCACAAAGAAGAAAAGCTGGACAGACACCTCAGATTCTGAAAGTGAGGAGAATTATGCCTTAATGGAAAATGTTGATAAAGCAAGTGTTGAAAGCAGTTCTGAAGCTACTGAATCAAAGGTACCTCAAACTACTTATGCTTTTCATACTGATGATATTAATGAGTTGAGAAAATATCTTAAAACCATGTTTATAAGTTATAGAGATCAAACTTTAACATGTGAAAGATTAACTTCTGAAAACCTGGCTTTTAAGAAAAGAAATAATTTCTTAGAAAAGGAGTTAGTTATGTTCCATCAAACTCAGAAAGATCGAGATGATGCTTTTTATGTTAGGGATGAAGTGCTAAAAATGAAAGAATCTCTAAAAGCTGAGTTAGAAAAGGAAAAAGAGGTTATCAGGACGTGGACTAACTCTGGCAGAACAACTCAGAATCTGTTAAGTAGTGAAAACTGGAAGGAGGGCTTAGGTTATGGAGAGGATAAGAATGATAAAGGAACTGTAGATATTAAGCATGTAGTTGTTAAACAAAAGCCAAAGATAAAACCTGTTAAGTTTGTAGCTGTAAAGTCTGAAAATGAGAAATCAGAAGTTAAAAAGGAAGTAACTTCTGACTAACTAAAACAAGAAAAGACAACTGAAGTAAACATAGGCTTAATGACAAAGAAACAGCTTAAGCATAAGCTGAAAGATGTTAAGAATGCAAACAAGTTAAAATCACCTAGGAAAAATAGGAATGGAAAGGAAGGTGTGAATAAAAGCAATAATTATAAGCTGTTCCTGAAGCTCCTAGGAAAACGTGTCATAACTGTGGAAGTTCTAACCATCTGGCCTCTTTTTGCAGGAAGAATAAGACCGTAAACTCCTTACCTTCAAAGTCAGGAGTTAAGAGTCAGTCTGTTAGATATAAGCCACAAAATCCTTGTTTTCATTGTGGTAGTTAATGGCATTCCATTTATACTTGTAAGGAATATCATAGTTTGTACTATGATTATCATCAAATAAAACCTTCTTTAAAGAAAGTTACCATTGTTCCTTCTAGTGTAAGTTCTGATTCAAAGTCTGATAGTGTAAATTCTGATAAGAAAAATGTTAACATAAACTTTGATGCTAAATCCGCTGCAAAAGTTAACAGACTTAATAAGGCCAAAGGATCCAAGCATGTCTGGGTCCTTAAAACTAACCATTAGTGGTCCTTGTGATTGCAGGGCAACAGGAAAAACATCCTAGTTCTGGACAGTGGATGTTCAGGATATATGACTGGAAATAAAGCCCTGCTATCAGACTTTATGGAGAAAGCTGGCCCAAGTGTTTCTTATGGAGATGGCAACATTGGAAAAACATTGGGATATGACAATATCAATCTTGGGAATGTCATCATTAAAGAAGTAGCTCTGGTCTCAGGACTTAAACACAATCTGCTGAGTGTTAGTCAAATCTGTGACAGAGGTTATCATGTGGATTTCTTTGAAGAACACTGTAAAGTTGTAAGTAAATCTACAGGCAAAGTTGTTCTGAAAGGATACAGGCGTGGTAACATTTATGAAGCCAAGCTTTCAACAACACCTGATGGCTCTGCAATCTGTCTGATGAGTAGAGCATCAATTGAAGAAAGCGGAATTGGCACAAGAAACTCTCTCATTTAAATTTCAACAATATAAATGAGTAGGTCAAGAAAGATCTTGTGAGAGGACTGCCAAAGTCAGTATTTGCTCCTGATGGTCTTTGTGATTCTTGTCAGAAAGCCAAACAAAGGAAATCTTCATTCAAGAGCAAGACTGAATCATCAATTCTTGAGCCTTATCACCTACTACATGTTGATCTATTTGGTCCAGTAAATGTCATGTCTATTGCAAAGAAGAAATATGCTATGGTCATAGTGGATGAATTCACCAGATACACATGGGTGTATTTCTTGCACACAAAAAGTGAAACTGCATCTATCTTGATTGATCATGTCAAGTAACTGGATAAATTGGTCAAAGATTCTATGAAGACAATAAGGAGTGATAATGGTACTGAATTCAAGAATTTGAAAATGGAAGAGTTCTGCAAAAACCATGGAATCAAGCAGGAATTCTCTGCTCCTGGAACTCCACAGCAAAATGGAGTTTTTGAAAGGAAGAATAGAACTCTCATTGAAGCTGCACGTACAATGCTTGATGAAGCAAAGCTTCCAACCTATTTCTGGGTTGAAGCTGTGCAGACTGCTTGTTTTACTCAGAATGCAACACTTATCAACAAGCAAGGAAAGACACCATATGAGATGGTGAAGAAAAAGAAGCCAAATCTGAAGTATTTTCATGTATTTGGATGCAAGTGTTTTGTCCTTAAAATTCATCCTGAACAGCTATCCAAGTTTGATCTAAAAGCTGATGAAGTGATCTTTGTTGGATATCCACTTTCCACAAAAGCCTTCAGTGTCTATAACTTGAGAACAAGAGTGGCCATGGAATCTATGAATGTCTCTTTTGATGATAAGAAGATTACTGGACTTGAAGATTTTATTGATCATGATCAGCTGAGATTCGAAAATGAAGACTCAAATTCTGATACTGATAATCCTGACAATCTAAGTCCTGATACTGCAACTGGTGACTACGCCAAAGGAAGATGCACCTATTCAGGGGGAGCATACTCAAGATATTACCACATCTGAAGAAGCATCAGAATATACATCTGGCTCTTCAAGTTCTGATTCATCAAGTTTTGATAAGCCAAGTTCTGATAGTTCGGAAAATCTAAATTCTGAAGAATCCAACTCAGAGAGCATAGTTTCAGGGGGAGCATCAGAAAATGTTAATGAAGACAGCATGAATCATGGGGGAGCATCCAGTTCTAGAGAGAACCTTCCATCTGCAAGGAAGTGGACTAAATCACATACACCAGATTTGATAATTGAAAATCCTGATGCAGGTGTCAGAACTAGAACAACTACTTCACGTGAATGTCTTTACAATTCTTTTCTTTCTCAGACTGAGCCAAAGAAAGTGGAAGAAGCTCTTCAAGATGCTGATTGGGTGCAAGCAATGCAGGAAGAGTTAAATGAATTTGAAAGAAACAAAGTCTGGACCCTAGTGCCAAGACCAAAGAACAGATCTGTTGTTGGTACAAAATGGGTATTCAGAAACAAAACTGATAGTTATTTCATAGTTGGTTGCAAAAGGATATTCTCAACATGAGGGAATTGATTATGATGAAACATTTACATCAGTTGCTAGATTGGAAGCCATAAGGATATTTTTGGCTTATGCTGCTCACAAAAAGTTTACTATCTTTCAAATGGATGTAAAAAGTGCTTTTCTCAATGGAGAATTGGAGGAAGAAGTATATGTTGAACAACCTCCAGGCTTTGTAGATTCCAAATATCCAGATTATGTCTACAGGCTTGATAAAGCACTTTATGGACTTAAGCAAGCTCCAAGAGCATGGTATGAGACTTTAGCTCAGTTTCTTCTGGGAAGTGGATTTAACAGAGGAACTATAGACAAAACACTGTTCTACCTCAACCATGGAAATGACTTACTTCTGGTCCAGATATATGTTGATGATTGTTATTCCCAGTGGACTAACAATGAGATTTACAGAAGGGGGGTTGAATGTAAATCTCAAAACTTTTTAAGTTTTGAGCAGTTTCTAAGACTAAGTGTTTCTGAAAACAAGTGTGTGTGTGTGAATTGCTTAAAGCCAATGCAGACAGATATATATTCAAACACAAATGTAAAGAACACAAAGATCTTAAAAACTTTTTTGGTGGATTTGTTGTTCCACCAGAGATGTGTTATTTCAAAAAATCTGTGATTCAAAGAATTAAATCACAGCTGCTTCCTAGTACAAACTAGATGATTTTCTCTCTGGATATTTCTAAACAGCTCAGGAAAATTCTTATCTAATTACTAGCTGCTACTTGGTTTATATAACACCAAGATTACAAGTGAAGACAAAACTGTAAAATACAATTGAAAGGATTCTTCACATGTTTCTTCTTCATTTCTCTATCCAATGCAATCTAGGATAATCTGTGAATCTGTGAATACTTCCTTGTTTGCATCAGAATGGGAATGCTGCATTTTCTTGATTCCTCCTAGAGGCTTCCACATTCCAGTTTGTCTCTGTCAACCCATGTGCCTCTGTCAGCTTGTGAATTGTCACTATCAACTGCTAATGAACTAATCATCCGTTGAAGCTTTCATCCGTGGATGCCTTATCCGTTGAGGCTTTATCCGTTGAAGCTTTATCCGTTGATGCATTATCAGGTGAAGTCTTTATCCGTTGAAGCACTTATCCGTTGATGGATATTATCCGTTAAAGCATTAGAGACATCCGTTGAAGCTTTGTTTCTTATCCGTTGAAGGTCTTCAATATCAGTTGATACTTCTTCACTTATACAAAATTACAAGGCATGAAATATTTACAATTAGCCCTCCTATTTTTATATCCACTAGTAGTTAACATGACTGATACTTTCCTACAACATCTAAGAATTACAACTTGAATCCAGAGAATGAAATATGCTACAATACTAAACTTATTGCTAAGTAAAGCTACTCCTTCAACGGATAGCCAAGATGGTTTTATCCGTTGAGGCTACAATCACTAGATTTCTACTTAAGTGTTTTATTTAACTTATCATCAACCTAATACACATATTCCTAACAATCTCCCCCTATTTATGTCTACTAGAACTGTAGGCATAAATTTGGGTTTAGCTTGATGATAACAAAACACTTGACAAATATATTAACTGTAATAAAGCAGAAATTCAAAAGTGCTACAAAAATGTGTATGTTGAGATGGAATTGAAGAGTTACATTATTTCCAAGGGTGCTCCTTTAGCCTGAGCAGATTACTTCCTTTTCCTTTGATCCCTTATTTTCTTTCCTAGCCTCCTTTCATTCTCCTCTATTTGAAGTTGAAGTTGTCTGTAGAATTCAGCTTCATCCTCTTCATTGATGTCCAACTTAGATTGCATATCCTTGAGAGTTTCATTACTGGCAATCTTGAGCTGATCTTCAATTCTGAAAAATCTTCTGACTCTTTTGTTGTCTATGAACTCCATCAACCAATGAGGTGATTTGTGAATTGTAATTCCTCTTTCTTGAATGAGTAAAGTTCTAGGCAAAGCATTGGGTTCCCTCCAAGTTTTCCTAATGTTGGCAATCTTGTTGAGAATCTCAGTCTTGGCAGTCCTGGTAAAGCCAGAATCCCTTTGTATGGCTGAGTAGACTCTAATCAAGGTAGAGTAGCCTTCATTCAGAATTCTGTAAAGAGGCCATGTAACACCCCCAAATCCGGGGTCGGGGATCCGGGTTGTCACGAGTTCCACTTCCCTTAACAACACCCAATCTTATTATACAATCAACTACTCTTTACTGTGACCCCACAATATACACACACACACCACAAGTTATAGTCTCAGAGATGAATATCCAAAAATAATCACAAGTCGTTTTATTCCACAATTATATGTCAATACACCCTAAAAAGGTTTCTGAATAAATTTACATTTCTTTGCCATTATTACAATTCATAATATACATAAGTCTGGTACTTTATTAGTTGAAAACTTAGCCTATTGGTAATTTCTACCTCAGCTACAGCGGCCTCAACGCTTCCAGAAAGCTGCGAAACATTTCCTATCCGCTTGCGAATTGGGAGCTTGGTCCTGTTCATCTTATCTATCTGATGTTGTGTGATGAAAGAAGAAAGCAAGGGTGAGCAGCAAGCCCACCAAAATAATATGTATAATGATTAACAATATATGAGCCTACTCATAATACTCATGAAATTCTTGGTCAAAAGAAATGTACCAAGTTGATATCTTAATGCGATGAAGTCACAAAATATTCAGTATATATACATATATACTTTTCAAAATATTGGAAGTCCTCTTCCATGCATAATATACACAAAGTCCCAGTGTATAACTGTATAAAAAAATATCGTTGCAAGGTGATCCCATATATCTAACCTTGTCTCAACGTTTTTCTGAAAATCTTTGTCATTCATAAGACAATTATTAATTAGATATAAGTTTAAAAGATGAAGTTACCAAATACTTCACTACACTTATATCATTTATAAAGCTACTTGAACTACCATTGTTCAAAGTATAATGAGCTTTCAACAGTTCATCACATAGATGAGACTACAAGACAAGATTTGAATAGATTAAATCTTTAATATATTATTAAAGGAAATGAAGTTATGACATACTTCATTAAGTTCTGATATATATATATATCCACATATACATCTTCCTTTATACATTTCCTGAAAACCTCTGTCATGTAAAGTATGAACAGAATTGCAATATCCAATAAGTTTGGAAAGGAAAAGAATTTTGGCATAAACCAGATATCTTGCTGATCAGGCAAAGATACCCATAAGTAACCTTTTCTACTAGTAGATGGACGAATACCCCACTGGTCATCACCCTGGTCGTAATAGGACCTTATGCTGGACTGCCACTCAGCCACTTATGCATTTGATGGACTCCCACTGAGCCACTTACACTATCATGGACGCCCACTGAGCCCATGTTGCTTATGCCGACTCAATAGATGGACTTACTTCCCGAATGTTGGGTAAGTAATCAATTCTTTTACCAAAACTGCAACCGTGTTGCGAATATAAAATACACCACAGAGCCGGATCCCTCAGGTTTTGAGCGAGTATTTAAATCCCCTTAAAAAGGAAGATCTTAAATATAAAAATGAGTTTTGGGATCCGCTCTAACTTTTAAAAATCATTTTGAAGACTCGAAAATACTTTAAAGAGTGTTTGGAGTAAAGCTGATTTAACGAAGTAAATCAGTCCCCAGAATATTTAGAAAATGACTGAATATTATTATTTAAATAATATTCCCATAAATAATAATCTTTATAAAAATAATTGAAGTAGAAGTATTAAAACTTATACTTGAAACGAGTATTAAATAACCAAAGATATACTTATATGAAAGTACTATCTTTATTTGAATAATCGAAAATAAGTTTGATTATTGACACCTTATTCTTTAATAAAATAAAGAATATATCTCAGCAAATAATCGGAGTCATAGATCCTCAAATGAATATTCAAATAATATTCATTAAATAATATAAACTGAGTCATAAGCCCTCGAATGAATATTCAAATAATATTCAATAAATAATATAAAAGAGTCATAAGCCCTCGAATGAATATTCAAATAATATTCAGATAATAAAATAAAAGGAGTCATAAGTCCTCGAATGAATATTCAAAATAATATTCATTTAATATAAAGGAGTCATACGCCTTCGAATAATATTCGAAATAATATTCAATAATAAAATAAAGTTAAAGTTATCGAATAAACCTTATTCGATTAATAGTTTTGAAAACTATGACCATATATATATATAAGTATATATATATATATATTTTTATATCCATATATACAAAATCTACTCGGGATCCTCGACTCCCGGTTTTAGAAAATATTTTCACCTTTGGGTCCCTATACTAAGGGTATATGCAAATTACCGCTATCCTCTAGCATAGGTATTATCAACTGAATCAACAGATATATATATGGAAAGAATACGAAACAGGCATGCATATATATATACCATAGCAGCATGCTTCAATATATTGCAACATTTGCTAATTAACCAACATGCATCTATCGCAAGATAATGCAAATACATATATACATCACAACAACAGTTATAACGGGTAGAAAACTTGCCTAAGCGACTTGGGGTGATAAAAGGCTCGGGACGAGTTTGGTAACCTATAAACAACAAGTAAGTTGGAATTAAACCAAAGTCACTTGTAAATCTATACTTTAACTAACTTAGACTCTAACGCTTATTTTGCGCTTACTGATTCACTTAAGTCACTCGAGTACCCTCGGCTCCACCATTTTTAATAATTTAATCTTTACGAGTTTTAAGGCGATTCCTTCGCGAGTGTCTTACCAACTGCCTAACACACTTACCATAAATGTTTCATACTTTAATTAGTCCTTTTTGGTCTTTAACCTATGTTTCAAAGTAAGGCGAGGGGAAAAGTTTCGTTCGCGAAATGCCTTTACTTGAAACGATCGTTTCTCCTAAACCGTGCATCGGAATCGAACGAACTACATATCAAAACGAAGCTCGTAACATGAGCTATCTAGACATGGCAATGGTCATAATCTAGCAGGGGGTTCTCGGGTCCTAATGTTATGCACAAAAACAGTCTAAAGAAAATCGGACGTTACGACGACTATGTTTACGCGATTTCCCAATTTTAAACCATTCAAAACCAACCACAATTCAACCTCAAATCAAACACACAACCAACATCCATCCAAACCACATCATAACAGCCCCAACAAATCCACATTAACCATTTATACTTATTCCCCACATGAACTAAAAGCTTTACTTAGGTTCTTTAACTAATTATCAAGATTTACAACTCCAACAATACCACAAAACCAACTAATCTCTACAACTCATCCAAACTTCAAACAATCAAGCATCATGCTTCACATATACTATATCAATCATATTCAATCCTAATTACTCAAAACTAAAGCTAGGGTTTGTAGTTTATACCTTCCTTGGAGAGTGGAGAATCAAGAGAATGGCTTGGAATCACCCTTAAAGTCCTTATCCAAGCTTAATCTAAACAAAACTTCAAGAACACAAATTTTAGTTCTTGAAAAACACTATTCACCATCTTCTTTCATGATTTATAGAAAAAGATTGGCTTGGAATTAGAAGCTTAAACTTATAGGAAGTATGTAACTATCCATGGGGAAGCTTAGATAATTACCTTGCTAAATAGTAAGTGGTGGAGCTTGGATCTTCATTTTTTAAGAAAAGGGCCGAGAGCATGAAGAAGAAAATGGGGGGTTTGTGTTTTGTTTGGTGAAAAAAATGAAATGTTTGCTTGGTTGGTTGATTTTTGTGTTTGTTTTTGTTAATTACCTAGTTGCCCTTGATTTTGTGTGGTTAATATTCCACCACATTTCCTTCCCTCTTATGTCATGCTTGCATCACTTTGTGATGTCATCACCCCTCTTTTGTCCTCTTTCTATTGGTTGGATGACATCATCCCCACTAATCCCTTTGATTAGCTTTTAATTGTTTGCCTAATGACCGTTGATCTGTTATACGGTTCGCTTAACTTTCATTTTCGTTTATCGTTTGAGGGATCATACCCGGGATCTTATTACTTAGGTTCCCTTAACCTATCTCAATACATTATATTCCTTTTTATGATCCTCTCTTATAATCCTTTAATTTAAATCCTTTTTATCCTGTTACCTTTTTCTCAATTCTTTCCGTATCTAGTGGATTTCCGGGAAAAATCAAAGTGTTCGGATTTGGATTCTGACGATCTTTACATACACTTATATCCCATATAAAGTACTAATAAAATCTCAGAATATCCATATCAGAACCCCTACATAGTGTGGCATGAAAAGTTTTCTCATTCAGCAAAAACACTATTCATAAGGGTTTCAAAAATTTCCCAAAAATTGGGGTTATTACAGGCCAGGTTCTTTCCCCATCTCCTTTGTATTTGAACACTAGTCTTTCTGGTAGCTGTTTGTAGACAGCTATTCCCCTTACTTCCTCCAGCTCATCCAGATAGAGTTCAATGTTTGAAAATTCTTTTATGTCACAGATGTGAACATAATCATCTTTAGAGGCTTGAGGTTTAGGCTTAGGCTTCTGTGTGAATTTGATTGAGGCTCTAGAGGGTGTTGATTTGATTCTTCTTTTCTGCTTCTTTGATGGTGGAGAAGAGGTTAGGAAGGTGGGCAATTTGATGGTGTCCCAATCAATTGGTTCCTCCTTGGGAATGATTGTTTCACCATGAATGTTCATGAAGGGGTCAGGCACAATGGGTTGAGGAATAGAGGGTAGTGGTTTGGATATTGATTGGGTTTCTTCAGTCTTATCTACCATTTTTCTCTTTGCATTGACCTTCTTTCTGTTCCCTTTCTGCCATTCCTCTCTTCCCTTACTTCTTTTCTCCATCTCAGTACCAACCATGTCCCCCATAGCTTCATCTTCACTTTTGTCTTCAATTTCTTTCTGCTCTCCAGCCTGACTTGACTTTAGCTGTTTTTCAAGCTTTACTTGTGCTCTTTTGTCAGCCTTTAGCTGTTTGGCTTCTTCCTTCAACCTTCTGGTTTCTTCCCTCTTGGCTATTGAAAATTTGGGATGTCCTTGCATCACACATATGCTCTTTCCCTCTCTGAAGATAATAGCCATGTTTCTCCTTACAGCCACATCCATGGTCTCTTTGAGATATGAGATACTTCTACCCAAAAGCTTGTCCTCATCAGCCTTTGGAAGAGGAAAATCCATTTCTTTCAGAGGATTCTTTGTAGAGTCCTTATTGGATCTGTTGTTGGGCTTGAGGACCATAGGTTTCAAATCCTTGGAAGAAGTCTCTCCAACCTTATTCCTCCCTACTGGCTTGAGTTCCATAATAATTGATTCCACTTTTGTGATGTGCTTCACAGATTGTGATTGAGAAGTTATAGAACCAAATATTTGTTGCATCTTTTCATCAATCTTCTTCCTTTGCTCTTTGACTTGCAATTCAGCTGCTGCTATCTGGATTAGATCAATTCCATCAAGCTTTCCTTTGAGTTGAATAATTGGAGAAGTGGTGATGACAGGAACTAGCACTTGAGAAATTTGAACTGTTGTTGATGGCTCTCCTTCCCCTTTCCCTTTATTCTCCCCCTTTTTGTTATCATCAAGGGTAGGAGTCAAGCCTTGTGCATTGGCCAGCTGCATGAGTAGATTTGTTTGAGTTTGCTGATTCTGAAGAATTGTGACCATAGAATCTTCAATGATTTGAACCCTGTTTTCCAATCTGGCCAGTCTCTTGTCAGCATCAGATTCTTTCCTCAGTCTCCCCAACAAATCCTGCATAGTACCATAAGGTATGACTGAATCCAACTTCTCAGCATTGTAGGATTTCAGATCAGCAATGTCCTGTTTGAGCTCATCCACACTTAGATTTTGTTGGAAATGCTGCAACTGTAAGAGATGCAGAGATTCCAGATGAGCTTGAAGAATTGCCTTGGTACCAGCATCTGTAGTCTCCTGAAGGGCCTGCTGAATTGTCATGACTTGTCTAATCAAAGTGACACTAAACTCTCTTGGTGTTGAGGCTTTTGCCCATGCCCATTCAGGAAGATCAGGAACAGAACTTGGGCATGCTACTCCCCCTAAGTTCATGCTCTCATTCAAAGAATTAGAGTCATCATCATTAGAATTCACTCCAAATTCTTCAGATGGCTCACCAGCTTGAGAAGGCAGCCTGTTAACAGCAACTTTATCTCTGAGAAGAGATTCTGAAGTGTGTACAATGTGTAATGTTTGTTCTGCCTCCACATTGCCCTGAGCAGCCAATAATTGATAGGCTGAAACAGGATGAGTAAAAGTGTTAGCATCCAAGGAAATGTTATCAATTGCAGCTTTGAAATATTGCTGAAATTGTCTTTCCTTTTCTGCATCATCCACTTTCATTGACTCACTAGCAATGGCTGGATCCACCCTTATAGCTTCTGTACCTGCCTTTCTCTCTTTTTCTCTATTTTCTTGCATCAGGGGCTCCCCCTGGCTCACACACACCCTCACACCCTCACCCTCACCTTCTAAGGTGGCACTCCCCTCACTCACTTTTGCCATGCTGGAAGAAATAGCATGCATATGGTGACTCTCAACCTCTCCTTTTGCCTGGGAGCAACCCAGCCTCTCATTCAAAAGATCACTCCCTTCCCTCAAACCTAAAAGTGATTGTACAGTAGCCATGTCCTCTACAGTTGGTATTGTTTCTGTTATGTGTGTAGAGACCATCAACGGATAGGGAGTATCCGTTGAAGTGGAAACTGATGGTATCAACGGATAACTGCTGTTAAGCTTATCCGTTGAAGAACAACCACTTGTCAACGGATGAGAGATATCCGTTGAAGAAGGAAAAGATGTAGATATAGAAAGTGACATAATTGTTGAATCTGTGGGAATTGATTTTAAGTGAGGTAACACAGATTCTTCAACTACATCTGAAAGAATTGGCTGATGATCCAACAAATCATCTAAAAGATGATGATCATCAGGTTTTGAGTGGGGCTCCTCCCTGAGTTTTAATGAGGGAGAATCAGGAATTGATGTGAATATCATATCCACATCCAGAGAGGGTGATGGAGAGTTTGATGATTGGTGTGTTTCTATTATGAGAGAATGGGGTTGTGATTCCATATTTGCTGGAATCACATCAAGCTGAATTTGTGAAGGCTCAGATACAGGTGGATGTATCTGTGCTGTGTGTGTCCCCTGTATGGAAACTAGGGTCTTGGCCTTCTTCTTCCTTGAAAAGGCTTTAATTGGTGAATGTGTGGCTTCAGTGTCCCTCCCTCTTTTGTTCTGTGTCCCTGGTTGGGGACTATTTTCAATAGTTACATCATTTTGGGAGGATACAACTAGGGATGTGTTGGACTCCTTTTGAACCACCACAGTCTTTTGAGAGACTGTGGCTTGGCTGGCTTGGGTACCACTCACCTCTCCCACCTTATCCTGGGGGGTTTCTTGATGTTCACCCCTCCCCTCACCACTCACACCCTGTTCACTCCCTTCAGGGTTTATGGTAGTTGTTACAACTGTTGTCTTTTGAGAAACAACAGAGGTAGGTTTCTTTGACTTGAGTTTTGAAACTTTGGTTTTGGTGGCTTTGGCAGGAACCTGTTTGGACAAAGACACAGATTCCATGGCCACACTAGAGGGCAAAGAAATAATGGGGTTGGAAATAGTAGGAGTTATAGAAGTGTTTACCTCACTTACCTGTGGTGCACTCATGATTGGCAAGTATACCAATGGCACCTGGCTGTTGAGGTTCATTCTTAAAAGGTCTGCAAGGACCCTTTTCTCTTGTGCCCAGCATTTGAGTTTATTATTCTCATTTGATATAACCAAACCTTCAGCAACATGGTTAGCCAATAACATAAAGAATCTAGCATAGTAGATGTTATGTGGTCTATTAGCTTTGTTACCTAATCTGGATCCTAATTCTAGCATAACACAGTTGCTAAAATTAAAGTACCTATCAGAAACTAGCATATAGAGCATATTAACAAGAGATGAAGTTATGGCATCAAAATTGCTAATCTTCCCAGAGAAAACTTTAATGAAGGCATCTCCAAGAAAACTCCATTCTTTCCTAAGGCCTTTCCTTCTAATACTACCTAAACTAGCAGAATCAAAAGCATAGCCTATGGAATCTAACATAGCATATACATCTTTATCAGTGTGTGGTGTCATGGCATTATTCTCAGGCAACTTAAAGCAAGATTGTATATCATCACAGTTAATGCAATAGTCCTTACCTTTGAGAGAGAAGGCAATAGTCATATCTGTGGAGTTGAACTCTGCAGTTGTCCAAATTTCCTCAATCACCTCACAGTAGATGGTTGGGGCTTCCAGCATTGCATAGCTTAGTTTGCAGTTTTTGATGAAGTCCATCATCTTGTGATAATCAGAATGGGCTTCATTCTTTTCAACCAAGGCTACGAAATTATTCTTTTCATAAACAAATCATGTTTGAGATATAATTTTGACTACTGGTGCCATTGTTGTGAGTAGAGGTTGCAGAGAAAAACTTGAGAATTTTTGGGAGAGAAGGAGAATAAGAATTGCAAGAAAGCGTAAAGTGAAAATAAGAGTTCAATTGGGCTTTTATACTTTCTTGAATTAAAACGTAAATAAAATGATTAAATGATACTTTTAAGTAAGTTACAGCCGTTCAAGAATAAATAAAACTGTAGAAATTCTGAAAACTACCTTAAATACAAAGACATACAACATTGTATATCTGTATCAACGGTTGAGTAAAAGAATCAACGGTTGTGACTCACTTATAGTAACTGATGTGACACTTCAACGGATAAGGTAAATAGTTATCCGTTGATGATCAACACCATTTTATCCGTTGAAGGATAAAATTACCAGAAATGTATTTGTCTTTCAACGGATAATGAACATCCGTTGATAGAACAATTTTGGCTTTCAACGGATAGGGAATATCCATTGATAGGATAAGTCTTACTTAAAGCCAACTTTGTTCTTGCAGCAAATTCATTTCAGGCTTCAAGGCAGATTATATAGATGACATAAATTATGAATAATTAAGCATACCTAATGTAACACCCCCAGATCCGGGGTCGGGGATCCGGGTCGTCACGGTCTTTCTTTCCACAATATCACTTCACTTAATTAATAATAAATAACCTTATGTTGTGACCCCATACTAACACACACCACAACCCGTTATAGTCTCAGAGATGAAATTGAAATAAGTACAAGTCTTTGAATCCACAATTTAAAAGTTATTACAACCCAAAATGATTACTTGATAAATTTACAGTTAATTGCCATTATCTGCCATAAGTTATAATTATACATAATTGATTCTCAAAAGTAGATGGTCTGATCTACAATAGATCTACCTCTGCAGCTATAGCAGCTACAACATCATCGGGAAGACGCGGGATGCTTCCCACGCGCTTGCGCTGGGTCTGCTGGAGTCTGGCCATCTTTCCTAACTGTTGTTGTGTGATGAAGAAATAAAGCAAGAGTGAGCCTTACTGCTCGCAAGATAATATATAGTGATAACAATAATATAAGTATCTAAATGGATACTAACTAGAATCTTTTATCATGTGTAAGATAATTACTTACTAGATATAAGTAAAAACAAGGGATGAAGTTACCAAATACTTCACTACACTTATATCATTTATAAAGCTACTTGAACTACCACTGTTCAAAGTATAATGAGCTTTCAACAGTTCATCACATAGATGAGACTACAAGACAAGATTTGAACAGATTAAATCTTTGAAATATTATTAAAGGAAATGAAGTTATGATATACTTCATTAAGTTCTGATATATATATATATATCCACATATACATCTTCTTTATACATTTCCTGAAATCCTCTGTCATGTAAAGTATGAACAGAATTGCAATATCCACTAAATTTGGAAAGGAAAAGAATTTTGGCATAAACCAGATATCTTGCTGATCAGGCAAAGATACCAATAAGTAACCTTTTCTACTAGTAGATGGACGAATTCCCCACTGGTCATCACCCTGGTCGCGATAGGACCTTATGCTGGACTGCCACTCAGCCATTTATGCATTTGATGGACTCCCACTGAGCCACTTACACTATCATGGACGCCCACTGAGCCCATGTTGCTTATGTCGACTCAATAGATGGACTTACTTCCCGAACGTTGGGTAAGTAATCAATTCATTTACCAAAACTGCAACCTTGTTACGAATATAAAATACACCATAGAGCCGGATCCCTCAGGTTTTGAGCGAGTATTTAAATCCCCTTAAAAAGGAAGATCTTAAATATAAAAATGAGCTTTGGAATCCGCTCTAACTTTTAAAAATCATTTTGAAGACTCGAAAACACTTTAAAGAGTGTTTGGAGTAAAGCTGATTTAATGAAGTAAATCAGTCCCCATATATTTAGAAAATGTCTGAATATTATTATTTAAATAATATTCCCATAAAGAATAATCTTTATACAAATAATTGAAGTAGAAGTTGTAAGACTTATACTTGAAATGAGTATTAAATAACAAAAGATATACTTATACGAAAGTACTATCTTTATTTGAATAATCGAAAATAAGTTTGATGATTGACACCTTATTCTTTAATAAAATAAAGAATATATTTAGTAATAAGCGGAGTCGTAATACCTCGAATGAATATTATAAATAATATTCATAAAATAAAGGAGTCATACATCCTCGAATGAATATCCAAGTAATATTCAATAATAATATAAAGGAGTCATAAGCCCTCGAATAATATTCGAAATAATATTCAATAATAAAATAAAGGAGTCATAAGTCCTCGGATGAATATTCGAAATAATATTCAATAATAAAATAAAGGAGTCATAAGTCCTCGGATGAATATTCGAAATAATATTCAATAATAAAATAAAGGAGTCATAAGTCCTCGGATGAATATTCGAAATAATATTCAATAATAAAATAAAGGAGTCATAAGTCCTCGGATGAATATTCGAAATAATATTCAGTAATAAAATAAAGTTATCGAATAACCCTTATTCGATTAATAGTTTTGAAAACTATAACCATATATATATAATTATATATATATATACATATATACAAAATCTACCCGGGATCCTCGACTCCCGGTTTTAGAAAATGTTTTCACCTTTTGGGTCCCTATACTAAGGGTATATGCAAGTTACCGCTATCCTCTAGCATAGGTATTATCAACTGAACCAACAGATATATATGGCAAGAATACGAAACAGGCATGCATATGTACCATATAACATGCTACAATATATCGCAAGAATTTGCTATAACAAATATGCATTTAACGCAAGATCATGCATATACACAAATACATCACAACAACAGTTATAACGGGTAGAAAACTTGTCTGAGCGACTTGGGGTGATAAAAGGCTCGGGACGAGTCTAGTAACCTATAAACAACAAGTAAGTTGGAATTAAATCAAAGTCACTTGTAAATCTATACTTTAACTAACTTAGACTCTAACGCTTGTTTTGCGCTTATTGATTCTCTTAAGTCACTCGGGTACCCTCGGCTCCACCATTTTTAATAAATTAACCTTTATGAGTTTTAAGGCGATTCCTTCGCGAGTGTCTTACCAACTGCCTAACACACTTACCATAAATGTTTCTTACCCAAATTAGTCATTTAAGGTCCTTAACCAAGGTTTCAAAGTAAGGAGAGGGGAAATGTTTCGTTCGCGAAACGCCGTTACTTGAAACGGTCGTTTCTCCTAAACCGTGCATCGAAATCGAACGAAATACATATCAAAACGAAGCTCGTAACACGAGCTATCTAGACATAGCAATGGTAATAATCTAGCAGGGGGTTCTCGGGTCCTAATGTTATGCACAAAAACAGCCTAAAGAAAATCGGACGTTACGACGGCTATGTTTACGCGATTTCCCAATTTTAAACCATTCAAAACCAACCACAATTCAACCTCAAATCAAACACACAACCAACATCCATCCTTATCACATCATAACAGCCCCAATCAATTCAATTTCAACATTTATACTTATGCCTAAGCTTAACTTTAACTATACTTAAGTTCTTTTAATCAAAACAACAAGATTTACCATTCCATTTCAATACCACTTCAACCCAAACTCTAAACCACAAACATTAAGCTACAATATCACCATAATAACCAAAATCATCTTAATAAACATAGGAATCTAGGGTTTGGAGATGATATACCTTCCTTGAAGTGGTGGGAGGAGCTTGGAAGCCTTAAGAAGCTTTGAGAAGTCTTAGGGATGCTTGGATCTTAAAGGAAAACAAGAAAAATTCAAGTCAAAAATCTTGAAAACACTATTCATTGTCTTCTTCATTGATTTAATGAAGAAGATTGAGAAAGAATTGATGGCTTGAACTCATGATATAGCCCTAACTATGCATAAGGATGATTAGGGAATTAACTCACCAATTTAGGAAGCTTGGATCTTGAGTTTTGAATTTCTCCTCCCTTTGCAATAGTAAAAGCCGAGAGCAAGCTTGCTTGAATGAGAGAAATGATTTTTGTGTTTTGATGAAAATGATTTGCTTGGCTTGGTTGATTGGTTTTGTGTTTGTTTTAGTTAATTACCACTTTAACCTTGATTTTGTGTGGTTACAAATCCACCACATCTCCTTCCTTCCCTTGTCATGCCTATGTCATGTTGTGATGTCATCTTTCCCTCCTTGTCCTCTTCTCATTGGTTGGGTGACATCACTCTCTCTAATCCTTTTGATTAACTTCCTAATTGTTTGCCTAATGACCGCTGATCTGTTATACGGTTCGCTTAACTTTCATTTTCGTTTATCGTTTGAAGGATCATACCCGGGATCTTATTACTTAGGTTCCCATAACCTTTCTCAATACATTATATTCCTTTTTATGATCCTCTATTATAATCCTTTAATTTAAATCCTTTTTATCCTGTTACCTTATACTCAATTCTTTCCGTATCTAGTGGATTTCCGGGAAAAATCAAAGTGTTCGGAAATTGGATTCTGACGATCTTTACATACACTTATATACCACATAGAGTACTAATAATATCCCAGAAGATCAATAACAGAACCCCTACATAGTGTGGCATGAAAAGTTTTCTCATTCAGCTAAAACACTATTCACAAGGGTTACAAAAAGTTCAAAATTTTGGGGGTTATTACACCTAACTCACTCACTAATCTTGTGAATGTTGATTCATCAAGTGGCTTGGTAAATATGTCTGCAATCTGCTTTTCACTTGGAACAAAATGAAGTTCCACTGTACCTATCATCACATGTTCCCTAATGAAGTGGTACTTGATATCAATGTGCTTGGTTCTTGAGTGCTGCACTGGATTTTCAGTAATGGCAATGGCACTTGTGTTGTCACAGAATATTGGAATTTTGTCAACAGTCAGACCATAGTCAAATAGTTGATACCTCATCCATAATATATGTGCACAGCAACTACCAGCAGCAATGTACTCAGCTTCAGCTGTTGATGTGAAAACAGAATTCTGCTTCTTGCTGAACCATGACACAAGCTTGTTCCCTAAAAATTGACAGGTACCAGTTGTGCTTTTCCTGTCTATTTTGCAGCCTGCATAATCTGCATCTGAGTAGCCAATTAGATCAAAACCAGACTCTCTAGGGTACCAAATTCCTAGATTTGGAGTCCCTTTGAGATATCTGAAAATTCTTTTAATAGCCACTAAGTGAGATTCTTTAGGGTCAGCTTGAAATCTAGCACAGAGACATGTAGAAAACATTATATCAGGTCTACTAGCAGTTAAATATAAAAGGGAGCCAACCATGCCTCTATAATTTGAAATATCCACAGACTTTTCAGTCTTGTTTAATTCAAGCTTAGTGGCAGTGGCCATGGGAGTTTTTGCAGGTGAACAATCCATTAAGTCAAACTTCTTTAAAAGATCATAAATATATTTAGTTTGACTAATGAAAATTCCACCACTAACTTGTTTAACTTGTAAACCAAGAAAGTAAGTTAGCTCTCCCATCATGCTCATTTCATATTTACTTTACATTAATTTAGCAAACTTTTTACAAAGCTTATCATCTGTAGATCCAAATATAATATCATCTACATAAATTTGAACAAGTATTTTAGAGCCATTAACATTTCTAAAGAAGAGAGTTTTGTCAACAGTACCTCTTGTGAAGTGATTATCTAGAAGGAATTTTGACAAAGTCTCATACCAGGCTCTAGGTGCTTGCTTTAGTCCATAGAGTGCTTTCAACAGATAATACACATAGTTTGGAAAATTTGGATCTTCAAATCCTGGAGGTTGGCTTACATAAACTTCTTCCTCTAATTCCCCATTTAGAAATGCACTCTTGACATCCATTTGATAGACTTTGAAATTGGCATTAGCTGCATAGGCTAGAAAGATTCTGATGGCTTCAAGTCTGGCAACTGGAGCAAATGTTTCATCAAAATCTATTCCCTCTTGTTGAGAGTAGCCTTTAGCAACCAATCTGGCTTTATTCCTTATGACAATGCCATTTTCATCCATCTTGTTTCTGAATACCCATTTTGTGTCAATAGAACTCTTGTTCTTTGGCTTGGGTACCAGCTTCCATACTTTGTTTCTCTCAAATTGGTTTAGCTCTTCTTGCATTGCTAAAATCCAATCTGGATCCAATAGAGCTTCTTCCACTCTCTTAGGTTCCTCCTGTGATAGAAAGCTACTATACAGAAATTCATCTTGAGTAGCCCTTCTAGTTTGCACTTTAGATGTAGCATCACCAATGATCAGTTCAAAAGGGTGATTCTTGGTCGATTTCATTTGAGGTGGTAGATTAGCTCTAGATGAGGTTGCCTCAGTATTGGCATGATGTGAAATAGAATGTTGATTGGTTGAAACTCCCCCTGAGTTGCTGATCCTTTGAAAGGAATTGGGAGCTCTATCAACTGATGAAGTGAATTGGTTATCCGTTGGCAGACTGTGATCAACGGATGCTTCATTATGAACTTCAACGGATGATGCGCTTTGACTCTCAACGGATGCTGCATTGCTTCTTTCAACGGAAGCTAAATTATGACTTTCAACGGATGCAGCATTCTGTGCAGTATCCAAAGGCAGATTCTGAATTCTTCTTGAGTTGCCTTCTTCATCATTCTCATCTTCACTATCATCACAATATATCTCAATGTTGTCGAATTTGAGCCCTTCATGATGTCCCTCATCTGTTAGTCCATTAATCTTTTTATCATCAAACATAATATGCACAGATTCCATGACAATGTTTGTTCTAAGATTGTAGACCCTATAAGATTTTCCAGCAGAATAACCAACAAATATTCCTTCATCAGCCTTTACATCAAACTTCCCTTTGTGATCAGATTGATTCCTTAAGATGTAGCATTTGCAACCAAAGACATGTAGAAAGTTTAAAGTTGGTTTTCTTCTCTTGAATAATTGATAGGGAGTCATGCCTTTTGCTTGATTGATTAGAGAAATGATCTGAGTGTAACATGCACAGTTAACAGCCTCAGCCCAAAAATAAGTTGGGAGTTTTGACTCTTCAAGCATTGTCCTTGCAGCTTCAATTAGTGATCTGTTCTTCCTTTCCACCACACCATTTTGTTGTGGAGTCCTTGGAGCTGAGAACTCATGCATGATCCCACTTTCTTCACAGAACAACTTCATGGTTGAATTCTTGAACTCAGTTCCATTGTCACTCCTAATATTCCTTACTTTGAAATCAGGATGATTGTTGACTTGCTTGATATGATTGATAATGATTTCACTAGCTTCATCCTTTGATCCAAGAAAATAGACCCATGAAAACTTAGAGAAATCATCAACAATCACTAGGCAATATCTTTTCCTTGAAATTGACAATACATTGACTGGTCCAAAAAGATCCATGTGTAGCAGTTGTAATGGTTCATCAATTGCAGATTCAAGCTTCTTACTGAATGATACTCTCTTTTGCTTTCCTTTCTGACAAGCATCACACAGTCTATCCCTTGTGAATTCCACTAGAGGCATTCCTCTAACTAAGTCCTTTTTGACTAGATCATTCATTGTCTTGAAATTCAAATGGGACAGCTTCTTGTGCCATAGCCAACTTTCAACTGGACTTGCTTTGCTGAGAAGACAAGTAATGGATTCTGCATCTGTAGAGTTGAAATCAGCTAAGTACACATTCCCTTTTCTAACTCCAGTTAGAACCACTTTAATTGTCCTTCTTACTTGTGACAATACAAGCTTCAGAATTGAAGGAGACAGTATTCCCTCTGTCACAAAGTTGACTGATGCTCAATAAGTTGTGTTTGAGACCATCAACCAATGCAACTTCATCAATGATGACATTTTCTTTTGAAATCAAGCCATATCCCATAGTGAATCCTTTGCTGTCATCTCCAAAGGTTATGCTAGGGCCAGCTCTCTCCTTAAACTCTGTGAGCAGGGTGAAATCTCCTGTCATGTGTCTTGAACAACCACTGTCCAAGTACCATAGATTCCTTCTTTGTCCCTGCAAATAACAAAATCAATCAAGTTGATTTTGGTACCCAAGTTTCCTTGGGTCCAGCCTTGTTAGTCTTTTTCCTAGACTTCATTCCTCCTGCATCTTTGGACTTAGGTAACTTTGGGTCAACCTTGGTCTCAGATGTGGTTGGTTGAAGTGTAGGGTTAGTCACAGAATCATTTAACACACTTGATTGAATTTGATAAGGCATAAGTTGTGCAAACATGTTATTCCACATAAGCATATTGTATGGCATTTGAGGCATACTAAATGCAGTAAAATACGGATTATTAATATATGGCATGTTTGCAAAATGTGCATGGGGATTCTGGTGAGACATAACAGGCATAGCATGCAGAGGTGACATAGACATGTTAGGCATGGAGGGATTTGAAGGCATGGGAGCATTTTTAACAGATTTGCAATTATCAGATAGGTGATTAACACTTTTACAATGCACACAGCTTTTTCTAGGAGCATACCTATCAGGTGTGTAATTGTTATTTTTATTAATCCCTACCTTCCCATTTCTTTTAGATTTTCTTTTAGTTTCCTTCTTATCCTCAACCAACTTAAGCCTATCTTTCAGCTGATCTAAAGTCATGTGTCCTATATTCACCTTACTGACATCTCTGGATGTGCTAGCTCCTTCTTTGACAAAGTTCTTGAGAGTTGAATCATTCTTTTTATTGAGGTTTTTATTTTTTAAAGAACTTGCCTGTTTTAATTGATGAGCCTTCAACGGATGCTCCTTTTCTTCCTTCAACGGATAAATTTCATCATCTATTGATTCCACATCCGTTGACAATCCATCAATTAATTCTAACTCCTTTTTGTTTTTCTTCCAGGCATCCTCACAGAATGATTCAATTCCCTGAACCTTTGCAATCTGAACACTAACATCCCTAGATGTTTTCCAGGCCTTGATTACCTCTTGCTCACTTTCTAACTGTTTAGAAAGAATTTCTACTTTCTTAACAGCTTCTGCTAGTTCACTCTCAACAGTCAAGCATTTAAGTTTTATCTTTTCAAGCTCAATTACCTGATCCTCTAACACAGCATTCCTATCACTTAAAAACACATTATTCTCCTTGATCCTAGTGTTTTCTTTTGCTAGTGATTTAAGGGAAACACGCAAATGATATAATTTATTGGACATATCATTTATGGCTTCATTGCATTCATGTTTAGAAAGCTGAGAGAGATCAGTAGTAATTACCTGGTTACTTGATGAACTAGTTTCATTTTCATCAGAATTAGCCATCAGGGCTAGGTTGACATATTCCATATCATCATCTTCATTGACCCCATCTGCTGTCCAATCATCTTGAGTGAGAAAAGCTCTTTCCTTTTGTTTGAGTAAATCAAAATATTTCTTTTTGTAATCAACTTGCTCAAATTTCTTTTTATCAGAAGTTGGCTTTCTACACTCACTTGCAAAGTGTCCACTAATGCCACAGTTGTAACATTTGAACTTTGATTTGTCCACCATGTTTTTGTTTGGCTTAGTGAACTTTGTATTTTTTCTGAACTTCATCTTTGCAAACCTCCTGGACAGAAAAGCCAGATGTTCATCAACATCATCAGAGTCATCCTGACTGGAATTGTCTTCATCCTTAGCTGCTTGCTCTTTACCCTTGCTTGATTCTGATTTGCTTGTGCCAATTTTGAGACTTGGCATTGTCTTCTCCTCATTCCTGGCTTCCATCTTCTCACTGTCAGCTACAAGAGCAACTGTTCCTCCTTTTCTCTTTCCCTTTTCCAACAGCTCATCCTGCTCCATTTCAAGTTCATAAGTCTTCAGAATTCCATATAATCTTTCAAGTGTGAAGTTCTTATAATCCTGAGAATTTCTTAAAGAGACAGTCATGGGCTTCCATTCCTTTGGCAGAGACCTAAGAAATTTTAAGTTGGAATCCTTGACTTGGTACACTCTACCATACAGCTTCAATCCATTTAACAGTTTCTGAAATCTGTTGAAGGTATCATTTAATGATTCACCTTCTTCAAAGTGAAAATATTCATACTGTTGAATAAGAAGTTGCATCTTGTTCTCTCTGACCTGCTCAGTACCTTCACAGATGATTTGTACAGTATCCCAAACTTCCTTTGCAGTTTGGCTATTGATGACATTCTCAAACATATCTTGATCTAATCCATTAAACAAAATGTTCATGGCTCTCTTGTCCTTGCGGATTTCTTCCATGTCTTCAATAGTCCGTTCTGCTTTTGGCTTGGGAATGGACTGTCCAACAGCAACTGTTGTAGTAGCTGTTGTGGCTACTTTGTGAGGGATGTGAGGACCATTTTCAATACAGTTGATGTAGCTTTCATCTTGAGAAAGAAGATGTAAATGCATCTTCACTTTCCAGTGATGATAATTATCTTTTTCCAGGACTGGGATCTTTATACCAATATCCTTCCTACTCATGATGGTAGCAGGAGGATTCTTCTGTGCACTCATGATGTTAGCAAAATAGATCTTTAAACTCTTTGTATGTTAAGAGCTTGCTCTGATACCAATTGTTATTCCCAGTGGACTAACAATGAGATTTACAGAAGGGGGGTTGAATGTAAATCTCAAAACTTTTTAAGTTTTGAGCAGTTTCTAAGACTAAGTGTTTCTGAAAACAAGTGTGTGTGTGAATTGCTTAAAGCCAATGCAGACAGATATATATTCAAACACAAATGTAAAGAACACAAAGATCTTAAAAACTTTTCTGGTGGATTTGTTGTTCCACCAGAGATGTGTTATTTCAAAAAATCTGTGATTCAAAGAATTAAATCACAACTGCTTCCTAGTACAAACTAGATGATTTTCTCTCTGGATATTTCTAAACAGCTCAGGAAAATTCTTATCTAATTACTAGCTGCTACTTGGTTTATATAACACCAAGATTACAAGTGAAGACAAAACTGTAAAATACAATTGAAAGGATTCTTCACATGTTTCTTCTTCATTTCTCTATCCAATGCAATCTAGGATAATCTGTGAATCTTTGAATACTTCCTTGTTTGCATCAGAATGGGAATGCTGCATTTACTTGATTCCTCCTAGAGGCTTCCACATTCCAGTTTGTCTCTGTCAACCCATGTGCCTCTGTCAGCTTGTGAATTGTCACTATCAACTGCTAATGAACTAAGCATCCGTTGAAGCTTTCATCCGTTGATGCCTTATCCGTTGAGGCTTTATCCGTTGAAGCTTTATCCATTGATGCATTATCAGGTGAAGTCTTTATCCGTTGAAGCACTTATCCGTTGATGGATATTATCCGTTGAAGCATTAGAGACATCCGTTGAAGCTTTATTTCTTATCCGTTGAAGGTCTTCAATATCAGTTGATACTTCTTCACTTATACAAAATTACAAGGCATGAAATATTTACAATTAGCCCTCCTATTTGCATATCCACTAGTAACTAACATGACTGATACTTTCCTACAACATCTAAGAATTACAACTTGAATCCAGAGAATGAAATATACTACAATACTAAACTTATTGCTAAGTAAAGCTACTCCTTCAACGGATAGCCAAGATGGTCTTATCCGTTGAGGCTACAATCACTAGATTTCTACTTAAGTGTTTTGTTTAACTTATCATCAACCTAATACACATATTCCTAATAATGATATCATTTTTGGTTCTACAAATGACAGACTTTGCAAGAAGTTTGCCAAACTGATGCAGTCAAGGTATCAGATGAGTATGATGGGGGAACTTAGCTATTTTTTGGGCCTTCAAGTCAAGCAGAATGAAGAAGGCACTTTTATTTTTCAAACTAAGTACACCAGAAACTTGTTGAAGAAATTTGGAATGCAAGATTGTTCAAGTGCATCCACTCCCATGGCCACTGCAACAAAACTGGACAAGGATACTGGTAAATCAGTAGATATTACTGATTACAGAGGTATGATTGGCTCTCTACTCTATCTAACTGCTAGTAGACCTGATATCATGAATGCTACCTGTCTTTGTGCAAGATTTCAAGCAGATCCAAGAGAACCTCACTTAACAGCTGTGAAAAGAATATTCAAGTATCTTAAAGGAACAGCTGATCTGGGATTGTGGTATCCCAGAGAATCAGATTTTAAACTAATAGGTTACTCAGATGCAGATTTTGCAGGTTGCAAAATTGACAGGAAAAGTACAAGTGGAAGCTGCCAATTTCTTGGAAGCAGATTGGTTTCTTGGTCTAGCAAGAAACAAAAGTCAATTTCCACATCAACTGCAGAAGCAGAGTACATTGCTACAGGAAGCTGTTGTGCCCAGATTCTTTGGATGAAGAATCAGTTACTGGATTATGGGTTAACATATTACAAAATCCCTATTTACTGTGATAATCAAAGTGCTATTGCTATGACAGGTAATCCAGTTCAACACTCAATGACAAAGCACATCAGCATCAGGTACCACTTCATAAGGGAACATGTGGATGAAGGTATAGTGGAATTGCACTTTGTTCCAACAGATCAACAACTAACAGATATCTTCACAAAACCACTGTGTGAAGCTACTTTTACGAGATTAGTAAATGAACTTCGCATGGTTTCAGGTTCTTTCTCTAAATCTGCTTAGTTTTGTTCTGATGCACCAGACTTTATGATCAGTATTTACAGAAATTACACTCTTTGTGTATTCTGTGCTTAATTGAAAATTGCTTAAGTACTGAATGTTTTCTGATGTGACTTTCTAAACTCTGATAGTGATATGACTGTTTATGTAACTATTCAATCATATGAGGATACATGTGCTAGATGCTGACCTAGTAGTCTTCAATAAAATAGAAATCCCATGTTAGAAGTAATTATTGTTATGGAAATCTATTGACACAAGCAAATTCTGATATTGAGCTTAGTTGAGTTTACTTTGTCTATCTTATTACTAAGTCACAAACTAGAATAATGCTTCTCATCTGTTAAGTTCCAATGCTAGTAAATCTGTTGAATGTACTAAGTGCTGATAAACCCCACTTCTCAAAAGAAAAAGAAAAAGTATCATGGAATAAAAATCAGGTACTCCTTTGAGGTCTAGAGTAAAAATGTGGAAGGGACGACCCAAGTGCATTGCTGGTATTAAGTAAATATGAATCAGAAAAGTAAAATATTTTCTTGGTGACTTTTCACACTCTATGATTACTGGAGAAATACTCTGATAATAGCATAAATTCTGATAAGCAGTCGTGACTCACTTACACTGAGAAGCCACTGTACAATGGAATTTAAAAAGATGCACAAAATTAGCACAAAACAGTTGAGGTGGACTCAAGCATGAACTCATTCAATAGTAGGCTTCAGAATACTGACAGGTTTTTAGTAAAGTTTTAGTTATGCCTTATTTCTAAGATGTACTGAAGTGAATCAGACTTTACTCTTTGTCTGATATTTAGCTTAATGCACACACTAACCACTCTATATGAATGATGAAAATTACTGTGGTGATCTATGTTATTTTAGATGAACAGTTTATGTGTCGCATTGCATAAATTCTGAGGACAAGTTCTGTTGAATGTTCTGATGATTAAGTTCTGAAGAATCTATATCAGAATTTGTGTGAAGAATTACAAAGATAGGCATTCATTTTTTGAGTTAAGAAATCATATTCTGATAACTGTTAAGTTCTGATATAAGTCTAAGTTCTGATATTAAATTCTGATCCTTTACTTAACTTATTTGTGGATAAAATCTAAACACAGTCTCATCTTAAATCAGAATATGTTGAGGCGGAATATTAACAGTCACTATAGTTAGGGATAGTGGTCCACGTACATGCACAGTAATTCTTACTTGTTTCTTGTGCGCATTAAACCCCGTTTTCCCTTTCCAATGACTGTTTTTCTTCTTCCAAGTTTAGAGAGACGAGGTAGAATTAATTCTACCTATCAGCATTAAATTTCCTTGCGTCTCCTGGCATTCTCTTGCCTATATAAACGAACACTTCACATCAGCCTATACATCAATTCTTTCCTCAAACACTTACTCTCTTTTCCCTCATATACACAACATCATGGTTAACTACAATATGTTTTTAAACTATGAGACCTTCAACATGGAGTTAAGCTGTGAAGCCTGGTAGCAGGAATGGCACGTCACTGCCATTCCTGATGAGATTTGGGACTCAGTTCCCCAGGAGGTTCTCACCCACCTCCTGTTCTTTTACATGGACTACCATCGCCATCTGGAGCGATTGGAGGAGGAAAGACTGGAAGCTCTCCGCCAGCAAGAGCGAATCATCAGACTCGCTATTCTTTTTGTCGAGAGTACGAAGAAGAAATAATTTATTTTCTTCTTCCTGTTTTTCTTCATCGTCAGCCTTTCCCTGCTTCTTGAGCTAGGACTAAGGCTGTTGATGTTAGGTTTAGAAGCTTAGGACAATCTTGTAAAGTTCTGATGTAATTTAAATTTCATGAATGTATTCTCTTAATATATTAATGGAATTTCTACTTTTTGCATGTTTTTGTCTCTGAGATGTTTGTAATTTAAATGCACTGATAAATCCTGATAAATCCATATTCTGATGACCATTTCCATTTTAATTTAAATTAAGTTCTGATCTTACAATATCAGTACTTATTTACTTGATTTAATTTTGGTCATTCTCTTACTTGAATTTCTTCTCAGAATATTGGTGTTGCAGTGAAAAATAATTGAATAAGTGGGAACAGTTTCAATTTTGAATTAAAACTGATTTACCTCATTTAATGGAATTACTGGGTAAGTGGAACAGTTTTTCCTTGAAAAACTGCAAGTGGGTAAGTAATGATTACTGTTTTCCCGTGCCCATTAACTATTCATTATTACCGCATGTCTGGCAGGTGTCCAACGGCTATATTTTTTTTACAAGTATAAGTAAGACAGAGAGAAAATTTTCCAATCTTTTATTTAATTTCACACTTTACTCTCTCTTTCTTTGCTTTTACTCTCTCTTTCATCTTCTGACGTTGGTTTTTCATACAGATATTTTCTCAAACACCTAACAGGCAACTCTTAATTTTCAATTTTTCTCGTGGCGCCTAAGGATTTGATCATTGATGGAGCTAAGTTCGTTCCAAATAACTATGCTGCAATTCTTGATCATGCTGAAGCTCCGTCTGAGTTGCATTTTGTGCAAGATCTTCTTGCACACAGTGAAATTGGGTATGCATTGACCCAGCCTTCAGTCTTTTCGAGCCAATAAGTTCTGACGTTTTGGCGGACTGGGCACTTTGATAATGGTGGTACAAATGGTACTCCTAGTATTGTTTTCGAAGTGGATGATTCTACATATGTGGTAACTCCTGGTACAATTCGCAAGGCCCTACATTTACCAGAAGGTTGTACTTTTTCAACCCCAGAGGAATCAGCTCTACTTCAGAACCTGTTGTTAAAGAAGCTGAGAAAGTTCCTTCTCAGAAGGATTCTGGATTTGGGGTTCTAAGCTTCTCAAAAGGCTTAGAAGAATGACTTCTGTTGAAACTCCCAAGGAATCCCCACCTTCAAGGAGATACAAGAAACAGAGAGCTAGAAGGCCAGTTTCAGATAATGAGGAAGCAACAGCTAAGGAAGGAGATCAGGAATCTCTGATCTCATAAGAAAATGAATCTGCTCAAGCCCCTGCTTCTCCATTGACTCCAACTAATGAAGCAACTACTGAAATGGCTAACACACCATATGTGTCTCCTAAGACTGTATCTCCTGTTGATCCAGGCACAAGTGCTGAAATTGATATCCAGAACCTGGTTGTGCCTGAAGTATTTTTACTTAGAAGCTCCAACAACAACTAATCCATCAACAACACCTGTTACTGATGCTGCTCAAACTCCAGAATTATCTTCTACACCTTTTCTGCATCTAGATGCTGATCAGAATTTAGGTGAGCATCAGGATATGGCTGTTGATCAGAACTTGGAGATCAACACTTAGAGGATGATGCTGAAGCCTCAATTGCTTCTCATACTGTTGTTTTATCAGAAGATGCTAATTCTGAAAGTTCTGATGCTGCACATGCTCATGATACTGGTGATGCTGCTCCCAATGCAGATACTAATGAAGCAGGTCCTTCAGGATATGCCCCTCAACAAACTATTCTTAAATCTGAACTAGTTAAGAAGTTTGTTACCAGAGAAGCACCAGTGCCTTGGAGTGAAACTCCTGCAGGACAGGAGTGGACTAAGGAATGGAACTCGGTTACTTGTGTTCCATCTGCAAAGAGTCTTGCTGAGCACTTGACCAAAGCTGATGAGATGTTAATAAATGATGATTTCAAAATACAGCTTCGAGTCACTGCATTGAGTACTAAACATCTACAAGGTCTCCATTCAACTACTCATGCAGATTTACATAAAATTCAGGAGGAATTAATCAAGCAAGAACAAGTTCAGAAACTTGATAAGAAAAAATTCTTCCAACCTACCTTTGACAGAGTTGCTTATATTGAGAAGACTCAAGAGAAACAACAATCTCAGATTGATGAAATTTTGAAAAATCAAGCTTCTCAGCAATCTCAACTTAATGAAATCCAAGCCTCAATGGAATTGCCTGTCTCTCTTCTCTTACCTTCTGATGCCAAAAAGGGGGAGAAAGTAATTAAGTCCAAATGCAAAACTGATAAGACACTGAAGGGGAAGGATGATGAAAAAAATGATCAAGGAAACTCTGGAATGGGTGGAGGTCATAGTCAAGGTAGAGGTTTCTCATCAAGAAAAGCTGAAATCACAAGTCATGGGACAAGTTCTGATGCTGGAAAAAGAATTACTTCTGCTACTGGTAAAAGGATAAGTTCTGATGAACTTTTAGATCTTGATGAAGAAATGTCAAGACAGTTATTTCTTCAGAAAAATCCAGGAATGGACTTGGAGAGTCTAATGGAAGAAGAAGCCAGACTTAAATCAGAAAAAGTCAAATCTAAATCTGAAGCTTCTGGTAAAAAGACACTTCCAAAACTCAAAGGCATTGTGATAAAAGAAAGGACAAATCCTGAAGCAACCATGGCTAAATCACAACTGCAGATAGATCCAAGGTCCAAGGGCAAAGAGAAAGTTGGTGAACCTATCAAGATTTATGTGCCTCCTGTGAATGAAGAAACTACTGATGAAGATGATGATCTTGCTCTGACTTCAAGAAAAGTTTTTAAGACAACCTCTGACATGGCTCAAGTTGTTCAGAGTCAAGAGATAGTTAGTTCTGATATTTCGAAGAAGCAAGTAACCTCTGAAATAGCTCAAGTTAACTTGATATCAGAAGATAAATCAAAGGAAACCTCTGACATTGCTCATGTTAAACCTTCAAAGAAACTCCTACCAGGATTCACTAAAGCCAAACAGACTCAACCTTTGAAGACTGCTGCAAGTGGTTTTGAAGCAAGAGTAGTTACTGGAAATGAAGCAAGAGATAAAACTGGATTGGGAAGTGCTGATGAAAGAAGAATACAGAACACTACCAATGACCCAACTTCCTTAAGTGAACCAGGTATTGGAGCAACTCCTGAGAGATTGAATCAACTAGAATCTGTACAAATGGTTTACCATACCTACTTGAAAGAACACATCTTGTTGTACTTCATGACAGATGGTAGGGTTTATCATATAAGGGAAAATGCCATTCCACTGAAGTATTTTGAAGAACTGGAGCATGTATTATTCTTACTTCAAGTGAATGACGGAATAACAGAAAGTGCTACAAACTATTTGAAGAATCAGATTCAGAGACAGAAAAGGCTTTATTCTGTTAAGTCTGACAGCACATATCTTCCAAAGTACAGAGATCATAAGGGTGATATAGTTGAGATGAAACCCAACACTGCCAAGATTATAACTACCTTTCTGGGTTACAGGGCTGTGGAATTCAATCTTGAGTCTGATAAGGCATATTTGATCAGACTGGATCAGGATATAAGAAAGCTAGAATTAATGATCTCAGGGCTGCAATCTTTCAAATTGGTGAAGATACTGCAGAACTTAAAGATGCTAAAAGGAGGATGATTGATGAACTCAGATATGGTGAGAGATGTTTGTTGAAGAACTATCTCAGAACAACTCCTGATATCAGAGAGATCAGAAGATGAAGCCAAGTCAAGATCTACAACTGCTTAAATTCTGATATGAATACAGACTGAAGTTGTTATCAGAAGTTAAAGATTGGTAAAGCTTTAAGGACTGTAAGTTGTAGTTATCTAGTCAAATTCTCATGCATTTGTACTTAATGTTTTTTACATTATCAAATATTTGTTAAACTTGTATATTATGCTAATTTACAAGTTGGGGGAGATTGTTAGATATATTTGATAATGTCATGGCTAATGTGGTTTATGTTTAGTTTTTAGATCTTACTTAAACAGGATAAATCAGTACTTACTGGAAGTCAGGACTTAAGGATATCGGTACTTATATTATCAGGAGATAATCATCAGAAGATGGATATCAGAACTTAAGTACTGAAGGACGTTCAGATAAGGAAATCAGCTGGTTAAAAGATAAAATATCGAGACAAATATAAGAAGAGATATGCATGAAGAAGGAATTCTATGAAGAATAGAATATTTGGAAGAAAAGATATCTGATTGGTACATTTTAGGAAGCAGAATTATATTCCATATCAATTAGCGATTATCTTGTAACTGTGTAGTATATAAACACAGACATAGGGTTTACACTATAAGTGTTATCACAATCGAGAAGATTATTCTTTATAACCCTAGCAGCTCTCGTGATATTTGTTCATCACTGAGAGAGAACAGTTCCATACTGTAACAGAGTTTATTGTTTCAATAAAGTTTGTTTTCTGTTACTTGAGTTATTAAAGTTCGATTTGATTGTACTATACACTGTATTCACCCCCTCTATAGTGTGTGTGTGACCTAACATACACTATTGTTTAATATGGGTGGATTAATGTTTTTATTTTGTCTTATGTAGTCGCATGTGTAATATCTGGAATATGACGTGTAATTATTTATGTTAACAAATGAATTATGTGTATAACTTATATTAGCTATGTGTTGTTTTATTATTATCTATGGGTGCTTTATGGTGTACCGGGTTGTCCCTGTAACTAATTATGGAATTGTATTGAATTGTTTCCACTTTTAAAAGTAAATTTAATGCAAATTTATTTGCATAAATATTTGGATTGTCTCTAAAATCATTTTTATGGTTTTATAATTATAGTAATTATTTTTAGGATTTTATAAAATTTAGAGATCAAAATTTCATTAATTATTTAGCCCTGTATGATTTTTTTATTTGCATTTATTTGTAAAATTCGTATATAATTCCGGAATTCTTCAAAAATCTTGAAACTCATATTTATTTAAGTTTGGAATATTCCGAGAATTTTAAAATTATTTTGATAATTTTCGAGATTAATTTTACCTGCACATTATTTCGTTTAATTGATAAAAGCGGGTATAGATTATATTTCAGAAATTATTTTAAAATCTCAAATTTTAAGCTTTTATTAACTTCGAGTTGTTCATAATATTTTAAAACTTATTTGGAAATTTTGGGGTTAATTTTTATTCGTAGGTTTGTTCGTTATTTGGCAAAATACGAGTGCAATTTTGGGGTTTATAGTAAAAGGGGACACGTGTCATTATATTATTAAACCACAGACTCGTGGCTTGTTTTTGGGGCAGCACAGCAGATGATTCATATTTTATATATAAACATAAATCTCTCTCTAATCTCTCTCTTTCTCTAATCTCTCGTCTCTCTCGATAAAATCTCTCCTCTCTCTCCCTCTATCTCTCCCTCCCCTCGCTGTTTTCGTTTTTCTTCCCTGTTTTCTCCCACTTTCCCGGCAATTTTTCCCTGTCCTTTCCCATTTCCATTTCTGGTTGCTTCGTTGCCGCCGCCGTCTACTTCCGGTGAGGCTTGGTGGTTTCAATCAGTCTTATTGGATTATATATGTATATGTATGCCAATGTATATATATGTGTGTGGGTACTGTGTGATTGTGTGTGTGTTAGTGTGTGTTGTGTATGTTAGTGTCTGTTGTGTGTGTGCCGCGGCGTCGGCCGCGTGTGGCCGTGTGGTGCCGTGTTGTGCTCTGTCTCCTCTTCTTGTTGTTTGTTGGGCTGGTTCTGTTTGCAGTTGGGCCTTGCTGTTGGATTTTGTTGTTGGGCTTTTGTTGAGCCCGGTGTGTGCATTTGGACTGGATTGTTATAATTTTTAATTTTAATTTCCTCTTTTCTGCAGGAAAATTCTTGACTAAAATTTGTGATGTTAAATTATATTTTAAGCGAGCAATAATTTTAATCAGTGAAATTTTTTCGGACACCCGTATATTTTCGGGCATAAAAGAATTAATACATTATAATATTCTTTTTTAAGCGCCCGGTGGACAGTGATGATCTAATTCTGTGTCCTAATACATTAAAATTTTCAATAAATAATATTTAGTCCATAAAAGCTATTTCGAGAATCGAGTCACTCGTTAGTTAAGTGTGATAGTCGTACAAGTTAACTCAAATTATGATTGTGAATTGTGCAATTGGTTTGGTTTGGATTGTGACTAGAGAATGGAGACGTCGATATTGTGTTCGACGGGTAGTCCGATAAATAAAGGAGACACTGCCCGATTTTCGGGTACGTATCCTGTAAAATATCAGAAATACCAGTCGAATGTAAATAGTTATATAGTTATAAATAAGTATTTTGTAAAATATAACGGACAATTTGTTTCCTAAAATGATGAGTATATGTGTTTTCCAAAAATGAATATTGAATCGAGATTTGAGTATATGAATCCTGTATGTTGTGTGTACTATAGTAATGTATATAAGTACGAGTCACGATTGTTATCGTTTGGGTAGGATTGGTATGAGAATATGTCAAGCATAACTGGGTGTCTAACATAGAGTATTTCGACCTTGTAGGTTCTAGTCGGGAAACCGAAAGTGGACGTTGGACTAAAGATAACCTAATGGTCAGTCGACGAGCTCAGTAGGGTTTCAACCGAAAAACCTGAGTGTAGAAGTCGAATCCAAGGTGATCTAGTGGTTGGACGTTAAAGCCTGAGCGTCAGAGTCGGCTCAGAGTTGATCAGTAATAGTTGTAAAGCCCTACAAGGCAAGTACTTTTAAACCTTTCTCGATATAAAGTGCAAACATTTCAAAATTCTCTTATGACATATTGTTAAGTATTCAAAATATTTATGTTTTATATTGCGAGTACTTTAAATCATACAGCCTTGAACCCGGATCACATCATTTGATCTTTGAGCCGTAAGCCTTATTCTTTGTAAACCATCGCTTGTTGATTTCCAGATACTAAACCACACAAATATGATACTACTCTCCAAATATATAACTACCAAACACCGGAACCGAATTGTTTGAATATACAGAAACTTTTATACCCCAACCATTTTGTATAACATCAAAGAACTAAACCTTGACAAATCCTTGTTCATCCAATACCTGATTCCCTTACAGGCTGGAGGCCATTGCTTTTACATACTTTGATATACCCTCGTGGTACCCATGAATTGCGCCATGCTCTTATGCAAATGTTTTATTACCGTTGATTATGATCTTGTTTTATTGAGTTATATTATTTATCATATTAAACTGCTTTAGAATTGGATAGTTTTCTTTATGTGGACCAGATTCGTGGTCAGACCAGATTCGTGGTCAAATTAGGCCAATGTGTGCCTTGAATCCAGTTTATAGAGCAGAGCTGTATGCCTTGCTCGGAGTTAGTGCGTGACTAATCAGCAGCCTAACCTTGGTTTTAAAATTTAAAATGAATATCCAATTCTAATGATTGTCTAACAAGAAACCTGATTCCTCTGAATCATCTCGCTTGATCATTGTTTAACCTCAATTATTGTTATTATTACTTGCTGAGCTAGTTAATTCACTCTTGCGAATCTTTTTATGTATTTTACAGTTAAAAATGATATGGTTGATAGTGAGGTTCCTCGGTCCAAAGTGTGAGCTAGGGTTCCAGTTTGAGTTGGATCGAGCTAGCAGGAGCTTCATATGGTAGTGAAATAGTAAGATTGTAAGAATAATTTCCTTATTAGTTATAAATTAAATTACTTGGGATTTGGTACGTTGTAATATAAGTTAAGGTTATGGCTTGTTTTCATACTTTAACCTGTTGCGATCCATGGTTATGTAAGCAGGGTCATTGCAAATAATATTTCTTATACAGGTTTATATATTATGTATGTGTTGTGGACCCCAAATTTCTGACCCGGGTTTGGAGGGCGCCACAGGTTGGTATCAGAGCTACATGTTATAAGTCACTGAAACAAGCCTAGATTGTCGGGTTTGGGTAGAGGGTTAGGATTAGGAATAGGAAATAGAAAGATAAGACGCCGTGAGGTTGAGTGCGACTGTATAGTAGGTTTCCGGCAAGGTTCGTGTTGCGATTTGAGATTCTTAGCTTGCAACGTGATTTCCAGATAACGGCAATGGCAGATCCTGTTTTCCCTGTATCATCTGATCATTCGGAGCCTTCCGTTCGAGGATCGTCATCTTCTCCCATATTTGATTCGCACCTTGTTCTCCCACCAGTATTAATTGTATTACCTCCTGTTATAACAACTGCACCTCTTCAAGCTATTCTATGCTATTTTACCACCTCTTGATATATGACTGCCTATTTAAAAACCTCCATCTGTTTATTCTTATTTTACTGGACATTTGGCTGTAAAGGTATCTTTTCAGATTACCATACACCCTATTCTATACCCCCGGTTTAAAACTTGTCCTATGAAGCAACAGTATCTACGAGGATGGATTCGAGAGCTACAACAAATGGTGAGTACCTGAGATATAAATAAAGGTGAGAAGAAGTCTAGAATAAAGATTTATATGTTCCGAAGGATAGCTGCTACCACGTTAAAAGGAGCCATTAATGACTAGGCCACCCATGACTAGTTTCTGTAACGGATTAGATGAGTTTTAAAAGAGAGTTAGAGAAGAATATGGATCTGGAACTTTCTTGAAGTTAGATAATGGTGTTATGATGATGCAATATATTTATAGTAACAATGTGATGTGACATCAACCGACTTGTTGACTATTGGATAACCTGTTTTACTTAACGACTACAAGGATGATAATGGGAGTATTACCAGTATGGAAGCTTTGATGTGAAGCTATGAATTAGATAACATGCAACGACAACTGAAGTTTTCATCGATTTAGGAAGGTAAACGGACTTAATAAAGGAGAGAAGGTAGATTGAAGTGAATGGACCTTTATGTGATTGTTTCCTTAAATTGGTACTTTGTTATGGGTAAGGAGGACAACAACCAACTCATATAGTAATGATGACCCGATGTATGATTTTTAAAATTTTTAAACAAGTTTTCAAAAAAGATTTTCTCTTACAAAATTTCTAAAAGCCTTTTTGAATAAAGTAAGTTTTAAAAAAAAGATTGGTTGTCCAGTTACTACTTGAGTTTTTTGTTTGTTATAAGACCAGATTACTTAGAAAGTACGTGTTCTAGAAATTAGTACGGTTGATTCCGAGGGCCAAGTGGACCCGCTATTACGAAGAAGTTTTGATTAATCCTAACAGCAGATTGTGAATCTTGTTTGATGAGATTAACAACAGAACCAGAGTACGGAGAAGCTATTCATCCAATTGCAGAGACCATTAAGGTTTAATGAATTTATTGATTTAAAAGGAGCCTGAGCATGACCGAAGAAGGTTGGGAAGATTTCCAGACTTTTCTAAAGGAAGAACATTATAACAAAAGAATTGATATGTTGAATGATTGGTGGATTACTAAATTTGCAAAGATTAAACTTGAAGTTATCTGGTAAGAGCGCAATTATGATCGAATTATTAAAGTATTATACGTGCTGGTGCGATGCTAAAGACACAAGACTTAATAATCAAGAATCTATCATAGTGCTTAATTTACATAAGCATTTCAGCGTACTTTCTAAAGTTGTTATATGACACAATTGGGATATGATCGAACAAGCTCGAAAGATGAATACAAGTGAAATATGAATGATGACCAATGGTATCATTCCTGTCTTCAATATTACAGCGTATATTCCTTTTGGATTCCTAAATATGTATAAACTTCTTTTCTTAATAAATTCTTGCGATGATAAGAAAAAGGAGGATATTGCATTCCTTTCAAATTTAATTGTTCCCCTCAAGTTTTGCTTTCTGATTGGGACAAATAGTTTTATGGTGAGACACTTTGTCAGAATGACGAAGAGTCGGGTGGGACGACACCTAATCATGTGCTGTATGCCATATGGTATGAAAGACTGACCATCTTAAGTACCAATGTGGTTGTCTCATTCATATCCAAATCATTGTTTCTTCTTCCTTTTCAACTTTGAGTTTATTGAATTACGGATCCTCCTAGTTGTTTTGATGTACTGCTATTCTTTACGAAAGTTTTCAAAAAAACAAATCACCGTATTATGAACCAAGCGGACAAAGTTCCATCTACCTCTCACGCATGGAAAGAAAACAAGGGCATTTGGCGAGGATTGAAAATCAATAGCCCCAGTCAGGGATGCACTAAGAGTCAAGGGAATCTACTTTAATAAGGAATGCGTCTCCAAGAACAAGAGTTTACGAATTGTCTGTGAATTATGTTATTCAGAATACGGGTATGATGACGTGAAAGATTATTGTGGATACCTTATGCGTTAAAGTATTGAAAGATATGGGAGCAACTTAATTGTTTATCTCTCACGGTTTTGTTGATAAGATAAATTACCCTGTTGAATTGATAAGCTTATGACTAAAGGACTAGCAAGTCAAGAACATGTAACTGTTAAGTTTGTGAGGATTTGATATTATTTAAGATAGAAGAATTTGACATTATTCTAAGAAAGGGACTAACTATTTAAGCGTGATGCCCAGATAGACCGACATGATGAAAAGATGGTTCTGAAGGCGTCAAATGAGAATATGATGAGGTTTAGAGGATAAAGAAAGGTAAAGAATTTGTTAGCGATGATTTAAGTTAAAAGGTTACGATGACCAAGATGTAAGCACTCTGGTGATTATGAATAGAAGTTAGGTACAAATAGAATTTGAAGATTTTATAATAATTAATGAGTTTCAAGATATGTATCCAAACTAGTTACCAATATTTCCTTCAGATAGAGATATTAAGTTCGCGATTGACTTAGCACCTGAAATGAAGTCAGTGTCCAAGAACCTGCACATAATAGCGCCAGTTAAAATGAAGGAGTTAGCAAAGAAAATGCAAGAGATGTTAGAAGAAGGAGCGATTAGACCTAGTGTTCCCCATAAGGTGCACCCGTACTAATTTTTAATAAGAAAGATATAAGTATGAGATTATGCGTCGACTAGTGTTAGGGCGGAAACACGCGCTAATAATACACGCAAGTATACGCGTTCTCAAGTAATATATAATACTTTCTAGTTCGTTCCCACAGAGACTCAGACTAATTTTTGTTTAATTAAACTCACGCACCAACGTATGATTACTTCTCAATGTTAAGACACTAACACTTAGAATTGTTGACTAAATATTAACTACAATTAATTACTTAATTAATCACTTGAATAACACTTCAATTAACAATGTTAAAACACTCATGAGATCACAACTTAATTACTACTTCCTTCAATAGTTATTGTTATTACCCTTAGCATGCAACAATGATGATATTAATCGAATAACACGAAACTGATAAAAGCCAACTTTCATTGTACTAATACCATTCTACCAAGCATCCACAATTAAGATAGAAGTTGAATAGGCATCAATTATGTTGAGTTCCTATATGTCTACAGAAATTGACAACATAACGATTTAAGCACAAGTTATTCCTTTTGATTACATAGGGCGAATAAAACTGTTAGAGTTACCCACTAATCATGCACATCATACATGAACCTATGCTAGCATGGCAAGTTCTAAATATCAAGATCCACCGTCGCTTCACAAGAGATTAACACCCTATCTTATATGTTCGCGATGCACATAAGACGAATACGCACAACCAATACTAGATATCATACAATCATCACACACTAAGGTATCAAACAATTAACTAAAGAATTCCATAGTAAATCTGTTATGACCCCATGATCACGATTAGCCCATGATAGCACTTATCGTCATCATGGTTTCATATGAAATCATGATAAACAAACACAAGAGAATAATAACTAAACTAATTATATTAAATCAGAGTACGTCACAAGAGTAATTAGGTTCAAAGTAAGAAAACTAGCATCCAACGTTATAACGAAATAAGAATCACAAGAAAATATGCTTCCTCTTCATTGCGGTGTGCTAAAACGGTCTTCTTCCTTATCTCCTTTGCTCTTTGCTTAATACCATGATCCAACCTCGTGAAAACGTCTCCAAATCTACTTATATAATAGTCCCATAAAACTCAGATTACATAGAAGTTGGAAGCCAAACAGAAGTAGAAGTCTAAAATATTTTATCAAAATTCTCGACCATGCGCGGCCGCTCAGCATAGCTGAGCGGGCGCTCAGCCTTCTGCGCGACCGCTCAGCATAGCTGAGCGGGCGCTCAGGACCCTACTGAAAAATTCCTGAGTTTGCTCCGTTTCTTCGTTGTAATCTGCCCCTTTCTTTCCTCTCGCAATGGTGAACACAAGCCAAGGCTTATTCTTGATGATTACTCCTCCGAAATGCAACTAATACCCTGAAATGCATAAACACTAGAAAAACACATCAAATACACAAAATACTTGATTTCAAGGCACCAATTTAAGCTATTTTACGACGTTTTAAGTGGTATAAAATGCCACTTATCAACTAGCGAAAGCTCAACGAGTTTCCTATCAAGAGTAAGTATCTGTTACCCCGAACTAATGATTTGTTTGATTAGATGGAAGAAGCAAAGTATTTTCTAAAATTGATTTAAGAGTTGGGTGTTACCAATTGGAGATTGAACCTATGGACATATCAAGGATAATTTTCAGAACTAAGTACCGTTGCTATAAAATTCTAGTAATGTCATCTGAAATAATCAATATACCAGTAATATTTAAACTTGATGGACAGAATCTTTAAGGAATATCTGGATAAGCTGTATTTGTGTTACTTAAAGTCTACGGAGGACCATGCAGAGCTGTAAGGCATATGTCATAGCCTATTTGTATATTCGAGGATTCAACTCAACTCAAATAAGAATGTAATAAGTAAATAGTGGATCTACCATCAAAGAGATCTCACAGAGTAACATTTGTCAGAGGATTCAGAAACAAGGTTCATCTACAGACTTGAGGAGTTAATTCACTGGAAGAAGCTCAAGAAATTGATCAAGCCTCAGTGATGCAAATCAAGATTGTGGATTTAATCAAGTGACAGAGATCTCATCAGGGTATCATTAATTACAAGGATTTAATCTGAAGAAAATCAAGTTGTCAAAGTCAAGATATGAAGAAACGTCACGGAAGTTAGTCACTCATGAACCAGACAGTACATCGAGTGTCAACATTGAAGTGGTGGAATTGATTCATAATTCTCAGTAATTTTCAGAAGATATTCAGAAGAATGGTTGCTGTTTAGGATTAGTATTAATTCTCTATTAATTAATTAAGTCATATAATTTAATTAGGAAAATAAATTATATCTGCAAAGATTAATTTATTTATTAATTGAATTAATTGATTAATTAATTCAGAATTAATATTAAGGATTTTCAGAATTTAAATTGGATTAAAATCTATTTAAATTCAACAAGTCAATCTGATTGTACTAATATGACAATCGGTATGACAATCAATAGTCATACCGAAAGTCATGCTAGTACAAATAATTGTCTTGCCGAAAGTTACACTGGAAGAGGATTGTCTTGCTAGTTCAATCAGATTGTCTTGCTAGTACAAACAATAGTAATACCGAAAGTCTCTCCAGTTCAACAGATTGTCTTGCTAGTACAATTGGATTGTCTCACCGATTGTCACTCCAGTTCATTCAAGTCTGTTGATTAGTTTAAAAAGAAGAAAAGCAGTAGAAGTCATTCTATCTATCAAAAAATACAACTCAAGAACACAGAAGCAGCCGCCTACAATATTTTATATTCTCTGCTAATTTCAAGATCAAATTTATAGTTTGTAAAGTTAAATCCAATCAACTAGAAATCATTCTCCTGTTCTTGTGTAACTATCTAGCGGATCAAAATCCCTAGAACTTAATCTCAAATTGCGTTTAGCATTTGAATCTTTTTATTACAAAAATAGAAAAAGTTCATGTCAAATTTATTCTAGATTTGTGATAATTAATTTGAGATTAATTCCTTGTAATCGATACAGTTGTTGTAACACCTTTCAAGTTTAATAATATTCTTATTTAACTTGAATTTTGTTTCATATTTTTATTCCGCATTTAATTCGATTATTTGGTACAGTTTGTATTCAACCCCCCCTTCTACAAACACATTGGGACCTAACAATTGGTATCAGAGCCTTCTGATTAACGAACAAATCAAGATCCTAGACTTTTGTGATTTTTAACTCCTTGAATTTTTATATATTCAAAAATTCATAATGACTTCACAAAAAGTTGGAACCGTTAAAATTCCACTATTTGATAAAGAAAATTATATCACGTGGAAGAAGAAGATGCTCTTGTTTTTACAAGTTGCAAATCCCAAATATCTGAACTTGTTAAAGAAGGGTCCAACAACTCCAATGGTTATTGAACCAGAGGTGATAGTAGATGATGTTGTGATTACCAAAGCTAGAACCTATCCAAAAGAGCCTGAGGATTTTTTTCCAGCTGAAAAAGAAGAAGCCTCCTTGGATGCCAGCCTTCGGTTAATTTTAGTTGATTCCCTCGATCCCTTGATGAACAGACATGTGATGAACTATAAAAATTCCAAACACATCTGGGAAACTATTGAGGTGATTAATGTAGGTACAGAGGAAGTTAGGGAGAACAAGTTGGAGATCCTAACCTCTGAATATGAACATTTTAAATCAAATCCAGGAGAAGGAATTACTGAAGTGTTTGAGAGGTACAATGCGTTGATCAACAACCTAAACATAAATGGGAAATATTATTCAATCAGGGAGGTCAACAAAAAGTTCCTTTTAACACTGCCAACTCATCTTGAACATAGAATCACTGCCATTAGAGAAGCTAGAGATCTGAGTGAGATTTCTTTGGATAGACTCTATGGTGTGTTGAAAACCTATGAGTTGGAGCAGATTCAGCAAAAGGAAGTCTACAGGAAAGATAGAATGGTCAGCACATCTACTGCTCTTGTAGCTGAAGGTCAACAACAACAACAATCTCAACAGTCGGAGAGAATGGTACAGTTTTTCAAGGCTGAGGAAAATATGATAGTAGCAGAATATGATCCTCCTACTACAAATCAATCCAGTGATGATTTTTATTCCTTGGAAGAGCTGGAGCAATTGGAAGATGAGTCAATGGCCCAAATTGTCAAGAGATTCTCCAATGTCAGATTCAAGAGAAATCCCAAGTTCAAGTACAAGTCCAACTACAACAAATTCCAGAAAGGTGGATCTTCATCCTCTAACACCAGCAGTGGTGGATACAAAACAGGGATGGTTGATCGGAGCACCATTAGATGCTATAACTGCAATGAGTTGGGACACTTTGCCACAGAATGTAGGAAGCCAAAGCAAGTAAGGAAGAACTCTTATGATTTAAATCAGAAGAGTAACTCTGAAAGGGCTTATCTGGCAAAGGGAAGAAGCTGGGATGATACTGATAATGAAGATAAAGAAGAAGGGAATCTTGCTCTTATGGCTATTGATGGAAAAGCTTCATCGTCAAGAAAAGAGGTAAAATATACTAATGTTGAATTAGTTTATCATCTAGGAGGTAACTTAGATTGTGCTCGTCGTGATAATGAACTGTTAAGTTTACAGATCAAAGACCTTGAGAAAGAGGTCAATGAATTAAGACTTGTGCACATTAATCAAGACAAGTTAAAAGAACAAGTATCTTTTCTAGAGAATAGAGTTGACTGTTATAGAAAACTCGAAACTATTCTCAAAGACAAGATCACCGGTCTTGAGACTAAGGTTAGAGCCTACTTCAATTCTTGTTCGAAGGCTAAAGAGTTCTACAGTAAGCAAGCTGTTAATCAAACATCTGGAATAGGTTATGATTACAATGTTGCTATTGGAGAATTAGGCATAAACTCCCCTCCTCATGTCTGTGCTAAAGGGAGGGAAGTACCACATATGCTTAAGGGTGTTGATGAACCCCTCTATAAAGCATCAATTGCTGAACCATTTGATGCGACCTCTTCTGTTATTCAAGAAGAAATACGTGTTGAAGATCTTGCTAATGAGAAGGTTGTTTCCAAGTCGAGTGTGTCGAAAGTTCCAGTCAAAGTTATGAAAACAACTTAGACTAACTCAGACACACATGAGTTGGATAACAAAAATGCCATGTCTACCATGCATAAATTGCCTGCTGTTAATATCTCTCATAAAGCATGTGGTGTTTCTAATTGTATGTCTTGTGCTTTTAATTTGATGTATGCTTATTTTAATGGTAAGCATGTTTTTAGTGATAAGACTACTCCTCGTCAGCATGTGAATAATAAGAAGCATGATAGGATTAAGACTGCTAGTCCTTCTAAGGCTAGAAAGAAGACATTTGTGCCTAAGCCTAAACAGAAATTTGTTAAGGCTGTTTATAAGGTCAAATGTTCAGTCATTGAGAAAGTTGAGACCATTAAAGTTAAAAATGTTGTTTTGCCTGACAAAGGACAATTCTACAAGTATGTCGGGCCCAACCAAGTTTGGGTTCCGAAGAAGGTCTAATCCATTTATAGTGCAGGGCATTAAACAGATGTAACCGGTAGTGTGGATTCTTGACAGTGGATCATCAAGATATATGACCGGAGATAGAGCCCTGCTATCAAATGTGGTTGAGAAAGCTGGCCCCCTGGTTACCTTTGGAGATAACAGCAAAGGTTTATCTGAGGAATATGGCTGTTTGCAAGCTGGATATGTTATTAGTGAAATTTTGTATATTGTGTTAGGTTATTATCAGGAAGCAGTAGCTAACATATAGCACCAGTGACGAGAGTTGAGAATATTATGATATATCAGCACCTGATGCACATTACACTTGGAATTGGACTCTAGTAAGATGTGTACAAGTGTACTCCTGGTTGGTGAGTCAAAAAGGAAGTTAATGCACCTCAGTTCATGGACTTTGCAGTTGCAGATCTATTGGACTATGCAATCTCTTCTTCACAATCTCACTTCAGGTTGGTATGAACTAGTGTACTGCTCAAGCAATCGTCATATTTATAACTCTCTAATCACTAGGCACAATCATATTGTTTTATATGTGCAGTGAGTTTTAGGAGTAAATCAAACTTCTTTCTACATTAGTGATTTCTTATTTCATGTAAAATCTTTTGAAATCACTATTGTACATCATTACTCTCAAAAGATTAAATGTATAATTTTCATTCATTATAGATCTTAAGTACATTTTATCTATCTATATTGCCCTATGTTCTGTGATATAGGTTCAGTCTCCAATGGCTTTCTTTCATTGACAGTCATGAGGTTGAAAACCTACAACATCTATCCCAGACTGTAAAGACAAACACAGAAATAGAACCAACCAACACTCTCTTACCACTAAAAAGAAGTATGAGTGAGCGTGAGGGAGATAGTGCCTTAGTGCACCACATAAGGAAGGTTCTGAAGTCAACCCAGTAGCTCTATCTCCTACACAGGTGAGTAGTATTTAAATCGAGACAACTGCTAGCCCCCATACATCTTCTCAAAAAGATGTAATGGCTGAAAAGGCACAAAAACAGTTACTAGATTCATTCTCTCAACAGGGTGCGTCTATTGAAATTTGCCTATCGGCCAGGGTATCCGTTGTAGTGTCACCACCTCAAACATAAACAATTCTTGATGCACAAGGAAAGGTTACACACACAAAGGATGAGTTGACGGAAACAAGAGTTTCGACCATTGTAAGGTCAGATTCGATTGTTCAAGGTTCGTTACTGGACCAATTGCCTTTATAGGTGTTAGGAGAGGATACTGATCCAAAAGCCATATATCAGTGGTCAGTGTCTACCTCCCCAGGCTTAAATCCCCTGGATGCATCTGCGGATAGTGGATCTGACATAGGTGCAGATCGGCAACTTGTTGACAATGATTCAGATATTACCTGATGAGTCACAAGGAAATGTCTTCAGAGACATTAGAAGGGAACTTTGATCTTTATGCTAAATTCGTTGGATCATTGTTTACCTTCTCAGAATTCAAATCTGGAACCCAAAAAGGGAAACTAGCAACTTGTAGATTATGACTCAGATTCATCTGATGAGTTTAACAAGGATGGGGATTTGCGAACTCCCATTGCACTACCTGTGACCTCCTTCAGGATGGCTAAGGTGATTTTTCTTGCAGGTACAGCTGGATTATGGAGCTATGAGAGAAGAGTGATACACTTGTGAGAATGAGTGTAAACACGAGTGGAGAGAAGAGTGAAACACATGTGAGGTACATTAAACAGAATCACACACTCACAGTGAGGAAGAAAGAGAAACTACTTGTAATTTCTTTTCCAACCAAGTGAAATATAAGAACTCCTTCAGACGATGGCATACATTCCTTCTTTAAGGGGGAGATAAAAGCTTAAGTAATAGTTTGGAGGATTCCTCAACTAAGGGGGAGAAATAGCAGGGAGGAAGAAAAAGATCAAGCATGTACACTACACCACCCCATTGTTGTTTGTAACTACGGATCCTATTATACGGGAGAGGTGGTAAACACAAGGTGATTTCCTAGTGATAAGGGAAGAAGCTGTTAGGGGAGTACCATTCATTTTTATCTGCGGATCCTATTGTACGGGAGAGGTGGTAAACGAAGGTGATCTTCTTTAATCAGTTGATTCTCATAGGGGGAGAAGCAAGAGGGATATGGGCTTCTCAACAGGAAATGTGGTTGTACAAAAGAAGATGAAACTACTTGAAGATATGTTCAGTCTAGAGGAATATCTATTTGGAATCTGGAAAAGGTTAAATGTCATCCAGAACTTTTCTACTATTTACTTTGCATTTCTGTTTATATCTTTTTCTTATTTGTTAGTTGAGTTATCCTCTAGGTATTTGTGTGTTATTGTCTAACAAACAAATAGGGGGAGATTGTAAGGCATATGTAATAGCCTATTTATATATTTGAGGATTCAACTCAACTCAAATAAGAATGTAATAAGTAAATAGTGGATCTACCGTCAAAGAGATCTCACAGAGTAACATTTGTCAGAGGATTCAGAAACAAGGTTCATCTACAGACTTGAGGAATTAATTCACTGGAAGAAGCTCAAGAAATTGATCAAGCCTTAGTGATGCAAATCAAGATTGTAGATTTAATCAAGTGATAGAGATCTCATCAGGGTATCATTAATTACAAGGATTTAATCTGAAGAAAATCAAGTTGTCAAAGTCAAGATATGAAGAAACGTCACGGAAGTTAGTCACTCATGAACCAGACAGTACATCGAGTGTCAACATTAAAGTTGTGGAATTGATTCATAATTCTCAGTGAATTTCATAAGATATTCAGAAGAATGGTTGCTGTTTAGGATTAGTATTAATTCTCTATTAATTAATTAAGTCATATAATTTAATTAAGAAAATAAATTATATCTGCAAAGATTAATTTATTTATTAATTGAATTAATTGATTAATTAATTCAGAATTAATATTAAGGATTTTCAGAATTTAAATTGGATTAAAATCTATTTAAATTCAACAAGTCAATCTGATTGTACTAATATGACAATCAGTATGACAATCAATAGTCATACCGAAAGTCATGCTAGTACAAATAATTGTCTTGCCGAAAGTTACACTGGAAGAGGATTGTCTTGCTAGTTCAATCAGATTGTCTTGCTAGTACAAACAATAGTCATACTGAAAGTCTCTCCAGTTTAACAGATTGTCTTGCTAGTACAATTGGATTGTCTCACCGATTGTTACTCCAGTTCATTCAAGTCTGTTGATCAGTTTAAAAAGAAGAGAAGTAGCAGAAGTCATTCTATCTATCAAAAAATACAACTCAAGAACACAGAAGCAGCCGCCTACAATATTTTATATTCTCTGGTAATTTCAAGATCAAATTTCTAGTTTGTAAAGTTAAATCCAATCAACTAGAAATCATTCTCTTGTTCTTGTGTAACTATCTAGCGGATCAAAATCCCTAGAACTTAATCTCAAATTGCATTTAGCATTTGAATCTTTTTATTACAAAAATAAAAAAAGTTCATGTCGAATTTATTCTAGATTTGTGATAATTAATTTGAGATTAATTCCTTTTAATCGATACAGTTGTTGTAACACCTTTCAAGTTTAATAATATTCTTATTTAACTTTAATTTTGTTTCATATTTTTATTCCGCATTTAATTCGATTATTCGGTACTGCTTGTATTCAACCCCCCCTTCTACAAACACATTGGGACCTAACAAAAGCAATTAATGATAAATGAGGAGTCGGGGAAGAAATAAGTTGTATGTAAAGTTTACAAGGTAAGAGCCTTGATGACAGGAAGTATAATTCTTAGCACAAATAGTCAGTGAGAAGAAGACCAAAGGGGATCCAACAGGGAATTAAAGTTACAATGAATGAAGAAAGACCAAAAGCACCAACAAGAGTAAGAAGTTTTATTATTGGCCGGTTATTATTGGAAATTTGTTCAAGAATTCTTGAAGATTGCAACACCTTTGACGAAGCTAACCAGAAAAAGCAAGAAGTTTATAAGAAATGGAGAAGGGTGAAGAAAGTTTTGCGAAAATAAAGGAAGGAATGGTTATAGCACCTGCTTTATCACTTTGAAAGTATCAAGGAGATTTTGTAGTTTATAGTGATACTTCTCATAAGGGAATAGGATGTGTGTTGATGCAGTACAATACAGTTATTGTATATGCATCCAGACAACCGAAACCTTATGAGCAGAAGTACCCTACTTATAATTTGGAATTAGCAGTAATAATATTCGCTTTGAAAGATTGGGAAACATGATATGTATGGAGAAAGGTGTGAGATCTATACGGACCATAAGAGTTTGAAGTATGTATTTACAAGAAAAAGCAAATGTAGTGGCAAATGATAAGCAAAAAGAAGAAAGTAAACACAGAGACTGCACCCAAAGAATTATCCATAGAATTTTGGAAGTTGGAATTGGAAGTCATAATTTATAATCCAAAGGAAGCGAGGTAGGATGGTATGACCTTTTAGTCAGAGTTATTAAGAGAAAATAATGGGATGTCAAGAGAAGATAGTGGATCAGGATGTTAACGATTTAGTAAGAAAATTTATGCAGTTAAAAGAATGATCACGGTATCCTCAGACTTTTATCTAGAACTTGGATGCTACGAGTGGCAGAATTAAGGAATGAGATCCCAAGGAGAATTCACAATCCTAATAATTCAATTCGTTCAAGAAATACCAAAATATACAAAATTTAAAGAAGAAAATTTATAGCCAGTTGTAAGAAGGAAATTTCAAAATGGATTAGTAAGTGTTAGTCATGTCAAAGAATTAAGGCAAAGTATCGGAGGCCTAGTGGACAAGGCAGACCAAGGAGTGGTTTTACAAGAAGCGAATCGTAAAGTGTACCAGTGATGTTGTTGGAGAAAAAGGATGAAATTACGAGATTGTGTACTGATTATCGGGAGTTTAACAAAACAAGGAATAAGAATAAGTAACCCTTATAAAGAATTGATTACTTACGAGACCTAATTCAAGAAGTGTGTTATATCTCGGGGATTAACATAAGATCCGACCTGAGAACATATCAGAGATTGCGATTATAATGAGTTATGAGCATTACAGGCTCCGGTGATATTATGTGAAATAACAAGTGTATCAGTTGTCTATAAGGAATTAAGGAATATGGTGTATAAGGAGGACTTGGATCAGCGAATTATATTTATTGATAACATCCTCAGCTATTCAAAGAATAAGAAAGTCTGTGTGGAATGCCCAAGGATTTTCCTCCAAAGATTCGAAGGAAAACAACTATAGGTTGAATTTTCAAGTATGAAATTTTGACCGAGGTTAACAAATGATTCTGATTAATCCATTAACAACTGCCTAAATGAAGCCGTATGGTAACAGATGCCTTGTGCAGAAAGAAAGGATTGAATGTAATTAAGACCACTGAGGAGTTAATAAAAGAATTGAAAAGAGTGGAATATGAAGTTCAAATACCTAAAGATGATAATAAGTGAATATATGAGATTACTTTTCAGCCTTAACTGATGGAAACGAGTAGGAGATGTTTAAATGTTTGAAGACTAAGTTGAAAATGAACACCGCCTATCGTCCTTAAACGAAGGGTCAAAGTGAGGAAGCAATTTAGGAAATATAAGATATGTTGAGAGCTTGAGTTTTAAGGAAAACTGGGATGACCATTTATCATCAATAGAATGCCAATTTACCAAGCCTTATGTGGACGCAAGTGTAGGTCCCCACTTTATTAAGATAAAGTGGGAGAAAGGAAGTTGTCAAATCCTAAGTTAATTCAGCACACCAAGGGCGTAGTGATATTGATTGAAGCAGCTCGGAGTAGACAAAGAAAGAAGGCGGATTTGTATCAAGAGAGAGTATGAATATAGAAATAGGACCAGTAGTGTTAGTAAAAGTTTCACCTTGAAAGAGATTTGATAAATCTGAATAGAGGGGACAAGTTGAGTCCTAAATTTAGTGAACCATTCGAGGTAATGATAAATATAGATAAAGTTGTTCATGAGTTGATATTACCGTTATAACCATATGTACATATAATGTGTTCTGTGTGTCAATGTTAAGGCGATAAGTATCTGATTCGAATTAAGTGATTGACTAGGAGCCAATGGGCTCTTATCTAAGTTTGTTCTGCATATAGTGATCGATCCAAATTCTTAATCGTTAAAGGCGAGTCCTTGGAAATGAATGTATATCTATAGTGAGTACATTTGAACCCTCGAGTAGAAGAGTCTACTTGGGAACTAGAGTCGGATATGCTTGACAAATATCCTCACTTGTTTAGTTATATCAGATTCTGATGACAGAATCCTTTTAAGGGGGGAGGATATTATATCTGGAATATGACGTGTAAATATTTATGTTAATAAATGAATTATATGTATAACTTCTATTAGCTATGTGTTGTTTTATTATTATCTATGGGTGATTTATGGTATACCGGGTTGTCCCCGTATTTAATTATGGAATTGTATTGAATTGTTTCCAATTTTAAAAGTAAATTTAATGCAAATTTATTTGCATAAATATTTGGATTGTCTCTAAAATTGTTTTTATGGTTTTATAATTATAGTAAATATTATTAGGATTTTATAAAATTTAGAGATCAATATTTCATTAATTATTTAGCCCTGTATGATTTTTTTGATTGCATTTATTTTTAAAATCCGTATTTAATTCCGAAATTCTTCGAAAATCTTGAAACTCATATTTATTTAAGTTTGGAATATTCCGAGAATTTTAAAATTATTTTGATAATTTTCGGGATTAATTTCACCCGCACATTGTTTCATTTAATTGATAAAAGCGGGTATATATTGCATTTCAGAAATTATTTTAAAATCTCAAAATTTAAGCTTTTATTAAGTCGAGTTGTTCATAATATTTTAAAACTGATTTGGAAATTTTTGGGTTAATTTTTATTCGTAGGTTTATTTGTTATTTTGCAAAATAAGAGTGCAATTTTGGGGTTTACAGTAAAAGGGGACACGTGTCATAATATTATTAAACCATAGAAACGTGGCTTATTTTTGGGGCAGTACAACAGATGATTCATATTTTTTTATAAACATCAATCTCTCTCTAATTTCTCTCTTTCTCTAATCTCTCGTCTCTCTCTCGGTAAAATCTCTCATCTCTCTCTCTCCCTCTATCTCTCCCTCCCCTCGCTATTTCCGTTTTTCTTCCCTGTTTTCTCGTACTTTCCCGACGATTTTTCCTTGTCCTTGTCCTTTCCCATTTCCATTTCTGGTTCCTTCGTTGCCGCCGCCGCCGTCTACTTCCGGTGAGGCTTGGTGGTTTCAATCAATCTTATTGGATTATATATGTATATGTATGCCACTGTATATATATATATATATGTGTGTGTGGGTACTGTGTGATTGTGTGTGTGTGTGTTAGTGTGTGTTGTTTGTGTGCTGCGGCGACGGCCGCGTGTGGCCGTGTGGCGCCGTGTTATGCTTTGTCTCCTCCTCCTGTTGTTTGTTGGGCTGGTTCTGTTTGCAGTTGGGCCTGTTAAGTTAGGCCTTGCTGTTGGATTTTGTTGTTGGGCTTTTGTTGAGCCCAGTGTGTGCAGTTGGACTGGATTGTTATAATTTTTAATTTTAATTTCCTCTTTTCTACAGGAAAATTCTTGACTAAAATTCGTGATGTTAAATTATAATTTAAGCGAGCAATAATTTTAATCCGTGAAATTTATTCCAACACCCGTATATTTTCGGGCACCAATAAGTTTTGTCGCCGTGCGCAATGAATTCTATTACGAGCGCCCGGTGGACAGTGATGATCTAATTCCGAGTCCTAATACATTAAAATTTTCAATAAATAATATTTAGTTCATAAAAGCTATTTCGACAATCGAGTCAGTCGTTAGTTAAGTGTGATAGTCGTACAAGTTAACTAAAATTGTGATTATGAATTGTGCAATTGGTTTGGTTTGGATTGTGACTTGTGAATGGAGACGTCGATATTGTGTTCGACGGGTAGTCCGATAAATAAAGAAGACACTGCCCGATTTTCGTGTATGTATCCTGTAAAATATCAGAAATACCAGTCGAATGTAAATAGTTATATAGTTATAAATAAATATTTTGTAAAATATAACATATAATTTATTTCCTAAAATGGTGAGTATATGTGTTTTTCGAAAATGAATATTGAATCGAGATTTGAGTATATGAATCCTGTATGTTGCGTGTACTATAGTAATGTATATAAGTACGAGTCGGGATTGTTATCGTTTGGGTAGGATTGGTATCGAGGATATGTCAAGCATAACTGGGTGTCTAACATAGAGTATTTCGACCTTGTAGGTTCTAGTCGGGAAACCGAAAGTGGACGTTGGACTAAAGATAACCTAATGGTCAGTCGACGAGCTCAGTAGGGTTTCAACCGAAAAACCTAAGTGTCGAAGTCGAATCCAAGGTGATCTAGTGGTTGGACGTTAAAGCCTGAGCGTCAGAGTCGACTCAGAGTTGATCAGTAATAGTTGTAAAGCCCTGCAAGGCAAGTACTTCTAAACCTTTCTCGAGATATAGTGCATACATTTCTAAATTCTTTTATGACATATTGTTAAGTATTCAAAATAGTTCTATTTTATATTGCAAGTACTTTGAATCATACAGCCTTTAACCCAGATCACATCATTTAATCTTTGAACCGTAAGCCTTATTCTTTGTAAACCATCCCTTGTTGATTTCCAGATACTAACCCACGCAAAAATGATACAACGCTCCAAATATATAACTACCAAACACTGAAACCGAATTGTTTGAACATACTGAAACTTTTATACCCCAACCATTTTGTATAACATCAAATAACTAAACCTTGAAAAATCCTTGTTCATCCAATACCTGATTCTTTTACAGGCTAGAGGCCATTGCTTTTACATACTTTGATATACCCTCGTGGTACCCATGAATTGCGGCATGCTCTTATGCAAATGTTTTATTACCATTTATTATGATCTTGTTTTATTGAGTTTAATTGTTTATTATATTAAACTGCTTTAGAATTGGATAGTTTTCTTTATGTGGACCAGATTCGTGGTCAGACCAGATTCGTGGTCAGACCAGATTCGTGGTCAAATTAGGCCAATGTGTGCCTTGGATCCAGTTTATAGAGCAGAGTTGTATGCCTTGCTCGGGGTTAGTGCGTGACTGATCAGCAGGCTAACCTTGGTTTTAAAATTTAAAATGAATATCCAATTCTAATGATTGTCTAACAAGAAACCTGATTCCTCTGAATCATCTCGCTTGATCATTGTTTAACCTTAGTTATTATTATTATTACTTGCTGAGCTAGTTAGCTCACTGTTGCGAATCTTTTTATGTATTTTATAGTTAAAAAGGATATGGTTGATAGTGAGGTTCCTCAGTCCAAAGTGCGAGCTAGGGTTCCAGTTTGAGTTGGATCGAGCTAGCAGGATCTTAATATGGTAGTGAAATAGTAAGATTGTCAGAATAATTTCCTTATTAGTTGTAAATTAAATTACTTGGGATGTGGTACGTTGTAATATAAGTTAAGGTTGTGGCTTGTTTTCATACTTTAACCTGTTGCGATCCGTGGTTATGTAAGCAGGGTCATTGCAAATAATATTTCTTATAGAGGTTTATATATTGTGTATGTGTTGTGGACCCCAAACTTCTGACCCGGGTTTGGAGGGCGCCACAACATGGAGTAATTTGAAGCAGGTTCTTGATAGCGGAGTGCGAGAAGAGCTGGATAAGGCCATGATGTTACTGGTGCAGAAGTCCTCGGTTGGGGCTATTGATACTTCCAAAGTTGGGACGTCGAAGGCCAGACTGTCGAAGGCCATCCATTCTATTTCTATTGAGCTTTTAGACAAAGATGGTGTTAGAGGATCAGTTCAAAGAAGAAATAGCTGAAATTCCCGATCTCATCGAGCAAATGATGGCAAACTTCTTAACATCTGGTATCGATAAGTCCAGAAATGACCTCCTTCTTGAGGAAATATTTGAAAAAATGCCAACAACTCTCCATGAGGAATTTTAAATGATGATGCTACAAGAGGTTGTAAGTGGTATTTAATCAGCCCGTCGCCCATCGAGGTATGAACGACCTCAAAGTTATAGCCCTCGATCTCCCCACTTGATAGACGATGAGAGTCATCGCTCCCCGAGGCGGAGAGAAATGGACTACCCGCCAAGAGACAGGCAATAAAAATATAGGCAACCCCGCCCTCGGCCCGAAAAAGAATTCATAAACATTTGTGTGGTGACACTATAACTAGTATGTAGGTGCTTATTATAGAATAAGTTCACTGAACATGACTCGCCCAGCTGAACAACTGATGGAGTTCACTCACGTGTCAGTAGTTGTTCACATAGTGATAGTTGTACAAGTATCCTTAGACTTGAGGTCATCATAGTCATCTTGTGTACACTAAACTATGCTTTGGTTTAGTTCTTAGTCTCTAGGGACAATTATTAGGGCTCTACTGGGTATAGGAATTTGTACACGAAGATAGTGTATGATCAATAAAGGATCTACCCCTTCCAGTGAAGGAAGCGAATGTTCAAGGCTGATCCACTTATGCTAGTTCAGGAATCTCTGGCCAGAGTGAATGAAATTAGAAAGGAGTTTCTAATTTGCATAGAACTACGCATAGTAAATGGTAAGCAAGTGATTGAATTAGATAGGCTTGACATGAGATCCATGCCTTGTATTTAATCGGGACATTGTAGGGTAGAAGGAGTTTATTGTACGGTAACTATTCACTGAATAGGTTCTTGGTATTCTAAGCAGTGAATTCATATTATCCGGATAGTCGCGATATGCTGAAAAGTATCCCTCACGATGTAGAATAAATGTGATTAATTAATTAATCATATTTAATAAATTAGAGAATTTATATAAATAATGATAAAATAGTTTTATTATTATTTATTTCTACTACCGGCTTAATATTGAACCTACAGGGTCACACCATAAAAAGAGAATGATTTAATGGTGGAGGAATTAATTAATAATGGCTGATAATTATTTATTTATGAAATAAATAATTAATTGGAAAATTTAATAATTGATTAAATGAGATTTAATTGATTATAAATTAATTAAGAAAAGTTCTTAATATTATTAATTAAAGGATTTAATTTTTGGAAATTAAATCAAGAGAGAGAATTATTTCTAAAGTGTTTAGAAAAAGGATTAATAATTAAAAGGTGTTTTAATTATTAATGAGAATAATAAATGGGAAAATTTCAGCTGAAAATTTTGCCTATAAATATACTATTATAGACCCTATTTTCATTCGAACCCAAAAACCCAAAAGTTTTAGAAAACCAAATTCTCTCCACCTCCTCCTCCTCCTTAACGTTGTTTTCTTGGTGGATACCGGTGGAGTGCTTCACGTTTGAGGAGCAGCTGCTAAGGATCTCCGATCGTTGCTTTTGGATCGCATATTAAAGGTTAGTATTTGTTCCCTATGTTTTTACCACGATTTATATGCTTTTATTTGGATTTTATGTGTGTAAAAGTGTTTTGCCATGCCTCTGCTGCAATTAAAATCCAACAATGGTATCAGAGCATAGGTTGTATGCATATAGATCTGTGGTAAAAATTTCAGAATTTTATGTGCTTGTATGAATTAATTATGATTTTTACAAGTTATATCATGGATTAATTTTGTCTGATGAGAAATCTTTTCTCAGAATAATTTTGAATGTTGATCTGGGTTCTACAAGTGTTGTAGATCGTCTGGATATTTTTTTCATAATTTTATGATGTATAGATTTTTTATTATGAATTTTTGAAGTTGTTCATTAATAATTCGTAATTAAATAATCATATATATATATATATAAATTGTAAGTCTGTTGTATATATATATGTTTGTATATCTGTTGTGTGGCTGCTGTGTTGAATGCACGGAAAAACAGAAGACAGAAGTCAGGCACAGTGTTCGAGGAGAAGAAAACGCTGACAGCTACGGTCGGCGCGTGCAACGCACGCAGAAGGGGGGGTGTCGCGCATTCTGGGAATGCGTTACATCCCGTGGCGCATTCACGGAATGCGTTACACCTTTTAATTGGTTAAAAGGGTTGTAACGCATCACCGGAATGCGTTACAGGGCTTGTAACGCGTTCCTGTAATGCGTTACAGCCCGACTGTCCAAATTAAAATTGATTTTCTGGGAGTTTCGTAACTCCGTTTTGGGCGTACAATATACCGTTGGATTCGTTTTTCCGAGACGGATCTAATGGAGTGATCAATTTTAGTTTATATAAAAGTTTTGAACTGTTTGTATTTCCGAAAGTGTTTTAAAGCTGTTTTTAACTGTTTTTAACTGCTTTTAAATGCTTCATGTGATACATAGAGATGTATAATGCTTAGACTAATGTGCTAGATGATATAACATGTCTACCTTGATGTTTATTCATGTTTATATATTTGATATATGCTTAGTTTATCATGCGATGATAGATTTAGGTGAACTTAAATGAACATAAGGCGTTTGTTAGACAACCTAGTATAGTGAAATTGTTTCATAACCTTAATAACAATATTATGAATACAATCATGAGATTCTAGTGTTTGTGAAACACATAATTGAATATGAATTTTTGATATGAGAGAAAGGATGATTCTGTCAACAACAGATTTCTATCTGTAAGAAAGGGTTATTAAGTGACGCCTCTTGACAATGCTCCACCCGATCTGAGAATCATCTGATTATTGATTATTGATTTGAAATATTTAATTTAAAAGGAAGAATCTCTTTATAATATGATTATGATTGTAACGTAATATAATCCCTCTAAAATTAAATAATATCAAGTAGTAATTGGTCAATGATACAACGGGCTTGTGTCGGTCATAGCCTTCCAACATGATAGAAAGTAGTTCTTATTTTTGAATCATTGTCGGTTCGTGCTACAGCCGAGGGCTTTGATTTCGAAATAAGAAATACTTGTCTATTACATAGAGATGTGTACATTGAATAAGAATCTAAAGGTCGGTACGTGCCACAGCCGTGGGCCTTTGGGGACTGATTCAACTGTACGGAATGTTGGGTTAGACTTGACTTAGAATATTGAGTTTGTCATGCCACAGCCGAGATTCAATTATTCAAGAGGCTAAAGTTTGATTAGGGAATAACATAAGATGTAATTGACAAGAGTTGTCTGCCTATTGAACATTACATGGCGGTTCGTGCCACAGCCGGGGTTGTGTAATGGAATGTAGGATCCCTATTCCCACTAGAATTATGAATGCTTAATTTTTCACGTAGGGGGTTGAATAAATTAGATAAACTAGTGGGAGCCACTTATGAATAAAAACCCGATTCATATAGTGTTTTAAAATGAAATCGAATATTTGCTAAGTGTTGTTATGTGTTTATCATTTACAGATTTACTTTGTACGTTATGTCTTCTGCACTATCACTCAGGAGCATACTAGATGCTCACAAATGGACTGGTCCTAATTATGTTGACTGGCTTCGAAACTTGAGAATTGTTCTCAGGATTGAGAAGCTGGAATACGTGATTGACTCACCTAAGCCTACTAAACCTGCTAGTGATGCACATAATGATGAACATGTTGTGTATTGTAAGTGGATAGATGATGCAAATGTTGCTCAATGCATCATGCTAGCTTCCATCAACATTGAGCTACAGAAGCAACATGAGCATATGGATGCTCACAGTATCCTCATGCATCTACAAGAGTTGTATGATGTGGCAGGGAGGACAGCTCGATATGAGATATCGAAGGAGCTGTTCGGTTGTAGGATGTCTGAGGGATCATCTATGAATGACCATGTACTTAAGATGATCAATTTGATTGAACCTCTTGGACAACTTGGTTTTGCCATGGATGGGGAGCTGAGCCAAGACTTGGTCTTGCAATCGCTTCCGAGTTCGTTCTCGCAGTTTGTTGTGAACTTTCACATGAATAAGTTGGATATCAGCCTGCCTGAACTCCACAACATGTTGAAGACTGCGGAATCGAATTTTCCCCCTAAGAAGATATCTGTTCTTCTAATTGGTGAAGGTTCCAATCCTAAGAAAAGGAAGAGGAACTCTTCCAAGAAGAAGAAAGTAGGTGAGAAAACGCCGGTTCCACCAAAAGCTGAAGACCCCAAGAGCAAAGTTGTTTGTTTTCACTGTAACAAGGTGGGGCACTAGAAGAGGAACTACAAGGTTTACCTTGCAGAATTGAAGAAGAAGAAGGGTAGTGAGACTGCCGCTTCCGATTCAGGTATGTTCATGATAGAAGTGAATATGTCATTAAATCAAATTTCTACTTGGGTATTAGATATCGCCTGTGGTTCTCATATCTGCAATTTATTGCAGGGACCAAGGAGAAGTAGGACTCTTCAGGAAGAGGAGGTGATTCTACTGATGGAAATGGAGCAAGAGTTGTTGCTGTAGATGTAAAATCATTTCATTTACATAGGCCTACGGGCAAGACTATTGTTTGAAATAATTGTTATTTTGTTCCCTCGATTGTGAGGAATATTATTCCCATGTTAGACTTGGATGGATTTTCATTTATTATTGAGAATAATGAATGTTCTATTCTTAGAGATAATATTCTTTATGGACGTGGTACTTTAAATAATGGTCTGTATAAATGTGACATAATTTACTTCAGATTGAACAAACTAATAAAAGAAAAGGGATGATGAAAATCTCACTTCATTGTGGCACTGCAGTCTCCATTTAGTAGACATGGAAAGAGGGCTGCAAATTTGCTAGGAATGGTACACACAGATGTATGTGGACCAATGTCTACGCAAGCCATGGGTGGATTTTCATACTTCATTACTTTCATGGATAATAGATCTAGATTCGGATATGTGTTTGATGAAACACAAGTCTGAAGCCTTTGAAAAGTTCAAAGAATATAAGTATGAAGTGGAGAAACAACCAAACATAGTATTATAACTCTTCGATCAGATCGAGGTGGTGAATACTTTAATGGAGTGTTTCTAGATTATCTCAAAGTAAATGGTATAGTCTCCCAGTGGACTCCTCCAGATTGGTATCTGAAAGGAGAAATCGAACTTTGTTAGACCTAGTTCGGTCCATGATGAGCTATGAGAATCTTCCAGTATTCCTATGGGTTATGCATTGGAAACCTCAGCATATTTACTGAATAAGGTGCCTTCCAAAATCTGTTCCTCAAACTTCGTATGAGATATGGAAAGAAAGGAAACCGAGTCTTAAACACGTTAAGATTTGGGGATGTCCAGCTTATGTCAAGAAAGTTGACCCAGATAAGCTGGAATATCGATCCGTAAAATGTAGTTTTGTGGGATATCCTAAAGAGACTTTAGGGTATTACTTTTACAGCGATCATCGGGTGTTTGTCTCCTGACATGCTACCTTCTTGGAAAAGGAGTTTATCCTTGAAGGAAACAGTGGGAGCAAAATTGAACTTGATGAAGTTCAAGAAGCACAAACTACTACGGATCAAGTGGAAACACCTGTTCTGACTGAACAACCTTTTGTGGAACAGCCCATTCATAGGTCAGGGAGAGTGTCTCGCCAACCTGAGAGGTAATATGGCCTTGTCATTGAGAATGACAATGAGTTGTCGATCATTGATGATGACGACCCTGTGACCTATAATGAGGCTATGAGTAGTGTTGACTCAGAGAAATGACATAGTGCCATGAAATCCGAAAAGGAATCTATGTATACGGTATACAAAAGAATGATTAGAGCAGATGGCCAGGTGGAGACCTTTAAGGCCAGGCTTTTGGAAAAAGGATTCAAACAAAGGCAATGGATTGACTTTGATGAAACCTTTTACCTGTAGCCCTGTTAAAATCAGTTCGGATTTTGCTTGAGATTGCTGCTTACTACGACTATGAGATCTGGCATAAAGCCAGATGGTTTTCTTTCCGAGGGAAATGAAAATCTAGTGTGTAAGCTACTGCGAAACATATGTGGTTTAAAGCAAGCTTCTCGAAAGATGGAACATCCATTTTGATGAGACAATCAAAGAGTTTGGTTTTATGAAAAACGTAGATGAACCATGTGTCTATAAAAAGGGTTAGTGGGAGCGCGATAACATTTCTTATATTGTATTGAATTAGAGTTGACACACATAACAACATAGCAGACCCACTCACAAAGCTACTTTATGAAAGTCACTTTGATCGTCATAAAGACAAGATGGGTATTAGATACCAGAGTGATTGGCTTTAGTACAAGTGGGAGATTGAAAGGAATATGTCCTAAGTCCAATCATGTATTAGGATTTAGGAATAACTTCCTGTGTAATCTGTTTTGATTTCATTGATATTAATAAAAGACTTGTTTTATTTTTATTACGGGCTTTATCTATTTAAGTGTTTAAATAAGATATACCATAGTTTAGAGTAAAGCTTTTTATGGATTATGATGAGATCATAATAGTGAGACCTAAAAGATGATAACTCTAAACTTAAATAGTTCCTGGTCGTAGGATTACTAACTGGTAATTAATAATCCGTAAAGATCGGTACATACTATGTTTGCTTAATTATGAAGGATGTCTGTTCTCATAGACATTTGTGTGGTGACACTATAGCTAGTATGTAGGTGCTTATTATAGAATAAGTTCACTGAACATGACTCGCCCAGCTGAACAACTGATGGAGTTCACTCACGTGTCAGCAGTTGTTCACATAGTGATAGTTGTACAAGTATCCTTAGACTTGAGGTCTTCATAGTCATCTTGTGTACACTGAACTATGCTTTGGTTTAGTTCTTAGTCTCCAGGGATAATTATTAGGGCTCTACTGGGTATAGGAATTTGTACACGAAGATAGTGTATGATCAATAAAGGATCTACCCCTTCCAGTGAAGGAAGCGAATGTTCAAGGATGATCCACTTATGCTAGTTCAGGAATCTCTGGCCAGAGTGAATGAAATTAGAAAGGAGTTTCTAATTTGCATAGAACTACGCATAGTAAATGGTAAGCAAGTGATTGAATTAGACAGGCTTGACACGAGATCCATGCCTTGTATTTAATCGGGACATTGTAGGGTAGAAGGAGTTTATTGTACGGTAACTATTCACTGAATAGGTTCTTGGTATTCAAAGCAGTGAATTCATATTATCCGGATAGTCGCGATATGCTGAAAAGTATCCCTCACGATGTAGAATAAATGTGATTAATTAATTAATCATATTTAATAAATTAGAGAATTTATATAAATAATGATAAAATAGTTTTATTATTATTTATTTCTACTACCGGCTTAATATTGAACCTACAGGGTCACACCATAAAAAGAGAATGATTTAATGGTGGAGAAATTAATTAATAATGGCTGATAATTATTTATTTATGAAATAAATAATTAATTGGCAAATTTAATAATTGATTAAATGAGATTTAATTGATTATAAATTAATTAAGAAAAGTTCTTAATATTATTAATTAAAGGATTTAATTTTTGGAAATTAAATCAAGAGAGAGAATTATTTCTAAAGTGTTTAGAAAAAGGATTAATAATTAAAAGGTGTTTTAATTATTAATGAGAATAATAAATGGGAAAATTTCAGCTGAAAATTTTGCCTATAAATATACTAATATAGACCCTATTTTCATTCGAACCCAAAAACCCAAAAGTTTTAGAAAACCAAATTCTCTCCACCTCCTCCTCCTCCTTAACGTCGTTTTCTTGGTGGATACCGGTGGAGTTCTTCACGTTTGAGGAGCAGCTGCTAAGGATCTCCGATCGTTGCTTTTGGATCGCATATTAAAGGTTAGTATTCGTTCCCTATGTTTTTACCACGATTTATATGCTTTTATTTGGATTTTATGTGTATAAAAGTGTTTTGCCATGCCTCCGCTGCGATTAAAATCCAACAGAAACATGGCTAACCACCGAGTTCTATGTACTGTGACTACCATCAGGACACATTCCACAAAACAAAATAATGCTTTCAGCTAAAATACTTTATTGAGAATAAGATCCATCGGGGGAAGTTAGTTTATTATGTTCATCAAGATGACACGCCCCGACAAGACCTGAGACACAAAAATGACAGAATAATTGATGTTATATTCCGTTGAATAGCAGCCGGAGGTATTTCAAATAACTCTTGAAAGCTATATGCAAGAGAGGTACTTAAGATGAATCCCTCGCAAGTTAAACGCCAACGCGCAAACCCCTCTTCAGTTATCTATTTCTTCGACAATGACTATTAACTCGGCCTCGTCGGGGGTCATCAAGATGCCCTCGTAATCACAACTCGAGTAGGCAATAACACTTTCAATAAAATTCTTGTTGATAATGGAAGCTTTGTCAACATCTTATATCATCACGCTTTCTCCCGAATGGATATTGGTGATCGAAGGATTGAAAACTCTCGCATCCACCTATACGGATTTATTGGAAATGAAGTTCACGTGGTAGGAACCGTCGACATGCCGGTACTATTCGGCTCTCCTCCTTGTCAAATCTAGAAAGTAGTAAAATTTCATGTCGTTAGCGCCTCCTCCAACTATATCGCCATTTTGGGTTGAACGAATATCTCCACCTTAAAGGTAGTCACCTTCATTACCTACCTAAGAATGAAATTTCCCATAGAGTTAGGGTAGGGGAAGTGATCAGAGATCAGGTAGTAGCGAGGCAGTGCTACTTAACCACTGTTACACCAAAATTTAAAAATGATGATTTAAGAATTCATTAGGTCCTCGATATGGATCCAAGGGAAGTGGCCAACACTCCAAATAGCAACTCATGCTCACCGATAGAAAATACAGAAGATATTGAAGTAATTATTGGGAACTTGGAAGAAAACTAGGATCGACAAAAACTTAGCTAAAATTTGTAATAAGGTATCACTAATATTATCTGTGAATTCGCGGACATCTTCGCCCGGGACCCTAAAGTAATGTGCGGTATCCCGGAAATCATAGCTCGACATTTGCCTCACATCAACAAGGAAATTACACCCTTCCGAAAAAATCATCAAAATATTTTCTGAGGAGAAAAAGGCGGCTATCGACCAAGAGTTAGACATGCTACTTGAAGCCGATTTCATCGAACAGGTGCAATTTCCAATGTGGATCTCTAATGTGTTTTTGGTCAAAAAGAGCAATGGCAAGTGGCGAATGTGCATCGATTATTCTGATGTAAATCGAGCCTGCCCCAAAGATTTCTACGCACTCTCGAAAATCGACCAGCTCATTGGCTCAACTACATGCAATGAACCCCTATGGTTCATGGATGCATTATCGGGGTACAACTAAATAAAAATGGACATCTAATATTGGGAACAAACTTCCTTCATCACACAAAGTGAGTCTTAGGATATCGAGTCATGCCTTTTGGCCTTATCAATGTCGGTGCAACTTTCCAACAGATGATGGATATTATCTTTGGTTCATAGATCGGGGAAACATGTTAATTTATGTCGACGACATGATTGCCACATTAAAAATTACTTCAAACCACATAACCGACCTCCGAGAGACTTTTGAAAATGCACATGCTCACAATATGCGACTGAATCCCACTAAGTGCTCCCTTGGACTCACAGCGGGAAAATTCCTTGGATTTTCGGTCACACAACGAGGGATTGAGGAAGATCCTGCACAAACAAGAGCAGTATTATAAATAGAAGATCCAAAATCTATTAAAGACTTCCTGAGGCTAAGGGGGTGTATAGCCGATTTACAAAGATTTACCCCTCAATCATCATAAAGATGTCTTCCCTTCTTCACAACCATAAAGAAGCCTCAAAATCCTCAAGACTCTATCATGGAATGACGATTGCAAAAACATCACCATCGAGTTGAAAGCTTTTCTAAAAACTCCTACGATCCTTACGCGACCCCTTCCAGGTGATCCATTAAGGGTCTATCTATCAGCGACCGACTGGACTATCACAACCATTTGGGTTCGGCTTGATGAGGGGAAATAAATATTGGTATACTATATCAGTCACTCACTACGCGATGCCGAGACCAGATATCTCCATGTCGAAAAGCTTGTATATGCCCTGGTAGTCGCTAATCGAAAACTTTGCCATTACTTCCACGAAAGGAAATCGAAGTATCAACAAATCAACCACTCAAGTGAATTTTGCACAAGCCCGATATGACAGGTAGGCTCACTGCATGGACCATTGAGCTCAGTCAGTTCTTCATCGAGTACACACCTCGGACTGTGATAAAATCCCAAGTCCGATCAGACTTTGTTGCCTAATGCTAATTTAAAGCCAAAACCCAAGGCCTCGACATTGAACCTTCAAGACCATGGCTATTGTTTAATTGATGTCTCCTTGACCACTAACTCAGGGGCAACAAGAATAATCTTGATTAGCCCAGAAGGCTTCGGAGTCCAACAAGCTCTAAAGTTTAAATTTTCGGTCATAAACAATGTAACGGAGTACGAGGCATTAATTGTGGGGTTAAATCTGGCAACAGAGCTTGAGGCAAAGATTATAGACATATTTAGAGACTCTCAGCCGGTGGACAAACAAATATGTGAGAATTCAAAACCCACAATGATAAGATGGCGTCGTATCTCACATGAGCACATGACATGCTGAGAAACTTCTCCTCATGGAAGATCTCAAATGTTGACAGAGCCAAAAATCAATGGGTCGACTCCTTGTCTAAGCTGGTATCCTCCAATCTACCCAACAATCCCGGCCCAGTATATGTCAAAGAGCTGACAATTCCCTTAATCGACATACCATCAATAAACGAGTTACAAACCTATCTTGACTGGAAAACCCCCCTCATGGAATATATCCTAGAAAAAAACTGCTAGAGACAAAGGGCAAAACTCAATCTCTTATGTTCCAAGAAAAATGTTATTGTGTTAGCAACACAACTCTACTCAGACGGGCATTATCAGAACCCTTGATGTGATGCCTAAGCCCTGACGAGGCTCAAATAACGATCATCGAGGTAATAAATGCGTGGGGTATATGTGGCGAGCATCTGGGAGGGAAAAACTTGGCATTGAAAATCATATGACAAGGGATGTATTGCCCAAAAATGCGTAAAGATTGTGAAGAATATGTAATAAAATGCCAAGCATGCCAATTACATGGAAGGTCAATCACCAACCCACGACCCTGGTTACCTTAATCCTCGCCCCATGTCCTTTCTTCTAGTTGGGGCATCGATATTGTAGGCCCATTTTTAAAATCAGAGAAACTAAGTGGGTGGGAGCAAAGCCTTTATCAAAAATCAGAGAAAAAGACATGAAAGAGTTCTTTATGGAGCATGTTGTATTTCGCTTTGAAGTCCTAAGGATTCTCGTCTCCGATACCCGGACACAATTCGTAGGAGCAGAGTTTGATCTTGGGTGAGCTTAAAATCCAACACATAAAGGCCTCAATCGCGTTCCTTCAAGCCAATGGATTGGTGGAGGTAAAAAATATAACATTCTTTTAAGGTCTGGAGAAAAGGATCGAGGAAATCCCCCGCTGCTGGGTCGACGAACTACCAAACGTCCTTTGGGCATACATGACCACTCCTCGATCAGCGACTGACGAGACCCCTTTTCGCATGACATATGGGGTCAATGTAGTGCTTCTTGTTGAAGTAAGCCTAATCTCCCCGCATGTCGAGGCCTTTGACTCATCCCAATCCATCGACGATATAAAACTTTGCAATGACTTGCTCGAAGAAACAAGAGAGGAGTCAAGACTCTGAATGATAGCTCAACAAGAAAATGCTGCCAAATATTTCAACAAGAAAGTAAAGATCAGAAGCTTTAAGATCAATGATCTCATCTTATGAGAGTTTGCTGCCTCGCAACCCATATCGACAGGCAAGTTTAAGCCAGCATGGGAACGAATCTATAAGGTATCGAAGGTCTTCAGTTCAGGAACCTATGAGTTATCTTATCTCGACGGTCGACCGATCAAGAATGCGTGGAATGTAATCCACCTTAAAAAATTCTACCAGTATTTTTTTTAATTTTGTTCAGTTGAAGCTTGTAAAATATTTTTATCCATCCCTAAAATCTGCCCTTGATGCAATGTGATTGATATGAGATTCCCATAAAAGGTCCATTAAGTTATTTGAATAGAAGCTTGGATATTTTACTTGCACAAGTTCACTTTCAAACATTAACCAAGTTTCTTACATATCAAATTTCATTGTCATGTCGATTGAACTTCCCAAAAAGAAGGGAAAAACAACTAAGGAAAACACAATTCTAACAGTTTTTTATGACCACGAAAATTCAAGTTCAAAACACGTTTGAGGAAAAATGATAATAACGAAAATATAATCGCCTTAAAATTAACTCCAAATGTTCAAATGAGTGGCCCGCAATGTCAACGCTGGCGCCCGACAACCTGGCCAAAAATCTGCCATAACCATCACCCAGGGTCTTAACAATATCCTCTACATCCTTCTTCACCTCAAGCTTCTATTTTTCCTTCTCCTCGGTAGTCAAATTGTTAGCTTCACGAACTTGGCCTAGCTCACTCTCCAATCCCTCCCGCTTCCCCCTCTCCTCATCCATCGATATACCCGTCATTCACAGCTTCTCCTTCAAATCATTCACACTCTTATACATCGCATCCCGAGCCGCTTCCAACACACCTATATGCTTCAAATACTTTGAATTTGCAATTTCCAACTCACCATCTTGATGCTCTACCTCAACGTATTGCTCCTCGATCTTCTTCTTTTCCTTCCTTAAGGAAGTAAAATCAAGAGTAAGTTGGGAAACACCATCCCCTTCTACATCATTCTTATGTTCCCCAAAAATTGTGTAAAATCAACAAGAAACAACAAAATACATAATTACACACAACCTAAGTAACAAAAAGAAATACAAACAATAGTATAAAGAAACTGCAAAATATAAAAAGAAACACAAATAATAGTATAAAGAGGACGAAAGGAACATACCCGACCAGCCTTACTCATACAATGATCTAAAACTTCGCTTCTCTCCCTCGAGGCATAAGACACCGTATCCTGAGGAAGGTGAAACACTTTAAAATCTTGAACATGAACTATCGACCCCCCCAAGTCCAACGCTCATTAGGCTGAATTTCAACATTAACCAGTTCTTTAACACTATAAGGGTCATTGTAGGAGTCATAAAAGCCCGACCTCATATAATTGTCAAAGTTTTATTAACCCCACCAACATGGTTCCCTGTCTCATTTCTCTGCACGTCAACACAAAATTTGTCACCATCCCCTCAATGGCATTTACGAGGAACAACTTCCAACCCTCACCATCCCCTCAATGGCATTTACGAGGAACAACTTCCAACCCCTCCTTATGGTGTCAAATGATGTACTCGAATAATCTATCGAATATCTGAATAATATAATAAAAAACTCTTTCTTTATTTCGTAATTAAACCCTTACAAATGAGCTAGTGGATCAATATTTTATAGGAAACCTTAGGAGGGGTTCCCCTATTAAAAGTGTGCCTATTGGGCCTTAGTCTAAAAATACATTCGTTAGTCTAACTATTATAATTAAGTTTTCTTGTGCCTTCTCACTTGAGTCCTTGGTCCAACAAGTTCTATGTACTTATTTTCAATTCCAATCCGATTTGAGTTTCAAGTAATCGAGAAAAAATATTATTTTTTATAAAATCGGACAGAACTCGATTTTACTCTATGACAATAGGATACTTCCTCAGTCCCCTCATTTCTTAACAGTTTTCATTTTGAAATATCTCTCATATATTTTTTACAATTCAAGACTTACCTAAAATAGTAATATTTTATAATAAAAAATTAACTGTATCCACTAATGTCCTCCCCTAAGCACAACTTATACATTAAATTTTAGTTGGTTACACCAATCATTTATTTTTCTTACTATTTCCCGCTAATTTAAACTTTTCTATAAGTTTTGTGCTCAACCCAATATAAAGAACCTGGCGGTACAGAGGAGTCAAAGTTTACCATAAGTTTTTTATTTTAAGTTGGAGATTTATGCACACCCTGAAGTTATTTATGCACACCCCTATTTATATTTGGTCCAATATACCCTTATCTAAATTTCATTAAAATAACAATTTATTTATCTTTACAATATTATCGTTTTCCCCATATCTTAAAAAAAAATTGCTGAAGGTACTCGTCTATGTAGTACATACATCATAATGTTTTTAAAAAACTCCAAATATTCTCAAACTTTTTCACAAGAACACATAAATATGATCAAAATCACATAACTTATAAAGAAAAACAGAACCAATATTTCACTTTATATTATATTTTTCCGGGTCTCCAAGTAGTATAACAAAAGTCTAAATAAAAACATTAAAAATGAAATATGATTAGAAATAAATCCACATTAGTATGATATTGTTCGCTTTGAGCCGAACCCACAATAATTTGTTTTTGGGTCACTCCCCAAAAGGTCTCAAACTAATAGAGTTATCTGGCTTCTTATAACCCCCATACATAATGTGGGACAACTCCTTGCAATCCCCCTTCACACGTCGGCCTCGACATCTGTCGGATTTGCCTCTTGATCGTGTGATCTGGCTACCCTCTTGACCCATACTGGAATCCTTCTGACTTTCTGACACCCCATAGGCCCATACTGAAAGACCCACCTGTATTTTCCTTGAGCCCGTACTAGCTGACCCATCTATCTCCTCCTAGGTCCATTCTGGGAGCTTGTCTGAGATTGCTTTGGACAGTTATAACCTGAAGTCTTAATACCACTTGTTGGGATTGCTAAGCAGGTCTACTCTATATCAGAATGATATTGTCCGATTTGAGTCCAGCCCGCACATATTTAAATTGGATACATCCCAAAATGCCTTATACTAATGGAGTTATCGAGTTGCTTATATTCTAGCAATCTTCCCCTACCACAAACGATGTGGGACAACTCTTAACAATATCCCCCTTCACACATCGGCCTCGACACCTGTCGATTCTGCCTTCTTCAGTGTGATCAGGATACCTCTTGACCTATACTGAAAATTCATTTGGCTATTTGCCCCTCCCCGTTAAGCCCATCCTGCGGTATTCCATCTGTCACTTCCTAGGTCCATTTTGGAGCCCAAGTGAGATTGTTATGCATCGTTATAACCTTAGCTCTGATAGCACTTGTTTCTCTTGCTAAGAAAGCCTAACTCCATATTAGTATGATATTGTCCTCTTTGAGCTGAACTCGCGCGGATTTGTTTTTGGGCCACTCCCCAAAAGGTCTCATACTAATAGAGTTATCTGGTTTCTTATATATTAAGAATCCGCTTATCCCACAAATGATGTGTGACAACTCTTTACATATAATACACCAAAGTACAATTAAAAAACAAGGATTTTTGATCTATTATTGAATGAAAACGTGCATAAATAAAGTGTCGTCCTTAAAGTTTTATAGTATATCAGTCCCTTTCAAGCGTAAAAGGTTATATTATGCCTAAATAAAGTGTAAAGAGCGAAATGGGGGTGCAATTAGGGCTGTAAATTTGTCAAACCAAGACGAATTGTTAAGTGTTCGTGTATTAGCTAGCTAAAATTTTATCAAACTCGAACTCGAGCTCGAGCTTTTATCGAATCAAAAAAAATTTTGTGCATCGACTCATTAAGAAAAAAGTTATTCGCGAATATTTTCACGAACTATCATCCAACGAACAACTCATGAATATTGCTCACAAACTTTTCATCACAACCAACTTAGTTTATAAACTAATTCTACCTACTTCCAAATTTTAGCATGAGTTTCACTTATTTCATTTTGTATATATAAATAAAAATATCAAATAATTTTTTTAAAAACCTTACAATCAATCAAATAAATTTGAATGTTTGACTTTCTGATTAAATTACGTTATTTCAATTTGATATAAAGATATAGACACACTAATTCAAAACATGAATACAAATTAAATAAAATAGTTATATATTTATCATGTAGCGTGTGTTAAAATTATAATCCTATAAATATAAATATTTTATAAATTTTATAAAAGATAAATGGATTAAATAAATTGATAATTTTATTTGTAGACAAATATTTATATAACTATTCACTAAATATTGTGTTGTGTCTTTTACTCGCCTTTCAAAACATATATAAGTATATAACTAATCATTCATATGCTTGGTTCACGAGCTATAAGGCCATCTCCAATAGTTTTGATCCAAAAATTCAAATTTGGATCAACAATCGACCAAACTATGATCCAAATTTTTGATGAACTTCAACAGCGTGATCCAAATTTTGATCCAAATTATCGTTTACATATTATAATACACAAATATTATATTAAACTCTTTCACTACAAGAAAACAAGGCTAAATACAACCGCACAAATACAACTAACATCAAATTCAACCGTTTTCGGTTGAAATTAAGGGCGCGACTAAATACAACCACATGTTGTCGTATTTACGCTGTCGAATTTAGTACTAATTACAACCGAATAAATACAACTGTATTTATATACAACCGTATACAGTTGAGTTTAGGCGTGCTCCTAAATTCAACCGCATTCGGTCGAATTTAGCCTTACTAATTATAACTGTATTTATATACAACCGTATATGGTTGAGTTTAGGCGTGCTCCTAAATTCAACCGCATTCGGTCGAATTTAGCCTTACTAATTACAACATACGCCTAAACTCAACCGCATTCGGTCGAATTTAGCCTTACTAATTACAACAGAGTAAATACAATTGTATTTATATACAACCGTATACGGTTGAGTTTAGGCGTGCTCCTAAATTCAACCGCATTCGGTCGAATTTAGCCTTGCCAAAAAATGGAGGGAATTTTCCCGTCAACGAATTTTGTACTAAATTCAACCGATTTCGGTCGAATTATTTTTAAAAATGGCAGAAAATTTCTGGAAAAAATATAAAATAAAATTAACACAAAATTTATATTTTAGTTCTTGCAAAAAATATTATTATGGTATTTAGATATTTATCATTCAATTAATATTTATAGTTTGAGTTTCAGTTTATTTAGTATTTGTTTTAAATTATAATCCAACCATACAGATATGAAAATTGTCAAAAAAAAGTTCACCGAAAAATGTAAGTAATTTGAAAAATCAAATTTTAACTATTTTGACATCCGTACGGTTGGATCATTCATTAATATTTTTATAAATACCGAAACATCAATATGGGATTAAACACTAGTTAGAAGTACTGCTCAATTTACTAGTTGACTGTTAAAAAAGCAAAGCAAATATATTTATTTTTTTCTAAAAATTTTGTCATATCAATAAAATATATAGATCTTGACATCCGTACGGTTGGATCATTCATTAATATTTTTAAAATATCGAAACATCAATATGGGAATAAACTCTAGTTAGAAGTACTGGTCAAACTACTCTTTGACTATTAAAAAGACAAACCAAATTATATTTATTTTTTTCTAAAATTTTTGTCATGTCACTAAAATATACAGATCTTGACATCCGTACGGTTGGATCATTCATTGATATTTTTAAAAATATCGAATCATCAATATGGGATTAAACACTAGTTAGGAGTACTAGTCAAATTACTAGTTGTCTGTTAAAAAAGAAAAAACAAATATATTTATTTTTTCTAAAATATTTGTCATATCACTAAAATATATGGATCTTGACATCTGTACGTGTAATATATAATAGATGATGTCAAAGATTACTGGAGCTAACAATGTCATTAATCTTCAATGATCTGATGTCAAAGATTAATGGAGCTAACAATGTTATTAATCTTCAATGATCTGATGTCAAAGATTACTGGAGCTAACAATGTCATTAACATGATGATGTCAAAGATTACTGAAGCTGACAATGTCATTAGCAATCAGTTAAGCTTGGGGCCAACCCTAAGATTAGTTGTACTGTAACCTTAATCTGTAATTTATACTTGTAACACTTAATGTCTGTAAAATGTATATAGAGCAGACTGGAGCATTTTTCCCTAAACAGTGTCAAGCCTAAGAATTCTATCTGGAAGAAGATCAAGAAGGTCATGCCTTAAAAGAATTATGAAGAAGCTTGGAGTTGAATAAATCTGTTTGGTGAAAAACATTCTAACTCAAGATCTCTACAAGTCACAGAATTAGTGTTATAGAGAAGTCATTCAAGAACTCAGATAGACCTATCGAGAACTCAGAAAGACCTATTTAAGAACTCAGGAATTGTCTATCGAGAACTCAGGAAATGCTATTGGAGATATCGATAAGTCAGATACCCATTCGAGAACTCAGAGACATCGACAAGTATACATTCATTAGAGAACTCTGAGTTATCGATAAGCCAAAGTCCATTAGAGAACTCTGAGTTATCGATAAACCAAAATTCACTAGAGAACTCAGAGTTGTCGATAAGTCAAGTCAACAATGAAGTTTCAGAGATATCGACAAGCCAACATGCCTATCGAGATGTCGAGTTCTCTACAGCTTAATTGGAGATCTCGAAGTGAAGAAATTTCTCTAAGTATAGAATTGCAGAACAGTTCAATACCCAAGGTTGCAAATCAACAAACAATTCACACAGCTGAATTGACAAGTCTACAAAAAGCAGCTTGAGAGATGTGCAAGATTAATGGTGAAGATTAACTAACAAAGAAGGATTAACCAATACACAGTGGATGAAGATATGCTAATCTAGATATGGAAATCTCACTTTTCCTTTAAATAGAAGTGATTAATGACAGGTTAGAAAAGTGATTAGCACTTCTTATTATTCATTGTGTAAACCAGCAGTTAACTGAGTTATAAAGTTAACACTGGTCCTTAGTCAGAACACGGGATGCTAAAGATATGCTAAGCCAGAAATGGAAGATCTGTTTTTCTATAAATAGAAATGACAAGTGACGGTTTAGAAAAGCTAATAGCATGTTTATTACACACTGTGTAAACCAGCAGTTAACTGAGTTATAAAGTTAACACTGGTCCTTAATCAAAAAAATCAATCAAGATAAAAAAATCTTGTATTCTCTCTCAAGAAAGAAGCTAAGTTCTAAACCAAGAACTTAGAGATTTTGTAGCAAAACACTGCTTGATTTTTAATATAAAATTAAGTGAGTTTTGAAGATCTTTGTTTTACATATTTGCATTGTTATTTATGTTTAACATCTATTTTACCAAATCATTGATAACAACCAACTGCTAAAGTCAAAGTCGATCAAAAAGTAAACATTTAAGCCAAAATACATTCAACCCCCCTCTGTGTTATATTCAGACCTAACAATGATGACAAGAAAAGAAAAATGATGAGACAACTCAGTCTTCCATCTCTGTTGAAACTCTAAAAGCCAGTCAAGAAACTAAGGAGCCTGTGAAGGAGATTAATGCTGAAGAGGTCAAAAAGAAAAAGAAGAATAGAAATGGAAAGATTGGGATAAACATAAGAAATAATTTTGCTTATGTTGCAGATGCTCCTAGAAAGAGGTGTGGGAATTATGGATCAATGAATCACCTAACTCATCTTTGTAAAAAGATTGTTAGCAATCCACCTGAAGGAGTCTGCAAACAATGAAGCTAAGGCTAATGATCCCTATTCATTCTGTGACAAGTTTGACTGCATTCCCTACAATATGAAAGTGATGAAGAGTTGCCACAAATTGAGAATTGATCTCATAGAATCAAAAATTGGTTCTATATCTGAAAGGGAAAATGCTCAACAGTCTATGAATTCCATTTTATCTGAAAATTCTCATTCTACTTCTGCAAAATCAGTTAACAAGAAGAAAGTGCCCAACACAGCTTGGGTAGCTAAACACACTTAATCCTCATTGTGTGCAAGGCAAAGAAAAGAAAGTCATATGGATCATTGATAGTGAAAGGAATATGTCCTAAGTCCAATCATAAATTAAGATTTAGGAATAACTCTTTATGTAATATGTCTTGATTTCATTGATATTAATAAAAGACTTGTTTTGTTTTTATTATGGGCTTTATCTATTTAAGTGTTTAAATAAGATATACCATAGTTTAGAGTAAAGCTTTTTATGGATTATGATGAGATCATAATAGTGAGACCTAAAAAGATGATAACTCTAAACATAAATAGTTCCTGGTCATAGGATTACTAACTGGTAATTAATAATCCAAAAAGATCGGTACATACTATGCTTGCTTCATTATGAAGGATATCTGTTCTCATAGACATTTGTGTGGTGACACTATAGCTAGTATGTAGGTGCTTATTATAGAATAAGTTCACTGAACATGACTCGCACAGCTGAACAACTGATGGAGTTCACTCACGTATCAGCAGTTGTTCACATAGTGATAGTTGTACAAGTATCCTTAGACTTGAGGTCATCATAGTCATCTTGTGTACACTGAACTATGCTTTGGTTTAGTTCTTAGTCTCCAGGGACAATTATTAGAGCTCTTCTGGGTATAGGAATTTATACACGAAGATAGTGTGTGATCAATAAAGGATCTACCCCTTCCAGTGAAGGAAGCGAATGTTCAAGGCTGATCCACTTATGCTAGTTAAGGAATCTCTGGCCAGAGTGAATGAAATTAGAAAGGAGTTTCTAATTTGCATAGAACTACGCATAGTAAATGGTAAGTAAGTGATTAAATTAGATAGGCTTGACACGAGATCCATGCCTTGTATTTAATCGGGACATTGTAGGGTAGAAGAAGTTTATTGTACGGTAACTATTCACTGAATAGGTTCTTGGTATTCTAAGCAATGAATTCATATTATCCGGATAGTCGCGATATGCTGAGAAGTATCCCTCATGATGTAGAATAAATGTGATTAATTAATTAATCATATTTAATAAATTAGAGAATTTATATAAATAATGATAAAATAGTTTTATTATTATTTATTTCTACTACCAGCTTAATATTGAACCTACAGGGTCACACCATAAAAAGAGAATAATTTAATGGTGGAGGAATTAATTAATAATGGCTAAATAATTATTTATTTATGAAATAAATAATTAATTGGCAAATTTAATAATTGATTAAATGAGATATAATTGATTATAAATTAATTAAGAAAAGTTCTTAATATTATTAATTAAAGGATTTAATTTTTGGAAATTAAATCAAGAGAGAGAATTATTTCTAAAGTGTTTAGAAAAAGGATTAATAATTAAAAGGTGTTTTAATTATTAATGAGAATAATAAATGGGATAATAATAATATTATTTATGGGAAAATTTCAGCTGAAAATTTTGCCTATAAATACACTATTATAGACCCTAATTTGATTCTAACCCGAAAACCCAAAAAGTTTGGAAAACCCAATTCTCTCCACCTCCTTCCTCCTCCTTAACATCGTTTTCTTGGTGGATACCGGTGGAGTGCTTCATACTTGAGGAGCAACTGCTAAGGATCTCTGATCGTTGTCTCCGAATTATTTTTAAAGGTTAGATTCGATCCCTCGAATTTTTATTCACGATTTATATGCTTTTATTTGGATTTTGTATGTGTAAAAGTGTTTTGCCATGACCCCGCTGCGTTAAAAATCCAACAATGGTATCAGAGTATAGGTTGTATGCATATAGATCTGTGGTAAAAATTTCAGAATTTTATGTGCTTGTATGAATTAATTATGATTTTTACAAGTTATATTATGGATTAATTTTGTCTGATGAGAAATCGTTTCTCAGAATAATTTTGAATGTTGATCTGGGTTCTACAAGTGTTGTAGATCGTCTGGGTATTTTTTCATAATTTTATGATGTATAGATTTTTTATTATGAATTTTTGAAGTTCATGTAATTAAATTCGTAATTAAATTAGTATAAATATATGTATATAAAGTATATATATATGTTTGTATATATCTGTACTGTTATCTGTGCATCTGCTGTACGGAGAAGAACAGAAAGAAGACAGGTGATGTCAGGCGCGCAAATCGAAAAAGACTGTCAGGCGGCGGCGGCTGCTGAAAAGCAAAAAAAAAAAGGGGTGTAACGCATTCCGGGAATGCGTTACACACTTGTGGCGCATTCACGGAATGCGTTACACCCTTTAATGGCTGAAAAGGGGTGTAACGCATCACCGGAATGCGTTACAGGTCCTGTAACGCGTTCCTGTAATGCGTTACAGCGCTTCTGTGGATTTTAAAATTGATTTTCTGGGAGTTTTGTAACTCCGTTTTAGGCGTGCAATATACCGTTGGATTCGTTTTTTCGAGACGGATCTAATGGAGTGATCAATTTTAGTTTATATAAAAGTTTTGAACTGTTTATATTTCCATGAAGTGTTTTAAAGCTATTTTTAACTGTTTTAGTTGCTTTTAAATGCTTCATGTGATACATAGAGATGTATAATGCTTAGACCTATATGCTAGATGATGTAACATACCTACCTTGATGTTTATTTATGTTTATATATGTGATATATACTTAGTTTATCATGCGATGATAGATTTAGGTGAACTTAAATGAACATAAGGCGTTTGTTAGACAACCTAGTATAGTGAAATTGTTTCATAACCTTAAGAACAATATTATGAATACAATCATGAGATTCTTGTGTTTATGAAACACGTAATTGAATATGAATTTTCGATATGAGAGAAAGGATGATTCTGTCAACAACAGATTTCTATCTGTAAGAAAGGGTTATTAAGTGACGCCTTTTGACAATGCTCCACCCGATCTGGGAATCATCTGATTATTGTTTATTGATTTGAAATATTTAATTTAAAAGGAAGAATTTCTTTATAATATGATTATGATTGTAACGTAATATAATCCCTCTAAAATTAAATAATATCAAGTAGTAATTGGCCAATGATACAACGGGCTTGTGTCGGTCATAGCCTTCCAACATGGTAGAAAATAGTTCTTATTTTTGAATCATTGTCGTTTCTTGCCACAGCCGAGGGCTTTGATTTCGAAATAAGAAATACTTGTCTATTACATAGAGATGTGTACATTGAATAAGAATCTAAAGGTCGTTACGTGCCACAGCCGTGGGCCTTTGGGGACTGATTCATTTGTACAGAATGTTGGGTTAGACTTGACTTAGAATATTGAGTTTGTCGTACCACAGCCGTGACTCAATTATTCAAGAGGCTAAAGTTTGATTAGGGAATAACATTAGATGTAATTGACAAGAGTTGTCTGCCTATTGAATATTACATGGTGTTTCGTGCCACAGCCGGGCTTGTGTAATGGAATGTAGGATCCCTATTCCCACTAGCATTATGAATGCTTAATTTTTCACGTAGGGGGTTGAATAAATTAGGTAAACTAGTGGGAGCCACTTATGAATAAACACCCGATTCATATAGCGTTTTAAAATGAAATCGAATATTTGCTAAGTGTGGTTATGTGTTTATCATTTACAGATTTACAATATACATTATGTCTTCTGCACTATCACTCAGGAGCATACTGGATGCTCACAAATTGACTGGTCCTAATTATGCTGACTGGCTTCGAAACTTGAGAATCGTTCTCAGGATTGAGAGGCTGGAATACGTGATTGACTCACCTAAGCCTACTGAACCTGCTAGTGATGCACATAATGATGAATATGTTGTGTATCGTAAGTGGATAGATGATGCAAATGTTGCTTAATGCATCATGCTAGCTTCCATGAACATTAAGCTACAGAAGCAACATGAGCATATGGATGCTCACACTATCCTCATGCATCTACAAGAGTTGTATGATATGGCAGGGAGGACAGCTCGATATGAGATATCGAAGGAGCTGTTCGGGTGTAGGATGTCTGAGGAATCATCTGTGAATGACCATGTACTGAAGATGATCAATTTGATTGAACGTCTTGGACAACTTGGTTTTGCCATGGATGGGGAGCTGAGCCAAGACTTGGTCTTGCAATCGCTTCCGAGTTCGTTCTTGCAGTTTGTTGTGAACTTTCACATGAATAAGTTGGATGTCAGCCTGCCTGAACTCCACAACATGTTGAAGACTGCGGAATCGAATTTTCCCCCTAAGAAGAGTTATGTTCTTCTAATTGGTGAAGGTTCCATTCCTAAGAAAAGGAAGAGGAACTCTTCAAAGAAGAAGAAAGTAGGTGAGAAAACGCCAGTTCCACCAAAAGCTGAAGACCCCAAGAGCAAAGTTGTTTGCTTTCACTGTAACAAGGTGGGGCACTGGAAGAGGAACTGCAAGGTTAACCTTGCAGAATTGAAGAAGAAGAAGGGTAGTGAGACTACCGCTTCTGATTCAGGTATGTTCATGATAGAAGTGAATATATCATTAAATCAAATTTCTACTTGGGTATTAGATACCGCCTGTGGTTCTCATATCTGCAATTGTTGCAGGGACCAAGGAGAAGTAGGACTCTTGAGGAAGAAGAGGTGATTCTACTGATGGGAAATGGAGCAAGAGTTGCTGCTGAAGATGTAGAATCATTTCATTTACATAGGCCTACGGGCAAGACTATTGTTTGAAATAATTGTTATGTTGTTCCCTCGATTGTGAGGAATATTATTCCCATGTTAGACTTGGATGGATTTTCATTTATTATTGAGAATAATGAATGTTCTATTCTTAGAGATAATATTCTTTATGGACGTGGTACTTTAAATAATGGTCTGTATATATGTGACATAATTTACTTCAGATTGAACAAAATAATAAAAGAAAAAGGATGATGAAAATCTCACTTTATAGTGGCATTGCAGTCTCCATTTAGTAGACATGGAGAGAGGGCTGCAAATTTGCTAGGAATGGTACACACAGATGTATGTGGACCAATGTCTACGCAAGCCATGGGTGGATTTTCATACTTCATTACTTTCATAGATGATAGATCTGGATTCGGATATGTGTTTGATGAAACACAAGTCTGAGGCCTTTGAAAAGTTCAAAGAATATAAGTATGAAGTGGAGAAACAACTAAACATAGTATTATAACTCTTCGATCAGATCGAGGTGGTGAATACTTTAATGGAGTGTTTCTAGATTATCTCAAAATAAATGGTATAGTATCCTAGTGGACTCCTCCAGATTGGTATCTGAAAGGAGAAATCAAACTTTGTTAGACATAGTTCGGTCCATGATGAGCTATGCAAATCTTCCAGTATTCCTATGGGGTTATGCATTGGAAACCTCAGCATATTTACTGAATAAGGTGCCTTCCAAATCTGTTCCTCAAACTCCGTATGAGATATGGAAAGTAAGGAAACCGAGTCTTAAACACGTTAAGATTTGGGGATGTCTAGCTTATGTCAAGAAAGTTGACCCAGATAAGCTGGAATATCGATCCGTAAAATATAGTTTTGTGGGATATCCTAAAGAGACTTTAGGGTATTACTTTTACATCGATCATCGGGTGTTTGTCTCCAGACACAACCTTCTTGGAAAAGGAGTTTATCCTTGAAGGAAACAGTGGGAGCAAAATTGAACTTGATGAAGTTCAAGAAGCACAAACTACTACGGATCAAGTGGAAACACCTGTTCTGACTGAACAACCTTTTGTGGAACAGCCCATTCATAGGTCAGGGAGAGTGTCTTGCCAACCTGAGAGGTAATATGTCCTTGTCATTGAGAATGACAATGAGTTGTCGATCATTGATGATGACGACCCTGTGACATATAATGAGGCTATGAGTAGTGCTGACTCAGAGAAATGGCAAAGTGCCAGAATCTATGTATACGGTATACAGAAGAATGATTAGAGCAGATGGCCAGGTGGAGACCTTTAAGGCCAGGCTTGTGGCAAAAGGATTCAAACAAAGGCAATGGATTGACTTTGATGAAACCTTTTACCTATAGCCCTGTTATAATCAGTTCGGATTTTGCTTGCGATTGCTGCTTACTACGACTATGAGATCTGGCAAATAGCCAGAAGGTTTTCTTTCCAAGAGAAATGAAAACCTAGTGTGTAAGATACTGCGAACCATATATGGTTTAAAGCAAGCTTCTCGAAAGATGGAACATTCGTTTTGATGAGACAATCAAAGAGTTTGATTTTATCAAAAATGAAGATGAACCATGCGTCTACAAAAGGGTTAGTGGAAGCGCGGTAACATTTCTTGTATTGTATTGAATTATAGTTGACACACATAACAACATAGCAGACCCACTCACAAAGCTACTTTCTGAAAGTCACTTTGATCGTCATAAAGACTAGATGGGTATTAGATACCAGAGTGATTGGCTTTAGTACAAGTGGGAGATTGAAAGGAATATGTCCTAAGTCCAATCATGAATTAGGATTTAGGAATAACTCTTTATGTAATCTGTTTTGATTTCATTGATATTAATAAAAGACTTGTTTTGTTTTTATTATGGGCTTTATCTATTTAAGTGTTTAAATAAGATATACCATAGTTTAGAGTAAAGTTTTTATGGATTATGATGAGCTGTTACATACTTGTGTTCGAAATCGATTTGATTGTATAAACATTATATTCGACCCCCTTCTATAGTGTTGTGTGACCTAACAAACCCCTCTTTATGCTTTCGAGATCTCAATTGACCTAGTTTCTGTAAATTTTTACCATTCTCTTTTGTTTCAAGCTTTTTCTTTCTTAAATCAGTTACCCACTAAAACCCAAACTCTTCAATGGTTGCTAACACGTGAGAGCTGTTATCCCCAAGGATAGCACCAATTATCTGGCCTTTGTGGATCCAACCAAAGCGCCTGATAACTTCAAGTGCTTTGTAAAGTTCATTTCTGATTCCTATCTTTTAGGAGGATTAACTGTAAACCCAGTGCTCTATCTGGATGTCTTAAATGATATCTGGAATATTGTAATCATCAACATCATTGTTCATGAGAATCAAGCAGTTTCCGTGGTGGTAAACTGCACAATTAGGGGTGTTGCTATGGATTTCAATATTGATGACATCAACAAGGCCCTGGGTATTCCTACAGGAAACTTTGTTGAAGCTCCTACAACTCAAAAGTTGGTTAAATTCATGTACTTCATCAACTATAGTGAGAAGATAGACATGGCTAGGCTCAACAATAAGAATCTGAGAAGGGAGGGGTCATTTGTCTTTGACTCAATTGTTAGGGCCTTCACATGCAGAAAAACTGGATATGACAACATATCAAGTGTGGTACAAAAACTGGTATATTCAATGACCTACAACAGACACCTTAATGTTGGAATCCTGATATTGGAAGAGTTAAGCACAAGGCTCACAATGCCCTTGGTAAGTAGAGGTAAAGAGATTTTCTTTCCTAGATTTATTATGTCTACTTTAAATTATAAAGTTAATGACATACATATGCTAGATGGTATTAGCAGAAAAGAAATAGGCATCTATAAACAAGTGTCCAAAATTCTATTTGGATCACTTAATATAAAGAATCAGGTTAAGGTTAGGCTAAATATCACTGACTTTATGTTGGAGAAATTTAGAACATATCCTTATCCTATGCTTGACATAAGGAGCACTACAACTTCTAGTTCAACTATGACATCTGGTCCTACAGTAGCACAAATGCAGGAACACCCACAGGTGCCTACCACAGCTGTAACCCTTTCTTCACAAACTTTAAATGGTAGTCAACCAACTGCTTCATTCTCTCAAAAGGATGAAGTTAGTAAAAAGAAGAGGAAGCAGCAAACCCTAGTAATTTGGGGTTAATTATGAAGCAGGTCACTTACTGCGTCCAAATGTATCAAGTGAGTCACTGATTACAAAACGGACTCAAATGAGTCACTCATTTGAAAATTTGTATAAAAAATATCACTTTATTGTTAGTCGAATTTATTAAAGGTATTATATATTGAGTTTCGTATATTTTTTATGAATGATATTACATCCAAATGAAAGGTTCAGAGTTCTACTATTTTAGATAATTTTGTTAGATTTTTAAAATCTTATCAACTATTTATTTTAAATTTTTTAATTATTTTAATTGATTTAAATAAAAATAAAGAGTAGACAAATTTTTAAAAATTTAAAAATATTATTTAAAATACTAGAACTCATAATCTTTCATTCGGATATAATATCATTCATAAAAAATGTGTGAAATTAAATATATAATACTTTTAAGAACTTTGACTAACGATAGAGTGATATTTTGATACAAATTTTCAAATGAGTGACTCATTTGAGTCCGTTTTGTAATCAGTGACTCACTTGATATATTTGGATGGAGTAAGTAATCTAGTTGATAATTAACCCCTAGTATTTGTTAGTGAGAGTGGTGAGGAACAACAAGAAACTGAGTCATTATTGGTCAAAAATCCAAAGAAGCAAAACAAACCTGAGCTTACCACTCAAGTTACCACTTCTACATCTTCTCAAAAAGATGCAGTTGTAACATAGGGGAAAACGGACTCTAGTGGCACCTTCTCAACAAGGTGTCCCTATTAAAACAAGCATTCTCCTCAATGCACCTTGTACTGAGTCTAAACCCTCTCTTGAGCACTCTCAAAAGGGTGAAAGAAGTCATATGGTTGGCACAAACTTTGAGGGCACATTTATTGAGACTCCCTCAACCATTCAGGGGGAGTTGCCAACACTCATGCATGAGCTCACTAATCTCATTTCTAAAATTTCTTCAAATTTTAATGAAGGGCTTGAATCATCTTCTCAAGCCCTGCCAAAATCAAGTGACACGGTTCAAGAAACTGTGTTCACCACTCAGGCACAATCTTTAGATGGTGAGAGGCTACATGCTGAGGTAGACCTTGATGACGCCATCACAAACACAGGGTTTCATCAGTTTTTATTGAAGACCCTGTGCAAGTTTCCAATGCACCTTCATGTACTCAACAGTTTTCACAGACTGATAGGTTTGAGGGTAGTACTCTTGAGCAGGAGCTACTCAAATACTCTCCAATTCCATTGGAGGTTTCTCATGCAGAAACAACTCTCCTCAAAACCCTAGCCGAAATTGTTTTATCAATTAAGGCTAGGAGTTCAATTTCCAATGATCCAGCTATTGGGGAGGCAAGTACTCAAGCATATTCAAGTCCTAGTTCCATGCAAGAGGAACAAGGGTTTGAGGCCATGGTACATGATAGTAACCTAGTCAACTCCTCTTCAATTCAATTGGAGGTTCACTCATCTAGTGAACAACTCACTGTCATAACCACAGTTCCCACTGTGAGTTCAACTGTGACTCCTGTAACAGGTATATTCTCACAATCAATACCATCAACCTCAACCAACCCTGACCAACCTTCAACATCTATAAAATCACCACACTTCCTATCAAAATGGATGAATGATACTAAATCTCCTGTTTAAACTATAAATGAGATGCTGGTAGATCAGATTGAAGGGTTTTCCAATATTGCTCAATAATTGCTCATATCCAACATGACAAACCAAGACTACCAAGCCATCCTTCTAACCTACAGAGAAGAAGTGGAGAAATAACATGAAAAGATTGTTGATGAAGCTGATAGAGATGGAAATGTGGATATCTGGCTCTCCAAAACATTTTCCATTGACATGGAGGAGGCACTTACCGGGTTTATGGAGGAGTACATTATTATTCTTGGAAGCGATATTAAAGTACTCACTCCACAGGAAGTGTATGATGCCATTACATATTTCTAAAAAGCTCAGTTCAAAGCTTTCAATTATATTGGCACAACTATTGAAAAGACTCTGGATGGTCATCAAGGAGAAGTCAAGGAAATGGTCAACAAAAGAATTGATGAACTGATGCCCACTCTAAATGATATAAAGACAAAGTACATCAGGTTCTCAGACAAGCTACAAACTCTATCTCTCACTTCTTTTGAAGAAAGAATCACCAAGCTAAAGGCCTCCTTCATATCCCTGCATGATGTGATCTAACAACAAATCACTAACAACAATGATAATAGGGTCAAGTTGGATTAATTAGACAATACTAGGTATGAGCCTTTTGCTTTGGTCATGGAGGACATCAAAAATGTTGTGCATAATTCCCTTGGTACCTCTCTCTCATCTAGCTCACAATCTACTCCCTCTACTTCAACAAGTCTGCAAATTCACTTCAACAACAAGTCTCAGATCTATAGGCCTCCAATGTCTCTCTCACAACTCAAGTCTCTCAACTTACTTCCCTAGTGCAAAGTCAATAAAAAGACATCAAGTCCCTATTAGACTCCCAAAAATATTTTCAGATGCAGACAGGTGTGTCAATATGAGCTATTATGGGTGCTTTGAATGTACCCCTGCTTTAAACACCTCAAATGGTAAGGGACCAGATCCCTCAACACTCGACCCTGCCTACTACCAAGCCTAAGGGGGAGATGATAGAGCCCAAGCTAAAATCCAGCCAACTATCAAGTAAAAATGAAGATAATATTGGACTTCAAAGACTCAAGATGGCAGATGAAGGCCCTTTCCTTGACAAGGAGTTTTCAGAGTTTCCAGAAGCCGAGAGAGTCTCCCTCAACTTCAATCACTTCTCATACAAAAAGGTTGGGGACAAAAATATTAATTTCCTGAGGATGATGTTGGTGATAAGACAGAATGTTGTGAAAGACATGCCTGTATCTCAACAAGACTAAGTCAAATTGACAACCCTAAGTAAGTTGTATTGTTATCTTAGTTTGAATTTGTACTTGTAACATTTTAAAGTCTGTAAAAATGCAAAAGTGCAGACTTGAGTCTTTTTCTTTAAACAGTATCAAGCCTAAGGATTCTATCTGGAAGAAGATAAAGAAGATCATGCCTCAGAAGAATTTTGAAGAAGCTTGGAGTTGAATAAATCTGTTTGGATAAAAATACTCTAAGTCAAGATCTATACAAGTCACAGATTTAGTGTTGTAGAGAAGTCACTCGAGAACTCCAAATGACTAATCGAGAAGTCAGGAAAGCTACTAGAGAACTCAGAGAGATATTTACAAGCCAATTGAAGACATAAAGTTTGGAGATATCGACAAGTCATTTCTTCACTAGAGAACTCAGAGTTATCGACAAGTCAACATTCATTAGAGAACTCTGAGTTATCGGTAAGTCAAATTCCACTAAAGAACTCAGAGATATCGATAAGTCAAAATTTACTAGAGAACTCTAAGTTATCGACAAGTCAAGTGAAGATATGAAGCTGAGAGACCTCGACAAGCCAAAGTCTCTTATAGAGAACTCAGAGACCTCTACAAGTCAAATTCACTATGTAGTATTAGAGATCTCGATAAGTCAATATACTTATCGAGATGTCAAGATCTCTATATGCCTAACTGGAGATCTCGAGGTAAATTCTCAAAGTACAAATTGTAGACCAGTTCAATATCCAAGATCTATAATCAACAAACAATCCAACCAGCTGGATTAACAAGTCTACAAAAAGCAGCTTGAAGGATGTGCAAGATCAATGGTGAAGATTAACTGACAAAGGAAGATCAAAGTAGTCACATGATGCTAAAGATATGTTAATCCGGAAATAGAAGATTCACTTTTCCTAAAATAGAAATGACAAGTGACAGTTTACTAAAGGTTAATAGCATGTCTTATTGTATACTGTGTAAGCCGACGGTTAACTGAACTATAAAGTTAAGACTGGTCCTTTGTTAGTTGTAACAATTTAGATAGAAAAATCTTATAACACTCTCAAGGAGAAGCTAATCTCTTTTTCAACAAAGAGCCTAGAAATTTTGTAGCAATAAATTCTTAATTTTAATATAAAATTAAGTGAGTTTTGAAATATTTGTGTTCCTTATTATTGCATGTTTAATTTTTGCACAAACACATTTTACTACAAGATTTGATTTACTTTGTTCAACCATAAATAATTTAAGAAAAGCACAAAAACACCTAAAACACATTTACCCCCCCCGTGTGTTATTCATTTCCTAACAAGTGTTATTAGAGCAAAATCTAAAAGAAAACATATTCAAAATCTTTGAAGAATGAATACACAGAAAATCAGTAGCATCAAAATCCCTACCTTTGACAAAGGTAACTACACTCTTTGGAAAAAGAAAATGTTGTTGTTCATCAGGATGGCCAATCCACTCTACATCCAGATTCTCAAAAATGAGCCCTTAACTCCTATGGTTAGAGTTGATGAATCTATAGATGAGGATATGGTCATTCCAGCTCATTATTCTCCAAAAGACCCTTCTGAGTACACTGAGCCTGAAAAAGAGAAAGTTTCCCTGGATAGTGGCTTGCAGTTGATTTTAATAGAATCATTTGACAATGTAATGTACAACAACATTATCAATTGTGACACTGCCAAACAGATCTGGGAAAGATTGAAATACTCTGTGAGGGAATGAGGAGGTTAGATCTAATCAAAGAAGGATACTGATTTCACAATATGAGGGTTTCATGGCCAAGTCAAAAGAAAGTATTATTGATGTGTTTGAAAGGTTCAATAAGTTGATTAATGACTTGCAGCTTCATGACAAGTACTCTGAAGCTGAAGAAGTGAACTTGAAATTTTTGCTTACTCTCCATGATCATTTGGAACAGAAAATCTCAACAATCAGAGAAGGGAGAGACTTGAGCATAATAACTCTGGAAGTCCTGTATGGAATCTTGAAAACATATGAACTAGAAATGATTCAAAGGAAATCATTAAGGTCTGTTCAAGGGCATGTTGTAGATGGTTCAAGTGTTCTAATGGTCAATGAAAGCCAGACCTCTAATGATGAGCCAAGATCCCAGACTCCAGCTGCCTCAACAAGTGAGCAAAGAATCAATAATTCACAGGAATAAGTTATACTGGAACTAGAAGAAGATGAGTTCTACACCCTGGATGAACTTAATGAGCTAGATCAATCAATGGCCTATTTGGAATGAAAGTTCTCTAATATTAGAGTTAAGAAGCCAAGGTTCTTCAAGGGTAAAGGACAGTCATTCAACAAAGACAGCAGTTGGAAAGGAAAAGGGAAGTACACATCTGATAGCAAAAATGGTTACAAAACTGGATCTGTCGACAGATCAAAGATCAGGTGCTTCAATTGTGATAAGTTGGGCCATTTTGCTAAAAAATGCATGAAACCCAAGAAAGCAAAGAAAGACAAAGCTTATCTTGAATTAGAAGCAAAGTATGAAGCTCTTCTAAAGAAACAACAAAGCAAAGTTTATATTGCAGAAGGTAAAAGTTGGGTTGACTCTGACAATGATGAAGATGAGGAAGTTGGAAATTATGCACTAATGGCCTTGGAGCAAGGAGAGTCCTCTTCATCAAAAACACAGGTACCAACTCTTACCACCATTTATTTAATGTAAATCAATATAAGGAAACTGTTGAAAAGATGAGTCCAGAAATGTTTCACATTCACACAAGTATGGTGGCTGCCAATGAAGAAGTGAGCAGACTGACAGAGGTAAATGAGAAACAGGAAACTGAATTGTTAATTTTAGAGCTTGAAGCTTAAAACAAGAAAATGTTTATCTGAAGAACAAGCTCAAGTTTGCAAATGAGATTGAAGCTGTGTTAAGGGAAAAGCGAGAGAAAAATGAAGTGAATTTGAAGTCCTTCAGGAATGCATCTGAGTTAGTTGGTCAATACCATGAGAAAAACAAGCCATGTGCAAATATTGCTATTGGTATTGATTATGATGCCTTGAAAAATAATAAGAAAAACATAGGTGACAAAGGAAAAGCAACAGAAAATGAAAATGTTCCATCAATGATGAAAAAGGTCGGTTCACCTATGTTCAAGGCATGTGAAGTAAACTTCAGTGAAAAAGAGTTGATTATCAAGCAAGAAATTGTAGATGAGGACAATGAGAAGAAAATTGCTAATTCAACTCAATCTTCTAAGACTGAAGAAAATCTCATGGACAACCAAAGCACCAAGACACCTGTCAAAGAAATTAAGATTGAAGATGCAAGAAAGAAGAAGAAAAATAGAAATGGGAAAATTGGGATAAAGAAAAGAAATAATTTTTCTCATATTGCAGATGCTCCAGGAAAGAAATGTTGGAAATGTGGCTCTGTGAATCACTTAACTCACCTTTGCAAAAAGGATGTTAGTAAGCCAGTTGAAGGAGCCTGCAAATACAATGAAGCTAATACAAATGATCCCTACTCATTTTGTGACAAGTTTGACTGCATCTCCTGCAATTTGAAAGTAATGAAGAGCTGCCACAAATTGAGAGTAGACCTCAAAGAAACAATGATTGGGTCTACAGAAAATAGGGAAAATGCACAACAGTCTCTGAATTCTATTTTATCTGAAACAACTCACTCTACTTCTGCTAGATCAGTTAACAAGAAGAAAGTACCCAACATTGCTTGGGTTGCTAAACATAATTAAAACTCATTGTGTGCAGGGCAAAGTGAAGAAGGTCATATGGATCATTGATAGTGGATGTTCCAGGCATATGATAGGTGATAAAGCCATGTTATCACAATTTGAGGAGAAGGTTGGCCCTTTGGTGACCTTTGGAGACAACAACAAAGGATTCACAATAGGATATGGCAAGATTGTTTCTGGAAATGTTGTCATTGATGATGTAGCACCGGTAGCTAGTCTTGAAGTGAATCTTCTCAGTGTCAGCCAATTTACAGACAAAGGTTTTGAAGTTCTATTCAACAAAGAAGAATGCACTTTTATCAGTAAGAAAACTGGTGAGGTTTCTCTGAAAGGAGCAAGAAAAGGAAGCTTGTTTGTTGCAGACTTGGACTCAACAAATGAGGGTGGAATCTGTTGCTTCTACACCAAGGCATCCATAGAGCAAAACAAACTTTGGCACAAGAGACTCTCACATCTAAACTACAAGGCAATCAACACTCTGGTCAAGAAAGAGTTGGTGAGAGACATGCCAAGCTGGAGTTTGCTCAAATTAAAGTTTGTGAGACTTGCCAGAAAGGAAAAATGAAAAGATCAAGTCACAAGTCAAAAACTGTGAATTCCATAAGTGCACATTTGTAACTTATTCACATGGAATTGTTTGGGCCATAAATGTCTTATCAATTTCAAGGAATAAATATGCACTTGTGATGGTGGATGATTTCTCAAGATACACCTGGGTAGAATTTATGCATTCTAAGGATGAAACTCCACACATCATTATTGAGCAAATAAAGAAGATAGAAAAATAGGCTGAAGATCAAAATTGTGTGAAAAGATTGAGAAGTGATAATGGTACAGAATTCAGAAATGCAACATTGAGTGAATTATGCAAAGGCAAAGGCATTGTCCAAGAATTCTATGCAGCTAGAACACCTCAACAAAATGGTGTAGTTGAGAGAAATAATAGAATATTAGTAGAAGCTGCAAGGACAATGCTACAAGATGCAAATTTTCCAACTAGTTTTTGGGAAGAAGCTGTTAACACTGCATGCTACACTCAAAATAGATATCTCATCAACAAAATACATGGTAAATCACCCTAGTCAATCATGTTTAAAAGGAAGCCTACAGTAAAGCATCTTCATGTGTTTGGAAGCAAGTGTTACATTCTAAAAGACAACTCTGAATATGTGGGAAAATTTAACTCAAAAGTTTTTGAAGCAATTTTTCTGGGATATTCATTGGAGAGAACTGCCTACAAGGTTTATGTGATTGATAAAAAAAATCATAGAGAGCACATATGTGACTTTTGATGATGACAAATGTCCAGGCTTGGAATGCCTTGATGAAAATGAAGCCGAAGCCCTTGTATTTGAAAATCTTAATATCAACATTGATTCTGATGAAGATGGTGAAGACAATGCACAACAAGTGATAAATGAAGAATCTACAGGACAAGAGAATCATGGAAATGGAAGCTCGTCTCAAACACCTGATTTTGATAGCACAAACTCAGGTGGAGAAAGAGAAGAAGAATCTATAAATCACACCAATAATGAAGAAAATGATGAAGGCACCAGTCAACAAACTCACACCAGAAAATGGGATATGTTGGATATATTTGAGATGTCATGTCTAATATATTTCATGTTTAGTTTTCAGATCTTAATAAACAGGAAATATCAGTTCTTACTGGAATCAGGACTTCTTGGAAGTCAGGACTTAAGGATATCAGGACTTAGATTATCAGAAGATAATATCACAAGATGGATATCGGAACTTAAGTACTGGAGGACTAATAGTTAAGGAAGGAAGCTTATTTACAGGAAAGAAGATCGAGACTAATACAGAAGAAGATATGCATGGAAAGAGTTAGAGGACTAGAAGAATTGTATAAGATATCTGATTGATATATTTTAGGAGACAGAATTATATTCCATATCAATTAGAAGTTATCTTGTAATTGTGTGTCTATATAAACACAAACATAAGTTTACACTATATGTGTTATGATCATTGATAATATCATACATTGTAACCTAGTAGCTATCGTGATATTTATTCATCACTAAGAGAGGACAGTTCCATTGTAACAGAGTTTATTATATCGAATACATCTGTTTTATGTTATTTGTGTTCTAAATCGATTTGATTGTATTCTACACTGTATTCAACCCCCTTCTACAGTGTTGTATGACCTAACAAGTGGTATCAGAGTCTATCTGTTAACACACATACAGTAAAGATCCAAAACAATCATGTTTGAAGAAGCAGAAAATCCAACCAAGCCTGTCAAAACTGAAGAAACTCCAAAGACTCAAACCCAAAGTCGATATGAGACTATCAGGGTTCCCATGCTGAGACCTTCTGAGTATCCCATCTGGAAAGTGAAGATGGCTATGTTTCTGAAAGCTACAGATCCAGAATACCTTGACAGAATTTATGAAGGACCGCATAAGCCAACTAAGCTCTCTGTTGTAGTTGCAGATCAGCCAGCAAAGACCATACCAAAGGAGAAAAATGAATACACAGCTGAAGATATCTCATCTATTGCCAAGGATGCAAAGGTAAGGCATTTGCTGCATAGTGCCATTGATAATGTCATGTCAAACCGAGTAATTCAATGTAAGACTGCAAAGGAGATATGGGATGCTTTGGAAACAAGGTGTCGGGGAACTGATACAATCAAGAAAAACAGGAGGATTATACTTACTCAAGAGTATGAGCACTTTGACTCAAAAAGTGATGAGTCATTAACTGACTTATATGACATGTTTGTCAAACTCTTGAATGATCTGTCACTGGTGGACAAGGAATATGATATTGAAGATTCAAATCTAAAATTCCTTTTAGCTCTTCCTGAAAGTTGGGATTTGAAAGCTACTATTATAAGAGACAGCTATGCTCTTGATGAAACTACTCTTGATGAAATTTGTGGTATGCTCAAGACTTATGAACTTGAGATGGATCAAAGAAGCTAGAGACATGGGAGAAAGTCAAGGACAGTTGCTCTTAAGGCTGAGGAGGAATCCCCCAAAGTGGCTGTCTCAAAGAAAGGCAAAGGAAAGGCTCTCATCATAAAATCTAATTCAGAATCATCAAGTTCTGATGATGATGATTTAGAAACTGAAAGTCTACCTGAAGTAGATGCTGATGAGGAGATGATGAAGCTGTGTACTCTTATGGTGAAGGGTATCACAAAGATAGACTACAGGAAATTCAGAAAGGGAAAGAAGTTTTCCAGGAAAGGTAGAAGTTCTGATAAGAAGGGCTTCAGAAAATCTGAAGGCAAAAGAGGAAAGTCTGACAAAGGAGATTAATCAAATGTCAAATGCTACAATTGTGGTGAGAAAGGCCACATATCTCCTGACTGCAAGAAAGGAAAGAGTGACAAAGTCAAGGCTCTTGTCATAAAGAAGAAAAGCTGGACAGACACTTCAGATTCTGAAGATGAGGAGAACTATGCCTTGATGGCAAAGGCTGATAGCAGTTCTGATGTTGCTGAGTTAAAGGTACCTCAAACAACTTATGCCTTTCATACTGATGATATTACTGAGCTGAGATTATATCTTAAAACCATGTTTATTAGTTACAGAGATCAAACTTTAACATGTGAAAGATTAACTTCTGAAAATCTTGCCTTTATAAAGAGGAATGATTATTTAGAAAAAGAGTTAGTCATGTTCCATCAAACTCAGAAAGAAAGAGATGATGCCTTTTATGTTAGAGATGAATTGCTGAAAATGAATAAATCTCTAAAAACTGAGTTAGAAAAGGAGAGAGAGATTATCAGGACTTGGACTAACTCTGGTAGAGCAACTCAGTATATACTAAGTAGTGGAAACTGGAAAGAGGGCTTAGGTTATGGAGATGATAAAAGTGAAAAAGGAACTGAACAAGTTAAACCAAATATTGTTAAACAGACTACTAAGCCAAAGGTAAATCCTGTTAAATTTGTAGCTAAAACTGTAAAGTCTGATTTTGAAAAGATGAAAGATATTGAGACAGAAGTGATAGCAGAGTCAACTTCTGACAAATTAGAACAGGATAAACCAACTGAAGTTAATATAGGCTTAATGATAAAGAAGCAGCTTAAACATAAGCTGAAAGAAATTACTAATGTGAACAAGGTAAAGGAAGCTAGGAAAAATAGGAATGGAAAGGAAGGTGTGAATAAAATTAACAATTATATTCCTGTTCCTAATGCTCCTAGAAAGAAATTCTATAACTGTGGAAAATCTAACCATCTTGCTTCATTTTGCAGGAAGAATAAGAATTTAAACTATGTACCTCCTAGGTTAGGAGTTAAGAGTTAGTATGTTAGGTTTAAGCCACAAAATCCTTGTTTTCATTGTGGTAGTATATGGAATTCCATTTATACTTGTAAGTAATATCATAGTTTGTACTATGATTATTATCAGATAAAACCTTCTTTAAGGAAAGTTGCTTTAATTCCTTCTAGTGTAAAGTATGACGCAAAGTATGATACAGCAAAGTCAGAACTTAAACACAATCTGTTGAGTATAAGTCAAATATGTGACAGAGGTTATCGTGTAGATTTCTTTGAAGAATATTGTGAAGTTATAAGTAATTCTACAGGCAAAGTGGTTTTGAAAGGTTACAGGCATGATAACATTTATGAAGCCAGACTTTCAACAAGTATTGATAGTTCTGCTATTTGTCTATTGAGTAGAGCATCAATTGAAGAAAGCTGGAATTAGAACAAGAAACTCTCTCATTTAAATTTCAACAATATAAATGAGCTTGTAAAGAAAGATCTTGTGAGAGGACTGCCAAAAATAGTATTTGCTCCTTTGTGATTCATGTCAGAAGTCAAAACAAAGAAAATCTTCTTTCAAGAGCAAAACTGAGTCATCAATTCTTGAACCTTATCACCTACTGCATGTTGATCTATTTGGTCCAGTCAATGTCATGTCTATTGCAAAAAAGAAATATGATATGGTTATAGTGGATGAGTTCACAAGGTACACTTTGATGTACTTCTTGCACAAGAAGAATGAAACTGCATTTACTCTAACTAATCATGTCAGACAGCTGGATAAGTTGGTCAAAGATTCTATTAAAATAATAAGGAGTGATAATGGCACTGAGTTCAAGAATTTAATTATGGAAGAGTTCTGCAAAGAGCATGGAATCAAGCAGGAATTTTCTGCACCTGGAACTCCACAGAAAAATGGAGTTGTAGAAAGAAAGAACAGGACTCTGATTGAAGCTGCACGAACTATGCTTGATGAAGCAAAGTTGCCAACCTATTTTTGGGCTGAAGCTGTGCAGACTGCTTGTTTTACTCAAAATGCTACACTCATAAACAAGCATGGAAAAACACCATATGAGATGGTGAAGAAAAAGAAGCCAAATCTGAAATACTTTCATGTATTTGGTTGCAAGTGTTTTGTTCTTAAGACTCATCCTGAACAGCTGTCAAAATTTGATCTAAAAACTGATAAAGGAATCTTTGTTGGATATCCACTTTCCACAAAAGCCTTCAAAGTCTACAATTTAAGAACAAGGGCTGTCATGGAATCTATCAATGTCTCTTTTGATGATAAGAAGATTACTGGACTTGAAGATTTCGATGATCATGATCAGCTGAGATTTGATAATGAAGATTTAAATTCTGATTCTGGAAATTCTGATGACTTAAATCCTGATCCTGTAAGTTCTACTAGATTAAGTTCTGATGTCATTGAAACTGTGGTAACAACTCCAAAGGAAAATGAACATGTCCAGGGGAGCAAGCTGAAGATCCTACCACATCTCAAGACTCTCGAGAATCATCAGAACCTGTCACTGACTCTTCAAGATCTGATTTATCTAGTTCTGATGAGCCAAGTACTGATAATTTTGGAAGCTCTGATTCTTCAACTCCTGAAAAATCAAACTCAAATTCTGAAGTCTCAGAGAGCATAACTACAGGGGAGCATCAGAAAATGCTGATGGAGACAGCATGGATGATGGGGGAGGATCCAGTTCTAGAGATCAACTTCCATCTGCAAGGAAATGGACTACAGCACACACACCTGATTTAACTATTGGAGATCCTGAAGTAGGTGTCAGAACTAGAACTGCAACTTTAAATGAATGTCTCTATCATTCCTTTCTATCTCAGACTGAACCAAAGAAAGTGGAAGAAGCTCTTCAAGATGCTGAATGGGTGCAAGCAATGCAGGAAGAGTTAAATGAATTTGAAAGAAATAAAGCCTGGACCCTAGTGCCAAGACCAAAGAACAGATCTGTTGTAGCCACAAAATGGGTATTCAGAAATAAAACTGACAGTGATGGCATAATTACAAGTAATAAAGCAAGACTGGTTGCTAAAGGCTACTCTCAACAAGAGAGTATTGATTATGATGAAACATTTGCACCAGTTGCTAGATTAGAAGCCATAAGGATCTTTTTGGCTTATGCTGCTCACAAGAAGTTTAGAGTCTTTCAAATGGATGTGGAAAGTGCTTTTCTCAATGGAGAATTGGAAGAAGAGGTATATGTTGAACAACCTTCAGGCTTTGTAGATCCTAAATTTCCCAATCATGTCTACAGGCTTGACAAAGCATTTTATGGCCTTAAGCAAGCTCCAAGAGCATGGTATGAGACTTTAGCTCAATTCCTTCTGGAATGTGGATTTCACAGAGGCATAATTGACAAGACTTTATTCTACCTCAACCATGGAAAGCACTTACTTTTGGTACAGATATATGTTGATAATATCATATTTGGTTCTACAAATTCCAAACTTTGTGAGAAATTTGCAAAACTAATACAGTCAAGATATCAAATGAGTATGATGGGAGAACTCAGCTATTTTATGGGTCTTCAAGTCAAGCAAAATGATGAAGGCACCTTTATCTGTCAATCCAAGTACACCAGAAATTTACTGAAGAAATTAGGAATATAAGATTGTTCAACTGCATCCACTCCAATGGCCACTATAACCAAGTTAGATAAGGATACTGGTAAATCAGTAGATATTACTAACTACAGAGGTATGATTGGCTCCTTACTCTATCTAACTGCAAGTAGACCTGATATCATGTATGCTACCTGTCTTTGTGCAAGATTTCAGGCTGATCCAAGAGAGCCTCACTTAATAGCTGTGAAAAGAATTTTCAAGTAGCTTAAGGGTACAGCTGATCTAGGATTGTGGTATCCTAGGGAATCAGATTTTAAGCTAATTGGTTACTCAGATGCAGATTTTCCAGGATGTAAAATAGACAGGAAAAGCACTAGTGGAAGCTGCCAATTTCTTGGAGGCAGATTGGTTTCTTGGTTTAGCAAGAAACAGAAGTCAATTTCCACATCAACTGCAGAAGCAGAATATATTGCTGCAAGAAGCTGTTATGCACAGATTCTTTAAATAAAGAATCAGTTACTGGATTGTGGGTTAAAATTTCTAAAATCCCTATTTACCGTGATAATCAAAGTGCAATTGCTATGACATGTAATCCAATTCAACACACAATGACAAAGCACATCAGCATTAGGTACCATTTCATGAGGGAACATATGGATAAAGGTACAGTGGAATTGCATTTTGTTCCAACAGATCAACAGCTAGCAGATATCTTCACAAAACCCCTATGTGAAGCTATTTTTATAAGATTGGTAAATGAACTTGGAATGGTTTCAGGTTCTTTCTCTAAATCTGCTTAGATTTTATTCTCATGCATCAGACTTTATGATCAGTGTTTACAGATTGTATTATCTATATGTAATATGTGCTTAATTTGAAAATTCATTAAATGCTGATTGTTATCTGATGTGGATCTATATACTCTGATAAGTGTTTTGAATATTCTGTGACTATTCAATCCAATAAGGATAACTATGCTAGATGCTGACCTAGTAGTCTTTAACATACTAGAAATCCCATGTTTGAATTAGTTGTTTATGTGGAAACTCATTAACACAAGCAGATTCTGATATTGAGCTTAGTCAAATTTACTTTGTGTATCTTATTACTAAGTCACAAACTAGATTCTTGTTTCTTATTTATCAAATTTTGATGTCAGTAAATCTTAAGAATGAACTAAGTGTTGATAAGCCTCACTTATCAAAAGAAAAGAAAAGAAAAGAATAAAAGTCAGGTACTCCTTTGAGATCTAGAGTAAATATGTGGAAGGGAAGACCCAAGTGCATTGCTGGTATTAAGTAATATGCATTAGAAAATCAAAAATCTTTCTTGGTGAATTTTCACACTCTATGATTACTGGAGATATACTCTGATAACAACATAAATTCTGATAAGCAGTCGTGACTCACTTACACTGAGAAGCCACTGTAAAAAGAAATTTCAAAAGATGCATAAAATGAGCACAAACAGTTGAGGTGGACTCTTGTATAAATTTTTTCTATAGTAGATATCATGACTGATGACAGATTTTAAGCATTTTTCTCAGTTATGCCTTATTTCTAAGATGTACTGAAGTTTATCAGACTTTAATCTTTATCTGATATTTTGTTGAATGCACACACACTTTCACTCCATATGAATGATGAAAATTACTGTGGTGATTAAGTTGTTGTTGACAAACAGTTAAGTGTCATTTGCATAAATTCTGAGGACAAGTTTTGATGAAAGTTCTGATGATTAAACTCTGAAGAAAACAAGTCGGTATTTGTATGAAGAATTACAGAACAAGATATTCACTTTTTGAGTACAGAAGCCATGTTCTGCTGACTGTTAACATCTGATATAAGTTAAGTCCTGATATTAAATCCTGATGGAATCCTTGATGCTTACATGGCATTATTCTTTACTTGACTTATTTGTGGTAAAATCTGAAACAGTCATATTTAAATCAGAATATATTTGGGTAAGATAAAAACAGTCATAATCATTTTGGGTTAGTGGTAAACGTGTATGTCTTGAAAAACTACATGTGCACAGTAATTGTTAATTATTTCCCGTGCCCATTAACTCCTGCTTTAACCTTTTACTGACTGTTATTATTACACATCGGTCTAGGGAGATGAGGCATCATTATTTTTACTCTCAATAGTTAAACAGTCCTCGCGTCCATTGGTCTTCCATTGGCTATTTAAACCGACTACTCATCAAAGCCAAAGTCATCTTTCATTTTCTCACAAACTCACTCTCTTTTTATTCTCATCAACAAAAATGGTTCGTTTCAACTTGTTCATGAACTATGAAAGTTTCAATATAGAGTTGAGTTGTGATGACTGGCAACAGGAGTGGCATGTCACCGCCATTCCTGAAGAGCTCTGGAACTCAGTTCCACAAGAGGTTCACACAGACCTCTTATTCTTTTCGATGGACTACCACCTCCATCTTGATTGTTTGGAAGAATAAAGGAGAGAAGCTCTCCATCAGCAAGAACGGATCATCCGTCTTGCAGTGCTCTTTGTCAGCAGCAGAAGGAACTAGTCGTTAGGCTTCTTAGACTAGGACTAAGGATGTTGATGTTAAGAATCTTAGAATAGGACTATCTTATATTTTGCATGTAATTGATAAATTTCATGAAATGTACTCATCTGATATATTAATGAAATTTCCTTTAATTATAAGATTTGTTCTTTGTTTCTCAAATTATATGACTGTGCATGTTTTAATTGTAATTTGTTAATCTTTACTTCATCGATTTTTAACTTTATCCTATGATGAATGTTTTGATTCAATTTTTGATATTTTGAGGAAACAATTAAAGCACGGGTTCATGCATCTGAACCTGTGACAGATGTAGCTGAGAATGTTACTTCTCAGAAAGAAACAGCAGCTCAAAGTTCTGCTACGTTGAAAAGAAAGAAATCTGTAACTTCTTTTGCTGATGAAGCAACTCCTTCATTGGCAAGGAGATTGAAGAAAATGAAGGCTAGGAGGTATTTGGCTAAGGCTCCATCAGAAGATACTGAAGAAGCTGAGGAAGAGGATCAGGAATCTCTGATCTCACAAGAACCAGTTATCATTGAAGCCCTTCTAGCTCAAGCCAAAGACACTACTAATGATATAGTTGTTACCCCTCATGTCTCTCCTATTAAAGCTACAAATGATGCTAAAGAACATACTGAAAATTCTGAAATAGATATTCATAATTTGAATATACCTGAATTTCTTTATCTGGAAGCTCCATTTACATCAAAGACACCAGCTCTGGAGATAAATTCTGATCCTCAGAAGTTAGATGATGTTATTCCTGAATCTCCAGTTACTTCACACACTGTTGAGCTATCAGAACAGCATGAGTCTTCCTCAAGTTCTGATGACAGTGTTTCTGCTGAGCATCCAGTTCCTATTTAGGGCAAGGAAGAATTGGTGAAGAAATTTGTTGAAAAGGAAGCACCTATTCCTTGGGAGGATACTCACAGAGGTGTTGAGTGGACCAAGAAATGGAATGAATCAGATTTTATTCCATGTTCTAAAGTTCTGATAGAGCATATTGCAAAAGCTGATGAGTTGCTCACAAATGCTGATTTTAAGACACAACTCAAGATCACAGCTCTGTCTACAAAACATCTTCAAGGTCTACATACTTCTACTCATGAAAAGGTTGATACACTCAGAGAAAAAGCTGATAAGCTCGATCTACAGCTCAAGCTTGATAAGAACAGGTATATCAGACCTATTTCTGAAAAAGTTGAAGCCATTGAGAAAACTCAAGAGGAGCAACATGCCCAAATTGCTGAGGTCCTGGCTAATCAAGCTTCTCAAAAAGCTCAATTGGATGAAATCCAATCTTCAGTTGAACTTCTTCTTTCTCTCTTACTTCCTGATGATGCCAAAAAGGGGGAGAAGGTAGTTAAGTCCAAATGCTCACCTACTTATGAACTGAAGAAAAAGGATGATAAAGGTGATGACCAGGGAAACTCTAAAAAGAGCAGAGGTCAAAGAAAAGTTCAAGGAAAATCTTCTATTCAGAACAAGTCAAGTTCTAATATTGTGAATGCTCAAAGAATGAAGTCAAGTGCTGATAAACAAATTCTGATGTCAAGTTCTGATATTCTGATTCAGTCAGGATCAGAAGACTCTCAGAAGTTTTTGCAAACTCTGAAGTTAAAGGGGAAGCAGACTACTGTTTATTACAAAAATCCTAAAATCCAGACACTTGATGAGGAGATAGCTAGAAGATTATTTCTGAAACACAATCCAGGAATGGATTTAGAAACTCTCAATGAGGAAGAAGCTAAATTTGCTAAGAAGACAAATCTTAAGTCTAAAGCTTCTGATGCAAAGAAATCTCCAAGGCCTAAGGAAAAAGGTATTGTGATCAAGGAAAAGTCAAATTTTGAAACTTCAAAGTTCAAGACTAGATCACAGACTGAGAGTGATCCCAAAGAAAAAGGGAAAGGAAAAGTTGATGAACCAACCAAGCCACTGGACTTGAAAACTTCTCAAGATCTGATGAAACCAGTGTGCAAAATGGTTCAAGTAACTGATGATAATCTTGTTGAAGATGAAACTGTTCAAATTCTGAAAAGAAGAAAGATAATTGAAGAATCTAAAACAACCTCTGACACTGCTCAAGTTGTTGTTCAAAATAAAGGACAGCAAGGTACAGAAGAAACAACAAATTCTGATCAAGCTATCAAGACATCAACTACTGACAATGCTCAAGATGATTTGAAGAAAATGATAATTGCTGATAAGAAGAAGCTGTTATGGAAGAAAGCTACTCCAGTTGAACCAAAATCCATTCTCATGATTAATCAACTCGCTACATTTGGTTTGAGAGCCAAGCAACCTAGAGATAGAGCTGGATTAGGTTCTGACGAAGAGAAGATTCAAACAGGAGTAGAGGTTACTCTAAAAGATCCTTTCATGTTGACAGACAAACAATATGAACAAATCAAACAAAGGCACCTTGACAAGGTGTTGTCTGCTCAAATTGTGATAGATGCTCATGAGAAAGAGAATCTAAAAGAGAAATTGATCTTATTTCTCAATGATGGAAGGACTTATAAACTAGCTGATACTGATATACTAAAGAAGTCTGTCAGAGAGCTTCAACATATTCACTATCTTTTGGAAGTAAAATCTGATGTTACAAGAAGATGGTCAGAATACATTTTGAAGGCTATAAGATATCTATTCAGAATCTCTGGTACAAAGACTTCTCATTACAGTCCAATGATTACTGAAGGTGATGGAAGAGAAATTCATATGCTGAAGAATTCTGGTAAGGTGGAAGTTATTCTGAAAGGAAGATGTTTATGTTATAATGAAAACTCTTCACATCCTAAGGTTATTAGACTTGGTGATGGACTTGAAAGAACATCCATTCAAGCTCTCAGAACAACCATTTATCAAATTGGTGATAGTAAAGAAGAAGAACTGATACAGGTCAAAGCACAGTTAGCTGAAGTTCTGAGGAAAACTGAATATAATCTGATAAATGATTTTGTTAAGAATCATTATGGATTCAGATTGATTCAGTGATGTTGGTAAAGATGGATGTTTTGTAAGTTGTAATTAATAGTCTTATTAAACTCTTATTGCAATTGAACTTAAATGTTTTTGACATCATCAAATCTATTAACTTGTACATTCTTGCATAATTTACAAATTGGGGGAGATTGTTGGATATATTTGAGATGTCATGTCTAATATGTTTCATGTTTAGTTTTCAGATCTTAATAAACAGAAATATCAGTTCTTACTGGAATCAGGACTTACTAGAAGTCAGGACTTAAGGATATCAGGACTTAGATTATCAGAAGATAATATCAGAAGATGGATATCAGAACTTAAGTACTGGAGGACTAATAGTTAAGGAAGGAAGATGATTTACAGGAAAGAAGATCGAGACTAATACAGAAGAAGATATGCATGGAAAGAGTTAGAGGACTAGAAGAATTGTATAAGATATCTGATTGATATATTTTAGGAGACAGAATTATATTCCGTATCAATTAGAAGTAATCTTGTAACTGTGTGTCTATATAAACACAGACATAGGTTTATACTATATGTGTTATGATCATAGAAAAGATCATACATTGTAACCTAGCAGCTCTCGTGATATTTGTTCATCACTGAGAGAGGACAGTTCCATTGTAACAGAGTTTATTATATCGAATACATCTGTTTTCTGTTATTTGTGTTCTAAATTGATTTAATTGTATTCTACACTGTATTCAACCCCCTTCTACAGTGTTGTGTGACCTAACAGGATAGAAGTCACAATCCAAATGCAATATTTGGTGATCCAAATGTTGGTGTAAGGACTAGGAGTGCAACTGCTAATGAGTGCCTACATGCATACTTTCTATCTCAAGTTAAGCCTAAGAAAACTGAAGAAGCTTTAATGGACCCTGATTGGATATCTGCTATGCAAGAGGAGCTCAATCAGTTTGAAAGAAATAAAGTTTGGGAGTTAGTTCCAGCACCAAAGAATAGAAGTGTAATTGGAACAAAGTGGGTGTACAGGAACAAGATGGATGAAAATGGTGTGGTTACCAGAAATAAAGCAAGGTTGGTTGCAAAAGGCTACTCACAGGAAGAAGAAATTGATTATGATGAAACTTTTACTCCAGTTGCAAGACTTGAAGTGATAAGGATTTTTATAGCATTTGTTGCACACTCAAATTTCAAAGTTTTAAAATAGATGTGAAAAGTGCCTTCTTAAATGGTGAGCTAGAAGAAGAAGTGTATCTACAACAACCACCTGGCTTTGAAGATCCAGAATTTCCAAATTTTGTGTGCAAACTACTCAAGGCTCTATATGGATTAAAGCAGGCACCTAGAGCTTGGTATGATATATTATCAGAATTTCTGCTAAAACATGGTTTTACTAGAGTTACAATAGATAAGACTCTCTTTTATAAAAACCATGGTAATGACATGATTCTAGTCCAAATCTATGTAGATGATATTATATTTGGCTCTATAAATGAGAAGTTGTGCCAAAGATTCTCTAAGCTTATGCAGAATGAATATGAAATGAGCATGATGGGGGAATTAAGTTATTTTCTTGGACTTCAAGTTAGTCAAAGAAATGAATGAATCTTCATCAGCCAAACTAAGTATGTCAAGGATTTATTAAAAAAGTTTGGTATGGTTGATTGTTCACCCGCTTCTACACCTATGTCTACAGCAACAAAGTTGGATGAAGACAGGAAAGGCAAGAGTGTAGATATTTCAAGTTATAGAGGAATGATTGGATCATTGCTTTATTTGACTGCAAGTAGACCAGACATAATATTTACAACATGTCTTTGTGCAAGATTTCAAGTCAATCCAAAAGAATCACACTTGATGGTTGTTAAAAGGATTTTCAGATACTTGAAGGGGACTCCTAACTTGGGATTATGGTATCCTAAGGGAAGTGGTTTTGAAGCTGTTGGTTACACAGGTGCAGATTTTGCTGGATGCAAGGTGGACAGAAAGAGTACAAGTGGGAGCTGTCAGTTTCTTGGACAAAGACTTGTATTCTGGCATAGCAAGAAACAACAATTTGTGTCAACTTCCACAGTTGAAGCTGAATTCATAGCTGCTGGAAGTTGCTATGCTCAAGTGCTTTGGATTAGAAATCAGCTAATGGACTATGGCCTAGTGTTACACATAATTCCCATTATGTGTGACAATACTAGTGCCATATCTATTGTGGCTAATCCAGTTAATCATTCTAGAACAAAACACACTGATGTGAGGTACCATTTTATTAGAGAACATGTTGAAAATGGTACCATTGAGCTTATTTTTGTTCCAACAGAAAAACAACTAGCTGGCATTTTTACTAAACCTTTGGATGGAGCTACCTTCACCAGACTTATAGGTGAAATTGGAATGCTAAATTCTTTATCCTAAAGTCAAGAACTCAGCCAGTGTGTTGCAGCAGATTAATTTCCAGTAAATCTAAATTAATTTGATTTTATTGGAAGTTAACTGAAATATGAAGTATAAATATTTCAGAAATCTCTGCATATTAATTCTTCAAAAATGAAAATTCAACTTGGAATTTTTCAAATTCTAAGTAAACTACTCAACTGGTAATTTACATTCTTAATATGTAAAATTATCAAGAGGCAGAATTAAAATTGATCAGGAGTATATAGAGAACTGAGTTCTCGATAAGTCTAATTGACTTATCGACAAGCCATTTTAAGACTTCTCGAATGAGTCCTCGACAAGTCAATATACAGACTTCTCAAGTGACTCCTCGACAAGCATTATTATGATTTATCGATAAGTCACTGTAGAGTTCTCTGCAAGTGTTAACTTTCAGAGTTCTCTACAAGTATTATTTTTAGACTTATTAAAAAATCAAAACTGAAATAATTTAATCTAATAAATTATTTTGGTAAAATACTCTTGGCAAAAATATTTTGATTTTATTCTGAATTTATTCAAATAAAAATTAGAAACTTTTTAGTCCAATTTGGACAAACTGGGTATTTATTTTTCATCTCAATAAGTCAATCTTTATTTATTTTCTACAAAGTTAACAAAATGACCTATCGAGATGTCTCTCATTTCAAAATGACTTCTCGATAAGTATACTTCAAACGTATATTTTTGACTTCTCGACAAGTCATTAGCTTTTACTATAAATACCCGGACTTCTCGATACATATACATACTTACATTTTCGAGAACTCAAGTGACCTAACTTTTCAATCCAAAATCGATTTCTCTCTCATTTTTACTTCTTTCTCAAAAAAAATTATTACCCATTCATTCTCATCAATCAACAATGGCACTCAATATTGTTAGAGCCACTATTCCAGAGAAGGGAATAAACTACCTCACTTTTACTGATGCTAACCAAGCTCCTGACAGTTTCAAGGGGTTTGTGAAACTTTTGGCTGAATCTTATCTTGCAGGAGCTTTGACTACCAACCCTGTTCTGTATCTGGATGTTCTTCATAAATTTTGGACTACAGCAGTGGTGAGGACTGATATGACTAACAACTCTCTCTCTCTATGGTGGTGACTTGCACAGTTGGAGGTCAACAAATTAAGTTTAATGACCAAAATGTGAATAGAGCTTTGGGGCTACCAACTGAGAATCTGGTGGAGGTTCCAACTCCTGATGAGCTAACTGAGTTTATGGACTTCATTAACTATGGTGGAAGAATCAACCTGTCAAGCTTGAACATGACAAATCTAAGGAAGAAGTGGTCCTTTGTCTTTGATTCTGTGGTGAGGGCCTTCACATGTAGGAAGATAGGGTATGACAACATTTCAAGTGTGGTGCAAAAGCTGGTGTCCTCAATTGCCCACAACAGACACTTGAATGTTGGTCTATTGATCTTGGAAGAACTTGCAACTAGGCTAAGAATGCCCCTGTCAGCTAGAGGTAGGGAAATATTATTTCCTAGGTTTATTATGTCTACTTTAAATAATAAAGTAACAGACATACACTTATTGAATGGTATTGATAGTACAAAAATTGGCAATTGTAAGAAAGTGCCAAAATAACATTTGGCTCACTTACTACAAAAAATAAGGTAAACGTAAGTCTGAAAATCAATCCATTTATGATAGAGAGGTTTAGGACTTACCCTTACCCAATGCCTGACATGAGATCCAATGCACAACCTAGCATAGCCATGGTCCCTGGACCTGTGGAAGTATAAACACAGGAACACCCACAGGGACCTTCCCAAGCTGAATAAAATTCTTCAAAACTTGTAGAAGAGAAAGGGGGTAACCTTGACAGTTTTGCAAGAGAGTGGTGAGGACCAAATTGAAACTGAGTCACCCTTGGTCAAGAGACCAAAGAAGAGTAAGAAAACTGAGCTAACCACTCAAGACACCTCTGTATCCTCCCAATAGGATGCAGTTGTAAAAATGGGGACTAAACAGACTCTAGATGCATCCTCTCAACAGGTTGTGTCTATTGAAAAGATCATTCACCCCAATGCACCTTGTACAAAGTCTACACAGCCTGCACCTGAAGCAATCCAAGTATATGGTATGAGGAATAAGGATGGCACACACAGTGATGGCACATCTTTTGAAGCTCCCTCATCCATTCAGGAGGAGCTGCCAATACTCATATATGAGCAACACTCCTTAATCTCTAAAATTTCTTCTCTTCCAACTGCACTTGAATCTAATTCTCAAGTGCAAGAAAAATCAAGTGACTTGGTTCAAGAAACCTTGCTTACCACCCAGACACCACATTTAGATGGTGAGAGGATACTAGATGTGGTAGACCTTGATGACATAATCAAAACCATGGGGGATTCATGAGTTTTTACTGAAGACCCCATGGATGTCTCAAATACACCTTTATGTGCAAATCAGTCTTCACAGACTATAAGGTTTGAGGGTAGTACTTCTGAGAGGAGCTATCTAAATCCTCATCAATTCAATTGTAGGTTCCTCATGAAGGGACAACTCCCCTCAAAACCCTAGTTGAAATTGCCTTGACAATTGAAACTAGGATTCTAATTGCCAATGATCTTGTCATAGGGGAGGCAAGTATAGCATTTTCAGGTGACAGTGTGGTGCAAGACACACAAGGGTTTGAGGCTGGTGTACATAATAGTAACCCAGTCAAATCCCCTCCAATTAAATGGGAGGTCCCCACTACAAGTGAAGGACAACACACTATCACAAATATAGAGCAATATTTGAGTAAAACTGTGACTTAAGTCACAGATAGTTCTGATCCCCTACAACAACCATCAACCTTTCAACCACCACAACCACATCCTGTCTTTAACTAGCTCCAAGAAACTGCATCTCAGACAAATCTTGAAGAATTCAGGGTAGATCAACTTGGAGGCCTAGCACAAATCTCTCAACAATTGCTGACTTCTGACATGTCTAACCAGGACTATCAAGCAATCATGCTCTCCTATCAATCAGATGTCCAAGAACAATAGAACAAATTTGTTAATGAAGCTACATAGGATGGCAACTGTGATGCTTAGTTGAACAAGGACTATAATCTGGATATGAAGGATGTTCTAGCTAGGTTCAGGGAAGACTACTTGACAATTCTGGGAAGCAATTCTAAGGCAGTGACACCTAGTGAAGTTTATAATGTAGTCAATGAAGTCTCAAAGGCTCAACTCAAAGCTTTCCATCTCTTTGGAAAAGCTCTAGAACTGAGATTAATTGGTCATGAAGATAGGATTAGAAAGTTGGTAAATGAGATGATTGATGAAATTATACCTTCTCAGGTCAAGATCACCTCAAATTTTAAATACTTTGCTAATCAAATGAAAAGATTAGATTTGACCACTATGGAAAAGGAAGTCAAGAGTCTGAAACAATTATTCATTGCTCTTCATGAAGTGGTCCAACAAGAAATCACCATTGCAAATAACTCAAAGTCCAAGTTGGACTAGCTTCACCAAACCAGATATGAGCCTTCTGCATTGCTCATGGATGGTATCAAACAAGCTGTAGAAGCAACTTTTGGCTCCTCAACATCTACCAACTCAACTTCCACAAATCTGCAAATCCAGTCTCTTCAAAATCAAGTATCAGAATTACAGTCATCTAATGTTTCTCTCAACACACAAGTCCGGGCTTTGACCTTTCTGGTAAAAAGCCAATAGATAGACATAAAGACCCTGGTGGACTCTCATAAGCACCTTCAAATGCAAAACTCTATTACTTTAGGAGCCATCATGGGCAAGCTCAATATTCCTCTTCCTTCACTTCCAGAACAAGTGAGGCCTGAAATTCCTACTCCTCTCCTCATGCCTGCCAACAAGACTAAGGGGGAGATAGAGGCTAGGCTGGCAAAATCCAGATCAACTCAACAAGTCTAGGGTGCTGAAAAGAATTTTACTCAAGAAGTTGATCTTGACATGGAGAGACTTATTAGGGCTGCTGAAGGACCTAGTCTAAGCAGAGAATTTGATGAACTGCTTAAGGCCCTAAAAGCTTCTCTCAATAATAATCACTTCATATAAAAAAAGGCTCTGGACAAGATAATAAACTTCATAAGAGTGATCATGGTAAATCAAGACAACTTTCTGTAAAAAAAGATAGTGATCAATGCAAATGATTCAGGGATAGACAAATGTATGTAGGTGTCCCTCAATTATCTTATTTCAAGGAGGGCATCTGAGTTGGATATTTTGATCAACAAAGTCAAAATTATAACTCATGAAGACACTTTGCTGCTAACTAAATTGAAGAATGCACAAGTGGCTGCTTTTCCTGAAGCATATCTACAGCCAAGAAAGGGTGTAGCATATATCTGTCCAAATACCAAAAACTTCAAACATTTTCAGATCCCTAAACAATGTGTCATGGCCAACAAGAAGCTTATCGTGATCCTGAAAACTGGCTAAAAAGCTAAGAAGAACAAGAACTTTGATGACATGGAGATGATAAAGCTATTGGGGAGATACTTGAGTGATGCAGAAGCCAATTTGCCCAAAACTCAAATCAACAAGGATGATTTGGATGATGATGAGCAGAAGAAAGATGATCAAAATCCTTTTGGCTCAAATCCAAGTCAATCCACTAAGCCATATGGCAGCAAGAGTGGTGAAAAGAAGAAGGAGGATGATAAGCAAAATGAAGAGAAGAAGAGAGCTAATGAGAGAAAAAGTAAAAGGAGACATGATGGCTCAGAACCACAACAAACCCTAAAAATCCAAACACAACTAGCTCAAAATTTAGCTCAACCTTTAAAATCAACTATCTCAAACATTATACCATCTCAAACCTTAAAACCTAAATTTCTATACAAACAGCTAACTCTTTCCTAAAAATTCCAATCACCACAAGCCAAACAAGTCTCAAGAAAATCACAACCTTACCTTTAGCCAAGCATTCACTAAAAGTCAATCTCAAATATGTTGGGAGGAATCCTAAGAAATTCAAGCCTACAGTTAAAGGAGAAGTCACTAAAAGGGCCATCTGGAACTGTTTCAAGCAATCTGACTTTCTACCTCTAAATTGGTGCATCTCAGATGAAGATTATTTTCAACAGCTTATTGAGGAAATAGTCAAATTCTGGGTTGTATCTCTAAGGGAAGTCATAATTTTCTATGAAGATGGGTCATTCACCTTCCTTGGCTGTACTTTAATGGATTCACTCTCTCCCGCAGAAATCAAAAAGTGATAAGTCTGCTAAAGGATAAGGATTTTACTACTAGAGCATGGAGATCAATACTGGTTGAATGGTTGATTGAGAGAGAAAAAAGAAGAAAAAGGAATGAAGCTGCATATGAGGAAAGAAAGAGAAGGTACGATGAGGAACTTGAAATGTTCATAAAAAGGTCAGAAGAATTGAAAGAAAAAGGAAGGAGCCGAATATCTAAAGATGGAAAGTTTCTTAACATCAAAGCTGGCCAATTCTCAAGGTTTAGAATTGATTTACTAAATGGTGGTTATCCAAGGCATGCCATGTTCAAACTAGTAAAAGCTCTAAGTGGAACCCCTATTGTAGAAGAACTTGAAATTCTTGTTTAGTTAAGAGATATTCTTAGAGAAGAAACAGAAGCAAAAATAGACTTTACCTGACCCTTGTAACTACTTAAATCTTGTAAATCTTCTATTATATAAAAGTTGTAATTGTGTCAATTTTCATGTAACTACTTTATTTTCTATTTTATCTTGGGGTTAGTCTTGTTAACAGGCATGAGAAGTACGTGCTGAGCGGGCGAAAGTTTTGCTTTGTGTTAAGCAATCTTCTCACAAATTGGGGGAGATTGTTGTGCAAGACATGCTTGTACCTCAACAAGACTAAGTCAAATTGACAACCCTAAGTAAGTTGTATTGTTATCTTAGTTTGAATTTGTACTTGTAACATTTTAAAGTCTGTAAAAATGCAAAAGAGCAGACTTGAGTCTTTTTCTTTCAACAGTATCAAGCCTAAGGATTCTATCTGGAAGAAGATCAAGAAAATCATGCCTCAGAAGAATTTTGAAGAAGCTTGGAGTTGAATAAATCTGTTTGGATAAAAATACTCTAAGTCAAGATCTCTACAAGTCACAGATTTAGTGTTATAGAGAAGTCACTCGAGAACTCTAAATGACTTATCGAGAAGTCAGGAAAGCTACTAGAGAACTTAGAGCGATATCGATAAGCCAATTGAAGACATGAAGTTTGGAGATATCGATAAGTCATTTCTTCACTAGAGAACTCAGAGTTATGGACAAGTCCACATTCATTAGAGAACTCTGAGTTATCGATAAGTCAAATTCCACTAGAGAAGTCAGAGATATCGATAAGTCAAAATTCACTAGAGAACTCTAAGTTATCGATAAGTCAAGTGAAGACATGAAGCTGAGAGACCTCGACAAGCCAAAGTCTCTTATAGAGAACTCAGAGACCTCTACAAGTCAAATTCACTATGGAGTATTAGAGATCTCGATAAGTCAATATACTTATCGAGATGTCAAGATCTCTATATGCCTAACTCGAGATCTCGAGGTAAATTCTCAAAGTACAAATTGCAGACTAGTTCAATATCCAAGATCTACAATCAACAAACAATCCAACCAGCTGGATTGACAAGTCTACAAAAAGCAGCTTGAAGGATGTGTAAGATCAATGGTGAAGATTAACTGACAAAGGAAGATCAAAGTAATCACAGGATGCTAAAGATATGTTAAGCCAGAATTAGAAGATTCACTTTTCCTAAAATAGAAATGACAAGTGACAGTTTACTAAAGGTTAATAGCATGTCTTGTTGTATACTGTGTAAACCGGCAGTTAACTGAATTATAAAGTTAACACTGGTCCTTTGTTAGTTGTAACAATTTAGATAGAAAACTCTTGTAACACTCTCAAGGAGAAGCTAAGCTCTTTATCAACAAAGAGCCTAGAAATTTTGTAGCAACATTCTTAATTTTAATATAAAATTGAGTGAGTTTTGAAAGATTTGTGTTCCTTATTATTGCATGTTTAATTTCTGCACAAACATATTTTACTATAAGATTTGATTTACTTTGTTCAACCATACAGAATTTAAGAAAAGCACAAAAATACCTAAAACACATTCACCCCCCTCTGTGTGTTATTCATTTCCTAACACAGAACTTTAAATAAAAGAGGGTAGTTGTGAATGTCAATGATTCAAGAGTGGACAGGTGTATGCATGTGTCCCATTCTTTCCTACAATCAAGAAGGGCATCTGAGCTGGACATTTTCATCAATAAAGTCAAATTGATGAGTCCAGAGGGCACTCTCTTGCTGCATGAACTTAAAAATGGAAAAATAACTGCTTTTCCTGAATCCTATCTCTACATCCAAGCAAGGAAGTGGCCTACATCTGTCCCAACACAAAAAGATGCAAGCACTTCCAACTAACCAAGCACTGTGTCATGGGGAATAAAAAAGTTGATGATGACCTTGAAGACAGAATTGAAGACAAAGAAAAATAAAAATCATGAAGATGTTGAGATGATAAAGATTTTTGCCAAATATTTGAAGAATACAGAAGCCATGCTACCAAGGATATAAATTAATCAAAAAGATGACTTGGATGATGATGAGCAGAAGAAAGATGAATATATATCTTTTGGCTCAAATCCAAGTCAATCAAGCAAAGGCATTCGTAGTCATGTGGATGAGAAAAAAAGGAAAAAGAAGATAGCAAGAAAAAGAAGAGAGATGGAGGAGACGTGAGAGAGACTAGAAAGAGACCAACAACCCAAATATCCAAAACCCTACCAATCCAAACACAAACACCTAGACAAACACAATATCAAACTATCCAAACCTCTAAATCCAAGTACCTGTATAAACCAACTGCAAAATCTTTACTCAAAATCCCTATCACATTAAGCCAAATCTTTCTAAGAAAATTTCCAAACCATTTTTATTCAAACCTCCAACTAAAACTCACTTCAAGTCTGCAGGAATAAAGTCAATGAAAATTTAAGTTGAAACTGGTGCACTTTGGGATTGTTTTAATCATGATGGCTTTCTACCAATTTCAGAAATATATCAGATGATGACTACAACAAACAGCTAGTTAAATAAATAGTCAAAGTCTATGTTGTTTCTTTAGGAGAAGCCAGTATCTACTTCAAAGATGGCACATTAAACTTATTTAATAGAGAAGTTATTAAGAATTATTCAATTGCAGAACTTGAGAGAGGGATATGTTTGAAAAAATGCAGCGGATTCTTTTACAAGGATGAGGAAAACTGAGTTGGCTGAGAGATTGAGAGAAAGAAACATAAGACAAGCAAAGGAAAAAGCTGAAAGGGAAGAAAATGAAAGAAAATATGCTCAGGAGATCGAGATGTTTGAGCAAGGTCAAATGAACTGAAATCCAAATCATTGAGCAGTATATCACTTAATGGTCTATTTCTCTATGTAAAGACTCATAGGTTATCAAGGTACAGAATCAACTATCTTGATAGTTACTCTCTGGATATATGGCTCAAACTGGTTGAAGCTCTAGGAGGAACATAATTATAGAAGAACTTGAAGCCCTAGTTAGACTGAAAGATCTAATTAGAGAATAGCCAGGCTACGAAAAAATCAGATAATCATTTACTTCAAATTTCATGTAACTGCAAAAATGTATAAAAATTATACTTTGTAAATGTTTCAATCTCAATTTATTTATCTTTAGCTTGGGTTAGTCTTATTATCAGACATGAATTTGTGACAAGTAAGCTTCTCACAAATTGGGGGAGGTTATTGTGCAAGACATGCCTGTACATAACAAGACTAAGTCATATTGACATCCCTAAGGATAAGTTGTATGATAATCTAATTTTGTATTTTGTAATTGTATTCCTTGAGTCTGGAAAAATGTTAAGTAGATTAGACTGTAGGATTTTTCTATGAACAACCATCAAGCTAAGGAATAAACTCTGAAAAAAGATCAAATCCTGATCATGCCTCAAAGAGAAGTGTAACAGCTTGGATTTGAATAAAATTTATATAAAAAATGTTTAAGTCAGATATCGACAAATCACAGATCAAGAAATATCGAGAAGTACAAAATGACTTGTAGATAAGTCCCAAGAGATATCGACAAGTCAATATGCATGTAGAGATCTCAGATATCAACAAGTCAAAAAGTCCATGAAGAGAACTGGAGAAACCGACAAGTCATTTCTTTATGTAGAGATCTAGAGATATCGACAAGTCAAATCTTCATGTAGAGAACTAGAGATATCAACAAGTCAAAAGCCTTTGTAGAGAAATGAAGATATAGATAAATTATTCTACTTGTAGAAAACTGGAGACCTCGACAAGACATTAACATATTTAGAGAACTCAATATATCGATAAGTCATTTTACTTATCGATATGTGACATCTCTACAGAACAAAAAGATATCTCGACACACAACTCCATAATTCAAAATGCGGACAAGTTAAAGATTCAAGATTATCAGTCAACAAACAATTATATCACTGAATTGAAAAGACTACGGAAATAGCTTGAAGAATTTAAGATCAAGGGCCAAGTTCACTGGACAAAGGAGGGTCACAAACCTATTAGATTATGCAGAGTGTTGCTTACATTGGAAATGGAAAATATACAAAGTAGCTTTAGAAACTTTGTTAGTCCATTTTAGTGCAAGTTTTGTAATCATGTGCATGTTGATATATAAAGCATGCCACGAGTCCTTTGTTTAGAAGTAACAAACAGATCTAGAAAAATCTTGAATTCACTTTCAAGAATTATAGCTGAGTTCTTAATTTTTAGGAACACAAATTTGTAGCAAAACAAATTTGATTTGAATAAATCAAGTGAGTTTTTGATATTTGCTTGTGTGTTTTGCATTAACATTTTAGCTCTACATATTCATAAAAACTGTCTTGTTCCATAAGTCTTAAAGATAATCCAAATCTAAGAAAATACATTCACCCCTATGTGTTGAATTTCATACCTAGCCAATATAATTTTATAATACCATGAATTATTTCATACCAAATTAAACAATTGCAAGAAGTTTAGTGTTTTATTCAAAAAAATTTAAGTTTACATTTTCTTAATTAGGGTACTATCTAAAATTATTAAAGTCAATTCATTTTTCAAATTACTTAATTGTTAAATTCTTTTTATTGTAAAAAAATAATTAACATCTTTCTTTTGATCCTGTATGAAATATAAATTAAAATATCAAAATTGATTTTTAAGAATTCGCCTGTATTAAAAAGTTACACACACAGACCATGACCGTGCGATAATGTGGACAAAATACTGAGTATGTTTCATAAATCGGGTCAAAACCACGATAAATCATAATAAATAAATCTCGCAAGTTTTACATATATTATTTATTGACTTAGTATTATAAAGGTCGCGAACACATTAATTCATGTGAATGTAGGTTGTTATAAATACCTTATTTCATTGATATAACGCTCTCATCGATCCAATAAACAAACTTTCTAAATCTGTTAATTGAAAAATACACTTCAACTCGATCGAGTTCTGATACATTTATAAATTTTTATTTGTATTTTTTATTTAAAATCAAGTAGATTCTAATGCTAAGTTTGAAATAATCTAAATATAGTGGTATAAATCAAAAATCGAATAAGTTTATGAATTATGTGTACATGTAATGAATGCAATTTGATTCCAGTGTTGAACCTGGTTGAAGAATTTGTTTGGATAAATGGTTGGAGAGAAGGTTAGAATTGCTTGTGGCACATCCTAAACAAAATGTGTCAGTTCATGCATACTGAAAACTGCAGTGATCTAAAATTGACAAGCAAATTGAAGATTTACTATCATTTGTTTGTTTTTTAGTTAGAAATGACTGTGATTAAACTTTCTTGATTAGGTCTTGTTTATCTTTAAATTTTTTGTGTTGCAGAGAATTTATCAGCATTTATGTGCTTTTAGTAATGTCTAGTAATTGTGACATTTACACTTTTAATTGTTTATATATTCCTATGATGCAGGAATATGGGATAATATTTTGTCCAAAGTGGACCTTGTCTGATGATTTGCTTCAACTTGCCATTGAATCTAGTAACTTAAAACTTGCCCGATATGCATTGGAATTCATAATTGAACTTAAATGTCAAGATGAGGCATGCTCAGAACCACTTCATTTGTGTGTTAGTGAAGACCATATCAATAATCTTTTTGTTATTCTTAAAGGGAGTCCCAATGATGTGTTGTCAAATGAAGTGCTCCTTGCTTGCTCACAACTTCGTGATCTATCGTTGGGTAAACATGTGCCTAAGGCAATTACTTTCCTTTCAGAGATTCATGCATGGGCTCATTTCAAGAAACTTGATATGGCATTTAAAGCATTGGTTAAATATGAAACCTCACATGGAGAATCTGTTGATAAAACACTGTTCTGTCCGTTCTCTCAGCTTAAACCACTTGTCTTGGCGTGCCGATCATGCTCGACAGGGAAGATCTCCGAAATATTAAATCATGTATGTCTTCTCACCTACTTGCATTATTTTTCAATTAGCTGCACTACATGAAACAAGAAACAGGGTCTTAAACACCTATCCTAAACTGACTGCATTCATAAGGGTCAAGTGTCAACCGGTAAAGCTTACCAAAAAAGTCGCATTTGCATAAAAATGCCAACCAAGATGGTTGGTTTCTAATAGAGATGAGCGTGGTGCGGTTTAATACTTTTACATAAATAGCTTGGCTGATGATGTGGCCCTTATCCCATCCACGTAGACCAACATGTCATCTGAGTGGGTCTTGAAAGTTGAGAGTAGTCGCGCCAACATGGTTCGTAAATGGTACTTGCAACCAGATAGTACTAAAATGAGCAGGTCAAGTTAACCGACAATATAGCGTTCAGAAGTTTTAGAACCTACCATTTCAAGGTTTAATCCAACTGACTCGATGGTCAATTAAGGCTTTCTTTCTTGGAGTTATGCCGCTCTTCTATAGAAATTCGGTAACTGTAGTACAATTTTTTTTGTCAGTTTTTTAGAAAATATTTTTTATGCAAATAATAACTCTTGTGTAGGCATGTATAGGTTAAAATAAATAATGGTAATAAATTATCTGGAACTATTTACTAATGGTAATATTTTTAGTTCACAATTTTTTTGAAAATAACGTACTTGCGTTGCTTGAAAACGATCAGAAACTGATACCTGATTAATAAAATTAGGTTGAATAACAATCTATTCCCCTAGGCCTGATGTTGAATGTGCAGCTTTTGCTAGCAAATGCGCCACACTATTCGTAGAGCTATGAAAACATGCACATGGTAAAAGTGCTTAATCAACTCAATGTAATCTAAGATAATAGTATCAAAGTAGGACTTCTCTTGTTTCCCAAACACGCTTCAGCAAGGTCTTTTGTGTCCGTCTCAAAGATGCAGTGGGTAAAGTTTAGACTCTGAACCCAAGATAACGATTAGTTTAGACTAATAGCCCTGCTTCTCTCGGTTGCCAAGAATCCTCAAGAAGTTGTTGTTTTAACTCTCAGAAATTTTCCATATGAACCCTGTACAACGGTCCCGACCCTGTTGTGCTCATCCTGGAATATAGCTGCATCTGCATTTATTTTGTTCTGTGTGTCCTAATGGCGGCTTACTCTAGTGTCTGGTACAGCTTGTGTCATGCTGTAAACTTCTTGGATCCTCCACAGCTTGATCTTTTATTAATTCATTAACAAGTTTATGGCCGCAGCTTTAACCCAAATGCAGAAGCGTTAGTTTTAGCTCCACCTGTACCCATTTGTTCCAGCAATAGGCTCCACCGCTCCAGCATTACATACCATGAGTACACTCTGTTCTTTTGTTCATATGATGAAAGCTCGAGCCATAACATCAAGAACAGTGTCATTTAGTAAAACCGCATGGAGGTTTTCTAGCACTGGCAGCCAGCTAGACTTCACAAATTCACACTCAAATAAAGCCTGTTTATCTCTCTCACTTTCTTTCTGGCACCAATACATAATTCGAATGCTTAAAATCCTCTGCAACTTTCAGACCCTACACAAGGTACAGTCCTTAGGTTTGAAAGTATTATCTGTGTTGGGCTTGGATATGTTGGGTATAATTCTAACTACACAGCAACAATGGGCAGTTATATATATAATAACAAGAACATGGCAAATAACCAACTAACGAAACAAAACCCGAAGACAATAACAAACTATAAAGACTGTATTTGACAAAGAAAGTAAAGAAAACTTATCTCTTATCGCTTTCCAAATTCTGATAAGAAGAAGAACACAACAGCTGTGTCGCCAAACCCTTCCAGAGGACTTGACTGTTCTTGAAGAGATTATTGCCCCCCACTTAAGCTGTGATGGAATGCAGTAATATCGCTTCCAGGATAAAACAGCAACAGATCAATCTAGCCACAGAACCAGCAATGATCAACGGCGACTCGCACCTCAGTTTGCCAAAAAAAACCTATGCAACTCATATATGTTTGCGAGGTAGGCACCGAGACTTGTGTCATTTTAATCTCAAGTATACCTCTCAATATATAGGCATCTCAAGTTGCTCTTCTTCTATTTTACTCGATGTGGTACACCAAGTAACAAAACAGAAAAAGTGAACAAAATGGGGTTTCCTTATTATTTATATTATATCCTGATTAATTAATATTAATATTATAAAATATATTCAGAGTATGATTAAAATAATCCTTACTCAATATATTTTATATTAATAATTAAATAATCAATATAAGTAATTAAACTTGTAATAGAAAAGAAAAATATAAGAGTTCCCACTAGCACTAGGCCACACAAGCATTCCACTTATGCTAGTAGTTGTAAACAACACTAACACAAGATGCTATATAAACTCAATATCTTTCTTTTACAATACCAATATGGGATAAAATCCCCATAACCCATTTCAAACAAGCAACTTTGTCACAATATATTCATGGATTCCTTTAAGAAAATGTCTTAGATCCAAATATGAAAGTTTAAGTCCTCATGTCAAGGAATAACCTCCAAGTGTTAGTTTCCGGAAATCATATCAAGAACATATATAAAATATAACTCAAACTTTCCATTTTCTAACAATCCCCCACAAATCCATAATTAAATTGCATACCAGATTTTATCATGACTTGCTTTTCAGAGTCGGTACCCTCCCGGGTTTGAACCCTCCTAAGTCCTCTACTTCGATGGCTACTGGATACAGATGGAATGTTTCACCTTGAATCTTTATCCGTTGGGTGTAACCACACTCCATAGACGATGACAAGTCAAAGGCTATGGTGCCAATCTACGACTTTGAGATGTTAATGGTCATGTCTCGATCCTGTTCATCGAATGTTTTGAGGAATAACCTTTTCCTCTAATTGCGACCACACAATTACATTCGCTTAGCTGGGCATCTCCAGAGATGTACTGCTATCATCTCGTCAAACGACTTGACCCCATTCAGAGTTCAAATAACTCTTGCTAACTAGCAGTTCAAGTACCTCTTAAGGTTTATAGGGGATAGACTCAGATACATAAGTATCTAAATGTATATGGTAGAGGTACTACCAATTCATCCTTACAACTTGTTATTACCACATTGAATACACTTCGAGGGATCTCCTCTCAGGTGTATTGGGTTCCCGCTGTTGATGAATTATGATAGGTTACCAGTCTCATCCCCAATCTCGACTTAAGGACTATAGCATGCTCAATCCCTTTAGTCAGCGGATCAGCTATATTATCCTGAGTTCCTACGAACTCTATAGCAATAATCCTATCAGACACAAGACCCCTTATAGACTTTAGTCTAACTTGGATGTGTCTCTTTGTTTTAGCATTATACTTTACACTTCTGACTTTGTCGATAGTTGTACGGCTATCACAATGAACAGAAATGGCAGGAAGCGGCTTGCTTACTACAGGTAACATACTCATGAGTCCATGTAACCATTCAGCCTTCGTCCCCGTGGAATCAAGTGCACACAACTCAGCCTCAAAAGTAGACCGAGTAATCAAAGTGTGTCTAGAAGACTTTGAGGACACTACTCCACCCGCAAGGGTAAACACATATCCAGTCACTCCATTGGAACCATATTTCTTAGCTATCCAACTTGCATCACTGTACCCCTCGAGTACCCCCGGAAATCTCCGGTAATGCAAGCCAAGGGAAATAGTTCCCTTCAGATATCTAAGAACTCTATCCAGTGCCTCCCAATGAGTCTTGTTTAGATAGCTTGTATATCTAGCCAACTTAGATACAGAATAAGAAATATATGGCCTAGTCACATTAGCAAGATATTGCAAACTCCCAATAATCTAAGAATACCTTAATTGAGACACAGGAACTCCTGAACTATTCTTGACTAAGGCAACTTTTGAATCATATGGTGTACTAGCGATTCTACAATTTAAATAACCATACTTCTCAAGTATAGATTTCTCTATATAATGAGACTGTGACAAAGTTATTCCATCAGTTGACTGAGTCAACTTGATCCCAAGAATCACACTAGCTTCACCCATATCCTTCATCTCAAAGTGCATCTTCAAGAAACTCTTTGTCTCGTTAATAATCTCAATATTGGTTCCAAACAACAAGATATCATCTACATACAAGCACACGATCACACAATCATTACCTCTAACCTTATATTAGACACACTTGTCACTTTCATTAATTAAAAAATTTGAAGTCTAAAATAGTTTCATCAAACTTTTATGCCAGTCTATAGGTGCTTGTTTAAGGCCATAGATGGACTTGACTAGTCTACATACTTTCCTCTCATTACCAGAAGCAGCAAATCCCTCAGGTTGATCCATATAAATCTCTTCTTCAAGGTCACCATGAAGAAAAGTTGTCTTTACATCCATTTGATGGATGATAAGACCATGTACAGAAGCCAATGCAATAAGCATTGTGATTGTTGTCATTCGGGCAACTGGAGAATATATATCAAATAATCAATGCCTTCTCTTTGCCTAAAGCCCTTAGCAACTAGCCTAGCCTTGTACTTATTTATTGAGCCATCAGGGTTTAGCTTCCTCTTGAAGATCCATTTACATCCAATAGTAGAACACCCTGGAGGGAGATAAACTAACTCCCATGTTCTGTTTGAAATAATTGAGTCAATTTCACTCTTTACAGCGCCTTTCCAATGCCTTGACTCCGAAGAATCCTTGGCTTGACGGAAAGTTAAAGGCTCATCCTCGACATTGTAAGTGATAAAGTCACTTCCAAAGTCCTTGACTACCTTTGCACGCTTACTCCTTCTAGGTTCCTCTACTTTGTTAGGAGTAGAGCTACTACCAGGATCCACCCCCACATTTGTCATCTTTTCCACATGATCAGGAATAGAACTTGATGTGTGAGTGGGATCATCCTCAGAACTACCCAAAGATATACTAGTCTTCATTGGGAATACTTCCTCAAAGAAAGTTGCATCACGAAACTCAACTATCGTATTCGCCACAATACCATCTATGTCAGATTTTAATACTAAAAATCTCATAGCATTTGTGGTTTCAAGATAGCCCATAAAGATACAATCAACAGTTTTTGGACCCAGTTTCTTTCTCTTGTGTTCAGGGAAAAACACCTTAGCAAGGCACCCCCACACACGAAGATAACTCAAACTTGTCCTACGCTTTCTCCATAATTCATATGGTGTCTTGTCCATATGTTTCAGAGGGACTCTATTTAGAATATGGCAAGCCGTATTTAGAGCCTCTCCCCACATGTACTTAGGCAACCCAGAATTAATTAGCATATTGTCAATCATGTCTTTAAAAGTTTCGTTCTTTCGTTCTGCCACCCATTAGACTCAGGTGTGTATGGTCGAGTAACATCATGAACTATACCATTGTTTGCGCAAAATTTATTAAACTCGTATACTCACCACCTCTATCAGACCTCAAACGTTTAAGTACTTTGCCAATTTATGTTTCAGCTTCATTTTTATACATAATGAATTTATCTAGTGCTTCATACTTATGTTTAAGCAAATAAACATAACAATATCTACTACAATCATCTATAAAGGTAATGAAATATCTACAGTGATCCTTAGTCAACACACCACCAAATTCACATATGTCTGAGTGTACTAAATCTAACAAGTCTGAATCCCTAACAACATTATGAAAAGGTTTCCTTATTTGTTTAGCTGTTACACACACTTGACACTTAGATTTCTTATCAATGGCGTACTTTGGAATCAACTCTAAATTCAACATATTCTTTAGAGCACCAAGATTTTAAATGACCAAGTCGTAAGTGCCACAAATCAGATGATTCTACACAATTAACAGAAGGTGCAACACTATCATTAATAAAACCACCCAAAACGGGTTCAACATTTATTAAAAACAAATCTAGACAAGTAACCCTTGCCAAAGAATGTACCAGTATGAGTAATAACTACTTTATTACACTTCAAAGAAAGTTCAAAGCCGTTTTTAACTAAACAACTTCCACTTATAATATTTCTACGAATAGAGGGAACATGATGCACTCTAGTGAGAGATAGAATCCACCCAGAAGTAAACTTCAGGTCCACGTTTCCTATTCCAAGCACTTGTGCAGCACTAGCATTCCCCATCGTCACTGTCACTCCATGATTATTGATAAGATACAAACAAGCTAATATCAGCACAAATATGTACATTAGCTCCAGTATGAATCAACCACTCATGTGACAGATAAGTGGAAAGTAGTACAGGGTGGTAAGTAACATACCCGTCATCGGTTCCAGAGGCAACAACCTCACCCATGACCATTTTAGCTACTGGCCCACTCGTGGTTCCAAGTCCAAGCACGGTATTTGCTTGAGCTACCACTCCAGCTTTCTTAGCTTTCTTACTTAGACAGTCCTTGCTCCAATGACCAACCTGTCCACAAGACCAACATGGTTTGTTCGCCTTTGGTTTCTTAGCCTTGTTCTTGTCAGGTTTAGTGTTAGCCTTGTTAGTGACTTTCTTTCTTTTATGTCCTACAGTCACTACATTCACCTTCGAGCTCCCATATTCCACAGGCAACACATGTCCCTATTTGGACTTGTGCTGCTCCCGTACTGAGATGTCCAACATCAAGTTAGTCCATGTGATCTCTCATTTCTGTCTTTTCAGGGAGAGAGCAAACTCTTCCCATGACTTAGGGAGCTTTTCAATCACAGACATCACTCGAAACTTCTCAAGCAAGACCATACCGGACTCACCCAAATCAAGAACTAACATCTCAAACTTATGAACCTGTTCAGTCATGGATTTTCCATCCACCGGCTTAAAATCAAGAAACCTAGCCACAGAATACTTCTCAAATCCTTGAGAATCAGTATTATGGGTTTGGTCCAGCTTATCCCATAAGACTTTAGCAGTATAGGCATCTGAGGAATAAACATCGAACAAGGTGTTCTCCAAGGATGCCAAAATTGGCTGACCTAGCCACCCCATCCTTCTCAGCCCATAAAGCATAAACCTTAACAGATTCAGCTTTCTCTTGATCTAACCCAGGAGGATCATACTGTACCACTAACAATAGACCCTTAACCGTTAATCAGAGCTTCATTTTTTTTTCTGCCAACGAGAAAAAGAAGCTCCACCACTGAATTTATTAGGCATACCCGATAAATCAATTGGATGGGGAAAACGATACGTGGTCCAGTCAATGGTAGTAGTACCACCAGAACCAAAACCAGTCTCAATGGGTGGCAGAACGAAAGAACAGAACTTTTAAATACATGATTAACAGTATGTTAATTATTTCTGGGTTGCCTAAGTACATCTGGGGAGAGGCTCTGAATACGGCTTGCCATATTCTGAATAGAGTCCCTCTGAAACATATGGACAAGACATCATATAAATTATGAAGAAAGCGTAGGACAAGTTTGAGTTATCTTCGTGTGTGGGGGTGCCTTGCTAAGGTGCTTATCCCTGAACACAAAAGAAAGAAACTGGATCCGAAAACTGTTGATTGTATCTTTCTGGGCTATCTTGAAACCACAACTGCTATGAGATTTTTAGTATTAAAATCTAACATAGATGGTATTGTGGCGAATACGATAGTTGAGTTTCGTGATGCAACTTTCTTTGAGGAAGTATTCCTTATGAAGACTAGTATACCTTTGGGTAGTTCTGAGGATGATCCCACTCACACATCGACTTATATTCCTGATCATGTGGAAAAGATGACAAATGTGGGGGTGGATCCTGGTAATAGCTCTACTCCTAACGAAGTAGAGGAACCTAGAAGGAGTAAGCGTGCAAAGGTAGTCAAGGACTTTGGAAGTGACTTTATCACTTATAATGTCGAGGAAACTGCTGAAGTTCCTAAATTTATTGAGACTGGTTTTGGTTCTGGTGGTACTACTACCATTGACTGGACCACGTATCATTTTCCCCATCCAATTGATTTATAGGGTATGCCTAATAAATTCAGTGGTGGAGCTTCTTTTTCTCGTTAGTAGAAAAAAAATGAGCTCTGATTAACGGTTAAGGGTCTATGGTTAGTGGTACAGTATGATCCTTCTGGGTTGGATCAAGAGAAAGCTGAATCTGTTAAGGTTTATGCTTTATGGGCTAAGAAGGAAAGGGTGGCCAGGGCAGCTATTTTGGCATCCTTGGAGAACACCTTGTTCGATGTTTATTCATCAGATTCCTATACTGCTAAAGTCTTATGGGATAAGCTGGACCAAACCCATAATACTGATTCTCAAGGATTTGAGAAGTATTATGTGGCTAGGTTTCTTTATTTTAAGCTGGTGGATGGAAAATCCATGACTGAACAGGTTCATGAGTTTGAGATGTTAGTTCATGATTTGGGTGAGTCCGGTATGGTCTTGCTTGAGAAGTTTGGAGTGATGTCTGTGATTGAAAAGCTCCCTAAGTCTTGGGAAGAGTTTGCTCTCTCCCTAAAAAGACAGAAAGGAGAGATCACATGGACTAACTTGATGTTGGACATCTCAGTACAGGAGCAGCACAAGTCCAAACAGGGACATGTGTTGCCTGTGGAACATAGGAGCTCGAAGGTGAATGTAGTGACTGTAGGACAGAAAAGAAAGGTAGTCACTAAGAAGGCTAACACTAAACTTGACAAGAACAAGGCTAAGAAACCAAAGATGAACAAACCATGTTGGTCTTATGGACGGGTTGGTCATTGGAGCAAGGACTGTCCAAGTAAGAAAGCTAAGAAAGATAGAGTGGTAGCTCAAGCAAATACTGTGCTTGGACTTGGAACCATGAGTGGGCCAGTAGCTAACATGGTCATGATTGGTGAGGTTGTTGCCTCTGGAACCGATGACGGGTATGTTACTTACAACCCTGTACTACTTTCCACTTATCTGTCACATGAGTGGTTGATTGATACTAGAGCCAATGTACATATTTGTGCTGATATTAGCTTGTTTGTATCTTATTAACAGAGTCATGGAGTGACAGTGACGATCGGGAATGCTAGTGTTGTATAAGTGCTTGGAATAGGAAACGTGGACCTGAAGTTTGCTTCTGGGCGGATTTTATCTCTCACTAGAGTGCATCATGTTCCCTCTATTCGTAGAAATATTATAAGTGGAAGTTGTTTAGTTAAGAACGGCTTTGAACTTTCTTTAAAATGTAATAAAGTAGTTATTACTCATACTGGTACATTCTTTGGCAAGGGTTACTTGTCTGATGGTTTATTTTTAATAAATGTTGAACCTGTTTTGGGTGGTTTTATTAATGATAGTGTTGCACCTTCTGTTAATTGTGTAGAATCATCTGATTTGTGGCACTTACGACTTGGTCATTTAAATTTTGGTGCTCTAAAGAATATGATGAATTTAGAATTTGATTCCAAAGTACGCCATTGATAAGAAATCTAAGTGTCAAGTGTGTGTAACTGCTGAACAAACAAGGAAACCTTTTCATAATGTTGGTAGGGATTCAAACTTGTTAGATTTAGTGCACTCAGACATATGTGAATTTGGTGGTGTATTGACCAAGGATCACTGTAGGTATTTCATTACCTTTATAGATGATTGTAGTAGATATTGTTATGTTTATTTGCTTAAACATAAGAATGAAGCACTAGATAAATTCATTATGTATAAAAATGAAGCTGAAACATAAATTGGCAAAATACTTAAACGTTTGAGGTCTGATAAAGGTGGTGAGTATACGAGTACCTTGTTTAATGAATTTTGCGCAAACAATGGTATAGTTCTAAGGTTACTCCACCATACACACCTCAGTCTAATGGGGTGGCAGAATGAAAGAACAGAACATTTAAATACATGATTAACAGTATGCTAATTATTTCTGGGTTGCCTAAGTACATGTGGGGAGAGGCTCTGAATACGGTTTGCCATATTCTGAATAGAGTCCCTCTGAAATATATGGACAAGACACCATATGAATTATGGAGAAAGTGTAGGACAAGTTTGAGTTATCTTCGTGTGTGGGGGTGCCTTGCTAAGGTGTTTTTCCCTGAACACAAGAGAAAGAAACTGGGTCCAAAAACTGTTGATTGTATCTTTCTAGGCTATCTTGAAACCACAACTGCTATGAGATTTTTAGTATTAAAATCTGACATATATGGTATTGTGGCGAATACGATAGTTGAGTTTCGTGATGCAACTTTCTTTGAGGAAGTATTTGCAATGAAGACTGGTATATCTTTGGGTAGTTCTGAGGATGATCCCACTCACACATCAAGTTATATTCCTGATCATGTGGAAAAGATGACAAATGTGGGGGTGGATCCTGGTAGTAGCTCTACTCCTAACAAAGTAGAGGAACCTAGAAGGAGTAACCGTGCAAAGGTAGTCAAGGACTTTAGAAGTGACTTTATCACTTACAATGTCGAGGATGAGCCTTTAACTTTCCGTCAAGCCAAGGATTCTTCGGAGTCAAGGCATTGGAAAGGCGCGGTAAAGAGTGAAATTGACTCAATTATTTCAAACGGAACATGGGAGTTAGTTGATCTCCCTCCAAGGTGTTCTACTATTGGATGTAAAAGGATCTTCAAGAGGAAGCTAAACCCTGATGGCTCAATAAATAAGTACAAGGCTAGGCTAGTTGCTAAGGGCTTTAGGCAAAGGGAAGGCATTGATTATTTTGATACATATTCTCCAGTTGCCCAAATGACAACAATCAGAATGCTTATTGCATTGGCTTCTGTACATGGTCTTATCATCCATCAAATGGATGTAAAGAGAGCTTTTCTTCATGGTGACCTTGAAGAAGAGATTTATATGGATCAGCCTGAGGGATTTGTTGCTTCTGGTAATGAGAGGAAAGTATGTAGACTAGTCAAGTCCATCTATGACCTTAAACAAGCACCTATAGACTGGCATAAAAAGTTTGATGAAACTATTTTAGACTTCGAATTTTTTAGTTAATGAAAGTGACAAGTGTGTCTACTATAAGGTTAGAGGTAATGATTGTGTGATCGTGTGCTTGTATGTAGATTATATCTTGTTGTTTGGAACCAATATTGAGATTATTAACGAGACAAAGAGTTTCTTGAAGATGTAATTTGAGATGAAGGATATGGGTGAAGCTAGTGTGATTCTTGGGATCAGGTTGACTCAGTTAACTGATGGAATAACTTTGTCACGGTCTCATTATATAGAGAAATATATATGTGAGAAGTATGGTTATTCAAATTGTAGAATCGCCAGTACACCATATGATTCAAAAGTTGCCTTAGTCAAGAATAGTTCAGGAGTTCCTGTGTCTCAGTTAAGGTATTCTTAGATTATTGGGAGTTTGCAATATCTTGCTAATGTGACTAGGCCAGATATTTCTTATTCTGTGTCTAAGTTGGCTAGATATACAAGCTATCCAAACAAGACTCATTGGGAGGCACTGGATAGAGTTCTTAGATATCTGAAGGGAACTATTTCCCTTGGCTTGCATTACCGGAGATTTCCGGGGGTACAGTGATGCAAGTTGGATAGCTAAGAAATATGGTTCCAATGGAGTGACTGGATATGTGTTTACCCTTGCGGGTGGAGCAGTGTCCTGAAAGTCTTCTAGACAGACTTTGATTACCTGGTCTACTTTTGAGGCTGAGTTGTGTGCACTTGATGCCACGGGGACGGAGGCTGAATGGTTACATGGACTCATGAGTATGTTACCTGTAGTAAGCAAGCCGCTTCCTGCCATTTCTGTTCATTGTGATAGCCGTACAACTATCGACAAAGTCAGAAGTGTAAAGTATAATGCTAAAACAAAGAGACACATCCAAGTTAGACTAAAGTCTATAAGGGGTCTTGTGTCTGATAGGATTATTGCTATAGAGTTCATAGGAACTCAGGATAATATAGCTGATCCGCTGACTAAAGGGATTGAGCATGCTATAGTCCTTAAGTCGAGGTTGGGGATGAGACTGCTAACCCATCATAATTCATCAACGGCGGGAACCCAATACATCTGAGAGGAGATCCCTCGAAGTGTATTCAATGTGGTAATAACAAGTTGTAAGGATGAATTGGTAGTACCTCTATCATATATATTTAGATACTTATGTATCTGAGTCTATCCCCTATAAACCTTAAGAGGTACTTGAACTGCTAGTTAGCAAGAGTTATTTGAACTCTGAATGGGGTCAAGTCATTTGACGAGATGATAGCAGTACATCTCTGGAGATGCCCAGCTAAGCGAATGTAATTATGTGGTCGCAATTAGAGGAAAGGGTTATTCCTCGAAATATTCGACGAACAGGATCGAGACATGACCATTAACGTCTCAAAGCCGTAGATTGGCACCATAGCCTTTGACTTTTCGTCATCTATGGAGTGTGGTTACACCCAACGGATAAAGATTCAAGGTGAAACATTCCATCTGTATCCAGTAGCCATCGAAGTAGAGGACTTAGGAGGGTTCAAACCCAGGAGGGTACCGACTCTGAAAAGCAAGTCATGATAAAATCTGGTATGCAATTTAATTATGGATTTGTGGGGGATTGTTAGAAAATGGAAAGTTTGAGTCATATTTTATATATGTTCTTGATATGATTTCCGGAAACTAACACTTGGAGGTTGTTACTTGACATGAGGACTTAAACTTTCATATTGGATTTAAGACATTTTCTTAGTGGAATCCATGAATATATTGTGACAAAGTTGCTTGTTTAAAATGGGTTATGGGGATTTTGTCCCACATTGGTATTGTAAAAGAAAGAAATTGAGTTTATATAGCATCTTGTGTTAGTGTTGTTTACAACTACTAGCATAAGTGGAATGCTTGTGTGGCCTAGTGCTAGTGGGAACTCTTATATTTTTCTTTTCTATTACAAGTTTAATTATTTATATTGATTATTTAATTATTAATATAAAATATATTGAGTAAGGATTATTTTAATCATACTCTAAATATAATTTATAATATTAATATTAATTAATCAGGATATAATATAAATAATAAGGAAACCCCATTTTGTTCACTTTTTCTATTTTGTTACTTGGTGTACCACATCGAGTAAAATAGAAGAAGAGCAACTTGAGATGCCTATATATTGAGAGGTATACTTGAGATTAAAATGACACAAGTCTCGGTGCCTACCTCGCAAACATATATGAGTTGCATAGGTTTTTTGGCAAACTGAGGTGCGAGTCGCCATTGATCATTGTTGGTTCTGTGGCTAGATTGATCTGTTGATATTTTATCCTGGAAGCGATATTGCTGCATTCCATCACAGCTTAAGTGGGGGGCAATAATTTAAGAAACTCACAGTGTAGCTGGTATGTTTATTATTTTTTTTAACTTTTAATTAGAATGGTTATTTTTTTTCCGGAAAAAAATAGAAGTCATTTAGAACATTGATTATAAATATTATTGTATTTAAATTTGTTCAAGAAAATTATAAATAGCTGATTAGACAGAGATATAAGGCATTGTCCTTTGACTAACCTCTAAAAATCTTCTGCTCATTTCTGTAGCCTAAATTTTTATGTTATCAAATTTTATACGTAGTATAATTTATCATATAGGTTTTGCATGGCCATTAAGAGACATGTATGTTAAATTTTGACTCATAATATGATTGCAATATGATGTCCAGAGTCAATGATCCACTAAATATGATACTCTTATGACAAAAATAATAGCATAAAAATATGATTCAATACAATAGAAATACCCACTAAATTTATTTATTGGATATATGTTATGTCTTAATCTATTTATATTTTTCATATAATGGCATTCTTTATATGTTAAATATTGATTAAAATTATTATCTTAATTGCAACTTTAATTGTTTAGACATATATAGATAATTAAATCAATATATAAAAAAACAAGGCAAAAAGTGTTATTTTAGGAATTACAATAGAAAATGAAAATTTTACTTTTTAGCGACACTCGTATATTAAGTGTTTGATTAAAAATATAAAAGACATAGTAGTATATTGGTATTATAGTGTGAGAACTATTGGTAGACTGTGATTCAATTCCTACAAATAACAGTTTTCACCTATAATAGGGGCAAATCCGTTATTTTACTGAAAATAAAAAATCTCATATTTATCTCTTGACGAGAATCTTATATTTATATAAAGGTGTTAGGAATATGTTGTGTACTTGATGATAAACTAAACAAAACACCTTAGTAGATTTAACTTAGTGAATTTTGTAGCACCCGACGGATGATCAATTATAGTCCCGACGGATGATTCAATATAGTCCCGACGGATGACTAATTGATATCCATCGGGTGAGTAGCTTATGTAATAATAAGTCATGTAGCACATTTCTGCAAACAACTTGTAAGATTCTGTAGTAGCTCATGAATCATGTAGACTGCTAATATATGTGCAAAATAGGTTGATTAAATGTAAATATAAGATGTCTTGTAATTCTGCACAAATGAAATGGAGTCAAGTGATAAATGGCTACCCGGCAGATGATCAACAAAGCTACCCGACGGATGATTAATAAGGCTACCCGACGGATAACAAGTATGTACCCGACGAATGATCCATTCAAATATCTGTTGACAGTGACAACACAGTCACATGCGTTGGGTGTTTGCAAAAAGGAATGTGGTAGCCTGTTTAGTAGGGTTTTGAGAACAAAGAAGTATTACTATTTCCATGCTATTTTGAAGATATTCAAAGATGGTAGAATAGAGTAGTGAAGCAGTATGGTATTAGACTTGATAGGTTTTGTTTTATTATCCTGTCTTATTATCATGTAAACTTGGTAATATATAAACCAAGTGTAGCTAGTAGAACAAACTGACTAACAAACATCTAAGTAAACACATTCTTAGCAGAGAAACATTTGTAAGCTATATTCTGTAGAATTTCTCTGTAGTTTGTTTGTTCACTTGTAAAGAAGCTGTGAGCTATTCAAACCTCACAGGGTTCTCTTGATATATATATATATATATATATATATATATCTGGTGGATATATTCAAATCCACCAGAAAGTTTTAAAGACTTGTGTTTTTATTACTTGTGTTTTGATTTATATAATTCTTTCATTCCGCACTTTGCAGATCAAACACATATATATTATTGAGAAATAATATATATGACGTGGCATGCTTCTGACTCATCATTTTGCTTTTCCTGATTTCTAAGGCTACCCCAGAAATAATAGGTAAAATATAGGAAGAAAAAGTAACTACGCATTTAATAACCAGAGAAATTCAAAAGACATGTTAAGACATGTTGATTTCTATTTGTAACTCCAAACTTTTTGCCTCCTAGTAACGTATTTCCAATAGTATAAAAGCAAGCAAATGTTACTAGGCTCTGCCCAACCTCGCCTCTTCATCACATAATATCACATAATATCAGGTTCACATAATTTGTTGTAGTTGACATACTATAAAGTTCGCATAATTTGTTATAGTTAAGTTATAAGATATCATCTTGCACTGTTATTTATTTTATCCTTTTGGCCATGAATTAGTTGCACATAATGTAATATGTATTTAGAAGCATGTTCTGACAACTAACAATTTATTTTATATAATTGTCAATCTTAGTTTTCAGGTGCTCATTTAATTATTTTATTTTTCAGATGCTACATATATTAGATTAGTAGCTAAATATGGATTTGAAAGATCGATTATAGAAATATGGAGATGAGGTCTGTTTATTGTGAATTTGTGATAAATTTGTCCCCAACGACTTAAATACTTGAGGACATTGACGGTGCTAAAGTGGTTTTGATGCTTTCCAAGTATATTTCCGGCAAATACATAACTAATTCATTATAGTTTTATACTACTTTGTTTTATTTTGCTAATTATGGTTTATACAATCTACAATTATGAGACATCTATAGAGACATCTATAACTTCTCGTTACCCTTACATATTTAATCTTATGAAATTTTATTTCTTTTTGCTAAGTCATTTGAATAACCATTTTATATGTATTTCTACTATATGGAATAAATCATCGTATTTTTTTTTGTTAAAAAATCGAGATCAATCATTTTCATATTTTTGTGTTATTATCTCTGTCATAAGATTATCATATTTAGTGGGTATTTCTATTGTATTGAATAAATTATCGTAATTTTGACAACTGAAAATTCAAGATCATCATTTTATTTTTTTATGCTATTATCTTTGTCATAAGAGTATCATATTTAGTGGAACATTGACTCTAGACATCATATTGCAATCATATTATGAGTCAAAACTAGGTAGAGCAATAATACATACACCTTCCTGCCTCCCGGAATTAAAAGCTATCTCCAGTTACAACTCTTCATTTGCCCGCATTTGCCCGCGGGTCGGTATATAAATGGTGTCGCCATGCTAGTGTTTGGTCTTCACTGGGTTATTTCACGGGATAGGTTTATCACAGAGGTAATATTTTGATTATTACTTCATCTATTTTTATTCTTATTGTTGTTTATTTGTTTGTGAATCTAATCTAATTGATGATGTTGTTCATTTATCAGTTAATTGATGTTAGCGGTCTAATTTATATTGCCATTCTCCTTATATGTTTATATATGCTAATTTGTTCATATATGCTTTTTATAGCTCTAATTTGTGCTCCTATTCTGATTTATCAATTATTGTTGTTGGTCTAATTTATACTCCTATTCTCCTTTTTCTTGTTGGTATATGTTAATTTGTTTATATATGCTTCTTCATTTTATAGTGTTTGGTCAGGTGTTGTTATAGGTTTAATTTGTGCTGCTTTTTTGTTAATCTGTTCATATATAGTTTACATATGCTTTTTCGTTTTTGGGGGTTACCCATATATGGTGATTATACTTTTTCATTTGTTATAAGCCTAAGTTCGCATATGTTAATTTTTTTTATATGCTTCTTCATTTTGAGTGTCTAATCAAGTGTTGGTATAGGTTTAATCTTTCCTACTTTTTAGTTCATATATAGTTTGACATAAATTGTTGTCATATGCTTTTTCATTTTTAAGGGTTACCCGTGTATGGTGATTATACTTTGTCATTTGTTACAAGCCTAATTTTGCGCTCGACTACTTTATACCTATATGGTGATTATACTTTTTCATTTGTTATAAGCCTAAGTTCGTATATGTTAATTTTTTTTATACGCTTCTTCATTTTTGAGTGTCTGATCAAGTGTTGGTAGGTTTTATCTTTCCTACTTTTTAGTTCATATATAATTTGACATAAATTTTTGTCATATGCTTTATCATTTTTAAGGGTTTCCCCTGTATGGTGATTATACTTTGTCATTTGTTACAAGCCTAATTTTGCGCTCGACTACTTTATACTTTATTTTGTATGGTTAATGGTTAACATCCTTGTAATTGATAATCTTTGTGGTAACATTAGCTATGCTCTGAACTGATGTAGTTATGGAGTATGGTGATTATACTTTGTCATTTGTTATAAGCCTAATTTTGTGCTCGGCTACTTTATACTTTATTTTATATGGTTAATGGTTAATTTCATTTCATCCTTGTAATTGATGATCTTTGTGGTAACGTTAGCTATGCTCTCAACTGATGTAGTTATGGAGTTTTCTTACCTTTCCAACATTGAGGGTGATGCGGAGGACTGGTTGATTAGAGTTCGTGTTTGCAGGCTATGGGATGCTGTCAACACAAAAGATAACAGTTTGCTTAGCGTGGATATGATATTGGTCGATGAAAAGGTGTTAATTTCTTTCACTAGCCTCATACTTTTGATCTTTTATTTGTTACATCAGCTTCCCTTTTGATTATAGGAGAATCTTATGCATGCTGCTATCCGTAAGCATTTGGTGTCTCGGTTCAAGCACCGTGTGAGCGAGGGCCTGGTCTACAGCCTCAGAAATGTCAAAATTGCGGTGAATACCTTACAATACAGGCCCCTGGCTAGCAATCAAAAGCTGTTTTTCCTGCCAACAACCGAGATTGTCCAGCTAGACGAGGGTGTTATTAGCATCCCCAGGTTCGGCTTTCAGTTTGTTAATTTGCCCAAGCTTCAAGAACGCGCTGACGACGTGACCACTCTCTCGGGTAAATCTCTTGGAATAAGCTTCTATTTTTGTTTTAACTCTGGATTGAAGTTAGATTTGCTGAAAAATTAATTAGTTTTGTGCTATCATGGTTTGAGATAAAAGAGTGGTTACCGACATAAATATTATAATAACTCCTCTCAGACCTGAGTAGTATAAGAACAATATAAAATTATATAGATATTACATGGTGTAGTTCGATTTAACTGTAATGGAATTAAAACCTTTTACTTATTGTTAATATTGTGATTTGTTGGTACTTAATCTTAAGGCATGCTATATATGATCAAATTATGTTGCCTGGTATTTAGGCTTGCAATCTTACAAGCCACTTATATAAATGTTATTTGGTGTGGTTCAAATTTAAGTTGGTTATGTTTCATATATACACTAAAATTGAAGTTGATGAACCACTATTTGCTTATTTTAGCCTTTTTCCCTGATATATAAATAATTGCAGAGGTTTTGTATATTTAATATATATCCCATCCTTTCTTGATTATGTGGGGTATAATAGACCCTTCCTTCTCATATTTATAAATGGTTATGCTGGTGTCATTTAAGCTTGAAAATAGCTAATTGTTCAGCCACTTGATGGCTGATATCATTTGTAAAACCTTTTTTGTTTTAGCTGGCATTTTCTTAGTTTTCCCAGGCATCAATTACTCAAACTTTGAATGGAATTGAAACCTTTTTCTTATTGCAGATATTGTGGGCTGCTTCTGTGGTTATGGCGAAGTAGAAACCTTTTGCTTATTGTTAATATATTAATTTGTTGGTACTTAATCTTAAGGCATGCTCTATAAGATCAAATTATATAGCCTGGTATTTAGGCTTGTAATCTTACAATCCACTTATATAAATGTTACTTGGAGTGGTTCAATTTAAGTTGGTTATGTTTCATATATACAGTGAAATTGAAGTTGATGAACCACTGTTTGCTTATTTTAGCCTTATTCCCTGATATACAAATAACTGCAGAGGTTTTGTATATTTAATATCCCATCCATTCTTGATTATCAATTATTGTTGTTGATCTAATTTATACTCCTGTTCTCCTTTTTTGTTCGTTTATGTTAATTTGTTTATATATGCTTCTTCATTTTAGAGTGTTTGGTCAAGTGTTGTTATAAGTTTAATTTGTAATGCTTTTATGTTTTTTTGTTCATATATAGTTTCCATATGCTTTTTCGTTTTTGGGGGTTACCCCTATATGGTGATTATACTTTTTCATTTGTTATAAGCCTAAGTTCGTATATGTTAATTTTCCTTCTAATATTTATAAATGGTTGTGCTGGTGTCATTTAAGCTTCAAATAGCTAATTGTTCAACCACTTGATGGTTGATATCATTTGTAAAACCTTTTTTGTTTTTCCCAAACTTTGAATGACATTGAAACCTTTTTCTTATTGAAGATATTGTGGGCTGCTTCTGTGGTTATGGCGAAGTTGAGGTTGTCGGGGCTGGCTACAAAAAAAGGGATATTAAAATTTTTTCAGATTAGTAAGTGGGAATTACTGACTGAAATTTTGGTTTGGTTATTTGACAATATATTCATGCTGCCATGTTTAACTCCTTACTATTACATTAGCTCTATCACTAGCACGGTCACTTTGTGGGGGAAACTGGGCGAGATGTTTGACCCCACACTATATATTGGAGAAAGCGCACCCTACGATATTGTTGTCTCATCTGTTACAGTGAAGACCTTTCAACGTTAGTGTTATGCTCCTTCGTAGTAAAAAAACATCTTCAAGTCATAAACAATATTTCTTTTAATATTTTATATGACATTTTTAGATAGTTCTGCAATAACTATAATTACCAACTATGTCATGTAGGTGCTCTGACTTTTGCTACAACTAGCGCTAGCAAAATTTATGCTAACCCAGATGTGGAACATGTCTCTTCTATAAGGGAGAGGTTCTCAGCCTTGCCGCCAAGGGTGGTGGCTATAGAAGGTTCCGCTTCTGCCAGGCTACCTCCCGAAGAAGCGATGTTTGTTAATAGGATGACCGTGGAATCCCTGGTTAGGGCTACATGTGATGGTGAAGTGAATGTTAGTGTAGGTGCCCTAGAGGCAATACATTATTCTTTTATCTTTATGTCAGTTGATCATTCAATAAATTTATTTATTATGACCTTAATTACTGCGATATTTTGTTAGCATAATAAATGTCCTTAGAATCATGATACAAATTGTATAGTTTAAGTACACGACTTGAACTTGAGATTATATAATATATCATATTCTTAAAGGTCCCTAGTCGAGTATTATTATATAGGACAATAATAATACATAGATAGACTAGTATGTTGTTTGACAAGATAACCACATCTCATTGGTTATAAGTATGGGGATACTGAAGTCAATACATAGGTACATGTGAGAGTACATGGTACTGGACAGACCCACAGTGAGATTCTTCATGTTTAATAAAGTCATAAGAAAGACTCACAGTGATAATGGTGTAACGATCCTTTGACTTGAAATCATTATATTTCTATACGAGGATTAATATACTTTGACTACATTAAAAGTTACTTTTGATCGGGTGATGATAAAAGTGGACATCGGGTATATCATGAGTCGTATGAGAAATATGAATGATAGATAAAGGATTTAACCCTCCTATAATTAGGAGAGATATTATTGGCCTCTTGATTGAGTGAGATTATAAAAGCATGGCCATGCTCAAATAATGATTTGTTTCAATAATCTACTCATGCATCAAGTAAACCCAGATTAAATGTTGAAGAGGATGACTAAATACATGCCTCGAGTTTAATCTATAATATGTATGGTTAAAGGGATTATATTACACGAAAAAACATTAATCACGAAAGGTTTTATCTAATCACGATTTAATTATTGTTTAATTGGGTAACAATGATGTATTACTAGATACCGCTCATTGTTTATAATTTTATTAGAGAATAAAATTATTGCCAATTAAATAATAGCCTATAGGGTCGCACAAATAGAGCACTTAATGGAATAGTTAATTTAAATTATGGATTTAAATTAATTGATGATTATTTGAATTTTATTATAATTAAGTAAGACTTAATTGAGATAATATAAATTCGAATTAAAAGGAATGTTTTTGCCCATAATAATTAAGTATGACTTAGTTATTAATTAAATAATAGAAATTCGTTTTTATTATTTAATCCAATACCTACTAGGGTTGGGCTTTGCTATTATGGGCCTTTTTAATCAGTCATTATAAATAGATAATGAGAGGTTAAAGAGGCTTGAACGTTTTTTAAGAAAACCCTAGCAGCAAAGAGAGGCAGAGGCAATTCAGATCGTCAAGAAGGAGGCTAGTACATCCATTCCGTAGTCAAGTTCGTGAGACGTTCTTGAAGGTGCTCGTGTGGATACCATAGAGGTGTTTCTCCGAGAGGTAGACACAAAGCGTGATAGCTAGGATCTCCGTTGAGTTCGTAAAAGTTAATCTCTTGAAAGGTATGATTCGTTATCTCCATAATCTGCCCATAATAATACATGGATCCTGTTTTTGGGTTTCGAATTTTTGTTTTATTTACGTTTATCCGCTGCGTTTTATGCCTTCGGAACCCAACAATGGCATCAGAGCTACGTGTATAAGGGGCTGATTTGGTTACGTGTTTACTGTATTTTTACAAGTATGCATGTGTGATGAGTCTGCCATGATAACAGTTATGTTATATGAGTCTGCCATGATAACAGTTATGTTATATGAATGATATGATGAATCTGTTAATGATCTATATGATGATACTAGTATGTTTAAGATCTGCCATAACTCATATGTATGCGATCTCTTAAAATATGTATACTGATACACGTTTTTGGTAACTGGGATATGGATCGTGTGTATACTGATACATGCTTCTGGAATAGTATTCTGATACATGTTTTTCTAGTATTCTGATACTTGATTTTGCAAAAATTTCCGCCATCGGGGGGCTCGCTGCCCCCCCGAACCCCCCCAGCGACCTCACCGCGGAGGTCGAACCGCGTGGTTAGGGTTTCGTTTTTAATTTGTGCTTATGACATATGCTTTACTTATTTATTATTCTTGATTGGATCATGATAAGTGATAAATAGTATGTCATCTTTATATGATCTATCATGTTCTTTAATGGTTACTGAGCATGGTGCATAGTTATGGCCTTAAGACCTTAGTTGTAATGGTTTATTCTTTTGGTTTGTAATAAATACGACTTGCATGTCGTTTTCTATTTGTAGTTGTTTTATCTCGAATGTAACTCGAGTTCTTTTGTAAGTTCATTAGTATAATTCTTAATGTAACATCCTAGAAGGACAAGGGAAAGAGGAGGCATCCTATGGAGGCCAAGGAGACAATGGAAGCAATAGAGAAGACATATGTAATAGTTATTTTTACACCATAGATTGACCTTGATCTTTTCATTAGCCTGAAAAGATCACATAGGATTGGGCCATAACTATTGCACGTTTACTTTACGTACTTTTCATATGATGTATAAATAGTATGTGTAGAGTAGAAAAATGCATGTTTTAATTAGATTAATGATGTATGTATGTATTAGATACATCACCCATGCCATGCCTTTAAACAAGATAAAATCTGTAACGACTCAAGATTTAAAATTAACAAACGATCATGAGATTCTCGTGTTTATGAAACACGGAATAAAATACGAATTTTCTTTATTTCTGACATGGGGCGATTTTGTCAACAACGGGTTCATAGAACTTGTAAGGCTGTGGGTTTTAAGCGAGACCGATGTGACTCCTCCACTACCTGGAAATCAAACCATTGACGAGTATTGATTTGAAGTATTTTATTCAAGGAAAAATTGGGAATCTCTTTATGATGGGATCATGATCGTTCTAAATTAAAATCCCTAAGTAAAAATATTAAGTTTTAATCAGATGCTTTCCAATGAATGAACACTCATTAAATCCTAGATCGATAAGGGGAAGGGCTGTCAGTGGCAGGGGACTCCTATCTATCATGGTGAAATGCGACGAATATAAACGGTTATATTCGGACGTTGTATCATTGGGTCTAACTTAACTGAGTCATCATAATAAGGTGAATATAAACGGTTATATTCAACTATTATGAACTTAGAAGCATAGAGTTTGGTTAAAAATCTATTAGATAGATAAGATCAATTATTGTTCACCAAATTATCCAAGAATTATATATGATATAATTGACAACTGTTGTCTACCTAAATAATCATGTTTTAAGGATACCAGTGGTTGACTTAGAACATGACGAAATATGGATCTTGGCTCACTAGAAAGATTTATGGGATATACTTTCCGAATTAATAGTTAGGGCTATTAATTTGATAAAAAAAATAGTGGGAGATATATTACGAATATATCATAATCATATGAACATAAAATTTTAACTCAGACAATCTAATGTTTATTTTGCGCTTTTATTATTGTAGATACTGAGTAATGGCAAACAACACAAACACACTATCCGTACGTTCAGTCCTTGAGAAGGACAAGCTGACAGGAGGAAACAACTTCCTAGACTGGCAGAGGAATTTGAGGATTGTCCTCAGGCAGGAGCGCAAGCTTCATGTCATTGATATTCCTCCTCCAGGCCCCCTTCCTGAGGGTGCTACTGCTGATGAACGAGCAGCACGCACAAAGGATGAGAATGATGCAAATGATGTTGCATGTCTTATGTTGGCAACTATGAGTGCTGAGCTTCAAAGACAACATGTGCATATGGATGCATATACTATCAATGAGCACTTGCAAAGCATGTTTGCAAGCCAAACTCGTCAAGAAAGGTTCAACACGAGTAAGTCACTTTTTAATTGCAAACAAGGGGCGAGTGAACCAGTTGGCCCACATGTTCTGAAGATGATTGGTTACATTGAGTACCTTGAAACTTTGGGTTTCCCGATTGGTCCGGAAACTGGTATTGACCTAATCATGAATTCTTTGAACAACAAATTCACTCAGTTTGTTGTGAACTACAATATGAATGAATTTGACAAAACACCTACTGAATTGTTGCATATGTTGAGAACATATGAGACCAACATGAAGACAGCTGAACCTGCTCCCATACTGATGGTGGGAAATAAAGGTAAGGCCAAAGGGAAGGGAAAATGGAAGGGTAAGAAGAAGATTGGATCTGATTCTACAACCAAGCCAAAGTCAGGTCCCAAACAGGCTTTAAAGCCTAAAGGTGGTGTGGCCAAGGGTGAATGTCACTACTGTAAGAAAGATGGTCACTGGAAGAGAAACTGTCCAATTTACTTGGAGGATCTGAAGAAAAAGAAAGCAGTTCAGATTTCTGGATCAGGTATTTATGTTATAGAAGTCAATTTGTCTATTTCTACATCCTGGGTATTTGATACTGGATGTGCTTCTCACATTTGTATAAATGTGCAGGGCCTGCAGAGAAGTAGAACTCTGGCTAAGGGAGAAGTGGACCTAAGAGTAGGCAATGGAGCAAAAGTTGCTGCTTTAGCTGTAGGGACTTATTATTTATCTATGCCCTCTGGGCTTGTTTTAGAACTAGAAGACTGTTTTTACGTGCCTGCGATTCGCAGAAACATTATTTCTGTTTCTTGTTTGGACAAGAAAGGTTTTTCGTTTACAATAAAGAACAACAGTTGCTCTTTTGCTTTGAATGATTTAACCTATGGTGTTGCACGTTTATTTAATGGTTTATATGTTCTTGATTTAGATAACCCTGTCTGTAATATAGAAAACAAACGACTTAAAATAAATGACTCAAATCAAACATACCTCTGGCATTGTCGTCTAGGCCACATAAATGAGAAACGCATATCCAAATTACATAAGGATGGATACTTGGATAAGTTTGATTTTGAATCATACCAAGAATGCGAATCTTGTTTGCTTGGTAAGATGACTAAAGCCCCTTTCACTGGTAAGGGTCAAAGGGCCACTAAACGTCTGGAGCTAATACATAGTGATGTATGTGGCCCAATGCGTGTAATGGCTAGAGGAGGCTACTACTACTTCATAACATTTACTGATGATTTCAGTAGATATGGATATGTATATCTTATGAAGAACAAATCCGATTCTTTTGAAAAATTTAAAGAATACAAGGTTGAAGTAGAGAAGCAAATTGGCGGAGATGCAAGTATTAAGATCTTACGATCCGATCGTGGGGGTGAATACTTAAGCACCGAATTTAGAGAGTATTTGAAAGAGTGTGGTATTGTATCGCAACTCACTCCGCCAGGAACACCTCAATGGAATGGAGTTTCAGAGAGGAGAAATCGCACCTTGTTGGACATGGTGCGATCGATGATGAGTCATGCAGATCTTCCAATTAGTTTCTGGGGTTACGCTCTAGAAACAGCGGCTTTCACACTTAACCGTGTTCCTACTAAGAAGGTTCAAAAGACTCCATATGAGATATGGAAAGAGAAACGGTCAGGCATGAACTTTATGAAAGTTTGGGGATGTAAGGCATTTGTGAAACGTCAAGAATCTGACAAGCTTGGACCTAAATCCGAAGAGTGCATTTTTGTAGGATACCCTAATGAAACAAAGGCGTATTATTTTTATAGTCCTTCTGAGCAGAAAGTGTTTATTGCTCGAGATGCTGTCTTCATGGAAAGAGATTTTGTTTCCAAAAGAAACAGTGGGAGAACTATAGATCTCGATGAAGATCGAGAACCGCAAAATAGCATTGAACCTGAAGTGGAACAAGAGCAGAATAATGATAATGCTCAACAAACACAGGTTGTTCGTAGATCTGGTAGATTTCGCCATGAGCCAGAGAGATATGGATTTCTCATGACTCAGTGTGGTGATTTGATGCTCATAGATGAAGATGAGCCTCTCACATACCAAGATGCTATGAACAGTCCAGACTCTAAGAGATGGCTTGAAGCCATGAAATCCGAGATAGATTCCATGTACGAAAACCAAGTATGGACTTTGGTTGATCCACCTGAAGGGGTAAAACCCATAGGGTGCAAATGGGTTTTTAAGAAGAAAAAGGGCATGGATGGAAATGTTCAGACCTATAAAGCTAGGCTGGTTGCAAAAGGTTTCAAACAAATTCATGGTATTGACTATGATGAAACTTTCTCACCAGTGGCTATGGTCAAGTCTATAAGGATTTTACTTGCCATTGCAGCATTCCATGATTATGAAATCTGGCAAATGGATGTCAAAACAGCCTTCCTTAATGGAAGCCTTGAAGAGGATGTGTACATGACACAACCTGAGGGTTTTGTCGATCCAAGGAATGCTGGCAAGGTATGTAAATTGCGTCAATCCATTTATGGATTGAAGCAATCCTCTAGGAGATGGAATATCCGTTTTGATGAAATAGTCATAGAGTATGGCTTTGTTCAAAACGAAGATGAACCGTGTGTTTACAAGAAGGTTAATGGGAGCTATGTGGCATTCATAGTACTATATGTTGATGATATACTACTAATGGGGAATGACATACCTTCTCTAAAGGCTGTTAAGACGTGGTTAGGGAGCAATTTCTCCATTAAAGACTTAGGAGAGGCATCCTACATTCTAGGAATGAGGATCTATAGAGAAAGATCTAGAAGGATGATCGGTCTAAGTCAGAGCACATACATTGATAAGGTTTTGCATCGTTTTGGAATGTAAAATGCAAAAAGGGGATATGTCCCTGTGTCTCAAGGGATAACGATCTCTAAGGACCAATGTCCGAAATCATTAGATGAGAAGGACCACATGAATAAAGTTCCATATGCTTCAGCAATTGGATCTATCATGTATGCAATGGTATGTACTCGCCCAGATGTCTCGTATGCTTTGAGCATGACGAGCAGATACCAGTCTAATCCGGGTGAAGGTCACTGGACGGCAGTTAAGAATATTCTTAAGTACCTGAAAAGAACTAAAGATTCATTCTTGGTGTATGGAGGAGAAGAGAAACTCGTTGTAAAAGGTTACACCGATGCAAGTTTCCAAACAGACAGAGATGATACTGTATCACAGTCTGGTTTTGTGTTTTGTCTAAACGGAGGTGCTGTAAGCTGGAAGAGTTCAAAGCAAGAAACAGTAGCTGATTCTACAATGGAGGCTGAGTACATTGCAGCTTGTGAAGCAGCTAAGGAGGCCGTTTGGATTCGAAAGTTCATTTCTGTTTTGGGAGTGGTTCCATCGATCGCAGATCCCATTGATCTATACTGCGATAATAATGGAGCCATTGCACAGGCTAAAGAACCTAGATCACACTCCCGGGCTAAACATATACTCAGGAGATTTCACCTTATTCGAGAGATTAATGAAAGGGGTGATATACACATATGTAAAGTGCACACAAATGATAACATTGCAGACCCACTGACCAAAGGCTTGTCGCAGCAGAAGCACGATGGTCACACTAGTTCCATGGGTATTAGATATATGGGTGATTGGCTCTAGTGCAAGTGGGAGATTGTTAGTGTAGGTGCCCTAGAGGCAATACATTATTCTTTTATCTTTATGTCAGTTGATCATTCAATAAATTTATTTATTATGACCTTAATTACTGCGATATTTTGTTAGCATAATAAATGTCCTTAGAATCATGATACAAATTGTATAGTTTAAGTACACGACTTGAACTTGAGATTATATAATATATCATATTCTTAAAGGTCCCTAGTCGAGTATTATTATATAGGACAATAATAATACATAGATAGACTAGTATGTTGTTTGACAAGATAACCACATCTCATTGGTTATAAGTATGGGGATACTGAAGTCAATACATAGGTACATGTGAGAGTACATGGTACTGGACAGACCCACAGTGAGATTCTTCATGTTTAATAAAGTCATAAGAAAGACTCACAGTGATAATGGTGTAACGATCCTTTGACTTGAAATCATTATATTTCTATACGAGGATTAATATACTTTGACTACATTAAAAGTTATTTTTGATCGGGTGATGATAAAAGTGGACATCGGGTATATCATGAGTCGTATGAGAAATATGAATGATAGATAAAGGATTTAACCCTCCTATAATTAGGAGAGATATTATTGGCCTCTTGATTGAGTGAGATTATAAAAGCATGGCCATGCTCAAATAATGATTTGTTTCAATAATCTACTCATGCATCAAGTAAACCCAGATTAAATGTTGAAGAGGATGACTAAATACATGCCTCGAGTTTAATCTATAATATGTATGGTTAAAGGGATTATATTACACGAAAAAACATTAATCACGAAAGGTTTTATCTAATCACGATTTAATTATTGTTTAATTGGGTAACAATGATGTATTACTAGATACCGCTCATTGTTTATAATTTTATTAGAGAATAAAATTATTGCCAATTAAATAATAGCCTATAGGGTCGCACAAATAGAGCACTTAATGGAATAGTTAATTTAAATTATGGATTTAAATTAATTGATGATTATTTGAATTTTATTATAATTAAGTAAGACTTAATTGAGATAATATAAATTCGAATTAAAAGGAATGTTTTTGCCCATAATAATTAAGTATGACTTAGTTATTAATTAAATAATAGAAATTCGTTTTTATTATTTAATCCAATACCTACTAGGGTTGGGCTTTGCTATTATGGGCCTTTTTAATCAGTCATTATAAATAGATAATGAGAGGTTAAAGAGGCTTGAACGTTTTTTAAGAAAACCCTAGCAGCAAAGAGAGGCAGAGGCAATTCAGATCGTCAAGAAGGAGGCTAGTACATCCATTCCGTAGTCAAGTTCGTGAGACGTTCTTGAAGGTGCTCGTGTGGATACCATAGAGGTGTTTCTCCGAGAGGTAGACACAAAGCGTGATAGCTAGGATCTCCGTTGAGTTCGTAAAAGTTAATCTCTTGAAAGGTATGATTCGTTATCTCCATAATCTGCCCATAATAATACATGGATCCTGTTTTTGGGTTTCGAATTTTTGTTTTATTTACGTTTATTCGCTGCGTTTTATGCCTTCGGAACCCAACAGTGAAGGTATATTCCAGCCCACGGGTGAGATCCCCCAAAATTTAAAAATTACTTCATATCTTCTCAAACATTTTTGCCCTTAACATGTGGCAGGTTGATGTTGTGACCTTGAAGGCAAACATAACTGCCATAAATAATCGCTTTGGATGGTACTATATATCGTGCAAGTCATGTGTGAAGAGGTGCACTCTTCGGGATGGGATTTTTGTGTGCAATTCTTGCAAGAAGCCAGTTACCCTCCCTCTAGCCATGTAGGTTGAAATGTGTGTTATTAGTCAGTCGGCTAGATTCAACTTTTAGAGTTTTGTTTTGGTTATCGCATATAAAGTATAGGCTGAGCATATAAAGTGGGTATTATGGTTTACAGTGGACCATGGTTTGTGAGGGATTTTCTAGGTTAGAGTTTTCGTTTCTATTTGCGAGCAAATGTTAGTTGCACACAGTTATCTTGGTACATAATTTTTGCACATGCTAAGAATTGTCAGCATTGAATTTGCTTTTCCTTTCAGGTTTTGCATTAATCTACAGGTGGAAGATCGCACCGGGACTACAACTGTTGTTCTGCTCAATTCTACTGCCGAGCGTTTGCTTGACACCTCAGCCAATAAACTGATTAATAAAATGCATGCAGGAGATACTTCTGTGCTCCCGGAGCCGCAAGCCCTTGTGGGTAGGGAATTTGTCTACAAGTTGAAATTGAAGAAGTATAATTTGGTTGAAGGGCTGCAGGACTATGGTGTATCAGCAATTTTCGTCCTAGTAGATGAGCTAGAGATTGCTTATGAAAAGAATGCTAAAGCACAGGTAGGTCATCATGTGCTTAAATTCTGCCTTAAACCACCCTTCTATATAATACAAACAATGTGTTTCTTATTGTCCTCTGCTGTAGGCTACACCTGATATTGTGGGCTCTTCAGCTGGATCTGTTCCGGGAGGCGGCAATGACCGGAAGAGGAAGCTATCCCCTGTTGCGGAAGATGTTGAAGCTGCACCCGGAGGCAATAATGGTGCCTCTTAGGCCAAGCTCCAATATACTTGTTGCATCAGCATAACATTAAAATAAGTTATGCTTTAGCTTTTCGAATAAATGGTTGCTCACAAATGTTAAATTTCGTCTTGTAGTGGTATGAACTTTTTATAATCCACAGACGCAGGCAATAGAACAAAATTGGTTTGCTCATTATTTCATAATTTGAATTGAAATCAAGCTTGACACTTCCCTGGATATTGTGTTGCCCATTTTTACTTGAATATTTTCACATTTGAAACAAGCCTTACATGGATATAAACTTTCCTTAACATTTATTCACGTTAGGCTTTCAGAAATAAAATGCATTTAGAACATAATACTTTATTTAGGGTGTATACCAAGTTCATAGCACTTAGGGTGAAATGAATTCTAAGAGCCCAAATCAATTCTGGGGGCACCTTGGTGGTATAGCCGTGTGCCTATTTCTTATTAATGCATAATACAGTAGAAAATGGTTGCTAATGAAAATAATTATTTTTAGCTCGCTATTTTATTGTTCTGCATTCATATTCTCTCTTATCCGCCGATGCAGAGCTAGGGTGCATCTGCGAGTGTCCGGTTACCATTAACTTGCACTTCAATGGTCTACTTAAATAGTAATCTTCTTATCATATATGCGGGGCTCAAGTTCAACTCATATGTTTGATAAAAGTCCATAATAAAAGGTAATTTCTTGTGTTTAAGTACGTTACTCTGATTTTACAATTCGTGCAGGCTATGCGTTTGTTGTAATGTTTTGCTCGGATATAAAGTTAACTTAATTTAAATAATATCATTTTGGGTTCTTTGAATTACTTGAAGATTTGTGTTGGTTTTGATTATGATTTGTAGTATGAAACTGCGAGTGATAATATTAATGAATGTCAGTTAGCGAGCTAGAACTTAAATTGTCATCCGAAGAAAAGTAGGTTGGTGATGGAGTACAGATATTGGTTATTTACCATATTTAAGTAGGGTCGTAATTTGTTTAGCTTTTCTTATATTTAAAATGGACTAAACTGTATCATATTAGGTTCCCATTACAAGTATATGGTGATGCCTTTATGTTAAGTAGATATGCTTTTGGAGGATGAATACGGGCTTGTATGTTTTGAACTTTAACCCGTGTGATTATTTTTTAGAGGGTTATATATCTTTGCAAATGTTGTGCCTCTTTTCCCCACTCAGCTGGAAATGTTCTTATCCTTACCTGAGTTTGTGGGAATTATAATATTAGGTTGAGATTTTTCACACCTTTGTACAGATTCAACATTCTTGTAGCTCAGATGTTCAGGGACACCCGGGAAGTTACATCAGATAGATATAGACTTGGTGGTTTTAGGAGTTTTTGTGCTGTGAAAGGTGCTTGTGATTTTTTAGACAATTTACCATTTCTTCCTTCTTATTTTTCTAAACCTGCAATTTCTGAAGATGATTTTTATTGTCAAATTTTGACTCTCCAAACAATTTCCAGCCTTCAGTTTGAGGCACAAATCAGAATGAGATTATTAAACTGGAAACTTTACAAATCAGAATGAGAGTAATTAATTGCTTCATTATTAGCCTCATATCATATCTCTAAGTATATAGTTATATTTTTATGCTTCTTGGCTGTTTACTTGGATACCATTAAAGTATAAATTACTTCTTAAGACACAAAGTTGCTGCATTTCTTTGATAAAAAAAGGCATGTACAAAAATATAACTGCAAACTAAAACCCCCCAAATAATGCACCAAAAAACATACCATTGGTTATTGGCAGTAGACTATTTTAAAAACTAAAACATTAGAATCAAATTATTTAAGATGTTAGTAAACTTCATTATTGGAATTACATTATTTAAAATATTGGTGGATAATAAATCTTTGTTGCCCTTTGTCATAGAGCATCTCCAACCATAAATACAGACATATATTCATATTATATTTATATTTAATATTATATATGTGTTAAATTTTTTATTTCATATTTATTAATTTAACTTTATGTAATATTAAGTGTCAAAATATGATTTTTTATTAATCAATTTTATTAATTATTTTAATAAACATTACATATTTATATAAATACTGAGAAATTTAATTTAATCTAATATAATAAAATGTAATATACTTTAAATATAAAATTTTGTTATACATATAAGTATATGTGTTGTAACAAAATATAAGTGTCTTATTATAATTATATAATTATACATTCAATATTTTTCCATTAAAAAATATATTTTATTTTTACTTGTATATAATTAATATTTTAATTTATTTTAACATGTTAAATTTCCATAGATATAAAATAATTTAAAAATACATATAGCATAATATTTTTGAATATAAATAACTAACAAATTCACTTTAAAAATAAATATTGTTGCCCTTCACCTAGGTCATTTGGTTATATAATTTTACACCAAGATGCTAAATTAGTTGAGATGGTATTTTAAACTTAAAAATTTGAAGTGCAAAATTTTAAAATTTGGAATCAGGTCTCCTGTATCTATATTAGCATCGGATTATTTAGCATACAAGTAAAAAACAAATTTTAGAAATAAATCCAGGTGACCATTGACCTGATTTACATATAAAATAATGTCTATAAACTTCTTTGGATTTTTATTAAACATTAGAGTTAAACATGTTTTTTACAATGCAGGATTTCTCAAAATGTTGCAAAAAATTACATTTACATGGTTTAAGTAACTGTAAGCTGATAGACTCTTCCTCTTCCAAGTTCCAGTGCTCACACATTTGTTCACAAAATATTTTGTGTGGATTAGGTTCTGTGTACGTGCAGGATACATGTTTCCAGCGCTGGGTATCTTCACTTGCCCGACATGAAAGAATTCTGAAAATTCATCATAAACGGCATATGCTAGCTGACCCCCACAATAGGAGCGTTCACACTACTTTGCTGAGAAAAAGAATAGCCAAACAAGCAAGAATGAGAAGAAAGGTTGTTATCCTGAGTAGAAAGCATCAGACTAGCCAAGGACTGCATTACTTAGCAGCACTACACATTATGCAAGTGTGCTCGCAGCTCCCCTCACAAGTACAGATCTCGCAGCATCGTACTGACCTAGCACCATTGAATGGTATTGTCCTTACTTTAATCTATATTCATAAACGGGCACACTTCACTGTTTATTATATCCTGGGAAGACTGTTTCCTGACATCACAATTATAATGTCAACATGCTTGTAACATTGACTGGTTATTGGTATAGACCAGTCATTGTAATGCTCATTTGAGGTGCATGTTATCATATCCTCTGCATCGCGCCATTTCAGGTGTTTAGGTGTTTAAACATAGGGCCACTAGAGATCACCAGCCTGCAAGGTAACTTGGCATTCTGTTCTTAGAAATGCATATCCAACTAACTTGCATATATCACGCATTTTTACTGTTGTTAGTGGCTTATATAGCTCAAATAGCTTTGTATATTGTAAACACAATCAACGACTTATAATCCAGTTATTTGCATCTTGGCACTTAGTACTTTTTACTCATACAATTTTGCAGCTGGCTCATTAGAGAAATAAGTGACAATATCTTCAGACATAATTCAAAACTAATCAAAATTAGAAAATTGGGCCACTTTAGATGAACTACCTGCAAAATTAACTTGGCCTTCTTTTGCATAAAACATGCATATTAATCATTGGTGAACTTGTTTCAGGCGCGGGACCTTCTCTGCCAATGCATCACACACCGGCCAAACATCCAGCACCAGGAACTTCCCAATCTCTATTAGGTATTTTAATGCACGCTTTCAGGACTGAGGCTCCAGCTATTTATTTTATATTTAAATGATTCTGCTGGTATTTTTACTTCCAGCGCAAAGGGCCAAGCAACCAAGGATTCCATGGCTCACATGCTCGGCCAAGTGTACCCTAAATGGACCACTATCATCCACTGATACAGGACCGAGCAACAGCCCGACAAATTGGGCTGCAGGTACTGGTTAAACCAAGTTTTTTAATTACATCAGCCTTTCCGCATCAACCATGCACAACAAGCATATCATCTGCATTTTTTGTTGTTAAAATGTTGTTCACTTCCTGTATGATTACAGTTAAGCGAGCACTCCCGTCATATTTGGGGGCCCCCAAGCACAAGTGCAAACATTGTGCCGCTACTCTATGGTATGAAGAGAGGATTAAAAGGAGCAGACATACCTCCAATCCGCAATTCACCTTTTGTTGTAAAGAAGGACGCATGAAACTACCACTCTTGAAAGATCCACCCCCTTGCTCAAGCATCTGCTTAGCCACGATTCTGGGCAACAGGGTAGCAATTTCAGACAGAATATACGGCCTTACGATTCCATGTTTGCTGTTGCATCAATGGGAGTCCAGGTTGATAAATTAATTAACAAGTCAAGGGGGGCTTATGTGTTTCGTGCTGGTGGGCAGATTTACCACAACACAAGTTCATTACTCCCACCAACGGGTAAAAAACCCCTGTCTGATAATTAAAGTTTTTTAGCATAAACCTCTGTTGTAGTTGTAGTTCTGAACCTTTTGTGTTGTCTTCTGATAATTATCCTACTGTGTTCTTTTTTTGCGAGATCCCAATTGCAAGCCATGAACTTTCCTTTTATCTATATTTTTGTAGTGCCAAAGTCTTCACACCATTGTTGTATATCGGTTCTTTGTTTTTCCATTTCCAGACTCTTCAGTGAGTTTTATATCAATCCTCAGATGCATGTGTACATATCACAAATACCTTCTTGTAATCTTTCATGTGCCGCACACAGATAATATCAGCTTTTATGATCTTTTTATCATCCATAATACATTTTCCTGAAATAGGGATTTCCAAATTCTGTGTATCAACGTCACACTAATTTGAGCTAGCACTAAATTCTACCAACTTGCCCCAGCTTCCAGCCTTACAGTTTTTGGTTAAGGTGCCACATTTACAGCCTAAACTGTGCTGACGCACTTTGTTTAGTACCAGATAATTTAAAGTCGTGCTAGACAGGGTTTCTGGTCATTCCATCAACAGATTGACTAAGTATGCACAAACATATATTAATAGAGTTCAATCAAATTATTGGTTAGTGTTAGGGGAGTTTAGTACTCCTTCTATAAAGAGGAGCATGTAATTCATTTAGAGGTTATGTGAAATTTAATAACAAAACTCTGTTTTTCTCGTCCCAACTCTCTATTAAATCTCTCTCTAAATTTCTGTCCTCATCTCTCTCTAAATCTCTGTCCTCATCTCTCTCTAAATCTCTCTTTCTGCTTCTTAATCTCTGAAATTAAACACAGGATATATATATATCCTGTAATAGTAGTTAGAGAAGTAACATCGGATGACCAGTTACTGCAAATTATTGGATGGAGAAATACTACTCCGACGGAGTTCACTTAAACCAAATCATAAGTAAACTAATCATGTACTGTAATTTTCAGCAGCAGAGAATTAATAATTGTATAAAATGTACAACATAGAGTGTGCATGTTATTTGTATATACTAAGTCTAAAAGTAGAGAATATGACCCCTGAATGTCAGTGAAAACTCAATTTCAAAAATTTTTATCAAGTAAAAAATCAAAAGACAACCAGTTTGGTTATGATCAAGTATTGGGTTCCTAACTAATATCTTTAATATGTTCTTACTCGCAAGATCAGACTAATATAGTAATATGCAACATATAAGGGCAATTTATATACAAATAAAAAGTAAGAAAAATGAATAGAGCATATTGCTTATCTACTCAACAATCAGACACAAAGTGTTGATCATTTTAAGCTTAAGTTCTTTCTTATTGTTCCTTGCTGCATCAATGTGGTAACCTTTAATTTTGAAGGTTATACAATCTGTATATATTATTTGCCCATTGTAATCTCTGATCGCCCTGTCATGTTCAATATCCTTTAAGTCACATCTTCACACTTTGTGTAACTAACATCTTGTTGGATCTATTTATGGACCCAGCTTTTATATTTATATTTAAAGGTATATGGTTGGTTACTTGATATGATTGTTCAATTTATTTGTGTCGTTCAACAAAGTAACTATTTTAACTAATTGCTCGATATGAACATGTGCATGTATTTAGATGCTTTTTGGATGCAGATGTAAATGGATGACCTGAGAAACATCCTTCTAGATGATCCTGATATTTGCTTGGTGCTGAACATCTAGCTCCTCATATAAAAAAACAATTCTATATGGGTTTTAGGTCATCATCTTCCCACTCTCAGAAAAGTTTTGAACATCTTTTTATAGGTTAGTTATTCAGGTAGTTTGCTAAGGTGGAATTTTTTAATTTTAATGTGTAAATATAAAAAAAAACTTCTGCATTTGTATTTTCTATCGCTGCTTAGATGCACTGTTCTGTCATATTTTTTGATGCTGAACAAGTTTCAGGTACAACCACACTAGCAATCTAACATCGTGGATACTCTGGTTTATTATCTTACTGAAACTACAGGATTCTTTTATTTTTTATTCTCATACATTTCTTGACCTCTATTTTTATGTTATTGTAGCCAAAGTAGCTACACGACCATCTCCTATACAAAGTATACTGGCTACATGAATTGAAAAGTTCAGGAAACCATGCCTTCAAACACCTTTTGAAAACTTTCTTCACAAATTACTTAAAAAAAATTCCCCCACCGCGCGAAGCGCGGTTGCTCTACCTAGTTTTGACTCATAATATGATTGCAATATGATGTCCAGAGTCAATGTTCCACTAAATATGATACTCTTATGACAAAGATAATAGCATAAAAATATGAAATGATGATCTTGAATTTTCAGTTGTCAAAATTACGATAATTTATTCAATACAATAGAAATACCCACTAAATATGATAATCTTATGACGGAGATAATAACACAAAAATATGAAAATGATTGATCTCGATTTTTTAACAATAAAAAATACGATGATTTATTCCATATAGTAGAAATACAGATAAAATGGTTATTCAAATGACTTAGCAAAAAGAAATAAAATTTCATAAGATTAAATATGTAAGGGTAACGAGAAGTTATAGATGTCTCTATAGATGTCTCGTAATTGTAGATTGTATAAACCGTAATTAGCAAAATAAAACAAAGTAGTATAAAACTATAATGAATTAGTTATGTATTTGCAAGAAATATACTTCGAAAGCATCAAAACCACTTTAGCACCGTCAATGTCCTCAAGTATTTAAGTCGTTGGGGACAAATTTATCACAAATTCACAATAAACAGATCTCATCTCCATATTTCTATAATCGATCTTTCAAATTCATATTTAGCTACTAATCTAATATATGTAGCATCTGAAAAATAAAATAATTAAATGAGCACCTGAAAACTAAGATTGACCATTATATAAAATAAATTGTTAGTTGTCAGAACATGCTTCTAAATACATATTACATTATGTGCAACTAATTCATGGCCAAAAGGATAAAATAAATAACAGTGCAAGATGATATCTTATAACTTAACTATAACAAATTATGCGGACTTTATAGTATGTCAACTACAACAAATTATGTGAACCTGATATTATGTGATATTATGTGATGAAGAGGCGAGGTTGGGCAGAGCCTAGTAACATTTGCTTGCTTTTATACTATTGGAAATACGTTACTAGGAGGCAAAAAGTTTGGAGTTACAAATAGAAATCAACATGTCTTAACATGTCTTTTGAATTTCTCTGGATATTAAATGCGCAGTTACTTTTTCTTCCTATATTTTACCTATTATTTCTGGGGTAGCCTTAGAAATCAGGAAAAGCAAAATGATGAGTCAGAAGCATGCCACGTCATATTTCTGAGATTCTCCCGAGATTTTCCTTTTTTTATTCCCTAACAATACAACAAGAATTACAGAAGGGGGGTTGAATGTAATTCTGGCTTCTTTTTTAGATTTATGAAAAATGGTTCTAACTCAATAATATATATGTATTTGATCTGCAAAGTGCGGAATGAAAGAATTATATAAATCAAAACACAAGTAATAAAAACACAAGTCTTTAAAACTTTCTGGTGGATTTGAATGTATCCACCAGATATATATATATATATATATATATATATATATATATATATATATATATATATATATCAAGAGAACCCTGTGAGGTTTGAATAGCTCATAGCTGCTTTACAAGTGAACAAACAAACTACAGAGAAATTCTACAGAATATAGCTTACAAATGTTTCTCTGCTAAGAATGTGTTTGCTTAGATGTTTGTTAGTCAGTTGTTCTACTAGCTACACTTGATTTATATATTACCAAGTTTACATGATAATAAGACAGGATAATAAAATAAAACATATCAAGTCTAATACCATACTGCTTCACTACTCTATTCTACCATCTTTGAATATCTTCAAAATAGCATGAAAATGGTAATACTTCTTTGTTCTCAAAACCCTGCTAAACAGGTTACCACATTCCTTTTTGCAAACACCCAACGCATGTGACTGTGTTGTCACTGTCAACAGATATTTGAATTGATCATTCGTCGGGTACATACTTGTTATCTGTCGGGTAGCCTTATTGATCATCCGTCGGGTAGCTTTGTTGATCATCTGCCGGGTAGCCATTTATCACTTGACTCCATTTCATTTGTGTAGAATTACAAGACATCTTATATTTACATTTAATCAACCTATTTTGCACATCTACTAGCAGTCTACATGATTCATGAGCTACTACAGAATCTTTACAAGTTGTTTGCAGAAATGTGCTACATGACTTATTGTTACATAAGCTACTCACCCGATGGATATCAATTAGTCATCCGTCGGGACTATATTGAATCATCCGTCGGGACTATAATTGATCATCCGTCTGGTGCTACAAAATTCACTAAGTTAAATGTACTAAGTTATTTTGTTTAGTTTATCATCAAGTACACAACATATTCCTAACACCTTTATATAAATATAAGATTCTCGTCAAGAGATAAATATGAGATTTTTTATTTTCAGTGAAATAACGGATTTGCCCCTATTATAGGTGAAAACTGTTATTTGTAGGAATTGAATCACAGTCTACCAATAGTTCTCACACTATAATACCAATATACTAATATGTCTTTTATATTTTTAATCAAACACTTAATATACGAGTGTTGCTAAAAAGTAAAATTTTCATTTTCTATTGTAATTCCTAAAATAACACTTTTTGCCTTGTTTTTTTATATATTGATTTAATTATCTATATATGTCTAAACAATTAAAGTTGCAATTAAGATAATAATTTTAATCAATATTTAACATATAAAGAATGTCATTATATGAAAAATATAAATAGATTAAGATATAACATATATCCAATAAATAAATTTAGTGGGTATTTCTATTGTATTGAATCATATTTTTATGCTATTATTTTTGTCATAAGAGTATCATATTTAGTGGATCATTGACTCTGGACATCATATTGCAATCATATTATAAGTCAAAATTTAACATACATGTCTCTTAATGGCCTTGCAAACCCTATATGATAAATTATACTATGTATAAAATTTGATAACATAAAAATTTAGGCTAGGAAATGAGTAGAAGATTTTTAAAGGTTAGTCAAAGGACAATGCCTTATATCTCTGTCTAATCAGCTATTTATAATTTTCTTGAAAAAATTTAAATACAATAATATTTATAATCAATGTTCTAAATGACTTCTATTTTTTTCCGGAAAAAAAATAACCATTCTAATTAAAAGTTAAAAAAAATAATAAACATACCAGCTACACTGTGAGTTTCTCAAATTATTTCCGGGTTTTAGTTGTTTTTATGAAATTAAGGACAATCACTTCATATTCAAAAGTAGGAATAAATAATTTTATGTAAAAAAGTAACTAGATTTTCAATAATATATATAGATCTGGTCCAAGTAAATATGTCAAGTGTTATATTTATAATATTTATAAATTTATATACAATAATTTTAAGTAGTATATTTAAATATTCTCATCAATTTGATTTAAAAATCAAACAATTAATAGGATTTGAATGATCAAATTACATGCGACTAAAATACTAAAATATTGATGTAATTTTTAATATTTTTCAACTTCAATATAATAATATAGATTAATGTATATTATTTTTCTATATTTTTGAGCAACTTATCAAAATCGTTATGCCAAACCACGCCGTTTTTTCACGTAGTTTTACTTAATAACAAATGCCCTTTCATAACCCTCATTTCAATCTATTTGTTATGCAAAGATGAGCGTTAATCCTTCTCCAAGTAACCAAGTCAAAGGAAGGGTAATTAATTAGCTGAAATTATATTTACAGTATGAAAACTGCAGAACCTATTCCTCCCACGTCCCATCATTTCAATACAAAAAGATCTGACCGTAAGGCAGCAGCTTTTCAATTCTACATGAACCAATTCCTTGAAAAATGCTATAGCTAATCCCCTGAAATTATCACTATAATAAACAAGCACATAACATGACTATTTGGAGATCACTTATCCCCTGTTACTCTGTGGATATGTGCAGAGTTCAGAATTTTTTTAAATCTGATATCATCTGGATCAAATCCCATAAACGTCGTCTCTTCTTTAGTACTCAGGGCCAAATACAACCCTTATTTACGTGATATGAGATCTTCGTACGAGCTTTGCGAATGACTTCTGGGGTTGACTGGAGAGATGTTACCTAAAACAATGAATTCATTTATTAATCAAACTAGTTATAAGATGAGGATTGGTTAATTAATTAGCTGTAAACAAATTTACCTTCTCCATCACTAGTATTGCATATTCTAGTCCTTGAATTACAATAGCTTTGAACATAAGCCTCTCCGTTATTGCGTTTGGTTCAATGCCAACATGTACCAAGTCTTTGAACAATGCTATAGCTGCGTTCCTCTAAAATACGGGACAAAACAATTATCACATTGATAAACAAGCACACATCGGAACTAACTGGAGATTACTTTTTACCTGCTTGCGATATACATATGGGTAAATAATAGCATTGTACGAATTGATATCATGTGTCAATCCGAAAGAACTGCTTATTGCCTTGAATGTCCTCGTAGCTTCAAAATCATCCCCCATCTTTGCATACACTAAAATCAAACAATTAAGGGCAGCAAGAAACTTGTGGTCCGGGTTATCTTTCCTCAAAGCCTCCAGCTGTTTAATTTTTAAAATTTGCATCAGTAAAACATAAGGAACGTAAATACCAAAAGAAAATGTTCACGTACACTATTATATTCCATTCATGTAATTACGTACTTATTATTTGTTTGTGATTTTCTGAGTTATTTCTCTGAACCATGCAACTGCAAGTGACATGAGCTACTTGATAGGCTGGGAAAGATTCAGGCTAGTAACGCCTATATCCAAGCCCATCACAGATAATACTTTCAAACCTAAGGACTGTACCTTGTGTAGGGTCAGAAAGTTGCAGAGGATTTTAAGCATTCGAATTATGTATTGGTGCCAGAAAGAAAGTGAGAGAGATAAACAGGCTTTATTTGAGTGTGAATTTGTGAAGTCTAGCTGGCTGCCAGTGCTAGAAAACCTCCGTGCGGTTTTACTAAATGACACTGTTCTTGATGTTATGGCTCGAGCTTTCATCATATGAACAAAAGAACAGAGTGTACTCATGGTATGTAATGCTGGAGCGGTGGAGCCTATGGCTGGAACAAATGGGTACAGGTGGAGCTAAAACTAACGGTTCTGCATTTGGGTTAAAGCTGCGGCCATAAACTTGTTAATGAATTAATAAAAGATCAAGCTGTGGAGGATCCAAGAAGTTTACAGCATGACACAAGCTGTACCAGACACTAGAGTAAGCCGCCATTAGGACACACAGAACAAAATAAATGTAGATGCAGCTATATTCCAGGATGAGCACAACAGGGTCGGGACCGTTGTACAGGGATCATATGGAAAATTTCTGAGAGTTAAAACAACAACTTCTTGAGGATTCTTGGCAACCGAGGGAAGCAGGGCTATTAGTCTAAACTAATCGTTATCTTGGGTTCAGAGTCTAAACTTTACCCACTGCATCTTTGAGACGGACACAAAAGACCTTGCTGAAGCGTGTTTGGGAAACAAGAGAAGTCCTACTTTGATACTATTGTCTTAGATTACATTGAGTTGATTAAGCACTTTGACCATGTGCTTGTTTTCATAGCTCTGCGAATAGTGTGGCGCATTTGCTAGCAAAAGCTGCACATTCAACATCAGGCCTAGGGGAATAGATTGTTATTCAACCTGATTTTATTAATCAGGTATCAGTTTCTGATCGTTTTCAAGCAACGCAAGTACGTTATTTTCAAAAAAATTGTGAACTAAAAATATTACCATTAGTAAATAGTTTCAGATAATTTATTACCATTATTTATTTTAACCTATACATGCCTACTCAAGAGTTTATTATTTGCATAACAAATATTTTCTAAAAAACTGACAAAAAAAAATTGTACTACAGTTACCGAATTTCTATAGAAGAGCGGCATAACTCCAAGAAAGAAAGCCTTAATTGACCATCGAGTCAGTTGGATTAAACCTTGAAATGGTAGGTTCTAAAACTTCTGAACGCTATATTGTCGGTTAACTTGACCTGCTCATTTTAGTACTATCTGGTCGCAAGTACCATTTACGAACCATGTTGGCGCGACTACTCTCAACTTTCAAGACCCACTCAGATGACATGTTGGTCCACGTGGATGGGATAAGGGCCACATCATCAGCCAAGCTATTTATGTAAAAGTATTAAACCGCACCACGCTCATCTCTATTAGAAACCAGCCATCTTGGTTGGCATTTTATGCAAATGCGACTTTTTTGGTAAGCTTTACCGGTTGACACTTGACCCTTATGAATGCAGTCAGTTTAGGATAGGTGTTTAAGACCCTGTTTCTTGTTTCATGTAGTGCAGCTAGTTGAAAAATAATGCAAGTAGGTGAGAAGACATACATGATTTAATATTTCGGAGATCTTCCCTGTCGAGCATGACCGGCACGCCAAGACAAGTGGTTTAAGCTGAGAGAACGGACAGAACAGTGTTTTATCAACAGATTCTCCATGTGAGGTTTCATATTTAACCAATGCTTCAAATGCCATATCAAGTTTCTTGAAATGAGCCCATGCATGAATCTCTGAAAGGAAAGTAATTGCCTTAGGCACATGTTTACCCAACGATAGATCACGAAGTTGTGAGCAAGCAAGGAGCACTTCATTTGACAGCACATCATTGGGACTCCCTTTAAGAATTACAAAAAGATTATTGATATGGTCTTCGCTAACACACAAATGAAGTGGTTCTGAGCATGCCTCATCTTGACATTTAAGTTCAATTATGAATTCCAATGCATATCGGGCAAGTTTTAAGTTACTAGATTCAATGGCAAGTTGAAGCAAATCATCAGACAAGGTCCACTTTGGACAAAATATTATCCCATATTCCTGCATCATAGGAATATATAAACAATTAGAAGTGTAAATGTCACAATTACTAGACATTACTAAAAGCACATAAATGCTGATAAATTCTCTGCAACACAAAAAATTTAAAGATAAACAAGACCTAATCAAGAAAGTTTAATCACAGTCATTTCTAACTAAAAAACAAACAAATGATAGTAAATCTTCAATTTGCTTGTCACTTTTAGATCACTGCAGTTTTCAGTATGCATGAACTGACACGTTTTGTTTAGGATGTGCCACAAGCAATTCTAACCTTCTCTCCAACCATTTATCCAAACAAATTCTTCAACCAGGTTCAACACTGGAATCAAATTGCATTCATTACTGTGCAAACTGCTACATAAATAAGAAATCGAATTTTGATACTTCGGTTCTAAAACAGGAGATGTGCTTGACTTGATCAGAAAACAATAACTTTGTCTTAATACACCGAACTACCACAAATTCATCTAGTACTACTAACTTTATGGAACATATAACTTATTACATGAATTACTACTTATACACAACCATATATTACGCATGTCAACATAGACAAAATCACATATAATGCATCATTGCTAGAATTCAGCAAAATTAGATGACTCTGCCAAAAGAAAAAAAAATCAAACTAATGACATTTTACTACATCAAAACTTTTAAAATTGCAGCAGCTCATAATTTACATCCTAAAGTCTACAGTTCTATTAATGGGACATCCAATCTTTGTGTGCAACCTATATAAATAAATTTGTATACAAACTATACCTTGTAGCTCCCAAAAATTGAGACGAGGGACTTGGATATCTTTGCTTTTATCCTCGTCCTCTGTTTGATTGCTTTTGCATTGTGGCCAAAATTGACAACGGCGTTGACAAGAATTTCCATGGGGTTATTGTATGCGAGTTGTCTGGCTAACTTGACATACTTCATGGCAGATTGGAAATCATTATGTTGCAGTAGCATGTCGACTACTAGGGTGTAAGATTCCTCCTTGGGTAACTGTTCCCCGACCATCCTACAAAATGATATAACAAACTCTATGTTATCTTATGAAAAACTGTAACATCTGTAAGTTCCACAACAATGCAACAAGAACTAAAGCAAACAAGATAGGCAAAGGTTTGTTAAGTTGCAAGCTCTCATAAAACCTCAAGATATCAAGAGGGGCTACTACAAACAAGGCTTGCCCTGAAAAAATGAACTATCAGAAAAACAAGGTTTGTTAAATTCTTTTACTTATAAGAAAAAAAAAAGTGCCCCTAAAATACTCATTATTTATACAATTGGGTAGCTCAAGCTCAAGTGGTCAAGAGTTTATCCTCTAAGTCATATGTTACTCCGAGAGAAAGAATAGACACTCAATATAAGCATATGAGTCAAAAAAATAGTCATTATTTTATATCTTGCTATAAAATTATAGCAAGATTACATACCAGTTAAATATTTTGACAGCAGCATCTACCCCCCCATGGGATCGATAGGCAGAATCTAAAATGATATTATAGGAGAGTGTATCAGGTGTAAAATGATAGTCTTTTTGGACTTCCTCCAACAAAACAAACATATCTTTCAACGAACTACCCAGCATTGAACGAGACCTCATATAATAATTCACCAACGAAAGATCGGGCATATTTCTGGTCCTGCAACTTTCATGAGTCCAACTCACCCATTTTTCAAACTTATTTTTAATCTCTGACCACTCTTGTTTCTTCATTAAATCATCTACTAAAGATTTTATCTCCTCTAAACTTAATCGTCCACATTCTGTAGCAAGCTCTCTCTTCGGGTCCAGACTAATTAACCCATAAGAATATCTCCTATTGGGTACTAAAAACGATAATGGAACATGCAGTACTGACGCCGTATAATTTGGTGTTTTTGCATGCATGAATGTTTCAGCCGTGTGCAGTCTGAATATCTGCGGCAAAATTCGTAAAGGCTTCAAGGCTCTGAAAGCATTTAGGTTTTTCATTGTTGGATGAGAGGAAGTGTTCTATGACAAAGGAGAGACAAAACCCCCTAAACCCCCAACTCAATTGAGTTTAGGACACTTCCGTCAAGAAAATATTGATTAGGACACTATATACTGGATTTTTTGCCTGTCTAGGGCGGTTTTTATTTTTTTAATCAAATTTCTTATTAATAATTAAAAAAATTGTGTGAATTATTAGGAAGAATTATTTGAAATAATCGATATAATAGATCGGAAAATAATGGGCAGTATATTATAATATGATATATGTTTTTCTAGAGAATGGCTATTTGTGTTGAATGAAAGAAAAAAGTGTTGTTTCATAATATATTACTACTTCTCCTCCCCACTTATTTTGTTAACGGTCACATTTTCAATATTTATTCAATTATATTAAATAAATTAATAGTTATCAAAAAAAATAATTTTTCAAAAATATTTATAATTAGTACTTTTTATCGATCATTTTTATTGTTAACCGGTTTTAATATACTGGTTTTATTTTAGCCGTGATTACACAAAATTTTGACTAAATTTTAGACATATATATAATTAAAAAACACAAAAAAAATTCATGTGGTGAGCCATGTCTCTATATTCATCGGGTTGTCCTTGCTGGGAGACTTTGGGGAAATCTGGCACTTTGCACTTATACGCTTGAAATCACCTGTCCTGTAGTCTGGTGTGTTATCCTCGTCGGAGGCAAGGATGCGCTTGAACATTTGCGAAAACTTGTTATGGCGAAAATACGCGCTAAAATTACACGTAAGTATACGCGTTCGCAAGTAGTATAAGATATAAATCAGATTCGTACCCACATAGACCCTTTTTAGTTAACTTAAGATTATGCACCTATGCAACAATGTTATGACTATCGCTCAATGCTAAGACAATAACAAATTGAGAAGTTTATAACTAAGATTATACTAACATGCAATTAACTAAGAATCAAAGTGATTGAATTAACTATATGAGACAAACATGGGATTTTAACTTCATTAAATACTTCATTAAAAGCCATTGTTCTTAACCTTAGCATGCAATGGTGATGACAACAAATCAAATAACACGAAACTAGTAAACGCCAAATTTCATTATACGAATACCCTATTACCAGACATCCACAAAAGAGATAGAAGCTGAATAAACACCAATTATGTTGAGACCCTATATGTCTATAGAATTTGACAACATAAAGGTTTAATGAACAAATTATCTATTGTGATTACATAGGGCAAGTAAGATGGTTAAAATTACCTACGAATCATGCATAATAATTATACATGAACATATGCTAGCATGACAAGTTCTAAATCTCTATATTCACTTTCGCTTCAATAGAGATTAACACGTTATCTTATATGTTAACTACGCACATAAGTCGAATAAGGACAACCAATACTAGGATATCAATCAATCACCACACACCAAGATATTGAAACAAATTAACTATAGAAATCCATAAGTAAATCCGCTAGAACCCTACGATAACGATTAGTTCATAACCGAACTCATCGTTACCATGGGTTTCAATGAAATCATGATATAAAATAATATAAGAATACTAGGGTTCAAAGACAAATCGAAAACAAGCATCCAAGTATCAACTATATTAAAGAAAACAAAAGTCTCCTTCTCCGTAGCCGTCTTGTGCTCTTATAGGTCTTCATATTGCTCTCCCTTGTCTTCTTGTTGTTAAAAACGTCTTTTTATCACTATATATAAGCCCCTAGTGGACCTGGACCCTCAAAATCATCAAATTCTACTAAAATCAGGGTTCTGGGGCAAAAAAGGTGGGGCGGCCGCGCTCAAATCAGCGTGGGCGCGCTGGTTTTTTGGCAGAAAGGAGGGGCGGCCGCGCTGGTTTTGGGGGCGGTCGCGCTTGGTTTCCGAATATTTCTGCTAATTCTTCTTTTGGCCGTATCCTGAGTTCTGCTCGTCAGAATTAGGTGATTCAACTGCCCACGCGAAGCTAATGAGATTCTCTACAACTTGAGAATGGCCTAGGCTTCCAATTATTAACTCTTTTCAGCATATTTCCTTGAAAAGATCCTTCTTCATTTAACTAATGCCTGAAATACAATAACACAAAAACATATCAAAAATACCAACTTGAGTCCAAAACACCAACTTAAGCTTGTAATGAAGCGTTCCAAGTAGATATAAAATCCACTTATCACACCCCCAAACTTAAATCGATGTTTGTCCTCAAGCATAAACAGACTCAAATCTATAAAACAAACCTAATGCATGAATGAAACTACGTGAATGCAACTAAATGATAATGCAACGATCCCCTTAGAATAACCATAACCAAATGAATAAGCAGATCCCTTTAAGAATGCAATGACTCAAAATAGAGCTCGAATAAATCCCACAAACCAACTTACAAACCAGAAATGTGCGATGTGTGGAATGCTTAACAGAAATACTCTCGATATTAGATCAATAATCATAACTTATCTATCATCAAAACAATCACAAGTTTATAACTAGAATAGACGTTAAACGCATAATGATTCACAACACCTTCATTTTACTATAGTTATACAAGGATTCATGCTATTATTGAACACATAACACATAACAAAAATGCTTATTTGATCGTGCAATGAATGAAGTCCCAAAAGACTTATACAATGATACTCATGTAGCGAGCGTTAGGTTAGCGAATCCCAGACTATGAAAAGTCTTAGGTCACTAGGCATAAAGTCCCCTAAGAACTTAATAACTCGAGTATTAAAGAGCTCACTCTTGAGCAATTATGCATAAACACATACTTTTTCCTTGTCTTTTTTTTCTTTTTTTCCCTTTTTTCAATGATTTCTAAATGAGTGTGTTTCGCTCCATCTCACTCAACCCTAAACTACTCATGTAAATATGAGCCGGCTGCTAGCTATTTGACGCCTAGCTTTATTCATAACTAGCAATAAAATCCAAGTTTTTCTCTAAATTAAAATTCAGTGTTCTTTTGTCATTACAAGAATAGCAAAAATTTTAAATATAATCAAGTGATTAAATTCAACAAATAAACAAGTATGATCATGATCTAGCTCCACAGCAATCTATAAGACTTAGTGAAAAAAAAATTATTTCTGGCATGCAAATCAATTCATTAAGACTTAAACAACCCTCTATTCGCCATCACTACACTCAAATTAACATCAACTTATCAGACAGAAATAGCTCAATCTAAGGGATCATGTTAAATGCATGCACATGCAACTATATGAACTGACATAATAACACGAACAAATATGTCCTATATGAACAATCATGCAAAGTATGAATAAAATACAACTAAACATGCAACATGAATCTATATAAATCTGTATGGACACACACAAACTAATCCTTACATTATCACCCCCAAAGTTAAAATTTTCAATGTCCTCATTGAAGGTAATAATAAGGATTTCAGGCATACCTAGTTGTCAGGAGGATCACCCTCCTCAGGTGAAGGATCAGGTGACCAATCAACCTCGACACCAGTGTCTCGGAAAACAGTGCCCAAAGCCTGTGTCAAATCTGTAGCAAAATGACTGTGAATGTCGTGCATGGCCTCAATACGCCGAATCAACCTTCTATACTGCGTATCACCAAGACTAAACCTATCAACTGTCTATGGTGCACAAGAGAAACCTTCTGTAGGCACAGGAGGAACCGGCCGATCACCCTTTAGATTATCATAGATACATTCCAACCCCTTGTCAGGGGGTGCACCTAAAAATGAATAACTCAAATGATCTGGCAGTGGGTTAAGCTCAAGTGTGGGAGCTTCTTCAATAGACGGATCGAGACGCTCCTGAGAAATTTTTAGCTCTGCTAACCCAAGAGAATCGAATGGCATATCCAACTTCTTCTTCCACGGAGGTGCATTCAAAACCTGCAGTTGCTCTGCTCCTTCTTCATATTCAATAACTGATTCAACTATTAAGGATCTCTCTAAGATATCTGACTTTGGCAATTGCTCAAGCTCCGAATTCATAACAGAGTCGACCCACTCTACTTTAAAGCAATCATCTTTAGTTGTGGGTAACTTTATTTCCTTGAACACATTAAAAGTGACCTTTTGATCTTGAACCTTCATCGTAAGCTCTCCTTTTTGTACATCGATCATAGTTAAGCCTGTAACCAAGCATGGTCTTCTCAAGATTATGGGAATCTTTTTATCTTCCTCAAAATTAAAATTATAAAGTTAGCAGAAAAGATAAGTTTGTCCACCTTGACCAAGACATCCTCCACAGTGCCTCGTGGATATGTCATAGAACGATCGGTCAACTAGAAGGACATGTTTGTCGGCTTTGGCTCAGGCAAACCAAGTTTCTTGAAGACAGATAAGAGCATCAGATTGATGCTAGCTCCCAAGTCACGCAAACACTTGTCGAACGACAAGTTTCCAATAGTGCAAGGAATAGTGAAGCTTCCAGGATCTTTAAGCTTGAGAGGCAATTTTTGTTACAGCACAGCGTTGCATTCCTCCGTTAGCGCAACGGTCTCTAAGTCATCAAGCTTCACTTTCCTTGAGAGAATACATTTCATAAACTTCGCATAGCTTGGCATTTGTTTAAGAGCTTCTGTGAAAGGTATGTTGATATGAAGTTTCTTGAACACCTCCAGAAACTTAGCAAATTGCTTATCCAACTTTTGCTTTTGCAGCCTCTTAGGAAAAGGAGGTGAAGGATAGACCTGTTTCTGCCCTATATTACCCTCAGGAGGAGTGTGTTCCACAGTTTTCTTCCTTGATTCCACTTCTTCTTCCTTTTGCATAACTTTTTCTGCTACAATCTCATTTTCTGGAATTGGCAAGGGTGCAGACGCACCTGCATTCTTGACAGAATTTTCAGACTCTTTGTCTTACTGAATTTGGGGGTTTACAACCTTTCCAGACCTCAAGGTGATGGCGTTAACCTATTCTTTAACTTCCCTCCTTCCTGGATTGGCTTCTGTATCACTAGGAAGTGTACCAGGTTGTCGATTTAACAAAGCAGTGGCAATCTGCCCAATTTGATTCTCCAGAGTCTTGATAGAAACCGCTTGGCTCTTGCACATGAGCCTCAACTCCTCCAATTCAGATTTTTCATTAGATTGACTTGTACTTCCATGCGGTAGTTGTTGGAGTTGTTATCTTAGTGCATATTGCGGTTGTTGAAAACCATGAAGGTTGAATTGCCTTGATCCAAACTGTTGATAAGGCTATTGTATCGCATTCTGATTGTTGCTCCAGCTGAAATTAAGATAATTCCAATTGTCAAGATGATAAGTGTCTGGAACTGGTTGCTGCGATCTCTGAAAGTTGCTCAAAAACTGAGCTGATTCACTAGATATAACGTATTGCTCCGTCGCATGCGAACCTGCACAAAGCTCACAAACACTTGTCCTCTGATGAACTCCATAGTTAGCCAGAGAATCGATCTTCATAGACAACGCCTTTAGTTGAGCAGTGATAGCCGTAGCTGTATCCACTTCAAGAACTTCTGCTACCTTGCCCTGTGGCAATCTCTGGGTTGGATACTGATATTCATTAGCAGCCATCAGTTCAATTAGATCATAAGCTTCCCCATAGCTCTTTGCCCATAATGCTCCACCTGATGCTGCATCGAGCATGGGTCTTGACTGTGCTCCCAAACCGTTATAGAAGCAATTTATGATCATCCAATCAGGCATGTCATGATGTGGACACTTACTAAGCATCTCCTTATAGCGCTCCCCAGCTTCACATAGAGTTTCTCCCGATTGCTGCGCAAATTGAGTAAGAGCATTCCTGAGTGCAGCTGTCTTCGCCATAGGGAAGAATTTAGCAAGAAACTTCTGAGCAAAATCCTCCCAAGTAGTGATAGAACCAGCTGGTAGAGAGTGTAACCAGCTCTTAGCCTTGTCCCTAAGAGAGAATGGAAACAGTCTCAGTTTCACAGCATCTTCAGAAACATTATTGAACTTGAAGGTGTCACAAATATCGATGAAATCCCTAATATGCATATTGGAATCTTCCGTTGGAGAACCCTCAAACTGGACTGAATTATGTACCATCTGAATCATGCTAGCCTTGATTTCAAAAGTATTAACCACGTTGGCTGGTCTGACAATGCTAGACTGAATGTCATTGATTTTCGGTTGAGAATAATCCATCAAAGCTTTCAGATTTGCTACTGGTTCTCCCATTGCAATGATAACTAGAGTACCTATAACACACGACTAAAGTAAACCTTGTAAGTAAGAGAGTCTGAGTCAGTGAACTTTAACGACCACTGATGTCAAGCACATAAACTAAAAATTAAACAGAAATCCCCGGCAGCAGCGCCAAAAACTTGTTAGGGAAAAAACACGCGCTAAAATTACACGCAAGTATACGCGTTCGCAAGTAGTATAAGATATAAATCAGATTCGTTCCCACAAAGACTCTTTTTAGTTAACTTAAGATTATGCATCTATGCAACAATGGTATGGTTATTGCTCAATGTTAAGACAACAACAAATTGAGATATTTATAACTAAGATTATACTAACATGCAATTAACTAAGAATAAAAGTGATTGAATTAATTATATGAGACAAACATTGGATTCTTTCTTCATTAAGTACTTCATTCAAAGTCATTGTTCTTAACCTTAGCATGCAATGGTGATGACAACTAATCAGATAACATGAAACTAGTAAACACCAACTTTCGTTGTACGAATACCCTACTACCAGACATCCACAAAAGGGATAGAAGCTGAATAGAAACCAATTATGTTGAAACTCTATATGTCTATAGAATTTGACAACATAAAGGTTTAATGAACAAGTTATCTATTGTGATTACATAGGATAAGTAAGATGGTTAAAATTACCTACGAATCTTGCATAATAATTATACATGAACCTATGCTAGCATGTCAAGTTCTAAATCTCTATATTCACTTTCGATTCAATAGAGATTAACACGTTATCTTATATGTTAACTACCCACATAAGACGAATAAGCACAACCAATACTAGGATATCAATCAATCACCACACACCAAGATATTGAAACAAATTAACTATAGAAATCCATAAGTAAATCTGTTAGAACCCCGCGATAACGATTAGTTCATAATAGAACTCATCGTCACCATGGGTTCCAATGAAAACATGATATAAAATAATATAAGAGTACTAGGGTTCAAAGACAAATCGAAAACAAGCATCCAAGTATCAACTATATTAAAGAAAATAAAAGTCTTCTTCTCCGTAGCCGTCTTGTGCTCTTCTAGGTCTTCATATTGCTCTTCTTCTTTTGGCCGTATCTTGAGTTTTGCTCGTCAGAATTAGGTGATTCAACTGCCCACGTGAAGCTAACGAGATTCTCTACAACTTGAGAATGGCCTGAAGAATTGGACTGTATTAGTTCACTCTTTTTCTCTCCTTTTTCCTGGGAGCAACCCAGACTCTCACTCAATTCACTCCCTTCCCTCATTCCTAAGAGTGATTGTATTAATACTAAATCTTCTGCACTTGTGAGAATTGAAGACATTTTAAGTTGTGCAGAAACATCCGACGGATGAGGAATATCCATCGGGATAGTATGTTGGCTATCCGACGGATGACTGCTGTTAGGCTTATCCGTCGGGATATAATCACTACTCGATGGATGATGAATATCCATCGGGATAGAAGAAATGAATGAGTTTGGAGTGGAGACTATTTTAGACTCTGTGCAGATTGATGAAAATTTTAGCACAGATGTCTCAACAGACTCAGAAAGAAATGGCAAGTGAGCCAACAAATCATCTAAAAGATGATGCTCACTTGCTTGGATTTTTTGCTTCTCCAAGAGAGTTAAAGATGGATAATTTGGAAGTGATGTGTTTATCATGTCAACATCTAGTGAGTGTGTGGGAGAGTTTGGTGTATCAGATTCTTCAATTATGAGAGATTTTGGCTGTGACTCCACATTTATTGGAGCCACATCAATCTGACTTTGAGATGGTGCAGTGACTGGGTCTTTAGCACCAGTTTGCACTGTGTGTGTACTGTGCATCCCCAAGGGTTTTTGATCTTTTCTTTCTAACATAAGTTTGTGGTGAGCTAGTGTCCCTACCCCTTTTGGTTTGTGCTTCTGGTTGAGAGCTTGTTTCAATAGTGATATCCTTTTGGGAGGATGAAACTAGTAATGAGCTTATTTCCTTATTAACAACCACAGTTTGTTGGGAAACTGTAGTGTGGCTAGGTTTGGGTACTCTCTTCTCACCAGCCTTATCCTTAGGGTTTCTTTGATTTTCACCATGTCCCTCACCTTTCTCACCCACCTTCACACTCCCCGCTTTTTGTTTAGTGGATTTTGCAACTGGTTTCTTTTGAAAGAAACCAGAGGGGGCTTTCTTAGATTTGGATTTAGAAGTTTGTGATTTAGTAGCTTGGGTAGGCATCTATTTGGTCATTGACACAGATGACATTGCTACATTTGAAGGCAAAGAAATGTGTGAGGTTGGAAGAGTGGAGACAGTAGAAATTACCTCACTTACCTGAGGTCCCTTCATTACTAGAAAATAGAAGAGGGGCACCTCTTTGTGGTGGTCTGCTCTATTAAGATCTGCAATTATTCTTCTTTCTTGAACCCAACAATTTAGCTTGTTGGTTGGGTTCTCAATCACAATGTTCTCAATGAGATGGTTAGCAAGCATCATGAAAAATCTAGCATAATAGAAACTTTTACCTCTTTTATTGAGTTCTCCTAACTTAAATCCTAACTCAAACAAAACCAGGTCACTAAAATTAAAGTACTTATCAGTAACTAGCATGTAAAGCATGTTAAGCATGGATATGTTAATAGAATCAAAGTTACTAATTTTACCAGAGAACACTTTAGTTACCACATCACACAGATAACTCCATTCTTTCCTAAGACCCAACCTTCTAATTTCACTTAATTTAGAGGTAGTAAGTGCATAGCTCATGGAGTTGAGCATGTTAACAATATCAATGTCTGTGTATGGAGCAGTAACAGTATTATCAGGAATTTTAAAGCATGCTTTGACAATATCACTGTTAATGCAAAACTGCTTACCTTTAAGAGTGAATGTGATGGTCTTATCAGTTGAGTTGTACACTGCAGTTGTCCATATCTCCTCTACAACCTCACAGTAGATGGTGGGAGATTCCAACATAGCATAGCTGAGTTTGCAGCCTTTCACAAAATCTATCATTTTGTGGTAGTTTCCAGACTGTTGAATCTCCTTGTTCACTAGAGCTGTGAAGTTGTTCTTTTCGTAGATGTAAAAATTTGAGACATGATTTTGATGACTGGTGCCATTGTTAGAGATTGAGAAATTTGCAGAGAAAGTATTTGCTTTTGAGAAAGAAAGAAGTTAGAGCAATTGAATCTTGGAAATGATAAAAGAGAAGAGTAGAAATGAATTTAGCTTTTATACTATCTCAGAAATAAACTGTCAAAAATAATAAAGTAAAATAAAGTGACCAATAAAAATTGCCCAAAATAGCCATTTACAAATAAATAAACTGTAAAAATTCCTTAAATTATCCATCGTGTTATGCTTACAAACTGTAAGTATACCCGATGGATAATGTTCAAAAATTTAACGGCTAGGATTGAGACAATTCGATGGATGAGGATAAATCAGTTATCCGTCGAGTTATGAAATAATCCAAAAAATAATTGATTTTTATTAACAGTTAATATTCCGGCGGATGATTAAACTCGATGGATAATGAGCATCCGTCGGGATGTAAATTTTGACTTAGCCAAAATTTCATCCAAAGCTAAAAAATTAATTAAATATCTAGCTGCATTACAACTTGCAAAATATCTAAAATAATTCAAGAATAATTAAGCATACCTAACTCACTTACCAACATTGAAAAATGTGGATTCATCAAGTGTCTTGGTAAATATGTCTGCAAGCTATTTTTCACTTGGAACGAAATGCAGTTCCACAGTACCATTTATCACATGTTCCCTTATGAAGTGGTACTTGATGTCTATGTGCTTTGTTCTTGAATGCTGCACTGGATTTTCAGTGATGAAAATTGCACTTGTGTTATCACAGAAAATGGAAATTCTATCCACTTGTAGACCATAGTCCAACAATTGGTTTTTCATCCACAAAATCTGTGCAGAGCAACTACTAAAAACAATATATTCAGCTTCAGCTGTAGAAGTAGAAACTGAATTTTGCTTTTTACTGAACCAGGACACAAGCTTGTTCCCTAGAAACTGACAGGTTCCCGTTGTATTTTTTCTGTCTATTCTACAACCTGCATAATCTGTGTTGCCCAGTAAAGATACAATTATTTAAGGGGGGTTGGATACAATTGTATAAATGTTTCGAACAAGTAATAAAATATAACAGCTTTTTATATATCTGATAAAAACTGTTACAAAATCCTCTCAAGAAATACTGATGTTCTTGAGAGCTGCTAGGTCGAATGATCCTCGAGTGTTGTTCCCTAAGTGATGACCTAAACTGTGTTTATATACTACACAACGACAACAGATTAATCTAAGATATGCATTATTAAAAACTTACTGAACTGATCCATATCTTAAACTAAACAGATAAAGTCCTATATCTCAGACGTAATAGATATCTGCTCCACATTATAAGGAACAGAACAAATCATCTAATGTTGACTTTCTTCAAATACTGATATCATACAAATCTTGATGACATACCAAATCCTGACTGTACATCAGATCCTGATGACATCCGAACAGCCAGATCCTGAGCTTCTTCTGATCATTGAGAATTTAATATGTAACAATCTCCCTCAATGTATGCTTAATGCAATGAAACATAAATTACATTCTCAATTATGCCAAAACCATTCTATAAAATGTACAAGGAGTAAAGTTTACTTCAGTATCTTCAGTATCTTCAGATAACGGACAGTTGTTCCAAGAAAGTTATTTAATCTTTCTTCCTCCTTGTCTCGAAGGACTTTAACAAGCTTTTTCTTCAACTCTCTATTCTCTTCAGTGTCTTCTCCAAGCTGATAGATAGTTGATCTTAACTTAGAAATTGAACTTTTGCTTATCTCAAGATTATCAATCAACATGAAGCTTAAACTGACATCTTCATGATCAGGACTGAAGGATAACTGGGGACTGTTGAGAAAAACTTGTAGCACTGCAGCTCCCTTTTTATCCGCATTTCTTGACCAGTATAAGTTCTGTACTCAGGAATATAATCACCATTATATTTATCATCTTTTGTCATGACTCTTCTTCTGATCATTTCAAGTATCATAGAAGACCAGTTTCTGGTGACTTTGTTCTCAACTATAAGAAGATAGTAAATGTATTTCAATTATGTCACAGTCTTCATTACGAGTTGCTGCAACGTAAAGCTTTTTACTTTACCATCTCTGAAGAAGTACAGAATCTCTTCTCTGACATCATTATCATTAATCTTTCTATGAACAATCTTCACATCTTCAACTTTCTCAAGATGCGAAGGAGAAATTCTTTCACCAAGATTTTCTGTCAGAGTATCTGTATCCAGCAGATCAGATTCCAAGATCTCCATACTGGAATGACCAATGCCTCCTCTGGTTCGAGATTTGATAAGTTTCAGTTTTTCATTGTATACCACCCAAGAAGGCTTCTTGATGGACTTATCAACATCTTCCTATTTTGAGATAGAATCTCTTAACCCAGCTGACACAAATTTAACATGCTTGAATCATTTAGAATAATTGAATACATGGATGTCTTTCCATCTTATATTCTTCTTGCCGAAAGGAGCATCATTTGAAGATAAATCATCAGTCTTCTCTTCTGCTTTATGCCATAACTCCCTCTTTGATTTTAAAACTTTCTGCAAATATTCTTTGCATGCTTGATCAGCTTCCCTTATATTAATCTTTTCTTTTTCATCAGCCTCTGAAATATGAGGAGTGATTACCAGAGAAAAGGCTGACTCATTTAATGCTTTGATTACCTTTTCATCAGAGTTAAAATCAGTTATCAGGTTCACAGCATCAGGATCTATTTTTACCTCAGGATTTGTGTCTGCATCAGGAGTTACATTCTGATTTTCTATATCAGCTTGAACAATGTCAGTGGTTGATCTTTTCTTCCTTGGTATAATCAACTCTTCTAGCTTCTGAACTTCTTTATCTTCTTCATTTCCTTGTACAGGAACATAACCTTCTCTGGATAGAATATTCAGAAAAGTAGAGTTGAATGCAGTCACTTGCCTTGATTCAGAAGTTCTTCCACCTCTTCCTCTTCCTCTTCCTCTTGCTCTCGCAGATCTACCACCTCTTCTTCCTCTTCCTTTAGAAGTCTTAGCTTCAGCTTCAATTTGAGCCAAAAGCTCCTTTTGTTGTATAACTGCTTCTTCAGATGTTAGATCAGGAAATTCTTCAGTTATATACCCAAGAGCACTCCTAGCATTCTTTTGCTCAAACTTCTTGTCTTTGTAGTACAAGACAATCTCTTCACCTGTTTTCTTATGTCTGTAAGGAAAGAACATCCATTTAGCTTCTGCTAAATTTGAGATTATAATATCATTATCCTCAGGAGCACCAGCAGTTGTCTTATGCTTGGCCTTATAAGCACCAGTAGACTTCCTTTGTCCTGAAGAATCATTCTTCTTGGAATGTTGAAGTTGTTGAGCAGTAGAAGCAATTTGAACATCTGTAACTGGATTATTCTTATCACCGCCATCATCAATATCTTTATCCTTTGTCTGAATAGAATCCGGTGTACATTTTGTAGCAGCTATCTTCTCCCCCTTTTTGGCATCAGTATTTGAAAGAAGAGAAAATAGAGCATCCAGTTTGTCACTTATAGAAGAAACCTTGTCTTCCAAGGAGGAAAGTCTAGAGGCCATGCTGTCTTGAGATTTAATACCATCTTTGATGGTATTTTTCACACTTTTGATTTCAGCTGAGTTAGGTGTGTGAAGCAAAAATCCATCAATTTTCTCTTTGACACCGGCATGAGACTTCTTCATTTCATCAAGTTCAGAGTGAATTCCTTTAACATAAATGGTTGAGGCCTTAAGATGCAACTTCAGATCAGGAGTTTGAATTTCATCATAGGCAAGATGAATATTTTGCAGGCCAACAGCAGATGAGATAGAAGATTTTGCGAGTCTCCATTTATAATCCCATTTTGTCTGTCTGAAATACTCAGCATCGGGATTGTAATAAGAAGGATTTTCAGTGAAGTGCGAAGAAGAACCAACATTAGACTTCTTAGATGCATCAATTGCAGACTTAAGCTGAGCAGTATCAGGATCATCGACATCACTATCATTGTCAGAGTCAGACAAGCCATCAGAAAAATATGCAGAATCAGGCAGAATTGCCTTGCCTTAATCCAGATTCTTTGCAAGAGATACATGTGGCTAATGTGATCCTGAAACAGAAACATAGTAACACCTAAATCTCTCTGTTCTTTTCAAGTGATCTCATCACTTCTCACACAATATATTACTTTTAAAGTAATATTATTCTCACAGAAGAAACTTTATAAGTAAAGAAAAACTTATAAGATTCTTGTCTCAAAACTACCTCTCCTTTTGCCAGTACAGGAGACTGCCACTCAAAATATTTTTCATTTTTTTTTATTTTCACACAGTCTCACAGAAAAGCTCAATCACACATATAGCAAAAAAATAAGAGATGGCTGAGAAGAATTGTATGCTTGTCATATAAATAGAGGTAACCTCAAATAAGAGACTATTTATAATCATATAAACATGAGAATATATGAGAAGTTAGCAATACCTGAAGGTGATTCCTCAAGTGGAAGTGATGAAAGTGTAGGAACATACAACACATCGGGATGCTTTTTCAAACTAGCAACTAGTAATGGATCATCAATTGTAGCTAGTGTAGTTGAAGGATGATTCTCAGTAGGAGCTGATGTATCATCAGGATTTGATCTGTCAGGAGAAATTGAAAGACCAGCATCAGTACTTCGAACTGATGGTTCTTGTGGAGTCTGAGACATGTGAGCTATTTCAGCAATGCTTGGTGAAGGTTTTGTATGCTCTTCTCAAAAATAGGATCATCAATGATTGCATCCACTCGTGACAGTATCTCCTGATGAATTTTCTTTTCCTGAAGTAGTTGAACAGAGTTTGCAAGAAGATCACTCTGAGCAATATTAACAATGATTTGTGCAACCTCAGTGTCTACATCTTCCTTTTGAGAAGATAGTTCTTGTGTGACTGGATGTGTTGCAGTTGCTAAATCCCTTTGAGACCTAGGTTCTTGTGTACTAACATCCTTGTTAAGAGGTTGAGTCTTCTTCTTCTTTCTGATATATCCAACTACTTCTTCACTTCTTCTTTTCAATTGGCTCTTTGCAGTTTTCTTGTTTTCAGCAGTTGCTTCAATTACTGGAAGCTTGTCAAGTAGAGCACTAGCATCAGTAGTTAGCTCCTTGATTACAGTAGTGTCAATCAAGTCATCAGGATTTTGATCAATGGAATTCTTGATTGTAGATAAGGATCCTATTGGCATCTAATCATCTGATTCAGAATCTTCTTAAATGATCAGTCTTCTTTTCCTGATTGGAAAGCAGTCTTCTTTCTTCTCACTCTCACTCAGTGAAACTTGTTTAGCTTTCTGTCCAGATGTGACAGATTCCTAAACAGCCTTTTCTTTGTTACAACTGATGTCTTTTGAGAGACAGCAGAGGAGGTTAATTTGGATGCTTGTTATGTTTGCTGTTTGGAAGAAGAAATGCTTGGGTTAGAAACAAGATGGGTGATTTCTTGAGTCTTAGCATCAAGAACTGTGACAGAGGTGCCAGTATCAGGATTTGCAGGCACTTGTATAGGAGTGGGTCTATTTCTTAACTGAAATTGTCTGACCTCTTTAGGAAAAAAGGGTGGTCCTGAAAATTTATTCTTTTCATCCCTTTTGATATGATCAGTGATTGCTTTCTCAAAAATTTGAAAATCAGGGAGTAATTCATCATTATCAAAAAAATCATTAGGGCATAGATAAGTGAAAATCAGTTGTAAAAATATAGTATACCCTATTACTCCTGAAGCATCTGTTATCCTAGCAATTATGAACTAAAATATAGTATTACCATAATCAAAATTACCAGAGTTAAGAAGAGAGTACCCAATTCTCAGGGAAGTGGATGGAAGAGCATCAAAGTTTGTTGTCTTATTCAAGAAACATCTATTGATGCAGTCAAAGAAAAAGTTCCACTCTCTTTTCAGTTTGGTCCTGACCAGTTTTCCAATGGTTTTGATTTCTCCTTGATAGCCTAAAGTCCTTAGCATATCAAACAGTTATTCATTGGTGTGAGTATCAGGAGCACCATCAAGAGCATGCAATCTCAAGGCTTGAAGCAGAATGTCATCATCAACTTCATATCTTTGGTCCTTATACTCAAAATAATAGCCAGTATGTGTTGAATTTACCATTATCGTGTTCCATACCTGCATGACAGCCCTGTATGACACCTTAACAGGATTTGTGAGAGCATGCCCAATTGGACATAGAAGGAGAAAATCGTGAATATCATGAAAAGATGATGGTAGTTGCTGATGTGTAAGCAGAGCTAAGTAATTGTTAGTACCAAATGTGTTTCCATGAATGATCGTGGTTTGACTGAAGAGTGGTGAAACTTCAGAAGTTGTCATGATATGAATAACTTGTACGAGAGAGTAAGTATGAGATGTGTGCAGTGAAACTATGTGTATGATAAATTGTGTCACATAACTTCTTCTGGTTTTATAGCTTCACTATTCAGAAATATATTTAAAATACTTGTATGAAAAAGGTAACCTAGCGAATTTTACTTCGAATAGGAAACAATATCTGAGTAATTGATTTTGATGTTGGAGGAAATTGTGGAAATAAATACAAAATACATACAGTTATATCAAGACATGACTGTAGAAATTTATTTATCTGATCATCCACCATTAATCATTAATTAAGTGGGACACTTAATTGCAACAGTAAAGCTTACTCAGAGATTGATTAACACTAATAATCTGAATTAGAACGTGCTAACCTGTCGTCAGGATTTGAGACCTTTCTTCTGTCAGGATTTGACTAACTCAGGATATGTCGATTCAAATTTAACATTTGTTTGTCAAAGCATCACATATTATTAGCAACCACAATTTTAATCAAAACATTCATCAAGAATTACAATTCAAGTAGATGAAGTAAAGATTAACAATGATTCAATGAAAACATTCACATGCACATAATACGAGATAAACAAAGACTAAATCTTGCAATCAAATGACTTTTCATTAATATATCAAAAGAGTACATTTTATGAAATTTGTAGATTACATGCAAAAGATTACAAGATAATCCTTGTCTAAGATGGTGAACACCAACAGCCTTGGTCTAAGAAGCCTGACAAAGCTGATGGTGAAGAGAAGGATGGATGATGTTTACTTCTTCTTCCTACTTTCAACAAAGAGAACAGCAAGATGAATGATTTTCTCCTGCTATTTAAGATTATGGAGATGGAATTCTCTTTAGAAAAACAAAAGATCATTTTTGATGTTGTCTGGAAGTTGAATCCAGATGTCGTATGGAATGTTATTGATGGGATATAAAGTCTGGATTCCATTTTGAAAAATGGTCACAGTACTTGTGCCATAGCAGTAAAACCAGCTGGGGTTTACCATTGTTTGAGAGAAATGAAAGAATGTGTTTTTACTGAAGGATGAGCAGTCATTTAAATAACCAAGAGAATATCAAGAGACTAAGAGACTGAAGAGTTAACTTAATGAATTAACCAAAAGATTTCTTTTTAAGGCGCGTCTCCCTAGACCGATGTGTAATGATGACAATGATATATTTATTCGGATATGCACAATTAACAAATAAATTTACTTAATTTATCACGCATATAAAATAGAATACATCAAATATTTATGACTTAATATCTAAAAATCACGGCATTTAGGACATACAGGATTTGATCAATATACATCAGAATTTGATCAAATAGATAAAATAAAAATTTACTTGTCCCAATTAACCATACCAAGTTCATTCACAAGCTTTGTAAATGTTGCTTCAGGTAATGGCTTTGTGAAGATATCAGCCAGCTGCTGTTCAGTAGGAACAAAATGAAGCTCTATGGTTCCTTCCATGACATGCTCTCGTATGAAGTTATATCTGAGACTGATGTACTTTGTAAGAGAGTGTTGCACCGGATCATAGCACTAGCACTTTAATTATCACAATTAATAGGAATTTTTTAGAATGATAATCCATAGTCCATGAGCTGATTTCTCATCCATAACAACTGAGCACAGTAACTCCCAGTTGCAATATATTCAACCTCAGTAGTTGAAGTAGAAATAGATTTCTGCTTCTTGCTGAACCATGAGACTAATCTACCTCCCAAGAAATGACAACTTCCTAATGTACTTTTCCAGTCTATTTTGCATCCAGCAAAATCAGCATCTGAATAACCACATAATGCAAAATCAACTTCTCTTGCATACCAAAGTCCAAGAGAAATAGTCTCCTTGAAGTATCTGAAAATTCTCTTTACTGCAATAAGATGTTGCTCCCTTGGATTTGCCTGAAATTTTGCACACAAACAAGTGGCAAACATATTGTATGGCCTGCTAGTAGTTAGGTAAAATAGAGATCCAAACATACCTCTGTAAGTTGTCACATCAACTACTATACCTTCATTTGGATCAAGTTTTGTAGCAGTTGACATAGGAGTACTTGTAGTTGCACTTTCTTGCATATTAAATCTCTTCAGTAGATTTCTTGTGTACTTGGACTGATTGATATAGATGCCATTGTTAATCTGTTTAATCTGCAAGCTGATAAGTGGCATTTTATACCACTTAGAACGTCTTAAAATGGCTTAAATTGGTGTCTTGAAATCAAGTATTTTGTGTATTTGATGCGTTTTTCTAGTGTTTATGCATTTCAGGGTTTTAGTTGCATTTCGGGGGAGGAATCATCAAGAATAAGCCTTGGCATGTGTTCACCATTGCGAGAGGAAAGAAACGGGCAGATTACGGCGAAGAAACGGAGCGAAATCAGAATTTTTCCAGTAAAGGTCTGAGCGCCCGCTCAGCATTGCTGAGCGGCCGCGCAGCAAGCTGAGCGCCCGCTCATCTATGCTGAGCGGCCACGCAGGGTCGGGAAAAAAAACAATTTATTTTAGGACTTCTACTTCTGTTTGGTTTCCACTTCTATGTAATCTGAGTTTTATGGGACTATTATATAAGTAGATTTGAGACGTTTTCACAAGCGTGGATTGAAGAAGATTGTGTTTTTACGCAAGGAGCGAAGGAGATAAGGAAGAAGACCGATTTAGCACACCGCAACGAAGAGGAAGCATATTTTCTTGTGATTCTTGTTTCGTTGTAACGTTGGATGCTAGTTTTCTTGCTTTGAACTTATTTACTCTTGTGACGTACTCTGTTTTAATATAATTAGTTTAGTTATTATTTTCTTGTGTTTGTTTATCATGATTTCATATGAACCCATGATGACGATAAGTGCTATTATGGGCTAATCGTGATCATGGGGTTGCAATGGATTTATTATGGAATTCTTTAGTTAATTGTTTAATACTTTAGTGTGTGATGATTGTATGATATCTAGTATTGGTTGTGCGTATTCGTCTTATGTGCGTCGCGAACATATAAGATAGGGTGTTAATCTCTTGTGAAGCGACGGTGGATCTTGAGATTTAGAACTTGCCATGCTAGCATAGGTTCATGTATGTTGTGCATGATTAGTGGGTAACTCTAACAGTTTTATTTGCCCTATATAATCAAAAGGAATAACTTGTGCTTAAATCGTTGTATTGTCAATTTCTGTAGACATATAGGAACTCAACATAATTGATGACTATTCAACTTCTATCTTAATTGTGGATGTTTGGTAGAATGGTATTAGTACAATGAAAGTTGGCTTTTATCAGTTTCGTGTTATTCGATTAATATCATCACTGTCACATGCTAAAGGTAATAACAATGGCTATAGAAGGAGGTAATAATGAAGTTGTGATCTCATGAGTGTTTTATTATTGATAAATTGAAGTATTAGTTAAGTGGTTAATTAAGTAGTTAATTGTAGTTAATATTTAATCAACAATTTTAAGTGTTAGTGTCTTAACATTGAGAAGTAATCATACATTGGTGAGTGAGTTTAATTAGACAATAATTCAGTCTGAGTCTCTGTGGGAACGAACTAGAAAGTATTCTATATTACTTGCGAACGCGTATACTTGCGTGAATATTAGCGCGTGTTTTCGCCCTAACACAAGCCTAGGAAGTAACTCATCTCTCCCATCATACTCATTTGATATCTTGATTGCATCAACTTTAAAAACTTGTTACACAGTGTTTGATTATGTTGATCCAAAAATGATATTATCAACATAAATTTGAACTAAAAGCAAATCTTTACCTTTATTAAGATAAAACAGGGTTTTATCTATTGTACCTCTTTTGAATCCACTTTCAAGTAGAAAATGAGCAAGGGTTTCATACCATGCTCTAGGTGCTTGCTTCAGTCCATAGAGTGCTTTATCAAGTCTGTAAACATAGACAGGATGTTTAGGATCCACAAATCCTGGTGGTTGTTCAACATATACTTCTTTTTCAAGTTCTCCATTGAGAAATGCACTCTTGACATCCATCTGGAAGACTTTGAACTTCTTGTGAGCAGCATATGCTAAGAAGCTTCTGATTGGTTCCAATCTAGCAACAGGAGCAAATGTCTCATCATAATCAATATCTTCATGTTGAGAATATCCTTTTGCCACCAATCTTGCCTCGTTTCTGATGATTGTTTCATCAGAATCAGTCTTATTTCTAAAGACCCACTTTGTGCCCACAATTGACATATTCTTAGGCCTAGGCACCAGCTTCCACACTTCATTTCTTTCGAACTCATTCAATTCTTCTTGCATAGCCATGACCCAATCTGCATCCTTGAGTGCATCTTCTACTTTATTTGGCTCTTCTTTTAAAAATAGATTATGATATAAACATTCATTCTGAATTGCACTTCTTGTCTTTACACCATCATCAGGATTTCCAATGATCAGATCAGGAGTATGATCATTAGTCCATTTTCTGGCACTGGGAAGTATCCTTCTGGAACTAGATGCTCCCCCTGAATTGTATGCCTCATCAAATACATTTGAGGCTCCCCCTAAATCTGTTGGGTTATTTCCTGATGAATTATTGGGACTTGACTCATGTTCTTATGATGTTGAATCAACATTGGATTGAGAAGAACTTTGAGATGATTCTTCAGTGTTAGTATCATCAGCCGACCTTTGTTGTTGCTCCCCCTCAACTTGTGCAGGCTCATTAGCACAATAATTATCTTCAAAATCTAAAGGAGTGTCAGGATTTGACAGTTTATTAGAGTTTGATCCAGATTCCTACAATGCTTTTTCATTTGCAAAGATTAAACTTTCATGAGTGTCTTCTTCAAAACCAGGAATCTTCTTATCATCAAAAGATACATGGATTGAGACTACTACAGGGTGTGTTCTTAGATTGAACACTCTGTAAGATTTTGATGGTGAGTATCCAACAAAGATTCCTTCATCAGCCTTTGATTCAAACTTTCCAAGCTGATCAGTATGAGTTCTCAAAACAAAGCACTTACATCCAAATACATGAAGATGTTTGAGAGTGGGCTTCTTTTCTTTTAGCATTTGATAAGGAGTAACACCATGTCTATTTATCAGAGTGACATTCTGAGTATAACATGTTGTGTTTACTGCTTCAGCCCAGAAGTAAGTGGGTAGTTTTGCTTCTTCTAGCAGAGTTCTTCCAGCTTCAATTAAGGTTCTGTTTTTCCTCTCAACAACACCATTAATCTGAGGTGTACCAGGAGCTGAGAATTGTTGTTCTATGCCTTTATACTTGCAGAATTCCTCCATCTTTGATTTCTTGAATTCAGTGCCATTATCACTTCTCATGATTTTCACTTTGTGAGTAGATCCATTTTCAATTTGCCTTATGTGGTCCAGAAGAATTTCTGGAGCTTCATCTTTCCTGTGTAGAAAATAGACCCATGTATATCTAGTGAAATCATCAACAATTACAAGTGTGTACCTTTTCTTGTTGATGGACATTATGTTCACTGGTCCAAAAAGGTCCAGGTGCAGCATGTGATATGGCTCAGAGATAGAGAATTATGTTTTGCTTTTGAAAGATACTCTTCTTTGTTTATACTTTTGGCAAGCATCACAAAGACCATCACTTGAGTATAGCATGTTTGGAAATCCTCTTACAAGCTCCTTCTTGGCAAGTTCATTGATTGAGCTGAAGTTGAGATGTGAGAGCTTCTTATGCCAGGTCCAGCTATCATCTACTGATGCCTTAGAGATAAGGCAAGTAGCTTCTTTTTCAAGACTTTCATGTATCCTTGCTTCATAAATGTTACCATGTCTGTATCCTATCAAGATAATTTTCTTTGACTTGAACAACTTCGCAGTGTGAGTCATATAATACAACATGATAACCTATATCAGTGATTTAACTGATGCTCAGAAGATTATGCTTCAGTCCTTCCACCAGAGCTATATTCTCTATTGCTACATTTCTAATTATCAAATTGCCATATCCCGGAGTATGTCCTACATTTCCATCTCCAAAAGATATATCCGGGTCAGCCTTCTTCTCAAATTCCGACATCGGGGATTTATTTCCAGTCATGTGTCCTGAACATCAACTATCCAAGACAAGTGTATTTTTCTTGTTACCCTGCAATTAGAAGAATAATTAATTAGAAGGATTTTTAAGGACCCACACTTGTTGGGCCCTCTTTTTGGATAACTTAAGCCTTTGTGTGTCAGGAGTACTCTTGACAGTCTTTTCTTTGCTAGGATTTGTCTTGTCAGAAGCAAGTTTAGTAAAATCAACAAAACTAATCATACAAGCAACTTTATTAAACTTAGGCAAAGGTTCATAGTAATTGTGATACAACTTGTGATAAGAACTACAAGTATAAATTGAATGCCAACTACTACCACAATGAAAACAAGGATTTTGTGGTTTATAAAATACTGATCTACCCCTAACATCAGACTCAGGAATAGCAGTTTTCTTTTTCTTATTCCTCCTGCAATCAATAGCAAGATGATTAGTATTTCCACAGTTAAAACAAGTTTTCCTAGGAGCATTGGGAACAACCTTGTAATTTGAATCCTTAGAAATACCTTGCTTACCATTCCCGTTTCTTTTAGGACTCTTTACTTGAGGTTTGTCAGTAACCTCAGATATTATCTTTTTTCAATTGTCTTATTGTCAAAAGTCCTATGTTCTTTTCTTTCTTAACAGACCTAATGGTTTCCTTGCTTTTCTTTCTTTGAGTTTTATCACTTATCAGTTTTTCTTGTGATATTGATGTTGAACCCTTTTCAAAAGTGGATTTGGGTTCATCAGCTTCTGATGAAATAAACTTAACAGGAGTTTTAAGAGAAATTTTATTTTCATTGTCAACATCCTTAATTCCATCTTTATAGCCTAGGCATTCTTTCCAGTTTTTCTTTGAGATCATCTCATGAACCTTTTTGCCTGAATCAGTCCAGGCTTTAAGGGTTTTTCTCTCATTTTCTAGATCCTCTTCTATCATACTGTATCTAGAATCAAGAATATTAACTGTATGTTTAGCTCTCTCACATTCTTTCTTCAAATCTATCTGATGAATTAAGTCAGACTTTAACTGATCATTCCTAGATTTCAAGATCTTAATTTCAGTTATAAGTCAATCATTTTCTAAGGTCTTATTCTTAAAACTACCATACAAAGATTTAAGAATAGATTTCAATTCAGATATATTTTCAGTATCAAAAGAGAAGAAAGGAGTTTGTACCTTAGGCTCGGAAGCAACAGGATCATCAAGACTGGCCATCAGTGCATATCATGTGTTTTCATCTTCAGAGTCTAAGGAGTCCATCCAATTCTTGCTTGAAGTGATCAAGGCTTTGCTCTTCCCTTTATCATGCTTTATTTTCTTACACTCTGAGGCAAAGTGACCAGGTTCATCACAGTTGTAACACTTGATCTTTATCATGTCTAGCTTCCCAGCTTTAGAGTCATTTCCATCTTTTCTCCCAGATGACTTCTTTTCACCTCCAGTGAACTTCTTCCTGAAGCTTATGTTGTTCCTAGACTTCCTGAATTGCATTCTCCTAAAGCCCTTAACCAGCAATGCGGCCATTTGCATGACATCATAATCTGTCATGTTCTCATCAGTTTTAGAATCAGTATCATCATCAGGATTTGATGATGAATCATCAGTATCTGATTCTGGCAAATTGTTCTTCTTTCGTACAGCTCCACCAGACTTTTCTTTTGAAGCTTTATCATTCACTTTCAAAGCAACAGATTTCCCTTTGTTGCTTTCCTCTCTCCTTTGCTGAACCTCCAAATCACGAGTTCTCAGCGTGCCATAGACTTCATCAAGAGTAATTATGTCCAGATCATACTGATGTCATATGATTGAAGTCTGAGTCTCCCATTCTTCACTCAAGGCTCTCAGAAACTTGGTGTTTGAGTCCTCTCGATCATACACCTTTCCTACCGAAGATAAATTGGTGAGCAGGGTCAGAAATCTGTCATAGATGTCAGTGAGACTTTATCAGGCTTGGCCTCAAAGTGTTCACATTCTTGATTCAGAACAGCCCTTCTGTTCTTCTTGATGGCAATGGTTCCTTGACATTAAGTTTCAAGAGCATCCCAGATTTCTTTGGCAGTCTTGTAGGCTATGAACCTGTTTGACATCACAGAATCAAGACTGTTATGCAAAATGTTTCTTACATTTGCATCTTTCAGCACAACTACTTTCTCTTCTGGTGTCCATTCTGTCTTCTCCTTCAGTTGATAGTGTTCAACAATAGTAGGAGTTGCAGGTACCAGTTTTTTTGGCATGAAGGGTCCATCATTGATTACGTCTAGATAATCTGGATCAGTAGCTTCTAAGTACATGAGCATCTTCACCTTTCATGTTGGATATTCACTCTTTTTCAGAATGGGAATTTTAGTGCTTTCATACTTGTTCAGAGACATGTTTAGATTGTTTCTGATTGTAAATTTATCAGTGTGCTCTGACACCAATTGTTGCCCAGTAAAGATACAATTGTTTAAGGTGGGTTGGATATAATTGCATAAATGTTTCGAACAAGTAATAAAATATAACAGCTTTTTATATATCTGATAAAAACTGTTACAAAATCCTCTCAAGAAATACTGATATTCTTGAGAGCTGCTAGGTCGAATGATCCTCGAGTGTTGTTCCCTAAGTGATGACCTAAATTGTGTTTATATACTACACAGCTACAATAGATTAATCTAAGATATGCATTATCAAAAACTAACTGAAACTGATACATATCTTAAATTAAACAGATAAAGTCCTATATCTCAGACGTAACAGATATATGTTCCATATTATAAGGAACTGAACAAATCCTTTAATGCTGATTATCTTCAAATACTGATGTCATACAAATCCTGATGACATACCAAATCCTAACGGTATATCAGATCCTGATGACATCCGAACAACCAGATCCTGAGCTTCTTCTGATTATTGAGAATTCAATATGTAACAATCTGTATCTGAATAACCAGTTAGATCAAAACCAGAATCTCTAGGGTACCAAATGCCAAGTTTTGGTGTTCCCTTGAGATATTTGAAAATTCTCTTAATAGCTACTAGGTGAGATTCTCTAGGATCAGCCTGAAATCTAATACAAAGATAAGTGGTAAACATTATATCTGACCTACTAGCTGTTAAGTACAGAAGTGAGTCAACCATGCCTCTATAGCTTGAAATATCCACAGACTTTTCAGTAGTGTTTAATTCAAGCTTAGTTGCAGTGGCCATGGGAGTTTTTGCAGATGTACAATCCATTATATCAAACTTCTTTAAAATATCATGAATGTATTTAGTTTGACTAATGAATATTCCATCACTAACTTGCTTAACTTGTAAACCAAAAAAGTAAGTTAGTTCTCCCATCATGCTCATTTCATACTTACTTCGCATCAATTTGGCAAACGTTTTGCATTTTTCATCTGTAGAGCCAAATATAATATCATCTACATAAATTTGAACAAGTATACTAGAGCCATTAACATTTTTAAAGAATAAAATTTTATCAACAGTACCTCTTGTGAAGTGGTTTTCCAAAAGAAACTTTGATAAAGTGTCATACCAGGCTCTAGGTGCTTGCTTCAGTCCATAAAGAGCTTTCAAAAGATAGTAGACATGATTTGGGAAATTTGGATCTTCAAAACCAGGTTGCTGACTAACATAGACTTCCTCCTCCAAATCTCCATTCAAAAAAGCACTTTTGACATCCATTTGATAGACCTTGAAATTGGCATGAGCTACATAGGCTAAGAAAATTCTGATGGCTTCAAGTCTTGCAACAGGAGCAAAAGTTTCATCAAAATCTATTCCTTCTTGTTGACAATAGCCCTTAGCAACCATTCTAACTTTGTTCCTTACTACTATGCCATTTTCATCCATCTTATTTCTGAATACCCATTGGTGTCAATTGGATTCTTTCATTTTGGCTTGGGTACCAGCTTCCATACCTTGTTCCTTTTAAATTGGTTTAGCTCCTCCCGCATAGCTAAAATCCAATCAGGATCCAACAAAGCTTCTTCTACCTTCTTTGGTTCTTTCTTAGATAGGAAGCTGCTATATAGACATTCTTCTTGAGTTGCTCTCCTTGTTTGAACTCTAGAAAATGCATCACCAATGATAAGCTCAAAAGGGTGATATTTAGTCCATTTTCTTTATTGAGGTAGATTAGCTCTAGATGAAGAGGCCCCATTGTTGTCTTGATTTGTGACTGAGTTTTGATTATTAGAAACTTCCCTTGAGTTTGTGAATCCATGATTTGAGAAAGGGGAACTTTCTGTAGGTGATCTATTCTGACTTTCAGCTTCTCTTAATGTTCCGACGGATGATCCACTTTGTGTCCCGACGGATGAAGCTGACTGTCTCCCGATGGATAAGGCAGATTGTCTCTAAACGGATGAAGCATTTTGCAACTCGACAGATGTTGAATTATGTACTTCATCAGTTGTAGATTTTTCTGCATTATCCTTATTCACTGTTTCTTGATCACTTTCATCATCACTGTCATCACTAACCATCTCCACATTTTCAAACTTGTGGCTTTCATGGCAATCTCCATCTTGCAGTCCTTCAATCTTTTTGTCATCAAACACAACATGTATTGATTCCATAAGAATGTTGGTTCTTAAATTGTAGACCCTATATGCCTTTCCCACGGCATATCCAACAAAAATTCCTTCATCTGCTTTAGCATCAAACTTCCCATGATGATCAGTTTGATTCCTCAAGATATAACATTTATAGCCAAAGACATGATTAAAATTTAGAGTTGGTTTCTATTCTTGAACAATTGGTAGGGTGTCATACACTTTGCTTGATTAACCAAAGAAATATTCTGAGTGTAACAGACAGTATTTACAGCTTCAGCCCAAAAATATGTTGGTAACTTTGATTCTTCAAGCATTATCCTTGCAGCTTCAATAAGAGATATGTTCTTTCTTTCCACTACTCCATTTTGTTGTGGAGTTCTTCCTACAGAAAACTCATGCATAATCCCATTCTCTTCACAAAATGATCTCATCACAGAATTCTTGAACTCAGTTCCATTGTCACTCCTAATTCTTCTTACTTTAAAATCATGATGATTGTTGACTTGCCTTATGTGATTGATGATGATTTCACTAGCTTCATCTTTAGACTTTAGGAAATATGTCCAAGAGAACTTTGAGAAATCATCCACAATTACTAGGAAAAATCTTTTCCTTGAGATGGACAACACATTGACTGGTCCAAATAGATCCATGTGTAGCAATTACAAAGGTTCTTCAATTGTTGAATCAAGCTTCTTTCTGAATGATGCTTTGATCTATTTTCCTTTCTAGCAGGCATCATACAATCCATCCTTAGTAAACTCCACTTGAGGAATACCTCTAACTAGTTCTTTCTTGACAAGCTCATTTATGGTCTTGAAGTTTAGATGGGATAGCTTCTTGTGCCATAGCCAACTTTCATCTAGACTTGCTTTATTGAGAAGACAAGTGATAGATTCTGCATTAGATGAGTTGAAGTCAGCTAGATACACATTTCCTTTTCTCACTCCAGTGAGAACCACTTTGTTGCTCCTTTTGTTTGTCACAACACAGGCTTCTGAATTGAAGGTTACTGAATTGCCCTTATCACAAAGCTGGCTGATGCTCAACAAATTATGCTTGAGACCATCCACTAGGGCAACCTCTTCAATGATGACATTGTCTTTTAAAATCAAGCCATATCCCACAGTATAACCTTTGCTGTCATCTCCAAAAGTAATACTTGGGCCAGCTCTTTCCTTGAACTTTGTAAGCAGGGTAGAATCTCCAGTCATGTGCCTTGAACAACCACTATCCAGGTACCAAAGATTTTTTCTGTTTCCCTAACATCAAAACTAAATCAAGTTGATTTTGGTACCCAAGTTTCCTTGGGTCCTGCCTTGTTAGCTTTCTTCTTTGGTTTCTTAGGTTTAATTTCATTTGACTAGGGAATTTTTGATTCATCCTTAGTCATTTGAGTTGGACCTTTGAAACCAGTCATTAAAACAGAATTATCATGCATATTTTGATTAACAGGAAAAGGCATGCTATTTGCAAACATATTATTCAAGTAAGGCATGCTAAATGACATTTATGGCATACTATATGTAGCATAATAAGGATTATGTGCAAATGGCATATTAGCAAATTGTGCATTCATATTTTGAGTAGACATAACACTCATAGGCATGGTAGGCATAACAGTCATGTTGGAAAAAGAGGGAGCACATACATAGGAGTAGGCATGGAAAGTTTGCAATTAACAGACAGGTGATAAACACTACCACACTTAACACAGATTTTTCTTGGTGCATGTAACACCCCCAAATCCGGGGTCGGGGATTCGGGTTGTCACGAGTTCCATTTCCCTTATCAATACTTAATCTTAACAGTCAACCAACTACTGAGTACTGTGACCCCACAATATACACACACACACCACAAGTTATAGTCTCAGAGATGAATACCCAAAAAAATAACACAAGTCATTTTATTCCACATAATAAGCCATTACACCTCAAGAAGGTTCTGAATAAATTTACATTTCTTTGCCATTATTACAATTCATATTATACATAAGTCTGGTTTATCAATAGTTGAAAACCTAGCCTATTGGTAGCTCCTACCTCAGCTACGGCGACATCAACGCTTCCAGAAAATTGCGGAACATTTTCTAACCGCTTGCGAATTGGAAGCTTGGTCCTGTTCATCTTGTCTATCTGATGTTGTGTGATGAAAGAAGAAAGCAAGGGTGAGTAACAAGCCCACCAAAATAATATGTATAATGATTTACAATATATGAGCATTCTCATAGTACTCATGAAAGTCTTGGTCAAGAAGAAATGAACCATGTTTGATATCTTACCGCGACCAAGTCGCAAAATATTCAGTATATATGTATATATACTTTTCAAAATCTTGGAAGTCCTCTTCCATGCATAATATACACAGAGTTCCAGTTTATAACTGTAAAAAAAAATATCGTTGCAAGGTGATCTCATATATCTAACCTTGTCTCAACATTTTTCTGAAAATCTTTGTCATGCATAAGATAATCATTTACTAGATATAAGTTTAAAAGATGAAGTTACAAGATACTTCAATATACTTATATCTTTTCCGAATACTACTTGAACTACCACCGTTCAAGTTATAATTAGTTCATCCCATAGATTAAGCTACAAGACAAAACTTGTATAGAATCAATCTTTAAAATATCATCAAAATAAAATGAAGTTACGAGATACTTCATTTGATGCAAACATCATTTTGAAAGCTTGACCCTGCCAACACTCAACAATCGCCCAACCGTAGCCTTTCTATCGAGGTGCTCTGGGTAGTGTTGCAGGAATATCCAACTGGATGATGAACTCATTACGGGAGTTTGTCGCGCCAGGAAGACCAATTACGATGATCAGTCGCGGTAGTACAACCCCACCATTTTCTACATGTAGAGGAGAACCTGTCGGATTTACTTGTCAACCGAACACTGGACTCCTAAGGAATGGACCGTCTTAGCGGAACTTCCGGGCCATTTGGGCCAATATAATAAGGCTGGGCCGGCGCCACTCGACCATTTATGCCACTCCTAGTTCAGATGAAATCCATGACTCTGAAACGTAAAGCTCATTCCCCTTTTCCCCAAGTAGAAACTTGTTGATACGACTCCACCAAGAAGACATATCTAGTTGGAAAGGAGAACTCACTGATATTTCCCAGGCGATGCCTGTTAATGGATTAACTTGTTCCAGGAATTTTACTTCCCGAGTGTTGGGTAAGTAATCAAAAATTCTTTTATCAAAATAGCAACCTTGTTGCGAATATACAATACACCACAGAGCTGGATCCCTCAGGTTTTGAGCGAGTATCTAAATCCCCTTCGAAAGGAGGATCTTAAATATAAAAATGAGTTTTGGGATCCGCTCTAACTTTTAAAATCATTTTGAAGACTCGCAAAACATTTTTAAGAATGTTTGGAGTGATGCTGATTTAATAAAATAAATCAGTCCCAATATATTAGAAAATATCTGAATATATTATTTAAATAAATTTCCCATAAAGAATAATCTTTATAAAAATAATTGAAGTAAAAGTTGTAACATTTATACTTGAAATGAATATTAAATAACCAAAGATATACTTATACGAAAGTAATATCTTTATTTGAATAATCAAAAGCAAGTTTGATTATCGACACATTATTCTTTTATAAAATTAAGAATAATAATTAGTAAATAATCGGAGTCATAAGTCCTCGAATGAATATTCAAAATAATATTCATTAATAAAATAAAGTTATCAAATAAACCTTATTTGATTCATAGTTTTAAAAACTATTCATATATATATAAATATATATATATTATACTCGAGAGCATCGACTCCCGGTTTTAGAAAATGTTCACCTCTGGGTCCCCTAAACTAAGGATATATGCAATTTACCGCTTATCTCTAGCATAGGTATTATCAACTGAATCAACAGATATATGTATCAAGATTACGAAACAGGCATGCATATATACCATATCACATGCTACAATATATCGCAAGAATTTGCTAAATAACCATTATGCATCTATCACAAGATAATGCATATACATATGTATACATCACAACAACAGTATAACGGGTAGAAAACTTGTCTGAGCGACTGGGGGTTACAAATGGCTTAGGACGAGTCTGGTAACCTATAAACAACATATAAGTTGGAATTAAACCAAAGTCGCTTATGAATCTATACTTTAACCAATTAGACCCTAACGTTCGCTTTTGCGCTTAACGATTCACTTAAATCGCTCGAGTACCCTCGACTCCACCATTTTTAATAAATTAACCATTAAGGGTTTTAAGGAGATTCTTTCGCGAGTGCCTTACAAACTGCATAATACACTTCACATAAATGTTTCTTACTCCAATTAGTCCTTTAAGGTATTTAACCTATGTTTCAAAGTAAGGTGAGTGGTAACGGTTCGTTCGCGAAACGCCGTTACTTAAAACGGTTGTTTCTCCTAAACCGTATATCAGATTCAAACGAACCACATATCAAAACGAAGCTCGTAACATGAACTATCTAATCATGGCAATGGTCAAAACCTAGCAGTTAGTTCACGGGTCCTAATGTTAAGAACAAAAACAGCCTAAAGTAAATCGGACATTACAACGTTTACGCGATTAACCAAATTTAAACCACTCCAAATCATCTCACAATCATCTCACAATCAACATCCCAACCAAAACTCTATTCATACTACATCATAACAGCCCCAAAAACTTCACATTATCAATTTATACTATTCTTAAACATGAATTTAAACTACACTTAAGTTCATTAATCAACAATCCAAGAACTACCACTCCAAAAACTTTACAAAACCAACTAATCTCTACATTCACAACAAGCAAGCCTCTCATGAATTATAACAACAAAACTAAACCTAATTACTCAAATAAAGTTAGGGTTTGGAGGGGTTATACCTTCCTTGGAGAGTGGAGAATCAATAAGGAAGCTTTAATTAACCACTAGTTATCTTTACTAAGCTTGAATCTTGAAGAAAACATAAGAAAACACAAAGTTAGTTCTTGAAAACACTATTTACCAAGAACTTTGATGAATTGATTAGCTATGTAAATCATGGAATCTTGAGCTTTAACTTATGGCTCATCTAAGTTATGAATTATGGAAGCTAAAGAAACAAACCTCTTGATTTTTGAAGGTGTGTAGCTAGGGTTTTGAAATTTCTTCCTTGGTTTAAGAAGAAAAAGCTGAGAGCTTTTGTTCTTGAAGAAGAGAAGTCAACTTCTAATTTTGATGAAATGAATTGTTTTGGCTTGGTTGATTGCTTTTGATTTGTTTTGTTACCTTTTTACCATGGTAATTTTTGTGTGGTTCTAATTCAACCAACAACACACTTTGCTCGGTCATGCTTATGTCACTATGTGATGTCACCCTCCCTCCTTTGTCCTCTTCTCATTGGTTTGATGACATCATCCCCACTAATCTCTTTAATTAGCTTCTAATTACTTGGCTAATGACCGCTGATCTGTTATACGGTTCGCTTAACTTTCGTTTTCGTTTATCGTTTGAGGGATCATACCCGGGATCTTATTACTTGGGTTCTCTTAACCTTTCTCAATACATTATATTCCTTTTATGATCCTCTCTTACAATCCTTGAATTTAAATCCTTTTTATCCTGTTACCTTATACTCAATTCTTTCGATATCTGGAGGATTTTCGGGAAAAATCAAAGTGTTCGGATTTGGATTCTGACGATCTTTACATACACTTATATACCACATAGAGTACTAATAATATCCCAGAAGATCAATAAAAGAACCCCTTCATAGTGTGGCATGAAAAGTTTTCTTAATCAGCAAAACACTATTCATAAGGGTTTCAAAAATTCCAAAAATTGGGGTTATTACAGTGCATATTTATCAGGTGTGTAGTTGTTATGCTTGTTAATTCCTACTTTCCCATTTCTACTGTTTTTCTTTTTAGCTTCTGTTTTAACCTCAATCTTTTCGAATCTGTCATTCAATTGCTTGATGGACAGATGACCAATATTAACTTTCTTCTCTTTCTTCACTTGACTTGATTCTCTTAGAACAAAATTTTTGGAAACTGATCCATATTTCTCATTCAGCTTGGCAAGCTTAGCTTTGCTCACAGGTTTACTCACAACCGACGGATGTGGCATTTTGTCACTCGATGGATAATCCTTTTGATTATCTGACAGATGATTTTCATCATCCGTCGAGTCCACATCTGTCAACAATCCTTTAACCAAGTTGGATTCCAGCTTCTCCTTACTTTTTTTCCAGGCTGCATCACAAAAGGACTCAATACCTTGAACTTTAGTGATTTGAGCATGGACATCTCTGGATGATTACCATGCTTTAATCACTTCATGTTCTCGTTCAAACTGCTTCTTTAAGATCTCTTCTTTCTTCAAGGACTCGGTTAATTTATCCTTAGCAATCTTACATTCAATTCTCAATTTTTCAAATTTAATAAACTGAGACTCTAGCACATTATTCCTCTCACTTAAAAACAAATGATTTTCTTTAATTTTAGCATTTTCCTTAGTAAGGGACTTAAGTGTAGCACGCAAGTGATATAATTCTGTGGACATGTCATTTATTGCATCATTATACTCAGCTTTAGATAAATGTGCTAGGTTAGTGGTGATTACCTGATTACTTGAAGAACTTGTTTCTGTTTCATCAGACTTGGCCATCAGGGCTAGATTGACATAGTTTATTTCTTCATCTTCATCCAAACCATCTACAGTCCAGTCATTCTTCTGTGTGATGAAAGCCCTTTCCTTTTGTTTGAGCAACTCAAAGTATTTCTGTTTATAATCAACAGGCTCAAACTTCTTCTTGCTAGAATCAGACTTTCTACATTCACTTACAAAATGCCCTGCCAAGCCATATTTGAAACATTTGAATTTGGATTAATCCACCATGTTTCTACTTGGCTTGGCTGCTCCAAAATTCTTTTTGAATTTGAGCTTGGAAAATCTTCTGGATAGGAATGCTAGATGTTCATCAATATCATCCATGTCATCTTGGCTCAAATGATCTTCATTTTCAACTACCAGTCCTTTGCCCTTGCTTTCACATGCCTTTGATGTAGACTCAACAACTTCTACCTTCATCTTTTACTCCTTCTCTAACTCAGCAACCAGTGTTATGGACTCTCTTTTCTTCCTTCCTTTCTCCATCCTCTCATCTTGCTCTATTTCAAGCTCATAAGTTTTTAGGATGCCATACAGTCTCTCCAAGGTGAACTCCTTGTAATCCTGTGAATTTCTCAATGAGACTGTTATTGGCTTTTACTCTTTTTGAAGAGATCTAAGGAACTTGAGATTAGAGTCTTTTGTTTGATAGAATCTTCCATGCAACTTAAGAGCATTTAGTAGCTTTTGAAATCTACTAAAAATGTCAGTGAGAGACTCACTTTCTTCACAGTGGAAGTGCTTATATTGCTGAATTAGCGGCTGCATCTTATTCTCCCTTACTTGCTCAGTACCATCACAAATAATCTGGATTGTGTCCCAAACCTCTTTAGCTATTTTGCAGTTAATGATGTTATCAAACATATCACCATCAACTCCATTGAACAATATATTCATGGCCTTCTTGTCTTTCCTGACTTGCTCAATATTAGGATCTGACCATTCATGCCTAGGCTTGGGAACAAATGGCTCATTGCCTGTTGCAACTCTCATTGGTACATGATGACCTCTTTCTATGCAATCCACATAGGCCTCATCTTGGGAAAGAAGATGTAGGTGCATTTTCACCTTCCAGTGTTTATAATTATCTTTGTCCAGAAATGGAATTTTGACTCCAACATCCTTCTTGTTCATCTTGCTGTTTCTTGTGATCTTTACACTCTTTGTACTTCAAGAGCTTGCTCTGATACCAATTATTATTCCCTAACAATACAACAAGAATTACAGAAGGGGATTGAATGTAATTATGGCTACTTTTTCAAGATTTTAAAATAGTTCTTACTTGATAATATATAAGTGTTTGATTTGCAGAGTGCGGAATGAATGATTTATATGAATCAAAACACAAAGTAATAAAAACACAGGCTTTTAAAACTTTCTGGTGGATTTGAAAGTATCCACCAGATATATATATATATATATATTTATATATATATATATATATATATCGAATGAGAACCCTGTGAAGTTTGAATAACTCACAGTTGCTTACAAGTAGAACAACTAAACTTACAGAGAAATGCTACAGAATACAACTTGAAAATATTTCTCTGAAAATGTGTGTGCTTAGTTTTTTTGTTCTACTAGCTACACTTGGTTTATATATCAATAAGTTTACATGACAATAAGACAATATAATAAAACAAAACATATCTAGTCTAACTCCATGCTTCTTCACTACTCAAACCATGTATCGCACATATAGAAAAACGTATAAATCAGAAAAATGGAGGAATCATAACCATAACTTGAAAATCAAAGCTTTATAATATGGTTGCTAGCAGTTGCTCCTCAGTGTATGAAGCACTCTACCGGTATCCACCAAGAATGATCCTCTTTGATAAAGCTTTTTATAAAACCAAGCTTTTATAAAAATGGAGTTTTGGGAGAGAGAGAGGGGGGAAGAAGATGGAGACTAGCTCTTCTTAGGATTTTCACAAAACCAAGTGTATCTTTAGAATGAGCCATCTCATTCTATTTATAGGGCTCTCCTAGGGTTGTTTTTATAATATATCAATATATATATATATTAGCCCCACATTTTATCTTTATAAAATGCTTTAATAATAATTAAAACTATTTTAATCATTATTTCTTTTTCTAAACTATTTAGAAAATAATTCTCTCTCTCATTATTTCATCAAATAAAATATTCTTTTAAGGTTCAATATTATGCCGGTATTAGAAATAAATAATAATAAACTTTTATTAATTATTTATATGAATACTAAAATTCATTAAATATAATTAACTGAATAATTATATTTATTCTACATCGCGAGTGATGCTTCTCAACATATCGCGACTATCCGGATAATATGAATTCACTGCTTAGAATACCAAGAACCTGTCACTGACTAGTTACCGTACAATGAATTCCTTCCACCCTTACAATATCCCGATTAAATACAAGGCATGGATCTCGTGTCAGGCCTATCAAATTTAATCATATGATTTCTTATTCATAATGCAAAGTTCATATTAATGCAAATTAGAAACTCCTTTTCTAATTTCATACACTCTGGCCGGAGATTCCAAAACTCGCATACTAAGAATAACATAGGATATTCTCTTCCTAAACTGAAAGGGGTAGATCTTCTATTGACGTTAACTATATCTATACACAAATCCCTATGCCCATAATAGACCTATTGGATGTCCTTGAGACTAAGGACTAAACCAAAGCACAGTTCACTATATACAAGATAACTTTAACGATCTCAAGTCTAAGGACACTTGTACAACTATCACTCAGTGAATAACTATTGACATGTGAGTAATCTCCATTAGTTGTTCCACTTATCGAGTCATCTTCAGTGAACTTATTCCCTAATAAACACCTACATACTAGCTATAGTGTCACCACACAAATGCCTATGAGAACAGACATCCTCCTGAAGGGAGCAAGCATAGTATGTACCAATCTTTGCGGATCCACTAACATCCGATTAGTTATCATATGATCAGGAACTGTTTAAGTCTAGAGTTATCATCTTCTAGATCTCACTATTATATTCTCATTATAATTCTAGAAGCTTTACTCTAAACTATGGAGCATCTTATTTAAAACACTTTAAATAGATAAAACCCATAATAAAACCAAAACAAGTCTTTTATTAATTTCAATGAAATCAAATAGGAATACAAGAAAGTTCTTCCTAACTCATCATACATGATTGGATTTAGGACAAACACTTTCAATCTCCCACTTGAACTAAAGACAATCACCCTGGTATCTAATACCCATCTTCTCTTTATGACGATCAAAGTGAATCTGAGACAATGACTTTGTGAGTGGGTCTGCTACGTTGTTATGTGTGTCAACTCTCTCAATCTTGACATCTCCTCTTTCAATGATTTACCTAATCAAATGAAAGCGTCGCAAAACATGTTTGGAATTTTTATGAGACCTAGGTTCCTTGGCTTGTGCTATTGCTGCGTTGTTATCACAATACAACACAATAGGCTCCTCAATGCTAGGAACAACTACCAACTCAGAAACAAATTTTCTCATCCAAACGGCTTCTTTTGCAGCCTCACTTGCAGCTATATATTCTGCTTCCGCTGTGGAGTCAGCCGTTGTAGACTGTTTGGAACTCTTCCAACTAATCGCACCACCATTCAGAGTAAACACGTACCCTGACATGGATTTTCTATTATCACTTTCTGATTGAAAACTAGAGTCAGTATAACCCTCAATTTTTAACTCAGATCCACCACCAAAAACAAGAAAAATATCCTTAGTCATTCGCAAGTACTTAAGGATGTTCTTCACTGCTTTCCAGTGGTCTTCACCTGGATTGGACTGATATCTGCTCGTCACACTAATTGAATAAGCAACATCAGGCCTAGTACATAACATCACGTACATGATAAATCCTATTGCTGAAGCATAAGGAATCTTACTCATACGCTCTCTTTCCTCAGGTGTCTTAGGAGACATCTTTTCGGAAAGGGATACTCCATGGCTCATCGATATGAGACCTCTTTTGGAGTTTTCCATGCTAAACCTTTTAAGCACTTTTTGGATGTATGTACCCTGGGTAAGACCTATCATTCTTCTAGATCTATCTCTATAGATCTTCATACCGAGAATGTAGGATGCTTCTCCCAAGTCCTTCATAGTGAAGTTCTTCGATAGCGATACTTTGAGTGATTGCAGCATCGATATATCATTTCCTATAAGAAGTATGTCATCCACATACAATACAAGAAATGTTACCGCACTCCCACTAACCTTCTTGTAGGCACATGGTTCATCTATGTTTTTGATGAAACCAAACTCTTTGATTGTCTCATCAAAATGGATGTTCCATCTATAAGAAGCTTGTTTTAAACCATATATGGTTCGTAGCAGCTTACACACTAGGTGTTCATTTCCCTTGGAAAGAAAACCCTCTGGCTGTGTCATATACACTTCCTCTTCAAGTTTCCCATTGAGGAAGGCCGTTTTCACGTCCATTTGCCAGATCTCATAGTTGTAGTAAGCAGCAATCACAAGCAAAATCTGAATTAATTTTAACAGGGCTACATGCGAAAAAGTTTCATCAAAGTCAATCCCTTGCCTTTGTCTGAATCCTTTTGTACTCAATAGGCTTCATACCCTCAGGTGCTTCAACCAAAGTCCATACTTGGTTGGTATACATAGATTCCATTTCGGATTTCATGGCACTTTGCCATTTCTCTGAGTCAACTCTACTCATATCCTCATTATAGGTCATAGGGTCGTCATCATCAATGATTTACAAATCATTGTCATTCTCAATGATAAGGCCATAATATCTCTCAGGTTGGCGAGACACTCTCCCTGACCTACGAATGGGTTGTTCCACAGAAGGTTGTTCAGTCTGAACAGGTGTTTCCACTTGAACCGTAGTAGGCGCTTCTTGAACTTCATCAAGTTCAATTTTGCTCCCACTATTTCCTTCAAGGATAAACTGCTTTTCCAAGAAGGTAGCATGTCTGGAGATAAACACCCTATGATCGGTGTAAAAGTAATACCCTAAAGTCTCTTTAGGATATCCCACAAAACTATATTTTACGGATCGAGATTCCAGCTTATTAGGGTCAACTTTCTTGACATAAGCTAGACATCCCCAAATCTTAACGTGTTTATGACTTGGTTTCCTTTCTTTCCATATCTCATATGGAGTTTGAGGAACATATTTGGAAGGCACCTTATTCAGTAAATATGCTGAGTTTTCCAATGCATAACCCCACAGGAATACTGGAAGATCCGCATAGCTCATCATGGACAGAACCATGTCTAACAAAGTTCGATTTCTCCTTTCAGATACCCCATTCAACTGTGGAGTATATGGAGGAGTCCACTGGGAGACTATACCATTTTCTTTGAGATAATCTATAAAATCTCCATTCAAGTATTCACCACCTCGATCTGATCGAAGAGTTATAATACTATGTTTGGTTTGTTTCTCCACTTCATGCTCATATTCTTTGAACTTTTCAAAGGCTTCAGACTTGTGTTTCATCAAGTACACATATCCGAATCTAAATCGATCATTTATGAAAGTAATGAAGTATGAAAATCCACCTATGGCTTGCGTAGATATTGGTCCACATACATCTGTGTGTACCAATCCTAGCAAATCTGCAGCCATCTCTCCATGTCCACTAAATGGAGATTTGGTCATTTTGCCCAATAGACAAGACTTGCATGTAGGATATCATTCAAAATCAAAGGGGTCAAGTAACCCTTCCTTATGCAATGTCCACAGTCTATATTCACTAATATGACCGAGTCTGCAGTGCCACAAAAAAGTGAGATTTTCATCATCCCGTTTTCTTTTATTAGTATGTTCAATTTGTAGTAAATTATGCTCTACGTCACATACATATAGACCATTATTTAAAATACCACTTCCATAAAGAACGTTATCTCTAAGAATTGAACATTTATTATTCTGAATAACAAATGAAAATCCAGCCAAGTCTAACATGGGAATATAAATAATATTCCTCACAATCGAGGGAACAAAATAACAATTATTTAAAATAATAGTCTTGCCCGTAGGCATATGTAAATGAAATGATCCTACTGTTTCAGCAGCAACTCTTGCTCCATTTCCCATCCGTAGAATCACCTCCTCTTCCTCAAGAGTCCTACTTCTCCTTAGTCCCTGCAACGAATTGCAAATGTGAGAACCACAGGCGGTATCTAATACCCACGTAGAAATCTGATTTAATGACATATTCACTTCAATTATGAACATACCTAAAACAGAAATGGTAGTCTCACTACCCTTCTTCTTCTTCAATTTTGCAAGGTAAACCTTGCAGTTCCTTTTCCAGTGCCCCACCTGATTACAGTGGAAGCAAACAGCTTTGCTCTTGGGGTCTTCAGCTTTTGGTGTAACCGGCTTTTTCTCATCTACTTTCTTCTTCATGGAAGGGTTCTTCTTCCTTTACTTAAGATTGGAACCTTCACCAATTAGAAGAACAGAGCTCTTCTTAGAGGGAAAATTCGATTCCGCAGTCTTCAACATGTTGTGGAGTTCATCCAGGCTGACATCCAGCTTATTCATGTGAAAGTTCACAACAAACTGCGAAAACGAACCCGAAAGTGATTGCAAGACCAAGTCTTGAGTCAGTTCCCCATCCATGTTAAAACCAAGTTGTCCAAGACGTTCAATCAAATTGATCATCTTAAGTACATGGTTATTCACAGATGATCCCTCAGACATCCTACAACCGAACAGCTCCTTCGATATCTCATATCGAGCTGTCCTCCCTGCCACATCATACAACTCTTGTTGATGCGTAAGGATAGTGTAAGCATCCATATGATCATGTTGCTTCCGTAGCTCAATGTTCATGGAAGCTAGCATGATACATTGAGCAACATTTGCATCATCTATCCATTTACGATACACAATATGTTCATCATTATGTACATCGTCGGCAGGTTCAGCAGGCTTAGGTGAGTCAAGCACATATTCCAGCTTCTCAACCCTGAAAACAATTCTCAAGTTTCGAAGCCAGTCAGCAAAATTAGGACCAGTCAACTTGTGAGCATCTAGTAAGCTCCGGAGTGATAGTGCAGAAGACATAACGTATATAGTAAATCTGTAAATGATGAACACATAACAACACTTAGCAAATATTCAATTTCATTTCAAAACACTATATGAATCGGGTCTTTATTCATAAGTGGTTCCCACTAGTTTATCTAATTTATATAACCCCCTTAAGTGAAAATTTAAGCATTCATAATGCTAGTGAGAATAGGGATCCTACATTCCATCACACAACCTCGGCTGTAGCACGAAACGTCATGTGATGTTCAATAGGCAGACAACTCTTGTCAATTACATCTTATGTTATTCCTAATAAAACTTTAGCCTCTTGAATAATTGAGTCACGGCTGTAGCACGACAGACTCAAAATTTTAAGTCAAGTCTAACCCAACATTTCGTACAATTGAATCAGTCTCCAACGGCCCACGGCTGTAGCACGTAACGACATTTAGATTCTAATTTAATGTACACATCTCTATGTTATAGACAAGCATTTCTTATTTCGAAATCAAAGCCCTCAGCTGTAGCACGAAACGACAATGATTTACAAATAAGAACTACTTTCTACCATGTTGGAAGGCTATGACCGACACAAGCTCGTTGTGTCATTGGCCAATTACTACTTGATATTATTTAATTTTAGAGGGATTATATTATGTTACAATCATAATCATATTATAAAGAGATTCTTCCTTTTAAATTAAATATTTCAAATCAATAATCGATAATCAGATGATTCCCAGATCGTGGGGAGCATTGTCAAGAGGCGTCACTTAATACCCCTTTCTTACAGATTGAAATCTACTTTTGACAGAATCATCCTTTCTTTCAAAATTGAAAATTCATATTTAATTAAGTGTTTCATAAACACAAGAATCTCATGATTGTATTCATAATATTATTGTTAAGGCAAGAAACGATTCATATTCTAGATTTTCTAGAGCGCACCTTATTTTGATTTAAGTTCACCTAAATCTATCATCGCATGGTAAACATAGGCATATATCTCAGATATAAAAATAAATAACAAGTAAGCATGCAAGTAATATCATGTCACACATTGATATAATGATGTATGGATTTATTATAGCATTTAAAAGCAATTAAAACAATTAAAACAAGCTTTAAAACACATACGGGAATATAAACAGTTCAAAACTTTTATATAAAAAATATTTGACCACTCCATTAGATCCGTCTCGGAAAAACGAATATAACGATATATTGCACGCCCAAAACGGAGTTACGAGACTCCCAAAAAATCAAATTTAATGTGGACAGACGGGCTATAACGCATTACAAGAACGCGTTACAAGGGCTGTAACCAATTCCGGTAATGCGTTACAACACTGTTAAGCCATTAATGTGTGTAACGCATTCCGTGAATGCGCAACAGGGTGTAACGCATTCCCGGAATTCGCGACACCCCCCCCCCACGAGTACGCCTCACGCGCACATGCCGACCATTGCTTGCAGTTCAGTTTTTTTTTCTTTTCTTCCCTGCCGTTGCCAGTTCACCTTTCTGCCGTTTCAAAAAAAAAGGGGTAACCCCTTTCCTTTACTCCCTCACTTAATAACTTTTATTAATATATTATTATTTTAATTTTACTATTAATAAATTAATTAACATTTAATTAATAAATTAATAAAAATCAAAATAATATAATTTCTTAAATCAGGCAGTAGCAGAAAATTATCAGATCAGCCAGGGTCCTTGTGCAAATTTTAATCATATTTTTATTCACATGCATAATTATTTCATGAATTTTAGTTAAAACAATTTTTAAAAATTCATAACAAATAATCTATACATCACAAAATAATGAAAAAAATACCTAGATGATCTACAACACTTGTAGAACCCAGATAAGTAGTCAAGATCTTATGCAAAAATTATTTCGAATTAATTTATAATTAAATCTAAATAAACATGCAAAAATCATAATAAATCCATTCATGCATATAAAAATCTGAAATTTTTTATATGAATCTCTATATGCAGAACCTAGCTCTGATGCCATTGAAGGAATTTACGGATGAGCGAAAGCGTGATATAACAATTGATCCGTAAAAAATCATGTATCGCACATATAAAAAATGTATAAATTAGAAAAATTAAGGAATCTTAACCATACCTTGAAAACCGAAGCTTTATAATATGGTTGCTAGCAGTTCCGGCATCTTTGAATATCTTCATAATAGCATGGAAATGGTAATGCTTCTTTGTTCTCAAATTCCTGCTTAATAGGCCGCCACATTCCTTTTGCAAACACCCAACACATGTGACTGTGTTGTCACTGTCAACATATATTTAAATTTGATCATTCGTCGGGTACATGCTTGTCATCCATCGGGTAGCTTTGTTGATCATCCGTCGGGTAGCTATTTGTCATTTGACTTCATTTCACTTATACAGAATTACAAGACATCTCATATTTATAATTAATCAACCTATTCTGCATATCCACTAGTAGTCAACATGACTCATATGCTCATACGAATTCTATACAAAGTTGTTTGCAGAAATGTGCTACAATACTTATTTTTACATAAGTTACTCACCCGGTGGATGTCAAATCGTCATCCGTCGGGACTATATTAAATCATCCGTTGGAACTATATTTGATCATCCGTCGAGTGCTACAAAATTCATTAAGTTAAATCTACTAAAGTGTTTTTTTTAATTTATCATCAAGTTCACAACATATTCGTAACAAATGGTCCCTGAACCTGTTAAAGTACAAACACAGGAACACTAACAGAGACCTTCCCATGTTGAGACCATTTCTTTTGTACCATTAGCTGTTAGGAAGCTAACCACTTCATCCTCTCAAAAGGATGAAGTGAGTAAAAAGAAGAGAAAACACGCACATTGTCAATTATAAACGAGAGTGGTGAGGAACAAACAGAACCTGAGTCACCATTGGTCAAAAAGACAAAGAAGGTAAAACAAACTGATCTGACCACTCAAGCCACCTCTACATCCTCTCAATAGGATGTAATTGTAAAACAGGGACAAGAACAGACTCTAGGGGAATCCTCTCAACAGTGTGTCTATATTGAAAAGAGCACTCTCCTTAGTGCACCCTGTAAAGAGTCTGCACAAACACTTTAAGCAATTCAAGTATATGGAAGGAGGAATAAGGATGGCACAGACAAGGAGAGCATATCTCTTGAAGTTTCCTCATTTACTCAGGGAGAGATGCCAACACTTAATGCTAACATTCAAAATTTTATATCTCAAATTTCTTCTTCAGGCAAAGAAACTCTTGATTCTGGTTCTCAAAAGTTTCCAACTTCAAGTGATATGGTTCTAGAAACTGTGATCACCACCCAGGAACCACAATTAGTTAGTGAGAAGCTACATGTTGGGGTAGACCTTGATGACACCAACACAAACACAAGGGTTTCATCAGTTTTCACTGAAAACCCTGTGATAGATTTAAATGCACCTTCATGTGCAAATCAACCTTCACAAGTTGTGAGGTTTGAGGGTAGTACTCATGAAGGGGAACTATCTAAATCCTCTCCAATTTAATTGGAGGTTCCTCTTGTGGGAACAACTCCCCTCACAACCCTAGCTGAAATTGCTCTCACAATATTGAATCTAGTAGTTTAATTGTCAATGATCCTGCTATGGGGAAGGCAAGTACAACACTTTCAAGTGACAGTGTTTCGAAAGAAACACAAGGGTTTGAGGCTAGAGTACAATATAGTAACCTAGCTAAATCCCCTCAAATTCAAATGGAGGTTCCCACTACAAGTGTGGAACAACAAACTGTCATAACCACAGCTCAGGCTGTGAGTCAAACTATGATATCTGTCACATGTAGTTCTCATGATGCACTACCATCAACTTCAACTTCTTCACAACAAACATATCACCTCATCCAACCGTGGCTACAGAATACTCAAGCTCAATCAAGAACTGTGGATGATCTCGTTGTTGATCAAGTTTCTGGTCTAGCCAACATCTCACAACACCTTCTTACCTCAGATATGAGCAATCAAGATTATCAGCCTATTATGCTCACCTACAATGAAGAAATTGAGAAACAAAAGTAGAAAATAGTCAATGAAGCTGAGCAAGATGGGAATGTAGATGCTTGGTTATCTAAGGACTTTTCTCTGGAGATGGATCAGGTCTTGGCTAGGTTTAGAGATGAATATGTAACCATACTGGGAAGCAATGCCAAGGTCCTGACTCCACAAGATGTCTATGATGCAATCAATGAAGTTTACAAATCTCAACTTAAAGCTTTTCACCTATTTGGTAAAACTCTAGAATTAAAATTGATTGGTCATGAAGAAAATATCAGGAAGCTGGTTAGAGAGAAGATGGATGAGATTATTCCTTCTCAAGTCAAGATCACTTCAAAATTTCAACATTTTACTGGCCAAATGGCAAGATTTGACTCCCAAAAACATTTACAAATGCAAAATTTTGTAGCTTTGGGAGCCATCATGGAAAAACTTAACATTCCATTGTCTGCACTTCCTGAGACTGTGATGCCAGAAATACCAACTCCCCTACTCATGCCTGTCAACAAGACTAACGAGGAGATAGAAGCCAAGATTCAACAATACAAGGGTGCTGGTAAATCAAAGGAGACTGGCAAATTGATATCAACTACTCAAACTGGTCAAAGCTCTTCAAAAGCTCAATTATTTAAAGATTTTGGAAAGGATAGACTTCTAAAAGCTGCATAAAGACCCTGTCAAGATCAAGAATTCAATGAACTTCTGTCAGTTTTAAGGGTGTCTCTCCACAACAACTACATCACATACAAAAGAGCATTGGCCAACAATATCAACTTTATTAGAGAAGTGATTGTCAAAGTTGATAACTTTCTGGAGAAGAGGATTGTAGCAAATGTGAATGATTGTGGACTGGACAGATGTCTACAGGTGTCTCTCTCCAATATTCAAAAATTGAGAGCCTCTGAGCTGGATGTAATGATTGATAACATACATACAGTAATTCCAGAGGACACCCAACTGCTACATGAACTCAAGAAGACTCAGATAGATGCTTTTCCTGAAGCCTATCTCTATCCAAGCAAGGGGTGGCCTACATTTGTCCTCAGTCTAAGAAATGCAAACTCTTCACTGTTCCTCAGAATTGTGTAAGAGGAAACATGAGGCTGATAATGACTCTTCATTCTGATCTGAAACACAAAAAGAAAAAGAAAATTGAAGATGAAGAGATGATCAGAATTCTTAACAGATACCTTGTGAATACTAATACCCAAACTTACAGTTCAACTTAAAATAGGACAAAGATGATGATGAGCAGAAGCAAGATGATCAACCAACTTCTGGCTCAAATCCAAGTCAAACCTCTAGGAATGCAACTATTAGCAAAGAAAAGAAGCAGGAGGAGAAAAATCAAGAAAAGAAGAAGAAATGAGATAACAAGAAGAAGAGTGATGAAAGAAGAAAGAAGAAGAAGGAAGACAACTCAGAACCACAAAAACAAACCCTACAAATCCAAATTCATCAAGCTCAACCTTTTAAGCCAACAAGCTCAAATACTAAACCACCTCTTACCTCAAAGCCCAAATTCTTGTACAAACAAACTGCCAACACCTTACTAAAAATACCAATCACCTCAAGCCAAACATCTCTAAAGAAAATCTCAAACCTACCTTCTGTTAAGCCACCAACTAAAATTCATTAAAAATCTGTTGGGGGAAAACCAAAGAAAATGCAAGTTACTGAGAGGGCCATCTGGAACTGTTTCAATCAAAGTGATTTTCTACCTCTAAACTGGTGCACCTCAGATGAAGACTACTTTTAACAATTAGCTGAAGAAATAGTCAGAGTTTGGGTTGTAACATTAGGGGAAGTAAGAATCTACTATCAGGATGGAACCTTCACATTTCTTGGCAGTAAATTAATGGGCGCATTTTCACCCACATAGATCAAAAGGTTGATAAGCTTACTCAAAGACAAGGTAACTGCAACTAAGGCATGGAGATCTGTTCTGGCTGAATGCTTGGTAGAAATGGAAGAAAGAAGAGAAAGAGAAAAGGCTGAAAGTGAGGAGAGGAAAAGAAAGTATATTGAGGAGATAGAAACATATATACAAAGATTTGAGGAACTCAAGGCAAAGGGGATGGGCAGAATTATCAAGGATGGACAATTTATAAACATCAAGGCTGGAAAATTCTCTAGAATTAGGGTTGGTTTCTTGAACAATTATCCATTAGCAAATAAACTCAAACTTGTAGAAGCTCTTAGAGGAACACCAATCATAGAGGAACTGGAAGTGCTTGTAGAGTTAAAGGACCTCATTAGAAAAGAAATAGGAGATGAGAAATTTGATTAATGAATGTATCTGTTAAACTCAAGAAATCCTTATGTATAAAAGGTGTATTTCTGTCAATTCTTATGTAATGTTCTATTATTCATTGTAGCTTGGGGTTAGTCTTGTTACTAGACATGAATTTGTAATAAGCAATCTTCTCAAAAATTGGGGGAGATTGTTGTGCAAGACATGCCTGTACTATAACAAGACTAAGTCAAATTGATAACCCTAAGTAAGTTGTATGATAATCTAAGTTTGCATTTTGTATTGTATTACTTGAGTCTGTAAAAGTGTCAATAGATTAGACTGGAGTATTTTTCTATAAACAGTCTCAAGCCTAAGAATAAACTCTGAAAGAAGATCATGAAGATCATGCATCAGAGAAAGTGTAAAGAAGCTTGGAGTTGAATAAATATGTTTTGAGAAAAAAATTCCAAGTAAAGAAATCTACAAGTCACAGATCAATTCATATAGAAAAGTCATTCGAGAACTCCAGAATGACTTATCGACAAGTCAAAAATAGCTTATAGAGATGTCTTAGAGATATTGACAAGCCAAAATGAGTATATAAAGATTGGAGATATCGACAAGTCATTTCTGTATTAGAGAACTTAGAGATATCGATAAGTCAAAATGAAGATATGAAGATTAGAGATATCGACAAGTTAATTCTACATGCAAAGACTTGAAGACCTCGACAAGCCAAGCTCATTCGAGAACTCGGAGATCTCGACAAGTCAAGTTCATATTTGAGAACTCAGAGATCTCGACAAGTCAAGTACATATTCGAGAACTTAGAGATCTCGACAAGTCAATTTCACATTCGGGAACCCAGAGACCTCGATGAGTCAAAACACTTGTAGAGAACTAAGAGATCTCGATAAGTCATTATACTTATCGAGATGTCAGTTCTCTATAGTTCAAACTGGAGATCTCGATATAAACCTCAAGTACGTACAAAACGCAAACCAGTTAAAGATCCAAGATTTTTAATCAACAAACAATTCAATCACTGATTTGAAAAGTCTACAAAAAGCAGCTTGAAGAGTACAAGATCAAAGGCCAAGATTAACTGACAAAGTAAAGTCACAGACATGCACGATTTGCAAAGATACACTAAGCCAGAAATAGAAAGTTTTAGCTAACTGTTAGGGCGAAAACACGCGCTAATATTCACGCAAGTATACGCGTTCGCAAGTAGTATAAGATATAAATCAGATTCGTTCCCACAGAGACTGGTTTAGGTTAAGTTTAATTTATGCACCTATGCAACAATGTATGGTTATCGCTCAATGCTAAGACAAATAACAAATTGGGTTTTTATTAAACTAAGAGATTATATTAAATAACATTAACTAAGAGAATTGAGGTTAAATTAATATATATGATAAACATGGGATCCTAACTTCATTAAATACTTTATTCAATAGCCTTATTGTTTTTAACCTTAGCATGTGATGGTGATGACACTAATCAGATAACACGAAACTGATAAACGCCAACTTTCGTTGCACGAATACCATTCTACCAGACATCCACAAAAGAGATAGAAGCTGAATAGGCACCAATTATATTGAGACCCTATATATCTATAGAATTTGACAACATAACGGTTTAAGAACAAGTTATCTATCTTGATTACATAGGGCAAGTAAAACGGTTAGAGTTACCTACGAATCATGCCTACACGTACATGAACCTATGCTAGCATGGCAAGTTCTAAACCTCTATATTCATTGTCGCTTCAATAGAGATTAACACGCTATCTTATATGTTAGCTACGCACATAAGACGAATAAGCACAACCATACTAGGATATCATACAATCACCACACACCAAGATATCGAAACAATTAATTATTGAAATCCATAAGTAAATCCACTAGAATCCCATGACAACGATTAGCCCATAATCGAACTCATCGTCACCATGGGTTCCAATGAAAGCATGGTATAAACAAGGTCTTAATAAACTAAATAATAATCAAAGTACGAATAAACGAGATCTAGGTTCAACAAGAACGAAAACGAGCATCCAAAGTTACAACTAATTCAAAGAATCACAAGTTGAAAACAAGATCTTCTTTTTTCGGAGTTGTTCTGTGCTTCTAGGTCTTCTCCTTGGTATCCCCTTCGCTTCTTGCGTAAAACACAATCTTCTTCTTCTTAATATCCCCTCCTGTGAAAACGTCTCAAATCTACTTATATAATAGTCTCATAAAACTCAGATTACATAGAAGTTGGAAGCCAAACAGAAGTAGAAGTCTAAAATAATTCAGCAAAATTCCTGACCCTGCGCGGCCGCTCAGCATAGCTGCGCGGGCGCGCAGGCCTCCACTGGAAAAAAATCCAAGTTTGCTCCGTTTCTTCGCCGTAATCTGCCCGTTCCTTTCCTCTCGCAATGGTGAACACATGCCAAGGCTTATTCTTGATGATTCCTTCCCCGAAATGCAACTAATACCCTGAAATGCATGAACACTAGAAAAACGCATCAAATACACAAAATACTTGATTTCAAGACACCAATTTAAGCCATTTTAAGACGTTCTAAGTGGTATAAAATGCCACTTATCACACCCCCAAACTTAAATCGATGCTTGCCCTCAAGCGTCACAGACTCAAAAATAAATAAAAATATGAATGAATACAATCTATATGAAAATGCAGCGATCCCCCTTACTACAATTAATCAACCAAATTGCCACATCTCAACGAATGCAGTTAGACAACTAAAGATCAATAAACTCATGCAAACGGACATACAACCAGAAACGTGGTGTGTGCAAATGCTTAACAGATATGCTTCGGAACTAGACCAATTACTATGACTAGACTATCCTCAAGGCAATCCTACGATTATACAAAGAATAAAAATTCCAGGCACAAAGTGATATACAACACTACAAGAACTCTGGAGCATACTACGGAATCGTGCTTTTTATTTACAACTCAAATGCTTATTTGACCGTGCAATGAGTGAGGTCCACAAAAGACTTATACAATGATATCCATGTAACGAGCGTTAGGTTAGCGGATCCCAGACTCTAAAAGCCTTAGGTCGCTAGGCACAAAGTCCCCTAAGAACTTAATAACTCGAATACCAAAGAGCCCACTCTTGATCAATTATGCCAATTTTTTTTTTTAATTTTAATTTTTTTTTTTTAATTTCTGAGCAAGTGCGTTTCGCTCCATCTTGCTCAACCCTAGACTACTCGCAACATACGCGAGCCGGCTACTAGCCATTTGACGCCTAGCCACAACTAGCAACAACTTCCATATTTTTTTCTCCAAAATTTTTCTTTTTCATGTCTTTATCACTAAGAACCTATAATCAAATTCTAAGCATAATAAGTAGATTGACCTTGAAAATAGCCAAATCATAACACAATCTTGCCCTTTCGCATTCTCTAAGACTTAGTGGACTTACAATTGTTTCTAGCATGCATATCAACCTACACAACTTAATATCACTTTAATGCTATCACTACACTCACATCAATATCACAATTCAGTCGATACATCATTGCAAAAGGGATCATGGTAAATGCATGAGCTACATGACATTCATAAAAAAAACTATATGGCATAAATTATGCAACTATATGAACTAAACTATCATGAATATGCAACTAAATGACACACACACAATGTTCCTTAACTACCACCCCCATACTTAAAATTTTCAATGTCCTCATTGAAGGCAATAATAAGGATTTCAGGCATACCTAATTAGCGGGAGATTCACCCTCGTCGGGTGGAGGATCAGGTGGCCAATCAACCTCGCCACCAGTGTCTTGAACAACAATACCGAAAGCATGTGTCAAATCTGCAGCAAACTGACGGTGAATGTCGTGCATGGCCTTCATACGCCTAATTACTCGCCTGTACTGCTCGCCACCAACACCAGTCCTATCAACTACCTGCTGCACATGAGAAGAACCCTCTATAGGCACTAGAGGATCCGTTCGGCTACCCTCTACATCATCAAAGATATATCCCAACCCCTTGTCAGGGGGTGCACCTAAGAATGAATAACTGAAGTGATTTGGTAGTGGGTTGAGCTCAAGTGTAGGAGCATGTTCAATAGATGACTCAAGACGATCCTGAGAAATTTTCAGCTCTGCTAACCCAATAGAATCGAATGGCACATCCAACTTCCTCTTCCACAGAGGTGCATTCAAAACCTGAATTTGCTCTACTTTAAAGCACTCCTCTTTAGATGTGTGTACTTTTATTTCCTTGAACACATTGAAAGTGACCTTCTGATCATGAACCTTCATCGTAAGCTCTCCTTTTTGCACATCGATCATAGTTCGGCCTGTAGCCAAGAATGGTCTTCCCAAGATAATGGGAATCTTCTTATCTTCCTCGAAATCAAGAATTACAAAGTCAGCAGGGAAGAAGAGTTTATCCACCTTGACCAAGACATCCTCCACTATACCTCGTGGATAAGCGATGGAACGGTCAGCTAGTTGCAATGACATGTATGTTGGTTTCGGCTCAGGCAGACCAAGCTTCTTGAAGATAGATAAGGGCATCAGATTGATGCTAGCTCCTAAATCACACAAACACTTGTCGAACGACAAGTTTCCGATGGTGCAAGGAATAGTGAAGCTTCCAGGATCTTTAAGCTTCGGAGGCAACTTCTGTTGCAGCACAGCACTGCATTCCTCCGTTAGAGCAACGGTCTCTAAGTCATCGAGCTTCACTTTCCGAGAGAGAATACCTTTCATAAACCTCGCATAGCTAGGCATCTGTTCAAGAGCTTCAGCGAAAGGTATGTTGATATGAAGTTTCTTGAACACCTCCAGAAACTTCTCAAACTGCTTATCCAGCTTTTTCTTCTGCAGCCTTTTAGGAAAAGGAGGTGGAGGATAGATCTGCTTATCCCCTGTATTACCCTCAGGAGGAGTGTGTTCCACAGTAGTCTTCATTGGTTCCACCTCTACTCCCTTCTGCACATCTTCTTCAGCCACAACTGCATTTTCTGAATCTTGAGATTTTTCAGGCTCTTCGTCTTGCTGAATTTGGGGGCTTGCGACCTTTCCAGACCTTAAGGTGATGGCGTTCACATGTTCTTCAACTTCCCTCTTTCCTGGATTGGCTTCTGTATCACTAGGAAGCGTTCCTGGTGGTCGATTCAATAAGGCATTAGCAATTTGCCCTATTTGGTTCTCCAGATTCTGGATAGAAACAGCCTGGCTTTGGCATATAAGAGCCTGGTTTTTGCACATAAGCCTCAACTCCTCCAATTCAGATTTTTCATTCGAAGATAGACCTGCATCATTAGTTTGTTGTTGAAGTTGGAGTTGTTACTGAAAACCAAGAGAGTTGAACAGCTTATTTCCAAACGGCTGGAATGGTTGTTGCATCACATTCTGATTGTTGCTCCTGCTGAAGTTAGGATGATTCCAGTTGTCAGGATGATAAGTGTCTGGAACTGGTTGTTGCGATCTCTGAAAGTTGCTCACAAACTGAGCTGAGTCGCTAGATATAGCGCATTGTTCTGTCGCATGCGGACCTGCACACAGCTCACAAACACTAATTATCTGCTTAACACCATAGTTAGCCAGAGAATCGATCTTCATAGACAACGCCTTTAGTTGAGCAGTGATAGCCGTAGCTGTACCCACTTCAAGAAATCCTGCTACCTTGCCCTGTGGATATCTCTGGGTTGGATACTGGTATTCATTAGCAGCCATCAGTTCAATTAGATCATAAGCTTCCTTATAGCTCTTTGCCCATAATGCTCCGCCTGATGCTGCATCGAGCATGGGTCTGGACTGTGCTCCCAACCCATTGTAAAAACAAGTGATGATCATCCAATCAGGAATTCCATGATGAGGACACTTCCTAAGCATCTCCTTGTAGCGCTCCCAAGCTTCACTTAGCGATTCTCCCGTTTGCTGCGCAAATTGAGTAATAGCATTCCTGAGTGCAGCTGTCTTCGCCATAGGGAAGAATTTAGTAAGGAATTTCTGAGCAAGATCCTCCCAAGTAGTAATCGAACCAGCTGGTAGAGAGTGTAACCAGCTCTTAGCCTTGTCCCTCAGAGAGAATGGGAACAGTCTCAGCTTCACAGCATCTTCAGAAACACCGTTGAACTTGAAGGTGTCGCATATTTCAATGAAATCCCTAATGTGTGTATTGGGATCTTCCGTTGGAGAACCCCCAAACTGGACTGAAGTCTGTACCCATTGAATTATGCCGGGCTTGATCTCAAAGGTATTAGATGTGATAGCTGGCCGGACAATACTAGATTGAATGTCATTGATCTTGGGTTGAGAAAAATCCATCAAGGCTTTCGTTCGTGCTGCTGGATCTCCCATTGTAATGAGTACCTGAAACACAAACAAATAAACCGTGAAAGTAAAAGAATCCGAGTCAGTGAACTTTAACGACCACTGATGACAAGCACATAAACTAAAAATTAACACCGAGTCCCCGGCAGCGGCGCCAAAAACTTGTTAGGGCGAAAACACGCGCTAATATTCACGCAAGTATACGCGTTCGCAAGTAGTATAAGATATAAATCAGATTCGTTCCCACAGAGACTGGTTTAGGTTAAGTTTAATTTATGCACCTATGCAACAATGTATGGTTATCGCTCAATGCTAAGACAAATAACAAATTGGGTTTTTATTAAACTAAGAGATTATATTAAATAACATTAACTAAGAGAATTGAGGTTAAATTAATATATATGATAAACATGGGATCCTAACTTCATTAAATACTTCATTCAATAGCCTTATTGTTTTTAACCTTAGCATGTGATGGTGATGACACTAATCAGATAACACGAAACTGATAAACGCCAACTTTCGTTGCACGAATACCATTCTACCAGACATCCACAAAAGAGATAGAAGCTGAATAGGCACCAATTATATTGAGACCCTATATGTCTATAGAATTTGACAACATAACGGTTTAAGAACAAGTTATCTATCTTGATTACATAGGGCAAGTAAAACGGTTAGAGTTACCTACGAATCATGCCTACACGTACATGAACCTATGCTAGCATGGCAAGTTCTAAACCTCTATATTCATTGTCGCTTCAATAGAGATTAACACGCTATCTTATATGTTAGCTACGCACATAAGACGAATAAGCACAACCATACTAAGATATCATACAATCACCACACACCAAGATATCGAAACAATTAATTATTGAAATCCATAAGTAAATCCACTAGAATCCCATGACAACGATTAGCCCATAATCGAACTCATCGTCACCATGGGTTCCAATGAAAGTATGGTATAAACAAGGTCTTAATAAACTAAATAATAATCAAAGTACGAATAAACGAGATCTAGGTTCAACAAGAACGAAAACGAGCATCCAAAGTTATAACTAATTCAAAGAATCACAAGTTGAAAACAAGATCTTCTTTTTTCGGAGTTGTTCTGTGCTTCTAGGTCTTCTCCTTGGTATCCCCTTCGCTTCTTGCGTAAAACACAATCTTCTTCTTCTTAATATCCCCTCCTGTGAAAACGTCTCAAATCTACTTATATAATAGTCCCATAAAACTCAGATTACATAGAAGTTGGAAGCCAAACAGAAGTAGAAGTCTAAAATAATTCAGCAAAATTCCCGACCCTGCGCGGCCGCTCAGCATAGCTGCGCGGGCGCGCAGGCCTCCACTGGAAAAAAAATCCAAGTTTGCTCCGTTTCTTCGCCGTAATCTGCCCGTTCCTTTCCTCTCGCAATGGTGAACACATGCCAAGGCTTATTCTTGATGATTCCTTCCCCGAAATGCAACTAATACCCTGAAATGCATGAACACTAGAAAAACGCATCAAATACACAAAATATTTGATTTCAAGACACCAATTTAAGCCATTTTAAGACGTTCTAAGTGGTATAAAATGCCACTTATCACTAACTTAAAGTAGGGTTTAGTACATGCTATTGCATGTTGTGTAAAACCTGTATTTACTGTTCTATAAATTAACATTGGATGCTTTGTTTTTGTTGGTAACAAATAGATATAAAATTCTTGTAACTCTCTCAAGAAAGAATCTGAGTTCTTTATCAAAAAGGAACCCAGAAATTTGTAGCAAGACATACTTGATTTTAATATAAAATTAAGTGAGTTTGAAGATAGTGTGTTTATGTGCATGTTTTATCATTTCTGTTAAAACACTTCATCTCTACAAATTAGATTGATTTGTTCACCATATTCATAACAGTTCAAAAGGCTTAAAATAATCCAAAACACATTCACCCCCCTCTGTGTTGTATTCATTACCTAACAATTTATAAAAATCGCAGAATCGTAACCACAAAAGTAAATAAAGACTTGAATTACTGAGACTTCACACACAAGTTTAAGTCCTTGGTAAGTTCTATTTTTCAATGTTACTAAATACTTCATTTGATTCATATTCTTATATTTATTTTTAAAATAAGTTAGCTTAAAATATCTAACCAAATTCAAAACTCATGAAATGCATGCAATATTATTGGACATTCTTTTTCTCTGAATATATTGAACTAAACTAAGCAAACAAAGATTTTCTACTTTATTCGGTTTGATTTGGATTTCATAATATAATAATCTACTAAAAACCATTGAATATTATGTTTATGTTTGGTTTCAAGATTTTAATTAATTTTTATAGCATTTGGTTTTGATTTGGATCGATTTTTATAGCATTAATTTTGGGTTTTTGTTTAAAAAAATTTAAAAACCATACTCGATCCTAGCCAGTTTTCATGTTATATATTTTGTTTTTTAATTTAATTTTATAATGAGTAACTCGCACTTTGTGACCCATTTCTTTGGGCGTTTTTCCGATTCGGGTCTAAATTTTGTTTTATTACTAGTTGCACCTTAAACTTTGAATATCGCTTTGTTTTGCACCTTTGGACCGTTTTTAACTTTTATATTAGGGGTAAAATCAGAAATTTTCGGTCTCCAATAACAAATCACTGAATCCTTCGATTTCCTACACCAAACCTACAAATAAATACATGAATCGATTGCAAATAACAACCAAAAGCAATCTGTAATATCAAATTTCATGAAACATGCCCGGAAATCAAACCCCCAATTCGAAGTAAGAACCCTAGAATCGAGTTTAATTTTTAATTTGTTTACCTCTTTTAGTGATTTTGAGGCTAGAATATGTTAGGGATTGATTGGAGTTTCGATTTGGTTATTAGAACTTGCGATTTTAGCTCAATAACATCTTCAAAATCGGTTTTTGATCTTTGAAATTTGAAATTATGAGGTGTATTTAAACTTGAATAATTTTTTTTCGATTTTACCCCTCATGAAACTAACAATTTCAACAGAATTTTGTTCCAGGGGTACAAAATGAAGCGAAATTCAAAGTTAAAGGATAACTTGCAAGAAAACATAATATAGATCTGAATTAAAAAACGCCCAAAAAAATGAGTTACAAAGTGCCAATTACTCTTTTATAATCTATATTTTTATGGATTTTAAAAATTATGAAAATTTAAAATAAAGTATAAACAATAAAACTTTTGGGTGCATGCCGTCAAAATATTAAAATTATGGGGTGCATATCGTTATTATATAATATTTAAAAAAAATTCTGAATTTACCCCTGACGATAACAGTTATTTTGGACGGAAATTATTAAAAAGGTGCAATATGAAATGAAACTTAAAGGTAAGGGATGCATTCTGCCAAAATTAATAGTTTAAGAATATTTATAAGGGGTGTAAAGTGCAATAATTTTTTATTCTCATTTTTTTTTAATTTTGACTAATTTTGATTATTTATTAAAGGTAACTTATTAAAAGAACATTTTTGTTAGGGTTAGATCATTTTACATTCGACTACTTTTTAAAATTTAATAAAATATGTATACACAAAAATAATCGAAACATCTTATATATTTAAATAAATAAAAATATTATTCTTGAAATTTATTATAATATTATACTACATGAGAGAAAATTATATTAAATCATATTGTAAAACGGGTCTGGAGTCGGGTCATTGGGTTTTATTTTGTCCATTTCTATATCTATATATCTATCTACTCTTTTTATTTTATACAACTGTAAAAGACCCCCGTTTTAGGGTTTGAAAACAGAGCTCAATTACAAACTGCTCAACACCAATACTGATGTCTACTTCCAATCATTCTTGATGGCTGACCAGGTTTTTCTATCTTCTCCTTTTCTTCTATCCTATATATCATATATTTTCCCAAATTAATAATCATATTTTATGTTCTGTGGTTTTTGTATAATTGAAGTTATTTTTTGTAAGTTGTAGTGTAAATTTTGTTAATTGTTGTTTTGATGAATCTTGGGTTTAGGTATTTATATTTGGAACTTTTTCCGAGGATGAAGCTAGAAATTTGCTTAAGCAGTCGGTTAAAAAGCCCGAAGCAACAAAAGAGTTGCCAGTTAATTCTTCGAGTAAAGTAAGTGGACTATCTTTTGGTAGTTTTGATGCTGAAGTTAGCTTCAAGCTTCCAGTTTCGAATGGTTTAGATAGTTCTAGGCCCTCGGAAATATGCAAGAATGTTGAAAGTAAAATTGTGAAGAAAGTAGACGGTGCATCAGGTGGGAAGTTGAAGGAGAATGGACATGTTAACAATTCACCTGTTAGTAATGGTAGTGTGGAACCTAAGAGTGTATCCGAAAAAACAGTAAGCAAAGTTGGTGCTCTGGAGAAGTTCCATACTTTGACGCTGCAAGATGATGGCGAAGTAAGCTTGAAGCATGAATCTGTTAATGGGATATCTGGTGAAGTTTTGCAGAAGCATTGTGCTATTGATGGTCCTACTCAAAAAGTTGAAGACTTGCGACCTCGAGGGTTGATTAACTCGGGAAATTTGTGCTTTCTTAATGCGACGCTGCAGGCTCTTCTATCCTGTTCGCAGTTAGTTAAGCTTTTATTGGAGTTAAGAAATCGCAGTATTTCCAAGGTTTGCATCTTTGTTGTGTTAATATTACTACACGATGTACAAACAAAATTTTGAAAATTGCCTCACATATTTCTTGAAAAATGATCTAATTGTTTTTTTAAACTTTTTTGGGATATTAAGGTGGTGGACAATATTGATTTTTAAAAGTTATTAGGTCATATCGTATTTCACATTTATGATATTCCGAATGTATATAGTTGCAGATTTAAGAATGAGAAAATAGAATAGAAACTAAAGTAAAGATAAACATTGTTGGATTAATTACAAAAATATCAAAAAGGCTTAAATTAATTGTGCTCAATCTGATAGAGCTTGGTCTGTGGGTCTAAAGAGGCCCAACATGTTTGAAAAAGACCTGGCTTGGTGCTCAATCTTAATGTGTGTGTCATGTTCTCGAGATAACTTCACAACAAGATGATAACCAAGTGGATGCAACCTTGAACTCTCCTGGTTTATCTGTCGTGCTGCTTCAAGTCATTAGTTTCTATACATGAATTTGGAGAGGTCAAGAGGTCTTAATAGAACTTAGTTGTGTTTAAGGTGATACTTCCTCCCGCAGCAGTTACATGACTTCATCTGTTTCCCACTCATCATCGAAAAACCACACCGAGCTTTGCAGTCACCTCCACCCTGTTCTTTTTAAACTTCCCTGACAATGTGCTCTAAGATTTGATGGTCTGACTAACTTCGTGAATATATGCAACCAAATTTAAATTTCTTTCTAGTGGCATCTTGTGGTTTCCCAGGTATGGAAAACACTTCAATTATTTTACTTCTTTGCGAAGCCTTAGGATTACCAACATTTAAGATCCATAATCCTTTTGGGAAAAGCGGAATTGAAGGGGTCTTCCGTAAGTGATGAGAAGCAAAAAGGTGAAAAGTGGTAGGTATATCAATATGGTTGTAACCATTCAGAAAGTTAGTCGGAACATAAAGTTTTACAGCCTTTTGTAGTTTTGTTAGGGAAGTCCTTGGGGAAGGAGGTGACTTGTGCAAGTATCAGCAGAATTTGTCTCATAAATGAGTGGGAGCTGGAGTGTTGTGCAAATTTGCTGGATGAGGGAGAAGAAGGTGACTGTTGTGCAAACTTCTCGCTGTAAACAACCCGGTTAGAGGAAGACAGACCTATCTCTTCAAAGTTGTGTAGTAATATAATATCTAATGTTGTCAAGACACCATGCAGGTAAACCAATATAACTCAAATCTGCATCCATTTGGTTGTAGATTCGTTCCGGAGTTATTAGAGAATGTGATGCATGCCATCGGAGACCTGTTTGTCAACTTTATAAATATTTGTGGGATGAGAAAAATTTAGATTTTTTTAGTCACCAAAAACTATCGTAAGAACAATGTTTCATAATATATGCGCATACTATTCTGTTAATGATCCAAGATCAATATTATGATGGATGTTCTATCTTTGCCTGTACTTAGGTTGGTTATCCGACATTAGCTGCATTTCTGGATTTTGTGTCTGCCCTTGACATGCCCAATAGCATATCCTTCAAGAGGAGAGACATACCTGTTCTTGAAACTGGAAGGCCTTTCAGCCCTACAATGTTTGAAGGTGTTCTGAAAAAGTTTACTCCAGATGTGTCTAATAGTATCTCTGGCAGACCAAGGTTCGCGCTCCGTGATCTCATCATATTTATCTCCCTTTTGAGGAAGAAAAAACCTACATTTGTTATTTAAATTATTCACAACTTCTTGATTATGTATTGTACATGCATTGATGAGAACTGAAATAACAATTTAATATGCTTTGTTTTATATGTACATTTTTGTGATATCCCCAATAGTGGTATCCTGTGATTGACATTTTAGGATGGTCGGACAAAAAAATATATGATGCTTCTATGATTATCAAGAACTGCTAGTTGAAAAGTGTATATAAGAATGCAATATTGCTGTTTATACTTGTGTCATCACTAAAACTTGTTGAACTTGTACACAAGTATGTAATATTACTTTTTCCGTACTGATATTCATCTGTATCGATGCATGCAAACTTGTAAGTGTTTTGATTTATTGAATGTATATCAACCAATTTTTTTAGGCAAGAAGATGCCCAAGAGTTCTTAAGTTTCGTTATGGACCAAATGCATGATGAATTATTAAAGCTCGAAGGCCAATCTAGTGGAAATGTGGGAAAATCATCACTGGTTTCTTCTGCAGATGATGATGAGTGGGAGACAGTGGGCCCCAAGAACAAGTCTGCAGTTACTAGAACCCAAAACTTTGTTCCTTCATATCTAAGTGAAATTTTTGGTGGACAGTTAAGAAGTGAGGTGAAAGCAAGAGGTAATCATATTTGACAACTGAAAGCTGCATACTCACACTCATGATCACACTCACAGTAAGAAACACAATCTCACAATCATATTCAGTAATAATTATTAAAATTAAACTTAATTCTTATATGATAGCTACTTGTTGCTAATTATGAAACACATCTCAAATAATATATATATAGATATATTTAAATCATTCCCACCACTCACCCGCTTGATGTGTTCTGTTTGAGATTAGTAAAGAGTAAATTATGCAATTCGGTAGTATTTACACGTGTTACAATATATACAGCTGTGTTAAATAAGATAAATTATACTTTCTACTTATGAAATTGCAAATGATTAGTATTGATATTGTTTAGTCGAAGTGATTCAGTCATGCGGAAGTGAAACTTATTTTTCTTGGGCTTGATTCAAGTTCTTTTTTTGTTTTATTTCATCCGAACCTATTATCCTATAGAAATTAGCAACTTGAGTAGGGAAAATATAGCATACTGTTATTGTGGCTACAGTAAAATTTGCATTCCATACCATATTCTTTTGTTTGGATATGTTGGTAGATTTATACAAATTTGAATCTGTTGTATTTGAATGAAATTTTGAAATCTATACTAAACTATAATAACCGAACAGGGGTATAATTTGTAGTTTGGTTAACCCTGTTTTTGGTTATCCTTTTCGATCACGACCGTCAGATCCTTAACCAAATGATCATAACTGTTAGATCCGAATACTAAAAAAAATACACCAGGCAAGCTTACAGGTTCGAATCCCACTAACAACAAACATTTTTATTATTATTTATAAAATTACAAGTAAATTTCTAGGTTCGAATCCTGCCAACAACAAACATTTATATTAATATTTATAAATAAATACACTAACCAAGTTCACATATTCGAACCCCGCCAACATCAAACATTTAATTATTATTTATAAATAAGGTTAATGGTTTAAATCTCATCAATCATATACTATTTTATACTATATTATTTGATTTAACTTAAAGTTATACACAATCAAATTATAATTATATTGTTATTAATTAACGTATTTATTTATTTATATTAAAATTTAAATAAAATCATATAAAATATAAATATTAACGGAACCCGTGCATGGCACGGGTTTTAAGCTAGTATAGATAATTTGTGGATGTCTTGTCCATTGCTTTGCGGAACCAGTAATTCCCCTGGGATAGTTGAGTAAGGAATTTAGCAAGTAAAGTAATAATATTGTAGAACTATATGAGAACATAGCACTCTTACTTTCCAGGACTCTGTGATGAAGTCCATCTAATAGTGTGATCTTCTCCTTTTTTATAAACATAGTGGTTATTCCCATGTCTCTCGTGCTCCTTGTGTTTCTAACCGAACTTGGTCCGAAGAGTCTACTGATGCTTCTTCGGCTCTAGTTGAGTTCCTTAAACATGGGTTTATATCTATTGCCTGTTTTTTTACAGGACTTGCATTTTCGTAAATAATGCAAATCCAGAGAATGGATTTCCTTTATTCAAAAAAGATTATCAACTAACCAAAAGGCAAGCAATTTGATCCCAGAAATTTAGACAACAAAAATTTGATTTCTGAAAATATAACATATGCACCTGAAAACAAAACCAAAAAGACATTAAAATTTGAAACTTAGAAATATTAGATAGATTATTTTTTTTAAAAAAAATATTATAAAATATATAAAATATGAATCATATGAAAGGGGATACCTTTGGTTAGAACTTGAACACCTGTTTAATTAACACATAATTATGGAGACAAGATTTATGAAATAATATATAGTGTTATGTACATTTACATGTTAAAAAATTAAATCTCAATCTGAGCATGCCAAGCATCCTTGACAGATAATATAAAACATTAATTGCATGGAGGAAGAAGACAGTATTCTTGCTCTTTGTAGCATTATCCAAATCTTTATAATCGCCAACATTTGATTGATTTTGAATTGAGATTGATTATCCAAATCAATCTTTTGAATTGGTTTTGAATTAGAGGAGATGTAATCAATTACTAATTTAGAGACTTTGATTGATTTTGAATTGAGATTGTTCTCTCTCTTTGAATCAAAGTCTCTAATCTTTAAGTCTTGTCCATCATCAGCTTTGGGTTTATGTTAGGCATACATAAATAGAAATTTAAACTACAGGTCAACTAATCTTCACAAGTTAACTTTCTTGTGTTGCTTCCACAATGTCAGACGTTTGACCTTGGAAAAAGCTAATAAGTGTGAATGAATTGATAAATTGAGGGAGTAACCAATTATTGTTCTTCGAAGGTCTCTTTTGCCGAGCATATTTTCTGAGCGCATCTTACTTGAGGTCATGTCGGGCATACATAAAATGGAAATAGCACCTCTGCCACCTTTATACTGTCTATTTTTTTTTAATTGGTTATCATAATAATATTTGTGGTGACTTAGTTTGCTTCTTTGCGGTAGTTTGCTTGTTTATCACTTAGTTATCGTTATTTTTGCTTCTATAATAGGTATTAAAACCTCCGCCACTGTTCAACCATTTCTATTGCTTCATCTCGATATTTCCCATGATGTTATTCGCACTATCGAGGATGCTCTCCATTTATTTTCAGCTGCTGAAACCATAGATGAGTATCGTACATCAACAACAAAAAAGGTAACTCTTTTCTGACTGCAGCACTTTGGCTTTGTTCCTTTTAAAGTGCTTACTAAGTTATATATTGTGGTGGGGTAGGAAGTTACAATATTTATTGTATAAGGTTTATGCCCAGGCAATAGTTTTTGCAAAGTATTTCTGTGTTTAATGTGATTCTACCTGGTTCATGATCAGTCTCGTATTCGGTAATCTAGGCTAAAGGATTGTAGTGAACACTGATTCACATAGTTGCAACTGGTTTATTCATGGTTAGTCTGCATTTTCTATGTTTGGTGTGACATCGTCTTATTTATTTTTAGTCTGCATATTCTGGCCGTCTCTTAAGCTTGGAAGCTCCTTATGCCTTGAGTCCATTTGTTTACGAGTGATTGAATTAGATGAGCTCTTGCCGAATTGCTTCTTTATTGAGGAGTCATTGTTTACACCTGAATTTGGCTGAATGAGCAAACTCATCTATTGAATATATTTTTTTAGATATGGGTTTGGTCCAAATAAATCTTATTTATGTGAATAATATATGCCAAAACTTTAAAGAGAATCACTCAGATGAAAATATCTTAACTAAAACCCTTCGTATGTGTATTGTAATCTCTCGAGTCGAGATCATATATATATATATATATTACATCTTCAATTTTCTTCATATAATGTCTCTTATTCATAATCATAATGGTTACTTATAATCATCTTTAAATTCACAAAATTAGTAATATAGTACATCTATAGAGAAATATGGCACAATACAAGTGTTTTAAAATTTGAAAGGAATATCATGCACTGCATGTATATGTATTCTTAAATATTATGCACTACAGTTTGATTGCATATTATTTATCTTTATAGTTTTGAGTTAATAATGAATATCTATAGAAGGATATATATGGTTATATTACCTATAATTTTTTGCCCTTACGTTATACCAAACAAAATGTGAATATATATGGTTAAGAAATATGCGTATAGTCGGTCAACTATAGTGATTAATAATAACTAATTATACATGTTAACAAGTAGCTAAGGTTGTATTGGTAAATAATTTCTTTTGATTGTATAGTTCACACCAATCTATATCGAAAGATCTTCTTACAATGATAAAATGATTATATTCCATTCTAATAATCTTAAAATTAGCTACCAAATTATTAATTATATATTATTAGATTAACAATTTAATTAGTTCGATCAAAAGTTTTAATCATCAATCACAAAAGTACCTAAATTCAGCAAATAATTCTTATGAGTGTTTGGTTTCTATCTATCTAAATGTGAGTGAAACAGCTTATAACCTATATTTAGTGGAAAATTACCTGAATGGTGCACTCCAGTATTTTCAGCTGATGAATTCTACTATTCTGACCATTTAACATGCGTGTATTAACAAATGAGCCTTTAGCTCAACAATATAATCCTTCCAATGCAAGGTAGAATGATCAGATGACTCGACATTTTTATTAAACGAAGAGAAATTGGCTCCTGCTTGCAATGGAGACTATATTTTGCAAGATCTCTTATTCTATGAATTTTTCCTTGGTTGTAATAAAATTTATATAGTTTTAGATACACACCTGTCCTATATTTTTGTTATGTCTAAGATTCATTGTTATCACGAAGACGACTAGTCAGAGACTAGTCGAAGCAAAGGTACTTGGGCGCCAAAAGTCTCGAAACCCGACTTGTCGTCGACTAGTTAACGTGAAGGTCACCAAAGAGTCTCGTAGCCCGACTTGGGGCCTTCATAACCATAATTATGGTGTACCATGTTTATTTTGAACTTATTATTCTATTTTTTTATTTAAATTATAAAACTAACGTGTTCAGTAATATTATATATTAAATATTAAATCTAGTAAATATATGTATAATGAACACTTTCGACTAGTATTCACGAAGGTACTCGGGCGTCGAGGCTCGACTTGGCGCCGTTATAACCTTGCTAAGATTACAATCTTAGCTTTTTTGTGTTTTAATTTATACAAGCATTGCGAAGGCCAATGCCATGCACGAACTATTGTAAATTTTGTGAAATCTAATGATTGATACATAAATTGTTAAATATAAATTTCTATTATGTTAAAATTTTGGATTATACATTAATTTCCTAAATTTTTTAAATAATTGACCAAAATCTTTTGAAAGCTATATATTTCTTTAATTACATTTTTTTACATAATAATATTTTCTAGGATCTAATATTTCATCTTCTTTTAAACTTAATATTATATATGCAATTTTAAAAGTTTATATATTGTTATTATTTTAGACCTGTTAGCAGTTCAACCACGAAAGATCTCCGGTTCTTATTATTTATTCATGTAAAGATATGCAGGAAATGAACTTGTAATTAAATAAATATGAAATTGTTTTGTCTCAAAAATTGAACATCTTAATGAGAAGACATATATTGTACAAACCGAATGTAGTCTATTTTCTAATTATTTTAAGTCTCATAGCTGAATAATCGACGAGTTATAAAATACCTTTAATATGGCTTCAGTGTCATAATTTAATATTGTAACAAAAGAGCTGAAAATTTGGCCCAACCTAAATTATATTATCTAACCTATGTTTAGTTATAACAGTACAAGTGTAGTAAGATAGATTGTGTTACTTGTGTGCTCTCCGATGTTCAAAGATCATCTTGAGATATTTAAGAAGCTCCGTGCAAAGTTTTGTTGTTAAAGGTCTTCTGCTTGCTTTTCATCTGTCATTTTATGTACACTGTGATGCAATAAACATTTTATTTTGTGTATTCTCCTATAGTAATGTTTGTCTATAGGTTCGTTAGACATGCTAATATGCCTTGGTTTACCTTTCAGGCCGGAGTTGTTAGTGCCAAAAAATCTATAAGCATTCAAAAGCTGCCAAGAATTATGATCCTGCACCTAATGCGCTTTGGCTATGGAAGTCATGGAAGTACTAAATTGCATAAACCTGTCCGGTTTTCTCATGAGCTCATACTCAGTCGTGAGTTGTTGGTGACCTCTGCCGCAGAGGTAATTCATAACAATCATATATATCTACTTTATATTTGTTTGAGCTTCTAAACAATAAATATACTACATTATTGAAATCGAGCTTAGTTTAAGTCAATACTTAAAAAACTTTAATACTTTGTTTATGATATATCTTCTATGAATTTCGTTTTCGAACTGGGAATATGTTAGGAAATACCTGATGCACAACAGTTTGTTAGTATTTAATATTTGTATTTATATTAGCTTGCTAATAGTTTAATGTAATTATTTATCCCTTTACTAGTTTTTTGTAGAAGATTAGTTATCAGAAGTAGACTATTATCACCTTTCTGTTGTCAGTTTGTCTTTAAAGATGTATTGACAAATTTCGTATGTACAGTTAAATTATGTCATGAACATCTTAGAGATGCATTCTTGTATGGTGTATGTATATTGTTCCAAGTCATTAGATTTTATTTCTTTTCAGTTTATTTGGAAATGTCCCTTTATGAAGTTGGTATCAACTGGTAGCTAACACAAGTTCTTGATGTGCGCTAACCTTATGTTAATCCTGATAACACTTGCATGGGACATGGGGTCAAATAACCATCAACAATTATTTACAGATATCAATGGTCTAAATAGTCTCTCTAGCAGTGCTCCTCTTTAAAAAATCTACTTTATGACTTGTAGGCTCTTGATGTTCGTCTAACATAAGTTTCTACTGTAAGAGAAGCGTTTATGTAATGATTTATGAGGACTGGGTTGGATAGAGTTTAATGGTTTTAACACGCTATATCTGCTCTATTTGAAACTGAATAAATTTAGAGCATGTGGATTTCGAAAAGAGATAGTAAAGTCAGGGTGGCAGACCTGAACCCACAGCCTGTGCATTCTCAGGCTTGGTTGCTTCATGCTTTTCATATTTCATATTCTCTCATGACTAACATTGAATATATTTAGATATTAAGTTTGAGGAAAGAAGAATATTAAAAACAACCTTCTGGAAATATCCATAAATTACTAGTTAATGAGTACGCAAATGCACAATATTTGATGTACTTGGTGATAGCGTGCTCCTTTCACACTAGTTTTCTCCAATCATCATAATGCAGCCTCCAAGAAAAGTATGTAATGATTGATCAGATTTTAAACATCAAATCTGTAGAAAACCTTGTAAGGATTAATTAATGATGTCAGGGATTTTAGGCCATGGGTGGAACTAGTGACTTGAGAAAGCAAGCAATCCAAGTCTAGGAAGCTTTCTTTTAGTCAGAACTTGTATGTTATGTCTCCTAGTAAAAGTTTAATGTTGGTATTTGTGGAAGTTAATAATATGTGTTCCACAATTGCAAAAACGTGAAACAAGCAGACGCGAGTAGACATGAAAGTAGTCACCGGAGTTGCTAAATTTGGATAGGTGATTATCCTTGTGAAAACATAATCGGTAGTCGGGGCTTTCGGGCTTTTAGTAGTTAGGTAGTTCTTGTTAGTTTCTTCTGGTGTACCGTCCTTTCTACCTTTTTTCTAGTTATTGTACTTAATTGCAATATTACTATTTACTATCGCTCGCCTTTGATATGTTATTTTTCATGCATTTAAATATATAGTTATTACGCTATCAAAGCTGAATCAGTAAACACTCTCTTAGCTCGCAGGTGTAGAGTTAAGGTACCTATGAAATACACCAGTTATGTGCTTAGTCTGGTGATATGACTGCGAAGTATACCAGAGGTTTTTAGTTTGGTTTGTCAGTTGCAACATTACCATAGCTATAATCTCTCGCCTTTTCTTTCAGCTTGCTAGAAAAGTCAAGTTGATAAGATCACGGATGTTTACTCTCTCCTAGTTCCTTTTAGATTATTTTTTATATATAAAATAAGCAATGGTATTTTTCATATATTAGATTTGCACTGTAAAGAAATTTTTTATTGAAACACGATAACATTGCTTCAAGTTGCTCCTGTATTATGTGATTGTAAATTTGTAATAATGTGAATTATCACTTGTATGCATATGGTAATGTGCTACTCATTGCATTATTCCTGAATTTTATCCTAGTAAGATCATCTAACTACTAGCTTCAATTTTCTCATGGATTATACAGGGACGGAAATATGAACTTGTTTCAACCATAACGCATCATGGAAAAGAAGCCTCGAAGGGGCATTATACCGCTGATGCTCGATATCCTGGCGGGCAATGGTTACGGTTTGACGACGCATCAGTTACTGCCATCGGTTCAAGCAAGGTGTTGCATGACCAGGCCTATGTTCTCTTCTACCAACAATGTTAAAAGGTGTTACCAACAACCTCATTCTTGATTATCTATTAGGTAGGCGGAAGGACAACTATTTCATCATATACAGGAAACTGTATTGGCTTCATCATTCAAATGAGCGGCACTAAAGGAAACAGTAGTTTGTAATATATTTGAAAGAGAAATGTTGATTTTTTTATGAGAAATTTTGGTTATCGTCGGCTATTGTCCACTTAATTAAGCGACTACATATATCGGATACAAGTATGTAAATTATCATTAATTCTCAAAAAATGATTTTTACTTCATTCGATTTTTTTACCGGTATATTAATAGAGTAGTTTCTTTAGGAATTTGAGAAAAAATGTGAATAGTGTTTGCTACAGGTGCTGGGATCTTTAAAAGTTTGAAAAAGATGGAAATTATAAATAATTATTTCCTTTCTTCTCTATCTACATTTTTTTTGAAAAATTGGAGATATCGACAAGTCAATTTCTCATATTGAGATCTGAGAAATATCGATAAGTCAAAATGTGTATATAAAGATCACACAGATATCAAAAAGTCAATTTCATATGTAGAGATCTCCGATAAGTCATTTCACAGATATGGAAACCTTGAAAAGTCAAGTATACATATAGGGAACTCAAAGATCTCGATAAGTTATTATACTTATCGAGATGTCACTTCTCTACAAAACAAACTGAAGATCTCGACATACTTCTCAAATACAGAATGCATGCAGACAAGTTTAAGAATCAAGATTATTAGTCAACAAACGATCTATTCACTAGATTAAAAAGTCTACAAAGTAGATGGAAGAATAAAAGATCAATGACCAAGATTAACTGTACCAAGATTATAGCTATGGAAATAGAAAAAGGTTACTTTAGAAAGTAGTTTAGTATATTTTAGTGCAAGTCTTGTAAACCTATGATGCTAGTCTAAAAAACATGCACAGGTCCTTAGTTCACAATTAACAAACAGATGTAGATTTTCTTTTATTCTCTCAAAATAGGAGAGAAGTTCTTTTTTTTTTGCCAAATTTAAAGCAGATTTCATTAATGACTTAAAAGAGATTCAATCGGGACAAACCCCCAACTGATCATGCAACCAGGTTGAAAAACAAATAGAGCTAAATAATTAGCCATTTTGTTTCCGGATTGCTTAACAAACTGAATACAAATATTCTGAAAATTAAAAATGAAGGTAATGGTTTTCCGGACAATCCAGCACGCATCCCCCCCCGAAAACAGTAGCTTCACAATTGACCCTCACATTAATTCGATTGATATTGCAATGTTCAGAGGACTCAGTTGCAACAACGGAGTTTAGAGGCCTCATATTATGAACAAATTTTTTTTTGTGAGAGGTGAGCACATGTGATTTTCACCACCGTTCCAAACGCACCTCAGCTATCTACCTGCCGGACACCAGCTATAGACCTGCCGAAAGTGTTGTTGATGCGAGATATCCAGATCTCCCAATACACCATCCAATTCATTTTCAACACAACCACCACATCGCATAAAGCGAGACACATCGCATAAAGCGAGACAATCAAACACACAAATAATAACTTAAACAGAACAATACGAAAAAACCCAAAATTCAAAAATCTCGGAATAACACCAAATTGTAATATGTTGTTAGACCAGAGATTTTGAATCCAAAAACTGAATTTTATTATAAAATCCAAACTCTTACCTTAGTAGATCTGAAAACTAAAGTGAAAAACTGTAATGGATTTTTCGAGTTTTGTAAAATAAATCTCGATTTTATTAAAGAAAAAGTGAATAAAAGAAGAAGATGAAGATGAATATGGAGATAGAGATGGGTAGAAAGGGGGAAAAAGAAGGTAGGGCGGCTAGGGTTAGGTGAAGCTAGGGCGGCCGACTCTCATGCGAGAGAGAAATTTTTTATGGAGAGGAGTTCTTATTTTCTTAAGAACACAAAATTTGTAGCAAGACCAACTTAATTAATACAAATTAAGTGAGTTTTGAAAATACTTTACTTGTTGATTAATTCTGTAAACACAATATCTATACAATATCTTAACTGCTTTATTCACCTTTAATCCAAAAAAATTTAGAAAGCCTAAAAATCCAAAAAAACTACATTCACCCTCTCTGTGTTGCATTCAATATCTAACAATAATCAACACAAATTTATTCCGTTTATTTTTCATATATTTGAACTTTTGATTTCTGATGCAGTTGAATTTTTGTGAAGAGTACATAAATTTATGAATAAGAATGTAATAATAACAGCTCGGTTGAATACATGTTTAAAGAATTAGGTTTGGCGATTCAATGAGTTCTGGAGGCACAACCTGTTACCCGTTCACCTCGCACATTAATAACTTGATTGCTAGAATTTTTGAAATAAATTTAAGACTTAATTGCACTGATATGGCCCGAACTATTTTTTTTAATAGGAAAATAGCGCATCTATGGAAACTATCAGTAAAGTGGCCCAACAAAAAAATATTTGACACACGATAGCATTCTGTTAACTTAGTTTAACATAACGTTAACGTGTCTTTTTGTTTTCTCAGGGACAGGGTTAAATAGGTAATTGATGTCAAATACAGTATACAACCACTTCAATTATTGTATTACTCACTCGAACTCTCCCTCCAAAAAACCCTAACCTTCAGATAATCAGGCGACCAAGTGCGATCAAAGCAAAATGGTGTGGTTGCTGAGGTATAAGGAAGATGAAAATGCGTTCAAGCCATATGAATGTCCAGAGTATATTGGTAATTACTAAAACCCTCACAATTTATTTTCTTAAAACTTGTGCGTATGATCATATAATTTAGGGGTTTTGCTTTCCAAAGTTAATTATTTGTGTGTATTACATTTGGGTGTGTGTATTTTAACTTAATTATTGAAGTAATTGTTTAGGGCTTGGATAAAAACTGAATTTGTTCGATTTTTATTTGTTTTTCGTGTAATTCCTGTTATCATGCTAGGATATGAGGCATAAATGTTTAAAAATCTGTCTTTATATATATATATATGTGTGTGTTGTCTCTATGAATTGATGTATGTTAGTTCTGTAGCTTCAGTTGTAGAATATAATGCGGGTTTTTGTTTAACAACTGCTGAACTTTTCACAATTAAGCTCTTTTGTAATGGTGGTTTTGAAGAAAACCCTAAGAGGTATACTGGGGGCCTGTTTAAATTTGTGAATTTTTGTGACTCTGATGAGATAAGTATGATTAGTATGTTGATAGAAAGTGGTTGTAGGGGGAGGGGGTTATAACTTATGGTACAAACTTCCAGAGACAACAATGGACCGTGGCCTATTTAACCTAGAAACTGATGATGATGATTTGATGGTAATGTGTGCTCTCATTAATCCTATGAATAGGACAAAGACTAATAGGTATGTTGAGATTTATGAGACTAGGATTGAACCCTTAAGTCAAGAGAATGTTGAGTAGGATTGTGATGATGAAATTCATATGGAGGATACATTCCCAGGATCAACACAAGCTGATTTTGAGGAGGAAGAAGCAAGCAGGGAAATGGAGAATATTTACAAGGATTTCTCTGATCCCGATGATAGTGATGAATATGTTTTGAATGAAAGTGACATTGATGTTGAGAGCTTTCATTCTGATGCTTCTAACAAGGATGATAGTGATGATGATCTCATTTTTGAGAAGTATGTTGACATGACTGTTATTGAAGATTATACCTTCAATCAGGATGCAGAAGGAGACAAAGATGTGAATGAAGATGTAGATTCAAATGTTTCTACTGTGTATGCTGGAAGTGATGAGGAGAGGATGGCAGAGAATTCAACTGATGATGAGCAGCCAAATTTTCCAGTGTTTAATGAGGAAGTTGATATGGAGAGGCCAGTGTTTGAGCTTGGAATGATATTTAAATCATCTCAGATTTTTAGAAAGGCAGTGAGGACCCATGCTATTCTTGACAGGAGACCTATCAAACTTGTTAAGAATTTTGGGAAGAAAGTGAAGTATGTTTGTGAGAAGTCTTGTGAATGGAGAGTTTATGCATCTCCAATGAAGAAGACAACCTCTTATCATATCAAAACCATTGTGAATAAGCACAGTTGCATGACCACATTCAACAAACTACAAATTAACTCAACATGGATAGCTGAGTACTATGAGAAGGAGATCAGAATGAATCCAACCTGGCCTGTGGCTGCATTTCATAAGAAGATTTTTAATGATCTGAAATGTAATGTTTCCAAGTATGCTGTGTATAGAGTCAAAACAAGAGCACTCATGAAGATTAATGGCACTCATACTGCACAGTTTGGTCAAGTGTGGGATTATGCTTATAAAGTGAAGAGAGTACTCCCAGATAGCACAGTGAAGATTTTATGTGAAGATCCAGAGCCAGGGACTGAAAGTGGGAGATTCATGAGGATGTATGTGTGCCTGGGCCCTTTGAAGAATGCATTTACCCAGTTCCGTAGACATCTTGTAGGGCTTGATGGATGCCATCTCAAGGGTCCTTTTGGTGGGCAGCTGTTGGCAGCTGTGGGGGTAGATGCCAATGATGGTATGTACCCAATTACCTGGGCATTTGTTGAATCGGAAACTACAGAGTCCTGGACCTGGTTCTTGCAATTTGTAGCTCAGGACTTGAAAATTGATGGCAATAATGAACAATAGTGGACATTTATCTCTGACAGGAAAAAGGTTTTAAAAATCCCCTTAAACCTTTTACTTATGTTTATCACAGAATTGTTTGGACTAATTGTGATGTGTGTTTGTAGGGCCTCATAAATGCCTTGGAAGTAGTGGTACCAAATGCAGAACAAAAATTTTGTGTTATGTATTTGTACCAAAACATGAATAAAGATTTCAAGGGTATTTCTTTAAGGCAGCTACTATGGAAATTTGTAAGGGCTTCAACAAAGTGGGAACTCAAATTACACATGACAAAGATGAAAGATGTACTTACGTAAAAATTGCATGTATCAAATGTATGTTAATATAAGCTAGTACTAACATCATTACAATGTATGATTATAAATAGATTGCTCCAAAATGCTATGAATGGCTAATGACTAAGCCATTTAGTCAATGGACAAGATCCTCATTTAGGATATTGGTTCACAGTGATATGTTTGTTAACAATCACTGTGAAGTTTTTAACAGCTCTATAAGGAAATTTAGAGACTTGCCAATCATAACCATGTTCAGAGAGCTTCATAAATCTGTCTTGAAAAGGATACAAGTGAGGAGAGACAAGATGGTTGGCAGGGACACTGTCATTTGTCCAAGTGTATTGAAAAAACTCAACAAGTAAGTGCCTTTATTATAGTGCATCACTCTAATTGTGTTTAAATTGGGATCTAAGTTATTTTATAATTTTAGTGACATTGTGCTAGGGCTATCCACTTTGCTGGTAATTGTGTTGTAAACTGGTACGGGGGCACATCTTATTTGGCAACTTGTACAGAAGGTGGACATGGGTTGGTAGTTGATCTGAATAAGAGAACATGCACATGTAGAAAGTGGGATCTCACAAGAATCCCATGCTACCATGCAATTGCATGCATAGCCTTAAAGAATGAGCCTTGGGATAGACACATCCACAACTGCTACTCAAAGGATATGTATATGCATGTACATTACTTGCACTTATAATTTGGAGGTACTTTTTGCTTTGAATCCATATTTGGAAGTACTTTTTGTTTTGAATCCATCTTTTCTATTTTTAGCTATACAACTGCATTTTGGAACCAATAGTAAGCCCTGAATTCTAGAAGAAGGCTAATGAGCCCCGTCCAAGGCCTCCAAATGTCAAGACTCTTACAGGAGACCTAAAAAGAAAAGATCTACAAAGAATGACATTCCAAGAGATCCAACTAAGTTGAGCAAAGTGAGGAATATTATAAAATGCACATATTGTAAAGCACAAGGACATAATGCAAGAACTTGTGCTGCAAAAGTATGGTTCTTAGTTTTAGATTTTGTTTCTCAAATATTAGACTACATTTAATTCATTTTCAACTTATTCTAACTTCTTTTATGTATGGGACAGAAAAATGACTTGATGAAGAAGGTTGCAGATGCTGGTGGTATTCCTATCATAGCTAGGTCAACAGTTGTGTGCAAAACTTGCAAGAATTCTGGGCACAACTCCAGGACATGTCCATCAAAGGTAATACTTTACCTTTTGTAGCTTTATGATGTTAAACACTTGTGAATTGGGGGGCTTATTCTTGCATCTCCATATTCCAGAATCATCAAATAAACCGGGATCAACAGACAATTCCAGAGATGATGGAGGAGCTCCAGCAACAACAAACCAATCCACCACAAGACACTCAAAACAGCTCTACTTCAGGCTTTCAGAAACATGTCCACAACAAGAAAATTACACCAAGAAAAAGGAAATGAAATGAATAGGGACTATTATGGTGGTAGTTGTGGTTGCAACCACATATTTTGAACTCAACGTTGCCTTTATTTTAAGTTTAAAGTAGATGATAAATAGCCAGGTAGCTGGGTTTTTATGTGCCATAACTTTTGGTTGTTGGTTACTTATTTCTGTTGTGGTAACTTGGTAGTTGGAAGGTGTAATGTCTGGTTACTAATTGCTTGTTAAACAATGACAAACATTGCAACTATCTATTAATCCTCTTATATGTAATGACTACTTTTCTTTTGGTAATGGATATTTGTAGCTTCTATTTAACATTGGTTATGTTTACAATTGTAGTCTTAATTTATCAAATGTTAGAACTGTACACAAAAGTACCTCTGTTAATAGCATATTATCATCACATTATCATACATAACAAGACAATTATAAACCTAACATCTATTCTACATTAGGTAGTGAAACAAAGAAATACAAAATACAACACAACACTAAGCCAATAACTCCTTGTTTCCATCTTTTGTTTTCTAATTTAAGTTGTTTAATATCTATTTCAGACCCCTGTAACAGTGACATCCTTCAACCCAGCAGAAAAAACCACAGCCACGCCTTCCGTGCACACATCCAACGAATCTTCATCCGGAATTTATAGCTGTCTGTGCAACTCTTTCCACCGCCCATTGACCACAATAACATTGGTATGCCATTTTTCACAAAACCCAGCCTAATACTAGCACCTGAACACTAATTTAGTGAAAGCATTTAGGGTATGTTTCAAATGTAATTGAAGATGTATATATACAACAATATGTAAGTATATAGCCTATATAGCCGTTGCATAATGTTCATATAACTTTACCCCTCTAAAAGTAATGAGCGTTAGACATAGTTCACGAAATGCTATTGTGTCAATTTTTTTTGTTGGGCTAGTTTCAATAGATGCGCTATTTTCTTGTTAAAAAAAAATAATTCGGGCCACATCACAATTAAGTCTAAATTTAGTAATAAAATATAAATTAAGGATTTATTAGTATTAAAGTAATAAACTATAAAGATAAAATGAAAATAATATGAGTATATTTCATTATTCTCACATAGAATTTTTAAAGAATTAAATTTATTTTATATTTGTAACTATATATATTTTTATATTTAATATAAGGAAAACTTTTAATTATATATTTTATTCTTTTGCAATAAAATATTTTCAAAATTATCTTATAAAATACGATTTTGTAATCAAATACAACTTCATTTTTCAATTTTCAGAAAAATAATTGGAATGATTTTTTTCTTACATTTAAGGATGTATATTATCGACATTTTTTTATAAAATTTACCAAAACCCTTTGCGACGTCGGTTTAGATATTACAAACAAGCTCAGAAGTCAGAACGCTGGGGTAGATAGGATAAGAGAGAGAGAGAGAGAGAGAGAGAGAGAGAGAGAGAGAGAGAGAGAGAGATGGCGAAAACAAAGAAAGAGCTGCTGACATCAGCGCCATGGAGAGGACAAGAAGAAGCACAAGAGAAATTCAAAGACGCGAAGCTGAAGGCAACAAGAGACGAGTCAGGTTCAAAAATGCATCTTCATCGTAAAAAGAAGAATAACAATACTGAAGAAACATATGAAGATGATTCAATCACTCAAATTGACCCTCAACTTCGTTACTCTTTTCAGCGTAATTATCAGGTTTCAAATTGGCCCTTTTTTATTATTTCGTGTTTTCGAGACGCCCCTTTTCATTTGTTTAAATTTGATTTGTTTTGTGGTTTTGTATGTTGGTTAAGCTTTTGTGTGTTTGGTCAATTACAAATTTGGAACATAAGTTGTTATGATGATTAAATAAATGGACTGTTGGATGATTGAATCTTACGTGTGTAAGTGTGGCGCGGGGTAGTATAATAGTGTAGTATAAATATCCTCTAAAAGGATTCATGTTGGGGTGAGTTTTTGTTTAAATTTGAAGACAGCTTCTCGGTTTTTTTTAAGGTTTTAATCAGATATGTGTAAGTATGATGCACAAGTAATAAAGCATGTGGATTTTTTTGGTTTGAAATTTGAGGATTACCATATTAATGACCTTTACTAAGCTTCAATCATGTGTATGTTTTGATTTGTGTTGAAATTTTCCTAGTGTGTGTGGGCATTTGCCTGTTTGCTAGATGGATGTCATTCCGACCTTTAATTTTTTCTAAATTGCTGCACTGACTGGACCATGCGTTCCTTTTGATTTCCACCATTGCAATTTTTTTTTTGATAAACAACTAAGTATAGTTTCATTTATCTTGTTCGTTATTCTTATCAAATAGTAAGACTATTTTGTCCTCAAGTTCTGGGGCACGTCAATTTAAATCCTTTTCAAGGACTTCGAAAAAAGCCTAATCACTAAATTTTTGTGATACCCTGTTCTGTTATATTTTCTAGAACTTGCTGCATAGTCGTCACCTCATTTTTTGCGTGCATTGCAATCAATGTTCTCCAAAAGGATGCTGGTTGTGGGATTTTGGATTGTTCTTCATATTTTACAAAAAATGAATGTTGTGTGGAAATGCAGTTTCTTCAGAGCGTGTTCAGTATCGACACAATTGTCAAACCTCTACCTCCTGCAATGGCATATAATGTTTCTCGCAATTTGAGTTTCTTTACTCGTATATTTACGCAGTTCTTTGGTAAGTATGTATATACACACACACATTACCTTGTTCGTAATTGAATTGTCTCATGATCATATTATGTTAACAGTTACAGAGTAATAACTATGGTTATCATCTTCTTTTTTTGAAACATTTTCTGTTAATTATGTATGCAATAGAAAATGAATATTATAACTGGTCAGGAGAGCATGGAGGAGTACTGGGGAATTGAACTCTTTCCAGTTTACTCTCTCCTTTTGAAGACCAATGCTAACCGGAACAGACGCAAACAAGATTGTAATTTATTTAGTAACCCTACTCCTCCTCTATAATAGTAGTTTTATATCACAATTATGTTGGAAAGTATATAATGTAACTTCTCTCTCTATAATAGTAGTTTTTATATCACAATTTATGTTGGAAAGAATATAATGTGACTGGACATAATTTAGACATGAAATGGCAAATAATTTGAGTAAGAAATCTGAGAACTGGCATAGTGACTCAAGCGTTTGTCATGAAATCATTGACTATCTCATTACGATATTACATATATTGAAGACGTGAACTCTTGCCTTCGAGTCTGGTGCCACATCCTCAATTGAGTCTGGTTCCACTTCCCCAATACTCATTTTGTTTTAGTGAAGAAATTTATAGTGACTCTTTCTGTCATGTGGATCAGTTTTAACTGTTTTATCCGCAGATCCAGAAGGAATTTCGAATGCTCAGAAATCACTTGGACTGGGACAAGAAGAGAAAGTCCGTCAAGTTCGTTAAGAAAACCCTTTATTTACGGGATACCAGCTTTTTATCTGTTGAATCTGAACTGTGTATTGACAATGTATAACTAATTATTTATCGACTCATATAAAAAGTTTGGATTGGTTAGGAGTTTGCTCCCTCCTAAAAATCAATGATCTGAATTGTTATTGTAGCTGGCTTCTTGTTGCGAGAACTTGCAAGAAACATATATCCAGTGCTCTGCCAAATGGTTTTTCTAGACCTTGTTGTATGGTGTGGCAATATGTGAATGCAGCTGGTGCAACATGTATACATTTTTACACAGTTGCAAATAATATGTTTTTAGATGGGGGTGTCTGCTAGTCTTTTACTGGTTCAAATTCTAGTCTTGAAGCATAAGTTGCCTTTAAATTAACAGGAGAATGCTTATTATTGGTTAATTTTAGAATAGAGATAATAAATAAATAAATTGACTGTTCAAATTTAATGAGAGGGCCTGAGTTAAAAACATTTGTAAAACTTTACTCGAACTCGGTAATTATTGAATATATTTTCACATTTCAGTTCTGGTCCACTTATAATACAAATGAACTTGAGTTTCCCAAGAACAAACGAAATTTGTTTATTGGACATACAATTGAGTAAAATTTTAAATTTACTCAATTGTAATGTCTAATAAATAAATTTATTTTAATATATATAGTCTTCTTAAGAGATTTAAATTTTTTAGTTTAATCCGAAACATTTTTTCTTTGTGAAGGATTAAAGTTTAATACTATATTTATTTTGAAATAAATTAGTTATCACAATAAAGCAGTAGTCAACTTTTTGTAATGATCTCAGTATATTACCAATTTTTTATTAGTTTAAATGAACATCACCCTAAATAACATCAATCTTATAAACATTGTAATAAAAAAATCTATTTAGTATAGTTTTATGGTAAAATAAAATACATAAATGAAATTAATAATTATCACTAAATTTTCATATATAGGGACTTTACAATACTATAATATAAAATCATATTCAACTACATATTTATCTAATTATAAAGTTTAATTCAAAATCCCGGAGATAGTATGTTTAAAAATTAAAAACACTGATTATTTGATATCTAATTTTTAAAATTATAAATAATAAATTTTGATAAAATGGAAAGATGTGGTAGAAAATTAGTCAATATCATGCGTTTTGGTTGTTGTATAAAGAAAAATTGTAAAGAAAGAAATTTTACGGTGGTTATGAAAATTGATCAATTTTTAAAAAATTATCGATAAATTATTAAAAATTTATTCAAAAATAATTATTCTCTTTACCGATTTATAATAAATTATTGATAAATTTAATTTAATTTTAAAAATTGATAAATCGTTATTTTAAAGGAATAATTACGATTTCCCAGTAACCATGGATTTCAGATGTATTTAAATTTGTAAAAAAAGAAAAACTAGGACAAAAAAAAGAACAGAACTTTGATTGCACAATGTAAACCGACTAGTGTAAAAAAGGTTTACATAAACCAAGTAGAGTAAGTTTTGAGCAGAGAAAGGAATAGGGTTTAGAAACGATGGAAGCGAAAATTGGGGAATTCTTCGACAAAGTGACGTCGTTTTTCAGCGGCGGCGATCAAATCCCTTGGTGCGACTCTGATATTGTTGTTGTAAGTTCTTTCCTTTTCATTTGTTCCGCCCTCTTTTTTATTTTTCAACATCGATGTTTATTACTACTGTTTCTGTTTTAATTGCTACTACTATTTTATATCAAATTTAATTGCTACTACTATTTTAGATCAAATTGCGGCCTCTGTGCTTACTCAGTTAGGTGTTAGGGTATTATGTCATAATATAAGCTCCCTCCGCTTATATTATGACCTAATACTTTGTGCGCAATCTCGGGCTTATAGCTCGGATTTATAGACAATAAAATTCCGCTTGTTAAGTGGGTAAGAGGTTAGGTATTTGGCTAAATTTGATTTAAAGACAAGAATGCGATACCCTGGGTTTGATTGAATTGGATGCCGATAAGTCGAAGAATAAACCTTGTGCTAAGTATTGTTAAGTAAAGAATAAGGCTAGCTTGCGGTCCTAAATGCAGACAAAAACGTCATTTGTCTCTATTAGGTTGATAAAGTAAGTGGTGTAGAAGCGATGTGTAATGGAAGTACGCTGTAGAACCACTCCTTTGGTGTAGAGAACCCCTCGATTTTTATGAGAGAATAAGAGAGGGGGAGTGGCCATAGCTCATAAATCTAGTAGTTATGGAATCGCGGAAGTTAGTACATGCTCTTGATTCTAAATTTATTAAAAACCAGATATATATTTATTGACATATTATAATGTTGATGAGCGATAGGTTTGCAATTTTGGTGTAAAACTAAAGACTTAATTGATAATACATTGGGCATGACTTGATTTTTGCAATTTCAGTTCCTTTATACTTCTGGCAAGGTTATTTTAAAGAGTTAAATAGGGAGTGAACGAGTAATTAAAATCAAGATCAAAGTTATCCCACCGTATGTATACGTATGAATGCATCGGTAACGATCCCTTTGCTGCTGCCTCCATCTATAGGTATTCACCACCACAGCTCTATCTTTACTCCAAAGAGTGACAATTAACTCCAATCTGAGAAGTGACAAACAATATAGTTTTCAATGTTGCAGCTTCCAGTCCCAAGAGCTACTTAATCTACATCGCATAAACAACAGTGTTAATCCTTAAATAACAAACTCAAATAATTCAATTTCCTAATATTAGTCATTATATTTGTATATTGCTACTTTAATATTGCTATTTTGGATAAATATCTTTGGTATGGTAGTTTGTGCTGTTAGAACTTGATCTACATCGCTCAATTAACAGTGGTAATTCACAAATAGCAAACTGAAAAAAATTCAATTTCCTTATATTAGTCATTGTATTTCTATGTTTGCGCCTACCTTAATATTGCTATTTTGGATATATACCATTTGTGTGGTAGTTTGTGCTGTGAACTGTTACTGTTGGACACAATCTGCATTTAAATGATATTCTCAGTTCAAGTGCCTTACTATGTTACTCTTACTCTTTGGGTTCCGCTTTTGTACTCATGTCAATTGTCAGAAACCTATGTTGCACGGAGACGGGTACGGGTACGTGAACATACAGGTACAGGGACATGAAAAGTTAACTTTAAAATTAAAGGGTAGGGGGACGGCATATTGAAATAAGAGAAGGCAAAATTCTCAAATATTAACATCAGCAGATATCAACTCATTCTCCATTTCAACGCAATAATAGCACTGATAACTCCAAGTTCCTCCAGTTTCTCCATTTTTTAAATAGTCCCACAAAGGAGGTTGAATTTCAAACACACTCCCGCTACTGGTCGCTGTCCCAGTTCCATCTCCACTTCCACCATGTTCACTACCAGTACCACTACTTCTATGTTGAGATCCCATTGATAATGAAGAGATTATGAGCGTGTGTATTTTTTTTTTGAGAGAGAGGAGTGTTATATATTTGTATGTATATACAGAGTAGTGTTGTGTGTGTGTGTAAGTTAGAAGTAGTGTTGAAATATGTTTTTTATTTAACCGTGGATGGGTATTTTTGTCATTTTGGTCTAGGAAACGTCCCCATTTTGAACCCCCCGTCCCCAGATTGTTTGGGAGTTGGGATGTCCCCAAACTGTTCCCGGTCGCGTCCCCGGGACGTCCTCAAACTTGGGTATGCCACCTGGTAGGCATCCCCGTGCAACATAGTCGGAAACTCGGACACACGACCTTATTTTTGTTCAGTTCTTTTAACTGAAATATGAACACTTTGACCTAATGAAGACCCACATATCACATATGAGAAGACGCGTAATTTACAAGATCCTTTGAAAAATCATGTTTACTTTGAGTTTTATTGTAAACTTTGGCTACCAAAATTTTCTAATATAATAGTTATACAAATAGTTATGCTCTGTTGCCATAACTGGAACTAAATATAGGACTGTCCACAAATACTAACGTTTTAGAAATGTACTCCAACAACCTATACCTGAGTCTGAGCAAGTAATGTTTTGAATGCCAAAACTGGTTCTTGCTTATGTAGATGACATCTTATGCGAATTGTCCATGGGACACCAGTGAACTATTTATTTCGGTAATGAATTATTCAAGATGGCACCGTATAAACTATTAGGTCATTCATGCTCTTAATTCCTAACTTTGCCAGCTAAAATTATGTCTGAGTTATTGAGGGTTTGACAATTGTAAGCAAGGTTTTTCCATCGCAAGTTTACTATGAATTCATTTTAACTTTTTACTTTTGAATTAGTTAACTGAGTTTTGTTACCAATTTCATTATCATTTGAATACGTATCCTTCTGAATGGCTTCTAAATGCTGCATTTTACGCTGAAATAATAAATAAATATACGATTACTTTTTCAGGGTTGTGAAAGGGAGGTTGCAGAGGCTGAGAAAGGTTCTTCTGATGAGGTTAAAAGTGAATGCAAAACGAGATTGTCATGGGCTCTTGTTCACTCTAGACGTCCGGAAGATGTACAGCGTGGAATTGCGATGCTTGAAGGTGACAAGTGGACATGAAGACTGTTGTTTGCTCTTTTCTCTTACTTTATGTTTGTAACACTTTTTTTGGATCAAGTGTGGTACATCCTTTAACTGGGTCTATATGTGCAGCTTCTTTAAGTGGCACTGGCAGTACCCCAGAGCTAATGAGGGAAAAGTTGTACCTTCTAGCTGTTGGGTATTTCCGAAGTGGAGATTATCCTAGGAGCAGGCAACTGGCAGAGCGCTGTTTGGAGGTGTGTTCTAGTTTCTTTCCTGTGTTGGATAAACTATGTCACTGTTAAGAGGCTATTTACCTTACTCTTGCTATTAAGTTTAGTAATCATTCAATTGTTAAGAGGCTGTTTACCTTATTTATGTTATCAAGTTACTATGCAAGTACTTGAATGTGCATGTATGACACAAGTAGCATGTTCTTTTTGGTTTGCTACTAATGTACTTCTAAGCATTCTGATTGTCGTTATGAAGTTGTAACTGTACATTCTCCGTTCAATTTTTATAGAACTTAACAAAGAGAAAGAGTTCTGTTACTAAATTTATTTCTTTTATACTTTATTTAAGTTTTCTCTTTGAACTTTGGTCTGTAGATTCAACCAGATTGGAGGCAGGCCCTGAATCTGAAAAAAGCAGTTGAAGATCGCATCACAAAAGGTATCAATCATAACTGATTTTTTATTCTTCGTCTGCATTCAGCTTAAGAAACCTAACAGATATGATTTCGTTTATGCTTTCATATTAATCTGTTTGACAGATGGAGCAATAGGCATAGGCATAGCTGCCACTGCTGCAGCGCTTGTGGCTGGTGGACTTGCTGCTGCACTATCTCGTCGAAGATAATCTATCTCAGCGAAGATAATCTCACTTGCTATGCATGTATCCAAGAGTTTCTGTCCTTATCTCATGAAACAATCAATGTTGTGAATCCCGTACTAGACTCATGTGAAGTAAAAAATGTCAGTCATGAAATTGATTATCTATTATCTCTTGTTAGATCTCAAATTTTCTAAAACATTATCTCATGTTAGATCTCAAATTTCGTAAAACACAGGATTAATGTGTAGAGAGCTTTTCTTGTTCAATATTGAAATAAGTGTGACTTTTGTGAATCGCAAAATTGTATTATATTAGTTACGGGATTGCTTCTCTTCACTTTGGATCACTAACTTTATACGATGCACACGATGTTTTATAAATATTTATTATATGAATTATCAAATTTATTTATCTTTCAATATCATAGTTTTTACCCTTATGCATGTTAAATTGTTAAGATAATCTATACTGTATTAATACCAGCAAAACACTCTCTATTTGTTAGTTAATATATCAAATAACAATCATTAAATCTTAATCTTACCTTACATAGATCATGGATATAATAATAAAATAATTTTATATAAATATCTAAACTAGTTTTGCAGATTCATAATTCGATTCTCGCCAAAGTATTATAGTTAAACATTTAAGTTTCTATTTCTAAACTATTTTTAGAGGATTTAGAGTTTATCATACAACGACCTATAAGTAACGGATAATAAATAAAAATTCCATAAAATATATATTATTATAACTTTTAATCTTCTATAATTTATTTTTCAACTATTAATAATTATATAATAAAATATAAATAATATTAAGATAAAACTAGTAAATATCATTTGTGTATATACTATAATATTATAAGTAAAAAACATTCTATTTGGTAGTTGTCAGTTGGTTGTTCGATACGGTACCGCAAATAATAATATTTTGATTTTAGCTTAAATTGATGAAAATCGTTAGATGCAATATTAAAATAATATTTAGATTAATATCTAAACTACATACAAAAATTCGTTCGGAGTCCAGAGTTTCGCCAACAACAATATAGTTCAATATTATGGTAAATATTTTAATTTTTATTTTCTAAAATATTTCTAGAGATTTAAGATTTGAGTCCCGTTAATATAATACTATATTTAGTGTTTATTCAATCTATTTTTTACATGCAACCCATAAGTAAAGGAGAATGAATAAAAATGCCATAATACGCATATTAATATAACATAATATCTTATAAAATTTGTTTTTCAATTATTAAGAATATATATGGTTATAAAAATCTGCGATTTTACCGATTAATCGGTCGATAAATCATTAAGTGACAGGTTTCCAATCAAATAATCCTAAAATGGCCGGAAAATTTTTTTCCTCAAAATCGAGTCAAAATCAAATTATAATCAAGTCAAAATTGAAAAAATCGGGTCAAATATTATAATACACCTTCGTCAATCTGATTATTGAAGCTCTATTCTCTCTTTAATCTATGAGTGTGTTTATTAATTGGATATGGTGGATGAGAATATGCCACTATGAATGAAATTGGATCGATTTTAGAACATGATAAAATATGAGATGGTTTGGTGGTGGTTGGTTGGGATTTCAGGAGATGGAAAATAGTATAAAAAAATTGTGATAATGAAAATGACGTAAAAGACTTGGTAGTTAGAGGTGGTCAAATGGGCGGATCAGCTCGTCCCGACTCACACCGGCCGACTCGCTTTTTTAATCATCTGAAATCGGCTGGTCTCGGGCTAAATCCAACTCGTCGCAACCCATTTTTATAAACGAGGCATTCATGAGTCCGAAAATATTAATTCATAATTCGGCATGACTCAGCACCCAATTCAGTACGGGTGTCGAACCGGCACGACCTGTATAACCAGGACGGCTCGCAGACTCGTCTAACTCGTATAATCTACCTTAAAATAATAATATAGTATGCACTTGAATAATTGTTGAATGTACTAAGCATTTCTTTTGACAAATCTATACGTGCACACATGAATTAATAATAAATTAATAATTGACCAGCTGAATATTCAACTGTCACCAAGTAGACCAGTCAAAGTTTCGTATTGTGTATAAATATTCCGTGTACTTTCATATTTTCATGTACCAAATCTTAAATCCGAACACAACCCGGATTCGAATGAGTGTACCAATTTGGTGACACTAACCCGAAATTAATATATTCGCATTTACCCGTTTTAGTACACTAAAGTACACAGATGATATACGGAAAATATTAATGGTTAAAAAATACAATAGATAATTAAATAGTGAAGAGTTCATTCACATATTTAAGGAACAATAAAATATATTTTAGTATTTATAATTATATATATGTTATTTACAGTAGGTAAAATTCACATTTGGTATTACGTATATATATAATATATATATTTACAAATTTAATTATTTATTTCTTCCGTCTACTTACGTTCCGTGTCGTGTACTTATACTGAAAACCCAAATCTAATACTAATTATATTCATATTTTTCCGTGTTCGTGTACCAAATTTTTGATCTCAAACACTAATTATTCGTGTCGTTTCATATCATATTCACGTGTCGTTTATCAATATTGACAGGTCTAAACAGAAACAACTAATGTATGTACGTTAATAAAAGATAATGCCTTTCGTCCTTTAACTTATCATTTTCTTTTAATTACACGTATAACTGCATATATTCAGCTCGGCACGAGTCGCTCGGCCTAGCCCGGGCTCGCCTGTGTTGCACTCTACTCGCACTAAATCAGGAGTATAAGAGCAACTCCAACCACGTTCTCTATATTGGTTATCTAAAATAATGTATAATAATGGTTTTTTAAATTATAGATAACCAAAAAGATGTGTGTCTCCAATGGTGTTCTTCATATTAGTTATCTATAATTCAAAATCAATATTCTATCGATTTTATTTCACATTCAAATTTCAGCTCCTCAAGGTAATAAGAGAAAGTATTTTGCTGCTGTACAAGAGGCGGCTAGGAAATATCACCGAGGAGGTAGATTGAATTCAATCCATGTGTAAATAATGCAGCTTAGACAGTAGATTGAATTCAATCTATAATTGCAGAAATTTTCAATAGAATGCTGCAGAATTCAATTTATAATGGAGGTGATTCTAAACTCATCTCTTCATTATATACCCCATTATTCAGCAATTGAATGAAAGGGGAATCCATTTTCTACAATAAACACAATTTATCAAGTCACTGCAATTTCTAATTGTCCAAAAACATCAAAACACATGAGAGCTCAACTAGACTGTTTTAGAGTCTTCACAGTAATGAAGCACAAGCATGTACATATTTTTGATTCAACTACTATAACCATTAATAAATATATCTCAATTAAGACAAACACATGACAATACTCAAAAAATCTTGGCAACATTGAAAGCTCTTTAAAACAATAGATCAAACACATAGTAGACAATCCAATATAATATGCAGCAAACAAGAAAACACCACACAAACATGGAGGAGGTGTGGGTTGATCATGGCTACCCGAAAACATCGGTTGCGTGGAACACTAAAATTATTTTGTGGAATAAAAGGGACGAGAGAGAGATTGAGGGAGAGGCGGGAGAAGCGGGAGAGGGCGGGAGTCTAGCTGGACTCTTTTTACCGAATGGGCTTTCTAGTGAATATAAAAAACCCATATACAAAACTCTAAAAATATAGATAATGGGAAGTGTAATGCCCTCGAGACCCGGGGTAAAAGTCTGGGGGTTACTAGCTAATCACCAAACCTGTACAATTTGATTTACAAATAATAAAGAAATGAATCTAAACCCCTTTAACACTAACCAGGATTTTTTTAGGTTGAAGTATGAAAACAAGAACCACTAACTACTATCATTACAAACCAAATTCAAAATCTCACAAACTCTCTTTATTACAAACCATTGTCTAATTAGTTTTAAACTAAGTTCATCTTTTATTCAAACACACACACTAACTATCTATACTCCACCTGTTCGGGCAACTCAAAACTTTCTTCCTAGATTGGGATCAACACCTTGGGTATGAGGGGATCCCGAAACTTGACCCGCTTCTTTACCACTCGAGTCCTGATGAGTTTCATATTCCTTCTTAACTGAAAATAATAAGGTGAATAACAACAAATAGGGTGAGCCAAAAATTGCTCAACAAGTCCGCAAAATATAAACAGTGTTAAAGCAATTTAAATGAAACCGTAACCCGGGTATATCTGCAAAGATATAACCCCGCGAGAATAGAACGAAGGCCATTATTGGCGAATACAAACGAACTAAACTGGACGCAAGTTCGCATCTATACCCTGCTGATCAGCCAGGATACAATGCAGATCTATATCTCACTATATAGATCCCGTCGGGCACCCAGGCACTACGGCCCATCTCAAGGATCCGGTTATGTCCCGGTCCTTAGGATTAAGTAAACTCAATCGCTAAAGTATCCTGGAATAGCAACCGGAACAATCAGTATGCTTTGACATATTCTAATCACTAGAATATATCAATGATTGTGAGTAACAATTGGAATATGAAAAATAAAGTCAAATGAAAAGGATAAGCAAGAACCGAAATGAAATATGAACAAGAGAATCAAAAGAGTGCAAGCGTGATAAGAATCTGAAGAAATATCACTATTCTGAAAATAGAATAGGGGAGAAACTTGCCTTCTGCGCGACTTACTGCAAATATGTCACCTTTGTCTATTACCGACTCAACTTGCCTTGCTGGCTTAGCTTCTGTTAGAAAAATAGACTGGTTAAGTCATTTCGTACTTCAATTACATCTTGAATCGACTTCACATCGTTCTTATTATCTACCCATGCGCTTATGACTGACTCGTATGTTTACATATTAACAAGTAAGACTCGATTAACCACATAATACACATAAGCACATAAGCACATAATCATTTTTATAGTTAAAATAATTTTTAGAATCAAAATCGACTCGCTGATCGCTCCACTAATCACCATCTTCCTCATTTCCTATTTTTCGGAATTTTTCGGACTCGTCTCGACACACACTTCGACTGATAATCAGGCAAATAACAAAGTCAACTAATTTCTAGAAGAAATTAGGTCTTAATATTATTTTTAATGAAAAGAATTCATTATTCTGAGTCAGAGGGCTTTCGTTTCGCTCAAATCGGACTAACGGTCTAATTAATATCAACTAAACACTGATAATTCAATTTATTATTCAATATAAATAATTATTACTAATTTTTAAACCCAAAAATAATTTTTAAATAATTATTTAAGAAAAATCAGAGTCAAAAATAATTTTTCTATAATTTTTGGAATTAAAATGAATATGTTATGATTTATTAAAAAATATCTGATTGATTATCGAAATAATTAATCATTTTTAAATAATTAATAAATAATAAATAACAAATAAATAATTAATAAATAATTATTTAATAATTTAAAATAATTAATCCCTAATTATTAGGATTAATTACAATTTATTACAAATATTTAAAATTTATTATTACTTACTCGATTAGATCGATTATTTACAAATAAATAATCGATACAACTAGCTGTTACGATATCTTTCGAATAATTAGTTATTATTCCAATCATAATCCAACTCAACGATCAACTACTCGTATTAATACGAGTTATTCACCTTTCTCGAATAATTATTGAAATATTACGGTTATTATTATTACTTTTACGATTTAATCGATTATCTGTATTTAATTATTCGTTACGAATAATTATCTGATATTCTTCGATTAATTAACTATCGCTCGAATAATCATAATATAACTCATCGTTCAATTACTCGTATAATTTAAGGAATAATCGAATCTTTACTCGTAATATTCGATAAATTTTAATCCTTATTAATTAAGTAATTACTTAATCACTAATTAATAAGTAAATAGGTAAATAATTAGATAATTAATTAATTAATTAAATAACTAAATTCGAATTTCTAAATTAAGAAAATAATTTAAAAATTATTATTAATAATTTTCAGAATTTAAAACTGATTTTTATTAGAATTTTAGAATTTATTTAAATTGATTTTTATTTTAATAAAATACAAATAATTAATTAGAAATTCAGAAACATAAATCAGAAAATGAGTTTAGGAATCAAAGGATCAAACCCGGGTTGTTTTTCGAGTTAACAACCGGGTCATGGGTGGCTAACCGGGCCGGGAAGAACACGACCGGTTTCTAGAAAATCTCCAGTTTCCGGCGGTTCTTCGACAGGCTACGGCGAGCTTAAATCACGAACCAACGTGATGCTTCTGTTTCGTTTTCGATGCGAATCCATCCCAAATCCTTCCTGTAGTTCAGCCTTGCCCTCGATCGTCCTTAACACCGCCTGCGTTGTCTTCTCCGGCGAGAAACGACCAGAAACCGACGACCTTCAACCCAAGTCCGGCGAGCTTAATTACGACCAATTCATGCACCGTTATGATCGAATTTTTCAGGGAATCGATTACAAACAACGTCCTAAACACGAATTAATCACTAACAACACTTCATAACCCTTGGAACACATTCTCCGATCTAAAGCATAAAATTTCCGGCCAAATCTCGAAATATCGATTTCGTATACGAAAAATTACGAATAATATCTTAAAATCACGCTCTCGAATTCCAAAATCAATTCCAATAATCAATAACAACCAAAAACATCTACAAATTAACAAAAACGAAGTTAAACTATCAAGAAAACCAAGAACTCGAACAACTACTTCTGGGGGTTATATGAATCAATTAAATACTCAAAATCATTCCTAAACTCAAGACAAAGCTATACAAATTATCAAAACAATCAAATGATTCCTGAATCAAAACGCCTATGTTAGGTCACACACACTGTAGAGGGGGGTGAATAAAGTGTATAATACAATCAAATCGAACTTTAATATATTAAGTAACAGAAAACAAACTTTATTGAAATAATAAACTCTGTTATAGTATGGAACTGTTACCTCTCAGTGATGAACAAATATCACGAGAGCTGCTAGGGTTACAATGAATTATCTTCTCGAATATGATAACACTTATAGTGTAAACCCTATGTCTGTGTTTATATACTACACAGTTACAAGATAATCGCTAATTGATATGGAATATAATTCTGCTTCCTAAAACATATCAATCAGATATCTTTTCTTCCAAGTATTCCATTCTTCACGGAACTCCTTCTTCATGCATATCTCTTCTTATGTTTATCTTGATCTTCTTTCCTTTAATCAGCTACTGTCCTTATCTGATCGTCCTTCAGCACTTAAGTTCTGATATCTAACTTCTGATGATTATCTCCTGATAATATAAGTACCGATATCCTTAAGTCCTGACTTCCAGTATAAGTACTGATCAACAGTTAAGTACTGATTTGTCCTGTTAAGTAAGATCTGAAATCTAAACATAAATTATATTAGCCATGACATTATCAAATATATCTAACAATCTCCCCCAACTTGTAAATTAGCATAATATACAAGTTTAATAGATATTTGATGATGTCAAAAACATTAAGTACAAATACATGAGAATTAGACTAGATAACTACAACTTACCGTCCTTAAAGCTTTACCAATATTCAACTTCTGATAACAACTTCAGTCTGTACAAATATCAGAATTTAAGCAGTTGTAGATCTTCGACTTGGCTTCATCATCTGATCTCTCTGATGTCAGGAGTTGTTCTGAGATAGTTCTTCAACAAACATTTCTCAGCATATCTGAGTTCATCAATCATTCTCCTTTTGGCATCTTTAAGCTCTGCAGTATCTTCACCAATTTGAAAGATTGCAGCTCTGAGATCATTGATCTTTGCTTTTCTTATATCCTGATCCAGTCTGATCAAATAAGCTTTATCAGACTCAAGATTGAATTCAACAGCCCGGTACCCCAGAAAGGTAGTTATAATCTTAGCAGTGTTGGGCTTCATTTCAACTCTATCACCATTGTGATCTCTGTACTTTGGAACGTATGTGCTGTCAGACTTAACAGAATAAAGCCTTTTCTATCTCTGAATCTGTTCTTTTAAATAGTTTGCAGCAGTTCCTGTTATTCTGTCATCCACTTGAAGTAAGAAAAGTACATGCTCCAATTCTTCAAAATACTTCAATGGAATGGCATTTTGTCTTATATGATAAACCCTACCATCTGTCATGAAATACAACATGATGTATTCTTTCAAGTAGGTATGGTAAACCATCTGTACAGATTCCAGTTGATTCAATCTCTCAGGAGTTGCTCCAATACCTGGTTTACTCAAGGAAGTTGGATCATTGGTAGTGTTATGTATTCTCCTTTCATCAGCACTTTCCAATCCAGTTTTATCTCTTGCTTCCTTTCCAGTAACTACTCTTACTTCAAAACCACTTGCAGTAGTCTTCAAAGGTTGAGTCTGTTTTGCTTTAGTGAATCCTGGTAGGAGTGTCTCTGGTCTATCTTCTGATATCAAGTTAACTTGAGCTATGTCAGAGGTTACTTGCTTCTTCTGAATATCAGAACTTATAATTTCTTGACTCTGAACAACTTGAACCATGTCAGAGGTTGTTTTAAGAACTTTTCTTGAAGTCAGAGCAAGATTATCCTTTTCATCAGTAATTTCTTCATCCTCAGGAGGCACATAAACCTTGATAGGTTCACCAACTTTTTCTTTACCCTTGGATCTTGGATCTATCTGCGGTTGTGATCTAGCCAATGTTGCTTCAGTATGTGTCCTTTCTTTGATCACAATGCCTTTGAGTTTTGGAAGTGGCTTTTTACCAGAAGCTTCAGATTTAGATGTGACTTTCTCTGATTTAAGCCTGGCTTCTTCTTTCATTAAACTCTCCAAGTCCATTCCTGGATTTTCCTGAAGAAATAACTGTCTTGACATTTCCTCATCAAGATCTAAAAGTTCATCAGAACTTATCCTTTTACCAGTAGCAGAACTTATTCTTTTCCTAGTATCAGAACTTGTCCATTCCTGGATTTTCCTGAAGAAATAACTGTCTTGACATTTCCTCATCAAGATCTAAAAGTTCATCAGAACTTATCCTTTTACCAGTAGCAGAACTTATTCTTTTCCTAGTATCAGAACTTGTCCTGTGACTAGCTTGTCTTGATGTGAATCCTCTACCTTGACTATGACCTCTACCCATTTCAGAGCTTCCTCGATCATCTTTTCCATCATCCTTACCTTTCAGTGTCTTGTCAGTCTTGCATTTGGACTTAATTACTTTCTCCCCCTTTTTGGCATCAGCAGGTAATAGAAGGGAGACAAGCAATTCCACTGAAGATTGAATTTCATTAAGTTGTGATTGCTAAGAAGCTTGATTTGTCAGAATATCATCAATCTGAGCTTGTTGATTACCTTGAGTCTTATCAATATAAGCAATCCTGTCAATGGTAGGTTGGAAGAACTTTTTCTTATCAATTTTCCAAACTTGTTCCTGTTTGATAAATTCTTCCTGAATCTTGTGTAGCTCTGCATGAGTAGTTGAGTGAAGACCTTGTAGATGTTTAGTACTCAATGCAGTGACTCTAAGCTGGGTTTCGAAATCATCAGAATTTAACATTTCATCAGCTTTAGTCAAGTGCTCAACAAGATGCTTTTCAGTTGGAACACATGAAACTGAGTTCCATTCCTTAGTCCACTCCTGTCCTGCAGGAGTTTCACTCCAAGGTACTGGTGCTTCTCTGGTAACAAACTTCTTAACCAGTTCAGACTTTAGAATAGTCTGTTGAGGAGCATGTCCTGAAGGACCTGCTGCATCAGCATCTGCAGTTGGAGCAGCATCACCAGTATCTCCAGCATTTGCAGCATCAGAACTTACAGAATCAGTATCCTCTGATAAAATAACAGTGTGAGTAGCAATGGAGGCTTCGGCATCCTCTAATTGCTGATCTTGTTCTAAGTTCTGATCAACAGCCATATCCTGATGCTCACCTAAAGTCTGATCATCAGCATCTTGATGCAGAGAAGGTGTTGTTGATAACTCTGGAGTTTGAACAACATCAGTAACATGTGTTGTGAAAGGATTATTTGCCGTTGGAGCTTCTAAGAGAATTACTTCAGGCACAACCAAGTTTTGAACATCAATATCAGCACTTGTGCCTGGATCAACAGGAGACACAAATGGTGTGGTAGCCTTTTCAGAAACAGCTTCCTTAGATGGAGTTGATGGAGAAGAAGTGACTGGAGCAAATTCCTTGTCTTGTGAGATCAGAGATTCCTGATCCCCTTCCTTAGCTGCTTCCTCTTCATCATCTGAAACTGGCCTTTTTGCCCTCTGTTTCTTGTATCTCTTTGTTGATTTGGATTCCTTGGGAGTTTCAGGAACTGTCATTCTTCTAAGCCTTTTGAGAAGCCTAGATCCCCCAATTCCAGAATCCTTCTGAGAAGTCTTTTTCTCAGCTTCACCTACAAGAGGTTCTGAAGAAGGAACCTGTTCCTCAGTATCAGATTCATCTCTCAAGGCAATCCTCCTTCTCTTTTGAGGTGTTTGAGGAACAGTCTTTGTCCTCTTTGGCTTGGAGGATGAAGGCTTCACAGTAGGTGCTGAGGATGAGGGTTGAACAGTCTGTGAAGTGGAGAGATAGGATTTGAGATATGTCCTGAGGGTAGGTTGAGTAGAATGAGTGGTAGGTGTTGAGGATGATGGTTTTTGGGTGTTTGTTGTTGGTTGGACATCAGAGTAAACAGATCTATAAGTATCAGGATCAGCATTTACTAGGATCTGTTTTACAGACTGAGGAATCTGTAATGGTCTAACCACTGATTTCTTAGTGTCAGCATTTACCAGGTCATTAAAGTAGCGTTTTGCAACTTTAAAAGGTGGGGTTGAGGAACTGACTAATTGAGGTTCATCAGTACAAAAAGTATAAATAAGTTGACAGAATCTAGCAAAATAGACAACATTCCTATCCTCTGTCATCCTATCCCCAATAAAACCAATTATACCAGTTGTAAAATCAAAATGAGTTTGATGGATAATAGCATACCCGATATGCTGACTCAGAATTGGGATAGCATCAAAATTCGAACATTTGTTCCCAAAAGCTTTGGTGATGCAGTCGAAGAAGAAGCTCCATTCTCTTCTGATATGAGCCCGTTTCAACTGCCCAAGTTTTGCCAAACTCTTTTCATACCCCAAATTTTCCATTAACTCCTGAAGAGCTGATTCTTCTGGAATTGAAAACGTACAATCTTCTGGGAGATGTAGAGCTTTGCGTATTGTACCAGGAGTGACTGCATAAGAAGAATCACCCACTTCGAAAACAATACTGGGAGTGCCATGTTTACCACCATCATCATAGTGCCCAGTCCGCCAAAACGTCAGAACTTGTTGGCTCGAAAAGACTGAAGGCTGGGTCAGTGCATAACCAATCTCATTGTGTGCAAGAAGATCTTGCACAAAATGCAATTCAGATGGAGCTTCAGCATGATCAAGAATTGCAGCATAGTTGTTTGGAACAAACTTAGCTCCATCAATGATTAAATCCTTAGGTGCCATGTGAAAAATTGAGATTTAAAAGTGCTTGTTAGGTGTTTGATAAAATGTCTGTATGAAAAACCAACGTGAGAGAAAGAGAGAGTAAAAGCAAGTAGAGAGAAAAAGTATGAAGGAAATAAAAGATTAAAGAAATCCTTTCTCTGTCGTACTTATACTCTGAAAAAAATGTTACCGCTGGACACCTGTCAGACATGCAGTAATAACAGATAGTTACTGGGCGCGAGAAAACAGTAATCATTACTTGCCCACTTTCCTGTTTGCAAGGAAAAACCGTTCCATTTACCCAGATATTCCATTAATCAAGGTGAAACAGTTTTAATTCAAAATTAAAACCGTTCCCACTGATTTAATTATTTTTCACTGCATCATTAATATTCTGAAAAGAAATCAAGTGAAAATGACCAAGATAAATCATATGAGTAAGTACTGATAAAGGAAAGTCAGAACTTAAATTAAAACATAATTTATATGGTCATCAGAATATCAATCAGGATTTATCAATGCATTACAAAATAACTTAGAGATAAAATCTTGAAACAAAAACAAATTTCATTAATATATCAAGAGAATACATTCATGAAATGGAAATTACATCAGTACTTATACAAGATTTCCCTAAGCTACTAAACCTAACATCAACAGCCTTAGTCCTAGCTCAAGAAGCAGGGCAAGGCTGATGATGAAGAAAAACAGGAAGAAGATGAGATTAAATCATTTCTTCTTCCTACTCTCGACAAACAGAATGGCGAGTCGGATGATATGCTCTTGCTGGCGGAGAGCTTCCAGCCTTTCCTCCTCCAATCGCTCCAGATGGCGATGGTAGTCCATATAGAAGAACAGGAGGTGGGTCAGTACCTCCTGTGGGACAGAGTCCCATATCTCCTCAGGAATGGCCGTGACGTGCCATTCCTGCTGCCAGTCGGCACAGCTTAGCTCCATATTGAAGTTTTGGTAGTTCAAAAACATGTTGTATCTGACCATTGTGTTTTTGAAAGAAAAAGTATGAATGTAAGTTTGTGAGAAATAATTTGATGGGAAGGCTGATGTGAAGTGGCTGCTTATATAGGCAAGAGAATGCCAGGAGACGTAAAAGTATTTAATGCTGACAGGTAGAATTAATTCTACCTCGTTTCCCTATACTTGGAAAAAGAATAACATTCATTGGAAGGAGAAAACATGGTTTAATGCGCACAAGTAACAAGTAAAAGTAGACTGTTCAAGTACGAATACCATTAACCCTAACCATAGTGACTATTAATCTTCCACTTCAACATATTCTAGTTTGAACCGAGATTGTTATCAAATTTTAGCCACAAATAAGTCAAGTAAAGAATTTAGATTGTAATATCAGAACTTAGACTTATTTCAGAACTTAACAGTCATCAGAACATAATTTCTTAACTCGAAAAAAAATGCTTATCTGAGTAAATCCTCATACAAGTTCTGAGTTATACTCTTCAGAACTTAATCTTCAGAATATGCAACCAGAACTTGTCCTCAGAATTAGTGCAAGGTGACACAATGACTGTTTATCTAAAACAACATAGACCACCACAGTAATTTTCATCATTCAGATGGAGTGATTAGTGTGTGCATCAAGCTAAATAGCATACAAAGAGTAAAGTCTGATTCACTTCAGTACATCTTAGAAATAAGGCATAACTAAAATTTTGCTAAAGAGCTGTCATTATCCTGAAACTTACTGATGAATGTGTTCATGCTTGAGTCCACCTCAACTGATTTGTGCTAATTTTATGCATCTTTTTAAATTCTATTTTACAGTGGCTCCTCAGTGTAAGTGAGTCACGACTGCTTATCAGAATTTATGCTATTATCAGAGTATTTCTCCAGTAATCATAGTGAAAAGTCACCAAGAAAATATTTTGCTTTTATAATGCATATTTACTTAATACCAGCAATGCACTTGGGTCTTCCCTTCCACATTTTTACTCTAGATCTCAAAGGAGTACCTGATTTTATTCTTTGATCCTTTTGATTTTTCTTTTTATAAGTGAGGTTTATCAGCACTTAGTACATTCAGCAGTTTTACTAGTATCAGAACTTAACAGATGAGTAGCATTATTATAATTTGTGACTTAGTAATAAGATAAACAAAGTAAACTCAACTAAGCTCAATTATCAGAATTTGCCTGTGTCATAAAATTTCCACAGAAATAATTACTTCTTACATGGGATCATTTGTTTATTGAAGACTACTAGGTCAGTATCTAACACAATTATCCTCATAGGATTGAATGGTTACTTAGACTGACATATCACTTATCAGAGTTTAGAAACATATATCTGACAACAGTCAGTACTTAAAAACATTTATCAATTAATCACAGAATACACAAAGAGATTAAATTCTGTAAATACTGATCATAAAGTCTGATAATACAGAACAAGACTAAGCAGATTTAGAGAAAGAACCTGAAATCATTCCAAGTTCATTTACCAATCTTGTAAAAGTGGCTTCACACAGTGGTTTTGTGAAGATATCTGCTAGTTGTTGATCTGTTGGAATAAAGTGCAATTCCACTGTACCTTCATCCACATGTTCCCTTATGAAGTGGTACCTGATGCTGATGTGCTTTATCATAGAGTGTTGAACTGGATTACCTGTTCTAGTTCTGACAACTGCATCAGGATTTTCAATTATTAAATCAGGTGTATGTGATTTTATCCACTTCCTTGCAGATCGAAGGTTTTCTCTAGAACTGGATGCTCCCCCATGATCCATGCTGTCTTCATTTTCATTTTCTGATGCTCCCCCTGAAACTATGCTCTGTGAGTTGGATTCTTCAGAATTTAGATTTTCAGCACTGGCAGAACTTGGCTTATCAGAACTTGACGAATCAGAACTTGAAGAGCCAGATGTATGTTCTGATGTTTCTTGAGATGTGGTAAGATCTTGAGTTTGCTCCCCCTGCATAGGTGCATCTTCCTTTGACGTAGTCACCACAGTTTCAATAACATCAGAGTTTAATCCATCAGAGTTTACAGTATCAGGACTTAGACTGTCAGGATTTTCAGTATCAGAATTTGAGTCTTCATTTTCAAATCTCAGCTGATCATGGTCAATGAAATCTTCAAGACCAGTAATCTTCTTGTCATCAAAAGAGACATTGATAGATTCCATGACCACTTTTGTTCTCAAATTATAGACTCTGAAGGCTTTTATGGAAAGTGGATATCCAACAAAGATTTCTTCATCATCTTTTAGATCAAACTTGGATAGCTGTTCAGGATGAGTCTTGAGAACAAAACACTTGCATCCAAATACATGAAAGTATTTCAGATTTGGCTTCTTTTTCTTCACCATCTCATATGGTGTTTTTCCATGCTTGTTAATAAGTGTTGCATTTTGAGTAAAATAAGCAGTCTGCACAGCTTCAGCCCAGAAATAGGTTGGAAGCTTTGCTTCTTCAAGCATTGTACGTGCAGCTTCAATGAGAGTTCTATTCCTCCTTTCAACAACTCCATTTTGCTGTGGAGTTCCAGGAGCAGAAAATTCCTGCTTTATTCCATGGTTTTTGCAGAACTCTTCCATTATCAAATTCTTGAACTCAGTGCCATTATCACTCCTTAAAATTTTCACAGAATCTTTGACCAATTTATCCAGATGTTTGACATGATCAATCAAGATAGATGCAGTTTCACTTTTTGTGTGCAAGAAATACACCCATGTGTATCTGGTGAACTCATCCACTATGACCAACGCATATTTCTTCTTTGCAATAGACATGACATTCACTGGACCAAATAGATCAACATGTAGTAGATGATAAGGATCAAGAATTGATGATTCAGTCTTGCTCTTAAAAGAAGATTTTCTTTGTTTGGCTTTCTGACAGGAATCACAAAGGCCATCAGGAGCAAATACTGACTTTGGCAGTCCTTTCACAAGATTTTTCTTGACCAGTTCATTTATATTGTTGAAATTTAAATGAGAGAGTTTCTTGTGCCAATTCCAGCTTTCTTCAATTGATGCTCTACTCATCAGACAAATTGCAGAACCATCAGTACTAGTTGAAAGCTTAGCTTCATAAATGTTACCATGCCTGTATCCTTTCAGAACAACTTTGCCTTTAGATTTACTCACAATTTCACAGTGTTCTTCAAAGAAATCAACATGATAACCTCTGTCACAGATTTGACTTATACTCAGCAGATTGTGTTTAAGTCCTGAGACCAGAGCTACTTCTTTAATTATGACATTTCCAAGATTGATATTGCCATATCCCAATGTTTTTCCAATGTTGCCATCTCCATAAGAAACACTTGGGCCAGCTTTCTCCACAAAGTCTGATAACAGGGCCTTATTTCCAGTCATATGTCCTGAACATCCACTGTCCAGAACTAGAATATTTTTCCTGTTGCCCTGCAATCACAAAGACCACTAATTATTAGTTTTAAGGACCCAGACTTGCTTGGATCCTTTGGCCTTATTAAGTTTGTTAACATTTGCAGCGGATTTAGCATCAGAGTTTATGTTAACATTTTTCTTATCAGAACTTACACTATCAGACTTTGAATCAGAATTTACACTAGAAGGAACAATGGAAACTTTCTTCAAAGAAGGTTTTATTTGATAATAATCATAGTACAAACTATGATATTCCTTACAAATATAAATGGAATGCCATAAACCACCACAATGAAAACAAGGATTTTGTGGTTTGTATCTAACAAACTGACTCTTAACTCCTGATTTTGAAGGTAAGGCGTTAATATTCTTATTCTTCCTGCAAAAAGAAGCCAGATGGTTAGAACTTCCACAGTTAGACATGTTTTCCTAGGAGCATCAGGAACAGGTTTATAATCATTGCTTTTATTCACACCTTCCTTTCCATTCCTATTTTGCCTAGGTGATTTTACCTTGTTTGCATTCTTAACATCTTTCAGCTTATGCATAAGCTGCTTCTTTGTCATTAAGCCTATGTTCACTTCAGCTGTCTTTTCCTGTTTTAGTTTGTCAGAAGTTAATTCCTCTTTAACTTCTGATTTCTCATTTTCAGACTTTACAGTTACAAACTTAACAGGTTTTAACTTTGGCTTTTGTTTAACAACATGCTTAATTTCTTCAGTTCCTTTATCATTCTTATCTTCTCCATAACCTAAGCCCTCTTTCCAGTTTCCACTACTTAGCAAATTTTGAGTTGTTTTGCCAGAGTTAGTCCAAGTCCTGATAATCTCTCTTTCCTTTTCTAACTCAGTTTTTAGAGATTCATTCATTTTTAGCACTTCATCCCTAACATAAAAAACATCATCTCTATCCTTCTGAGTTTGATGGAACATGACTAACTCTTTTTCTAAGAAATCATTTCTTTTCTTAAAAGCAAGATTTTCAGAAGTTAATCTTTCACATGTTAAAGTTTGATCTCTATAACTAACAAACATGGTTTTAAGATATCTTCTCAACTCATTAATATCATCAGTATGAAAAGCATAAGTAGTCTGAGGTACATGTGTTTCAGCAGCTTCAGAACTGCTCTCAGCACTTTCTTTATCAGCATTTGCCATCAATGCATAGTTCTCCTCACTTTCAGAGTCTGTCCAGCTTTTCTGCTTTGTGACAAGAGCCTTGACTTTGTCACCCTTTGCCTTCTTACAAACAGGAGATATGTGGCCTTTCTCACCACAATTATAGCATTTTCATTGGTATAATCTCCTCTGTCAGACTTTCCTCCTCTACCTTCAGATCTTCTGAAATTCTTCTTATCAGAACTTATGCCTTTCCTGGAAAACTTCTTTCCCTTCCTGAACTTCCTGTATGCAATCTTTGTGATTCCTTTCACCATAAGAGCACACAGCTTCATCATCTCCTCATCAGCATCAGTCTCAGGAAAGCTTTCGGAATCTGAGTCATCATCACTTTCAGAACTTGATGACTCAGTTTCAGACTTTATGAAAAGAGCTTTACCCTTGTCTTTCCTTGAGGAAGCTGCTTTGGGGGATTCTTCTTCAGCCTTAAGAGCAACTGTCCTTGACTTTCCTCCTTTCCTCTTGCTTCTTTGTTCCATCTCAAGTTCATGAGTCTTGAGCATTACATAGATTTCATCAAGAGTTGTTCCATCAAGATTGTAGTTGTCTCTTATTGTCGTTGCCTTCAAATCCCAGCATTCAGGAAGAGCTAACAGGAATTTAAGGTTTGAATCTTCAAGATCATACTCTTTATCAACCAATGACAAATCATTCAAAAGTTTGACAAATCTATCATATAAATCATTCAATGACTCATTAGTCTTTGAGTCAAAATGTTCATACTCTTGAGTGAGTATTGTCTTCCTGTTCTTCTTAATTGTGTGAGTTCCCTGACACCTTGTTTCCAGAGCATCCCATATCTCCTTAGCAGTCTTGCAGTTGATTACCCTGTTTGACATTAAATTATCAATGGCACTATGCAGTAAGTGTCGTACCTTAGCATCCTTAGCAATTGATGCTATATCTTCAGCAGTATAATCACTCTTCTCTTTTGGTACGGTCTTTGCTGCTTCACCTGCAACTGCAACAACGAGCTTGGTTGGTTTGTGAGGCCCTTCCTTGATTCTATCAAGGTATTCTGGATCTGTTGCTTCCAGGAACATGGTCATCCTTACCTTCCATATGGGATATTCAGATGGTCTCAGTATGGGAACTCTGATAGTCTCATACCGACTTTGAATTTGTGTCTTTGGAGGTTCTTCAGTTTTGGTAGGCTTAGTTGGAGTTTCTGTGTCAGACATGATTGTGTTTGGATCTTTAACTGTATGTGTGTTAACAGATTAGCTCTGATACCACTTGTTAGGTCACACACACTGTAGAGGGGGGTGAATACAGTGTATAATACAATCAAATCGAACTTTAATATATTAAGTAACAGAAAACAAACTTTATTGAAACAATAAATTCTGTTATAGTATGGAACTGTTACCTCTCAGTGATGAACATATATCACGAGAGCTGCTAGGGTTACAATGAATAATTTTCTCGAATATGATAACACTTATAGTGTAAACCCTATGTCTGTGTTTATATACTACACAGTTACAAGATAATCGCTAATTGATATGGAATATAATTCTGCTTCCTAAAACATATCAATCAGATATCTTTTCTTCCAAGTATTCCATTCTTCACGGAACTCCTTCTTCATGCATATCTCTTCTTATGTTTATCTTGATCTTCTTTCCTTTAATCAGCTACTGTCCTTATCTGATCGTCCTTCAGCACTTAAGTTCTGATATCTAACTTCTGATGATTATCTCCTGATAATATAAGTACTGATATCCTTAAGTCCTGACTTCCAGTATAAATACTGATCAACAGTTAAGTACTGATTTGTCCTGTTAAGTAAGATCTGAAATCTAAACATAAATTATATTAGCCATGACATTATCAAATATATCTAACAGCCTAAATCAAAATAAACCCTAAAAATACGAATTGAAAATCGAAGATATAAAACATGAAATTGATAGTAAAATCAGATAGTAGAGCTCAAGAGCTTTCGGTTGACTACTTACATGTCTGATTTGGAGGTCGGAATCACGATCAAATAGCTGGTTGGACTCAAGAACACCAAACCCTAATTTCTGGAAATTTGGGGAAATTGCAGAATTTTCTGATTTTTAATTAATTAATTAATAATAATCAGGGTATTTATAGCTGAAAAATTAATACTACTAAATAAAATTAAGGGGCTAATTATACATCTAATAAAAATATTTGGACCTAATTTTTATAATTTTTGAGTATTAAAATTTAATTTATAAATATTTTATATATAAAATATATATGCCAAAATTTCCCAAAAATTGTGAATATTGCAAAAATACAAAGAAATGGTATAAATAAAATTCCTATAATTTTATAAAAATAAAAATGTGATTTTTGTGGGGTTTTTAACACCCAATGGGGCCCGGAAAAGTCATTTTTCGCAAAACGAGATAATTTATAAAATGTCTAGATGTTCGGAATAATGCGATGGTAAAAGCCGTTTGATGAAAAATAAGACCCATTATTTTATTTGAAATACTTGTTTTAAAATCATGGTTTGGGTCGTGAAACGTTTGAAATGAAAGTTATGAATGCAAAATAAAATATCTGAATGACACAGAATACACGTAACACGTAGCAATTAGGGTTTGACAGATAATTCCACATAAATGACACATTAACACACATAATTTATTATAAATATGATATAATATAGACGTAAATTTCCCAGACATTACATCCTCCCCCCTTAATAGGATTCTGTCCTCAGAATCTCACTATGAAAATAAATGAGGATATTTCTCTAACATTTCACTCTCAAGTTCCCAGGTCGATTCTTCAACCATAGGATTTCTCCACAAAACTCGCACTAAAGATACAGACTTATTTCTCAACACTTTCTCTCGCCGATCTAATATTCTTAACGGCTGTTCTACAAAAGACAAATCAGGTTGGATATCTACCGGTTCATATTCCATGACATGCCTAGAATCAGGATTATATCGCTTAAGCATCGACACGTGAAACACATTGTGAATATGTTGCATATGAGGCAGTAAAGCTAATTCATACGCAATTTTCCCTACTTTCTTCAAAATTTCAAACGGTCCGACGTATCGTGGTTTCAATTTACCCTTGTTGCCAAATCTGGTCAATCCTTTCCATGGCGATATTTTGAGTAATACGTGTTCTCCTTCCTGGTAGTCCATATCCTTCCTTGCTTGGTCTGCATATTTGCGTTGCCAGTTTTGTGCTGCATCGAGTCGTTTCCGAATAAGTTCTATCTTTTCCTTAGTCTGTTGGATTAATTCTGGACCCAAAATCTTGCGTTCTCCCACTTCATCCCAATGTACTGGTGATCTGCATTTTCTTCCGTATAATGCTTTGTACGGTGGCATTCCAATGCCTGTGTGATAACTGTTGTTGTAAGAAAATTCCACCAAAGGTAAATGCTCATCCCAGCTACCTTCGAAATCAATCGCACAAATTCGTAGCATGTCTTAAATCGTTTGGATAGTTCTTTCACTTTGCCCATCAGTTTACGGATGATACGCGATACTCATGTTTAATTTAGTTCCAAGACTTTCCTGAAATTGTCTCCAAAATCTTGAATTGAAACGGGGATCTCGATCAGACACGATAGATATTGGAACTCCATGTCGCATCACAATTTCCTTGAGATACAAGTGCACTAGCTTGTCGAGTGAAAATCTTTCGTTAATCGGTAGAAAATGTGCCGACTTCGTTAGTCTGTCAATGATTACCCATATCGCATCATGATTTGCTTTAGTCCTTGGTATTCCTACCACAAAATCCATCGCTAAATGTTCCCATTTCCATTCTGGAATATCTAATGGTTGTAATAATCCGCTCGGACGTTGATGTTCCGCTTTGACTCTCTGGCATGTGTAGCATTTACTTACCCATTCTGCTATTTCCTTCTTCATATTCGGCCACCAAAAGTTTCCTTCAGATCGCGATACATTTTTGTACTTCCTGGATGAATGGAATACTTCGAACTGTGCGCATCTCGCAATATTTCTTCTTTTAGTTCTGCCATGTTAGGGATCCAGATTCTTGATGCAAAGCATAAAATTCCTTCATTATCCTTCTGAGTTGTGATTTCTTCTCCGGTTAAGTCATCATCTTGGCTCATTACTTCTTCTTGACAGCAGCGAATCTTCTCTAGCAACTATGGTTGAAAAGTCATAGCGTAGATAGCTTCTGTAGATTCATTGGGTACACGAATTTCGATTTCCCACTTGTCAAATTCCATGGCTAATTCCTCGCATAAAGTTAACAAATTCAATCTTTCTTTCCTGCTCAGCACATCTGCCACAACATTTGCTTTCCCTGGATGATAACTGATCGTAACATCGTAATTTTTAATCAATTCCAGCCATCGACGTTGTCTCATGTTCAGTTCCTTTTGCGTAAAGATGTACTTCAAATTTCTGTCGGTGTCTTTGGTCTTTCCCAATTTAACACAGCTTCAATCTTCGTTGGATCGACTTGGATGCCTTTCCTACTGATGATGTGCCCTAGAAATTGTACTTCCTTTAACCAGAATTCACATTTCGAGAATTTCGCGTACAGTTGCTCTTTCCTCAAAATTTCTAAAGCTATCCTCAAGTGCTCAACATGCTCTTCTTCCGTCTTTGAGTAAATTAAGATGTCATCAATAAATACGACCACGAATTTATCCAAATATTTCTTGAATACCCTGTTCATCAGATCCATGAATGTTGTTGGCGCGTTGGTCAAACCGAATGCCATTACTAGAAACTCATAATGTCCATATCTCGTACGAAACGCAGTCTTGGGAATATCTTCAGATTTAATTTTCAATTGATGATAGCCTGATCGCAAATCTATCTTCGAAAACCATGCAGCTCCTTTTAGCTGATCGAACAAATCGTCAATTCTCGGTAAATGATACTTATTCTTAATAGTGAATTTATTCAATTCCCGATAGTCGATGCATAGTCGTATACTGCCATCTTTCTTCTTCACGAACAATACCGGTGCACCCCATGGGGATACACTGGGTCGTATGATGCCTCCGTCTAGAAGATCTTGCAGTTGCGTTGAAAATTCCTTTATCTCGACTGGAGCCATTCGATATGGAGCTTTCGAAACTGGTTCTGTACCTGGTGCTAAATCAATTGTGAACTCAATTTCTCGATCTGGCGGTAATCCTGGAAGCTCGTCTGGAAAGACGTCCGGAAATTCACATACAACGAGAATGTCTTCTATTTTAGGACTTCCTTTTTCAGTATCTAACACGTAAGCTATGTACATCTCACATCCTTGTCGAAGCAATCGTTTGGTCTGCATCACTGTCAGAAATTTTGTCCGCTATTTTTCGCCCTTGAACATTACCGTTGCATTTTCCGCAGTTCGCAATTTAACTTTCTTATTCGCGCAATCGATCTGAGCATTATGACAAGCTAATCAATTCATTCCCAAAATGACATCAAACTCTCCTAACTTAAAAGGAATCAAATCTATAGAAAACTGATGTCCAGCTATTTCTATATCACACGCAGGACATACTCGATCTACTGAAACTTGGTCGTCATTCGCTAATTTTATAATTAGCGTCTCGCCCAACCATTCGATTTTGTGATATAACTTATCAAGAAATTCTTCAGAAATAAATGAACGGGTAGCTCCAGAATTAATTAATACTTTTGAATCTACGGAATTCACCAAAAGCGTACCAGCAATTACACTCGGACTCTGCACTGCTTCTTTCATTGTCATGTTGAAAGTCTTGCTCTGGGTTGATTAGGCGGCGGTGACGAAGGTAATGCCAATACTTTAGGAATACTAGCTGCCATTGCTGGTCCTTTACAATTCCTAGAGATATTCATTTTTCTTTCCACATTGGTAGCAAGTAATTTCTGCTGTCTTTCCCGTTGGACATTCGTGAGAATAGTTCCCTTTCTGCTTGCATTTAAAACATATCACATCTGCTTTGATACATACGCCGGTGTGCTTGCGTCCACAAGTTCTGCAGTATGGCACTGGGACTCTGACAGTTCCCTGCTGTTTGGGGGCTTGGAAACGATAACCTATTTTCTGGGTACCTTGTCCTATCCTTTTGAAATTCAAATTTGTCCGGGCTTGAAATCCCGGCTTCCTGCTAGAGCGGTCTTGAAAACTTCCTCGTCCTCTATCCCTTTGAGATCTTTCACTTTCTCCTTCGATGATCAAGGCTTTCTGGACTATGGCGGTATACATTGTTAATTCAAAAACTGCAACTTGTCCACAGATCCACGATCGTAATCCTTCTTGAAACCTTTGAACTCGTTTCTCTTCAGTATCCACTTGTTCTGGGACGAACCTAGCCATTTCAGTAAATTTAGCTTCATACTCTGTCACAAACATACTTCCTTGCTTCAGTTCCAAAAACTTAATCCGTATTTGATTTCTCACATAGCGAGGAAAATGTTTCTCTAAAAAAAACTCTTTAAACCTATCCCATGCAACAACATCTTCACCCTCTAAAGCCTTTTAAGATTCCCACCAATAATTTGCTTCTCCTTTCAACAAATAACTAGCAAAGTCAGTCTTCTGGTCTTCACCTATCTTCACTAGTGCAAACGCTTTCTCTATTTCTTTTAACCAGGTGGTAGCTTTAATAACATCGGCTGACCCATCAAATTCTGGAGGTTTAACCGACTGAAACTACTAAAAAGTAACAACAGGTAATGCTAGTGGTATCTGGGGCTCAGGACGAGGTGGCTGTTGTAACATTTGTTGTTGAATCTGCTATTATTGATGCTGCATCTGTTGCTGCATCATTACCATCTGTTGTTACATCAGATGGAATATTTGGTTCATAGTCTCATTAGTCTGTCCTTCGGAATTACTGTTAGAAGTCTCAGTCCTAGTCTTTCTTTTTGGTGCCATCTTCTGATAATAAAACAAGTGATATTTCTTTAACAATTTAATAAACAATTAACAGTAGGTAAGAAAACAATTTATCCGATATTACCAACATGATTTAAATAAAGAAAACAGTTGCTGAATATAAAAACTGGAAATGTAAGCAGTTAAATAAAATGTTTGTTCTTTTTTCTCTTTCTTTTTTTTTCGACATAATTTATAATATGAAAAGCTGTAAACCAATAAAGTGAAGGTAAATGCTGTAAAACTGTAAGGACTGAAATTTAAATAAAAGAAATTTGAAAAAGTTCGTTTTATATATATAACAACAGCGTCAGGTATAAATGCTTGATATAAAAAGTCTCGCTCTGCTGGTTATCACCGCGGCTACAAGTCACACTAACTACTATCAGTCAAACTACTACTACAGGTTAAACTACTAATATATACATACACACTACTCACTATGTTATACTATGCTGCATCTATATACATTTGTACTCTGAAGTCACTGTCTCAAAACCCAGGCGGAATACGCCTCAGCTCATCCCTAAGTGCCTGGACCAAAGTCTGTGCCAAGCGGAATATCCTGTAGAACTCTGCGAAAGAAGGCGGTCCCTCATGGGTCAAATCATCTCACTCCCAAGTGGCACTCATCAAAACCGACTGCAACCTCTGTCTCATATAGTAATCTGGCTGTAGGGCCGCTAATGGTCCTCTGTCCCTCTGGTCAAATAAATGCATAATCTCTCGACACTGTGCTCTCCAATACTGCACATCCTCTCTCATAACCCTGTACTCATGGTATGGTACCATATACGGCTGTGCAACCTGACCCACTGACTCCTATGACGGAACCCTCGGTATACCTGCACCCTGCCGTGGTAACCCTAACTGTAGATCCACATCATGCTCTCCCATCCCCTCGACTGAAATCATCTGAAATACGTCCGGCTCTGGGGCATGCACTGGTATAGGAGGTAACACTGGTTGTACTGGCTCCTGTGGCAATGGTGGTGGAGGTGGTAGAGAAGGAAACATGTACTCAGATACTGGAGGTATAACTGGTGCTACTGGCCCGGTGACTGTCCTCTCAGAAGAAGCCGAATAACCTGAAGACGCCATCTGATAATATACCAAAGGAAGAAGAAAGGTCACTGAACAACCCTAAGATTTATACTTTCCTATTCTAATCTGACCTACATCCTAACACTACTCTTCCTATTTGACTATTCCTATCTTATGTGATCTTCCTATCTTATCTTAACCCTATTGTTCTTGTTTTCAAGGACCAAACCTACAGCTCTAGTGTCAAACCTGTAACGCCTTCCAGACCCGGGGTAAAAGTCCGGGGGTTACTAGCTAATCACCAAACCTGTACAATTTGATTTACAAATAATAAAGAAATGAATCTAAACCCCTTTAACACTAACCAGGATCTTTTTAGGTTGAAGTATGAAAACAAGAACCACTAACTACTATCATTACAAACCAAATTCAAAATCTCACAAACTCTCTTTATTACAAACCATTGTCTAATCAGTTTTAAACTAAGTTCATCTTTTATTCAAACACACGCACTAACTATCTATACTCCACCTGTTCGGGCAACTCAAAGCTTTCTTCCTGGATTGAGATCAACACCTTGGGTATGAGAGGATCCCGAGGCTTGACCCGCTTCTTTACCACTCGTGTCCTGATGGGTTTCATATTCGTTCTTAACTAAAAATAATAAGGTGAATAACAACAAATAGGGTGAGCCAAAAATTGCTCAACAAGTCCGCAAAATATAAACAGTGTTAAAGCAATTTAAATGAGACCGTAACCCGGGTATATCTGCAAAGGTATAACCCCGCGAGAATAGAACGAAGGCCATTATTGGCGAATACAAATGAACTAAACTGGACACAAGTTCGCATCTATACCCTGCTGATCAGCCAGGATACAGTGCAGATCTATATCTCACTATATAGATTCCGTCGGGCTCCCAGCTACTACGGCCTATCTCAAGGATCCGGCTATGTCCCGGTCCTTAGGATTAAGTAAACTTAATCCCCAAAGGATCATTATCCAGTCCCTGGAATAGCAACTGGAACAATCGGTATGCTTTGACATATTCTAATCACATAAATATATCAATAATTGTGAGTAACTATTGGAATATGAACAATAAAGTCAAATGAAAAGGATAAGCAATAATAGAAATGAAATATGAACAAGAGAATCAAAAGAGTGCAAGTGTGATAAGAATATGAAGAAATATCACTATTCTGAAAATAGAAAAGGGGAGAAACTTGCCTTCTGCGCGACTTACTGCAAATATGTCACCTTCGTCTATTACCGACTCAACCTGCCTTACTGGCTTAGCTTCTGTTAGAAATATAGACTGGTTAAGTCATTTCGTACTTCAATTACATCTTGAATCGACTTCACATCGTTCCTATTATCTACCCATGCGCTTATGACTGACTCGTATATTTATATATTAACAAGTAAGACTCGATTAACCACATAATACACATAAGCATATAAGCACATAATCATTTTTATAGTTAAAATAATTTTTAGAATCAAAATCGACTCGCTGATCGCTCCACTAATCACCATCTACCTCATTTCCCATTTTTCGGAATTTTTCGGACTCGTCTCGGCACGCACTTCAACTGATAATCAGGCAAATAACAAAGTCAACTAATTTCTAGAAGAAATTAGGTCTTAATATTATTTTTAATGAAAAGAAATCATTTTTCTGAGTCAGAGGGCTTTCGTTTCGCTCAAATCGGACTAACGGTCTAATTAATATCAATTAAACACTGATAATTCAATTTATTATTCAATATAAATAATTATTACTAATTTTTAAACCTTAAAATAATTTTTAAATAATTATTTAAGAAAAATCAGAGTCAAAAATAATTTTTCTATAATTTTTGGAATTAAAATGAATATGTTATGATTTATTGAAAATTATTTGATTGATTATCGAATAATTAATCATTTTTAAATAATTAATAAATAACAAATAACCAATAAATAATTAATAAATAATTATTTAATAATTAAAATAATTAATCCCTAATTATTAGGATTAATTACAATTTATTACAAATATTTACAAATTATTATTACTTACTCGATTAGATCGATTATTTACAAATAAATAATCGATACAACTAGCTGTTACGATATCTTTCAAATAACTAGTTATTATTCGAATCATAATCCAACTCAACGATCAACTACTCGTATTAATACGCGTTATTCACCTTTCTCGAATAATTATTGAAATATTACGGTTATTATTATTACTTTTACGATGTAATAGATTATCTGTATTTAATTATTCATTACGAATAACTATATGATATTCTTCGATTAATTAACTATCGCTCGAATAATCATAATATAACTCATCGTTCAATTACTCGTATAATTTAAGGAATTATCGAATCTTTACTCGTAATATTCGATAAATTTTAATCCTTATTTATTAAGTAATTACTTAATCACTAATTAATAAGTAAATATGTAAATAATTAGATAATTAATTAATTAATTAATTAACCAAATTCAAATTTCTAAATTAAGAAAATAATTTAGAAATTATTATTAATAATTTTCCGAATTTAAAACTGATTTTTATTAGAATTTTAGAATTTATTTAAACTGATTTATATTTTAATAAAATATAAATAATTAATTAGAAATTCAGAAACATAAATCAGAAAATGAGTTTAGGAATCAAAGGATCAAACCCGGGTTGTTTTTCGGGTTAACAACCGGGTCATGGGTGGCTAACCGGGTCGGGAAGAACACGACCGGTTTCTGGAAAATCTCCAGTTTCCGGCGGTTCTTCGCCGGACTCCGGCAGCTTAAATCACGAACCAACGTGGTGCTTTTGTTTCGCTTTCGATGCGAATCCATCCCAAATCCTTCCTGTAGTTCAGCCTTGCCCTCGATCGTCCTTAACACCGCCCGCATCGTCTTCTCCGGCGAGAAACGACCTGAAACCGGCGACCTTCAACCCAAGTCCAGCAAGCTTAATTACGGCCAATTCATGCACCGTTATGATCTAATTTTTCAGGGAATCGATTGCAAACAACGTCCTAAACACGAATTAATCAATAACAACACTTCATAACCCCTGGAACACATACTCCGATCTAAAGCATAAAATTTCCGGCCAAATCTCGAAATATCGATTTCGTATACGAAAAATTACGAATAATATCTTAAAATCACGTTCTCGAGTTCCAAAATCAATTCCAATAATCAACAACAACCAAAAATATCTACAAATTAACAAAAAACGAAGTTAAACTATCAAGAAAACCAAGAACTCGAACAACTACTACTGGGGGTTATATGAATCAATTAAATACTCAAAATCATTCCTAAACTCAAGACAAAACTATACAAATCATCAAAACAATCAAACGAATCCTGAATCAAAAACGCCTAAATCAAACATAAACCCTAAAAATACGAATTGAAAATCGAATATATAAAACATGAAATTGATAGTAAAATCAGATAGTAGAGCTCAAGAGCTTTCGGTTGACTACTTACATGTCTGATTCGGAGGTCGGAATCACGATCAAATCGCTGGTTGAACTCAAGAACACCAAACCCTAAATTCTGGAAATTTGGGGAAATTGTACAATTTTCTGATTTTTAATTAATTAATTAATAATAATTAGGGTATTTATAGCTGAAAAATTAATACTCCTAAATAAAATTAGGGGGCTAATTATACATCTAATAAAAATATTAGGCCCTAATTTTTATAATTTTTCAGTATTAAAATTTAATTTATAAATATTTTATATGTACAATATATATGCCAGAATTTCCCAAAAATTGTGAATATTGCAAAAATACAAAGAAATGGTATAAATAAAAGTACTATAATTTTATAAAAATAAAAATGTGATTTTTGTGGGATTTTTAACACCCAGTGAGGCCCGAAAAAGTCATTTTTCGCAAAACGAGAAAATTTATAAAATGTCTAGATGTTCAGAATAATGCGATGGTAAAAGCCGTTTGATGAAAAATAAGTCCCATTATTTTATTTGAAATACTTGTTTTAAAATCATGGTTTGGGTCGTGAAACGTTTGAAATGAAACTTATGAATACAAAATAAAATATCTGAAAAATATCTTAAAAATACTGGAATGACACAGAATACACGTAACACGTAGCAATTAGGGTTTGATAGATAATTCCACATAAATGACACATTAACACACATAATTTATTATAAATATGATATAATACAGATGTAAATTTCCCAGACGTTACAGGAAGGCTGCGTTGGAGCTGGTAAATCAACTTTCATTCTCTATAATCTCTATGCCACGTCAATTATACATAACGAGAGATAAGGGTTGGAGTTGCTCTAAGATATTAAATTATTAGAGTCTTGTATTGTATGCCCGCTTTAGTTAAGATTTTAGACTGAAAAAATATATACAAATGCAACCCGCCTCGCCCCGGACTGTCTAGGCTTTTCATTTACGCGCTTTCCACCTGCAAATTTATACACTCTGTCGGCTAACTCGGGTAACTTGTATAACTCGCGAGCCGTACACGAGCTCAACTACCTTGAATCGGCCCAAACTCGGCACGATACGTCAACTTATACGTGCTATTCACGAGTTCAGGGGTAGCCAAACTGGCCCGCTGACGAACCGGCACGGCTCGCCCGACCCGCTCGTTTGGCCACCTCTACTTGTAGTTACGGTGTGCATATACATGCCTTTTCATCTAAACCCATCAGCCTATTTCACGGAAACTAGTAACTTAACCTTGTTTTTTTTGTGTACATGTGTATTCTTTCTATAATATCTAAAATTTAATATTAAATAGAGTTAATTGCACTTTACACCCTACTATTATGTTTCAAAAATAAATTTGTACCAGAACTTTGGAAAATTCAGTTTGCACCCTTACACTACAACTTTGGGGTTCATTATGCACCCTTTTCGAGAATTTGGTTGAATTGAGTAGGGGCAAAACTGAAAATTCAGTATAAATAGTATAATCCTTCTTCATAATATCTAAATTAATCATATTACTGAATTAATTAATCACATTTTTTTTTAATTTTAGCCAATGAGAGGCCATCCCTAAATTTTAAACCTATCACGTTATAATAAATACTGTCGGTATTTATAAATCGCATCTTATAATACTAACTATGTTTATAATCTTTATTTATAATACATGAGTTAACCATAACACTAAGTTAACCAATCACATATATTTTTTTCATTTTTAATCAATGAGAGGCCATCACTAAATTTTATACCAATCACATTATATACTATAATATAATGATCGGCAAAAAAACTCTTTAATTAAAATACTACACTAATACACTTATTAGTTAAGATCTAAAACTAATTCAAAACAACTAAACTTTGAATATTTATTTTTAAACAATTATTAGAATTTAATGATTCTTTTTACCAAAACAATGAACAATAAATTGGAGCCGTAAATGAATAAGTTCAGTTTGATATATTACTGGATTAGAGTTCGAACATTAAAATGTTCAATAAAATTATTAAACACTAAAAATTAAATAATGATATTTATAAAAAGAAAATATGTTAGGCCTTTAATCAACTGTAGAGGGGGGTTGAATACAGTTTAAACAATCAATTTAAAATAACAAACTCAACATGAAAAACACTTTTTCTATTAATGGATAAAAACTGATTACAATACTCTCTCAAAGGATGAACAAATATTCTTGAGAGATGCTAGGTTATGTATATGATATATCAATGTTCGACATATAAAGTTGTTGTGCAAGATATGCCTGTACATAACAAGACTAAGTCATCTTGACAATTATAAGGGTAAGTTATGTATGAATACAACGCAGAGGGGGGGGGGTGAATGTGTTTTGGCTTAAATGTTTACCTTTTGATCGACTTTGGCTTTAGCAGTTGGTTGCTATCAATGATTTAGTAGAATAGATGTTAAACATAAATAACAATGCAAATATGTAAAATAAAGATCTTCAAAACTCACTTAATTTTATATTAAAAATCAAGCAGTGTTTTGCTACAAAATCTCTAAGTTCTTGTTTTAGAACTTAGCTCATTTCTTGAGAGAGAATACATGATTTTCTATCTAGATTGTTACTTCTGACTAGAGGACCAATGTTAACTTTATAACTCAGTTAACTGCTGGTTTACACAGAGGATAATAAACATGCTATTAGCTTTTCTAAACTGTCACTTGACATTTCTATTTATAGAAAAGCAAATCTTCCATTTCTGGCTTAGCATATCTTTACCATCCCGTGTTTACTTTAATCTCCTCTGTCAGTTAATCTTTGCCATTGATATTGCACATCTCTCAAGCTGCTTTTTGTAGACTTGTCAATCCAGCTATGTGAATTGTTTGTTGATTTGCAACCTTGGATATTGAACTGTTCTGCAATTCTGTACTTAGAGAAGTTTCTTCACTTCGAGATCTCCAATTAAGTTGTAGAGAACTCGACATTTCGATAGGCATGTTGGCTTGTCGATATCTCTGAAACTTCATTGTTGACTTGACTTATCGATAACTCTAAGTTCTCTAGTGAACTTTGGTTTATTGATAACTCAGAGTTCTCTAATGGACTTTGGCTTATCGATAACTCATAGTTCTCTAATGAATGTATACTTGTCGATATCTCTGAGTTCTCGAATGGGTATCTGACTTATCGATATCGCCAATAGCATTTCCTGAGTTCTCGATAGACAATTCCTGAGTTCTCGATAGGTCTTTCTGAGTTCTCGATAGGTCTTTCTGAGTTCTCGAATGACTTCTCTATAACACTAATTCTGTGACTTGTAGAGATCTTGTTGGATTTTAAACGCAGCGGGGGCATGGCAAAACACTTTTACACATACAAAATCCAAATAAAAGCATACAGATCATGAATAAAAATTCGAGGGATCGAATCTAACCTTTAAAAATAATTCGGAGACAACGATCAGAGATCCTTAGCAGTTGCTCCTCAAGTGTGAAGCACTCCACCGGTATCCACCAAGAAAACGATGTTAAGGAGGAGGAAGGAGGTGGAGAGAATTGGGTTTTCAAACTTTTTGGGTTTTCGGGTTCGATGTGGGTTCGAATAAAATAGGGTCTATAATAGTGTATTTATAGGCAAAATTTTCAGCTAAAATTTTCCCAAATAATATTTTTTATTATCCCATTTATTATTCTCTTTAATAATTAAAACACCTTTTAATCATTAATCCTTTTTCTAAACACTTTAGAAATAATTCTCTCTCTTGATTTAATTTCCAAAAATTAAATCCTTTAATTAATAATATTAAGAACTTTTCTTAATTAATTTATAATCAATTAAATCTCACTTAATCAATTATTAAATTTTCCAATTAATTATTTATTTCATAAATAAATAATTATTAGCCATTATTAATTAATTCCTCCACCATTAAATCATTCTCTTTTTATGGTGTGACCCTGTAGGTTCAATATTAAGCCGGTAGTAGAAATAAATAATAATAAAACTATTTTATCATTATTTATATAAATTCTCTAATTTATTAAATATGATTAATTAATTAATCACATTTATTCTACATCATGAGTGATGCTTCTCAACATATCGCGACTATCCGGATAATATGAATTCACTGCTTAGAATACCAAGAACCTATTCAGTGAATAGTTACCGTACAATAAACTCCTTCTACCCTACAATGTCCCGATTAAATACAAGGCATGGATCTCGTGTCAAGCCTATCTAATTCAATCACTTGCTTACCATTTACTATGCTTAGTTCTATGCAAATTAGAAACTCCTTTCTAATTTCATTCTCTCTGGCCAGAGATTCCTGAACTAGCAGAAGTGGATCAGCCTTGAACATTCGCTTTTTTCACTGGAAGGGGTAGATCCTTTATTGATCATACACTATCTTCGTGTACAAATTCCTATACCCAGAAGAGCCCTAATAATTGTCCCTGGAGACTAAGAACTAAACCAAAGCATAGTTCAGTGTACACAAGATGACTATGATGACCTCAAGTCTAAGCATACTTGTACAACTATCACTATGTGAACAACTGCTGACACGTGAGTGAACTCAATCAGTTGTTCAGTTGTGCGAGTCATGTTCAGTGAACTTATTATATAATAAGCACCTACATACTAGCTATAGTGTCACCACACAAATGTCTATGAGAACAGACATCCTTCATAATGAAGCAAGCATAGTATGTACCGATCTTTGCGGATTATTAATTACCAGTTAGTAATCCTATGACCAGGAACTATTTAAGTTTAGAGTTATCATCTTTTTAGGTCTCACTATTATGATCTCATCATAATCCATAAAAAGCTTTACTCTAAACTATGGTATATCTTATCTAAACACTTAAATAGATAGAGCCCGTAATAAAAACAAAACAAGTCTTTTATTAAAATCAATGAAATCAAAAACAGATTATATAAAAAGTTATTCCTAAATCCTAATACATGATTGGACTTAGGACATATTCCTTTCAATCTCCCACTTGTACTAAAGCCAATCACTCTGGTATCTAATACCCATCTTGTCTTTATGACGATCAAAGTGACTTTCAGAAAGTAGTTTTGTGAGTGGGTCTGCTATGTTGTTATGTGTGTCAACTCTATTTCAATACAATACAAGAAATGTTACCGCACTCCCACTAACCCTTTTGTAGACGCATGGTTCATCTTTGTTTTTGATAAAATCAAACTCTTTGATTGTCTCATCAAAACGTATGTTCCATCTATGAGAAGCTTGCTTTTAAACCACATATGGTTCGCAGTAGCTTACATACTAGGTTTTTATTTCTCTTGGAAAGAAAACCATCTGGCTATTTTCCAGATCTCATAGTCGTAGTAAGCAGCAATCGCAAGCAAAATCCGAACTGATTATAACAGGGCTACAGGTAAAAGGTTTCATCAAAGTCAATCCATTGCCTTTGTTTGAATCATTTTCCCAAAAGCCTGGCCTTATAGGTCACCACCTGGCCATCTGCTATAATCTATCTTTTGTATACCGTATACATAGATTCCATTCCGGATTTCATGGCACTATGCCATTTCTCTGAATCAACACTACTCATAGCCTCATTATAGGTCACAGGGTCGTCATCATCAATGATCGACAACTCATTGTCATTCTCAATGACAAGGCCATAATACCTCTTAGGTTGGCGAGACATTCTCCCTGATCTATGAATGGGTTGTTCCACAAAAGGTTGTTCAGTCAGAACAGGTGTTTCCACTCGATCTGTAGTAGTTTGTGCTTCTTGAACTTCATCAAGTTCAATTTTGCTCCCACTGTTTCCTTCAAGGATAAACTCCTTTTCCAAGAAGGTAGCATGTCTGGAGACAAACACCCGATGATCGGTGCAAAAGTAATACCCTAAAGTCTCTTTAGGATATCCCACAAAACTACATTTTACGGATCGATATTCCAGCTTATCTGGGTCAACTTTCTTGACATAAGCTGGACATCCCCAAATCTTAACGTGTTTAAGACTCGGTTTCCTTTCTTTCCATATCTCATACAAAGTTTGAGGAACAGATTTTGGAAAGCACCTTATTCAGTTAATATGCCGAGGTTTCCAATGCATAACCCCATAGGAATACTGGAAGATTTGCATAGCTCATCATGGACCGAACTATGTCTAACAAAGTTCGATTTCTCCTTTCAGATACCAATCTGGAGGAGTCCACTAGGAGACTATACCATTTACTTTGAGATAATCCAGAAACTCTCCATTCAAGTATTCACCATCTCGATCTAATCGAAGAATTATAATACTATGTTTGGTTGTTTCTCCACTTCATACTTATACTCTTTGAACTTTTCAAAGGCTTCAGACTTGTGTTTCATTAAACACATATCCGAATCTAGATCTATCATCTATGAAAGTAATGAAGTATGAAAATCCACCCATGGCTTGCGTAGACATTGGTCCACATACATCTGTGTGTACCATTCCTAGCAAATTTGCAGTCCTCTCTCCATGTCTACTAAATGGAGACTGCATTGCCACTATAAAGTGAGATTTTCATCATCCCTTTTCTTTTATTAGTTTGTTCAATCTGAAGTAAATCATGTCACATATATACAGACCATTATTTAAAGTACCACGTCCATAAAGAATATTATCTCTAAGAATAGAACATTCATTATTCTCAATAATAAATGAAAATCCAGCCAAGTCTAACATGGGAATAATATTCCTCACAATCGAGGGAACAAAATAACAATTATTTAAAACAATAGTCTTGCCCGTAGGCATATGTAAATGAAATGATTCTACATCTTCAGCAGCAACTCTTGCTCCATTTCCATCAGTAGAATCACCTCCTCTTCCTCAAGAGTCCTACTTCTCCTTGGTCCCTGCAACAAATTGCAGATATGAGAACCACAGGCGGTATCTAATACCCAAGTAAAAATGATATATTCACTTCTATCATGAACATACCTGAATCAGAAGCGGTAGTCTCACTACCCTTCTTCTTCAATTCTGCAAGGTAAACCTTGCAGTTCCTCTTCCAGTGCCCCACCTTATTACAGTGAAAGCAAACAACTTTGCTCTTGGGGTCTTCAGCTTTTGGTGGAACCAGCATTTTCTCACCTACTTTCTTCTTCTTGGAAGAGTTCCTCTTCCTTTTCTTAGGATTGGAACCTTCACCAATTAGAAGAACAGAACTCTTCTTAGGGGGAAAATTCGATTCCGCAGTCTTCAACATGTTGTGGAGTTCAGGCAGGCTGACATCCAACTTATTCATGTGAAAGTTCACAACAAACTGCGAGAATGAACTCGGAAGCGATTGCAAGACCAAGTCTTGGCTCAGCTCCCCATCCATGGCAAAACCAAGTTGTCCAAGACGTTCAATCAAATTGATCATCTTAAGTACATGGTCATTCATAGATGATCCCTCAGACATCCTACACCCGAACAGCTCCTTCGATATCTCATATCGAGCTGTCCTCCCTGCCACATCATACAACTCTTGTAGATGCATGAGGATAGTGTGAGCATCCATATGCTCATGTTGCTTCTGTAGCTCAATGTTCATAGAAGCTAGCATGATGCATTAAGCAACATTTGCATCATCTATCCACTTACGATACACAACATGTTCATCAGTATGTGCATCACTAGCAGGTTCAGTAGGCTTAGGTGAGTCAATCACATATTCCAGCTTCTCAATCCTGAGAACAATTCTCAAGTTTCGAAGCCAGTCAGCATAATGAGGACCAGTCAATTTATGAGCATCTAGTATGCTCCTGAGTGATAGTGTAGAAGACATAACGTACAAAGTAAATCTGTAAATGATAAACACATAACAACACTTAGCAAATATTCAATTTCATTTCAAAACACTATATGAATCAGGTCTTTATTCATAAGTGGCTCCCACTAGTTTTCCTAATTTATTCAACCCCCTACTTGAAAAATTAAGCATTCATAATGCTAGTGGGAATAGGGATCCTACATTCCATTACACGACCCCGGCTGTAGCACGAACCGCCATGTAATGTTCAATAGGCAGAAAACTCTTGTCAATTACATCTCATGTTATTCCCTAATCAAACTTTAGCCTCTTGAATAATTGAGTCTCGGCTATAGCACGACAAACTCAATATTCTAAGTCAAGTCTAACCCAACATTCCGTACAGTTGAATCAGTCCCCAAAGGCCCACGGCTGTAGCACGTACCGACCTTTAGATTCTTATTCAATGTATACATCTCTATGTAATAGACAAGTATTTCTTATTTCGAAATCAAAGCCCTCGGCTGTAGCACGAACCGACAATGATTCAAAAATAAGAACTACTTTCTATCATGTTGGAAGGCTATGACCGACACAAGCCCGTTGTATCATTGGCCAATTACTACTTGATATTATTTAATTTTAGAGGGATTATATTATGTTACAATCATAATCATATTATAAAGAAATTCTTCCTTTTAAATTAAATATTTCAAATCAATAATCAATAATCAGATGATTCCCAGATCAGGTGGAGCATTGTCAAGAGGCGTCACTTAATAACCCTTTCTTACAGATAGAAATCTGTTGTTTACAGAATCATCCTTTCTCTCATATCGAAAATTCATATTCAATTACGTGTTTCATAAACACAAGAATCTCATGATTGTATTCATAATATTATTATTAAGGTTATGAAACAATTTCACTATACTAGGTTGTCTAACAAACGCCTTATGTTTATTTAAGTTCACCTAAATCTATCATCGTATGATAAACTAAGCATATATCACATATATAAACATGAATAAACATCAAGGTAGGCATGTTATATCATCTAGCACATTAGTCTAAGCATTATACATCTCTATGTATCACATGAAGCATTTAAAAGCAATTAAAATAGTCAAAAACAACTTTAAAACACTTCATGGAAATATAAACAGTTCAAAACTTTTATATAAACTAAAATTGATCACACCATTAGATCCGTCTCGAAAAAATGAATCCAACGGTATATTGTACGCCCAAAATGGAGTTACGAAACTCCCAGAAAATCAAATTTAAAATCAACAGACGGGCTGTAACGCATTATAGGAACGCGTTACAAGCCCTGTAACGCATTCCAGTGATGCGTTACAAGCCTTTTAAGCCATTTAAAAGGTGTAACACATTCCGTGAATGCGCCACAGATGTGTAACGCATTCCCGCAATGCGTGACACCCCTTCTTTTTTTTTCAGCAGCCGTCTTTTTCTTCTCGAACGCCGCGCCTGACAGCGCCTGACAGCCGTACAGCAGCCATCAACAGACAACAGTACAAAAAACACAACACTGTGCTCTCTTTACCAGCCAACAAAACAAATATATATATATACTATATATACATATATTTACTTATTTAATTAAGAATTTTAATTGTAACAACTTAAAAAATTCATAATAAAAAATCTATACATCCTAAAATTATGAAAAAAATACCCAGACGATCTACAACCCTTGTAGAACCCAGATCATCATTCAAAATTATTCTGAGAAATGATTTCTCATCAGAAAAAATTAATCCATAATATAACTTGTAAAAATCATAATTAATTCATACAAACACATAAAATTCTGAAATTTTTACCACAGATCTATATGCATACAACCTATGCTCTAATACCATTGTTGGATTTTAAATGCAGCGGGGGCATGACAAAACACTTTTACACATACAAAATCCAAATAAAAGCATACAGATCATGAATAAAAATTCGAGGGATCGAATCTAACCTTTAAAAATAATTTGGAGACAACGATCAGAGATCCTTAGCAGTTGCTCCTCAAGTGTGAAGCACTCCACCGGTATCCACCAAGAAAACGATGTTAAGGAGGAGGAAGGAGGTGGAGAGAATTGGGTTTTCAAACTTTTTGGGTTTTCGGGTTCGATGTGGGTTCGAATAAAATAGGGTCTATAATAGTGTATTTATAGGCAAAATTTTCAGCTGAAATTTTCCCATAAATAATATTATTATTATCCCATTTATTATTCTCTTTAATAATTAAAACACCTTTTAATCATTAATCCTTTTTCTAAACACTTTAGAAATAATTCTCTCTCTTGATTTAATTTCCAAAAATTAAATCCTTTAATTAATAATATTAAGAACTTTTCTTAATTAATTTATAATCAATTAAATCTCATTTAATCAATTATTAAATTTTCCATTTAATTATTTATTTCATAAATAAATAATTATTAGCCATTATTAATTAATTCCTCCACCATTAAATCATTCTCTTTTTATGGTGTGACCCTGTAGGTTCAATATTAAGCCGGTAGTAGAAATAAATAATAATAAAACTATTTTATCATTATTTATATAAATTCTCTAATTTATTAAATATGATTAGTTAATTAATCACATTTATTCTACATCGTGAGTGATGCTTCTCAACATATCGCGACTATCCGGATAATATGAATTCACTGCTTAGAATACCAAGAACCTATTCAGTGAATAGTTACCGTACAATAAACTCCTTCTACCCTACAATATCCCGATTAAATACAAGGCATGGATCTCGTGTCAAGCCTATCTAATTCAATCACTTGCTTACCATTTACTATGCTTAGTTCTATGCAAATTAGAAACTCCTTTCTAATTTCATTCACTCTGGCCAGAGATTCCTGAACTAGCATAAGTGGATCAGCCTTGAACATTCGCTTCCTTCACTGGAAGGGGTAGATCATTTATTGATCATACACTATCTTCGTGTACAAATTCCTATACCCAGAAGAGCCCTAATAATTGTCCCTGGAGACTTTGAACTAAACCAAAGCATAGTTCAGTGTACACAAGATGACTATGATGACCTCAAGTCTAAGCATACTTGTACAACTATCACTATGTGAACAACTGCTGACACGTGAGTGAACTCCATCAGTTGTTCAGTTGTGCGAGTCATGTTCAGTGAACTTATTCTATAATAAGCACCTACATACTAGCTATAGTGTTACCACACAAATGTCTATGAGAACAGACATCCTTCATAATGAAGCAAGCATAGTATGTACCGATCTTTGCGGATTATTAATTACCAGTTAGTAATCCTATGACCAGGAACTATTTAAGTTTAGAGTTATCATCTTTTTAGGTCTCACTATTATGATCTCATCATAATCCATAAAAAGCTTTACTCTAAACTATGGTATATCTTATTTAAACACTTAAATAGATAGAGCCCGTAGTAAAAACAAAACAAGTCTTTTATTAAAATCAATGAACTCAAAAATAGATTATATAAAAAGTTATTCCTAAATCCTAATACATGATTGGACTTAGGACATATTCCTTTCAGATCTTGACTTAGAATGTTTTTCACCAAACAGAATTATTCAACTTCAAGCTTCTTCATAATTCTTTTGAGGCATGACCTTCTTGATCTTCTTCCAGATAGAATTCTTAGGCTTGACACTGTTTAGGGAAAAATGCTCCAGTCTGCTCCATTTATATTTTACAGACATTAAGTGTTACAAGTATGAATTACAGATTAAGGTTACAATACAACTGATCTTAGGGTTGTCAGAATGACTTAGTCTTGTTATGATACAGGCATGTCTTGCACAACAATCTCCCCCAATTTGTGAGAAGATAGCTTATCACAAATTCATGCCTGTTAACAAGACTAACCCCAAGTTAAAGAATGAAAATAAAACAATACAAAAGCTGTTACAACACTTGTACATTGAACATTTGACAGTTTACAATAATTAAGTAAAGACTGAGCTTTCTGATCCTTTCTCAATTATGTTCTTAATCTGTACAAGTATTTCCAATTCTTCTAGGATGGGGGTGTCAGTTAGAGCCTCTATTAGTTTCAGCAAATCTGGCTTATGATAACTAGCTAACATCCCTATCCTGTATCTTGACAAAGAGCCAGCTTTTATATTCAGAAATTTTCCATCCTTTGATATTCTGTTCTTTCCTGCTGCTTTCAACTCTTCTGATCTTCTGATATACTCATCAATGTCATGCTCATACTTTCTCCTCTTTTCAGCTAGCAAATCTCTATGCTTATCTCTCATCTCCTCTCTGTTAACCACAAACACTGCCAATACTATTCTCCATGCCTTAGTGGCTGAATCTTTACCATTCATCAAGCTTATCACCCTTTTTAGTTCAACAATTGAGAGAGAATCCATTAGTCTATTTCCAAGCTTTTCAAAGGACCCATCACTGTAGTAGATTCTAACTTCTTTGATGTTAACAACCCAAACTCTGACAATTCTTCCAGCTAGCTGTTGGAAGTAATCTTCATCTGTATCTACAACATTTAGAGGTTGGAAATCATTTTGATCATATCTGTTCCAGATGGCCTTTTCACCAAATCCATGATCATTGAGAAATTCAGTTGTCAGTTGTCTTCTTTGTCTTCTGAATCTTCTCTTGACCTTGGATTCTTTTGGACCTATTCCAACTGTTTTGAAGTGTGTTTTATGGGGTGGCTTGAATGAAGGTACAGTTTTGAGTCTTTTCAGAGAAGTATGGCTGTGAGTGATTTGAGTTTTGAGGAGAGAGTTTGCAGTGAGCTTGTAGAAATATTTAGGCTTAGAGGTATGAGGTAGAGCAGTTTTTGATGAGGTTGAATGTGAAGGTTTAGCAATTGGTATTTGGATATTTAGGGTTTGGAGGGGTTGTGAGGTATCATTCTTTTGTCTCTGTCTCCTTCCACCCCTCCTTTGAGTCTCAGATCCACTTTTCTTCTCCTTCTCTTTCTCACTATCACCTTTTCCACCAATTACCTTGCTAGATTGACTTGAGTTTGAGTCAGAAGGGTTTTGACCATCTTTTTTCTGCTCATCATCAGCCAAGTCATCTGTGTTGATTTGAGTTTTAGGCAAATTGGCTTCAGGGTCATCAATGTATCTCCTCAGAATCTTGATCATAGCTTCATCTTCACTAGTCTTCAATTTCTTACTTTTCAACTCAGACTCAAGCACCATTATCAGTCTTCTGTTGGCCATGACACAGTTTTTGGGTACTTGGAAATGTTTCAGTTGCTTGGTTGTAGAGCAGATATAGTGCACCCCTTTGCTTGGATGTAGATAAGCTTCTGGGAATGCAGCTTCTTGAGCCTTCTTCAACTCTGCTAGTAGCATTTTCTCATCATTGTTGATTATCCTGACCTTGTTAATCAAAATATCCACCTCAGATGCTCTTCTGGAAATTAGATAATTGAAGTTGACTTGCATACATCTGTCTACACCAGAATAATTACGATTGATCACTATCCTTTTCTCCAAAAACTGGTCCTTGACTGGGATCTGCAGCACCCTGATGAAATTGATAGTCTTTTCCAAGGTCTTTCTATAAGTGAAGAAGTTGTTGTTGAGAGAGTTCCTTAGTCCAGTGAGCAAATTGTCAAACTCTTGTGTCATTCCTGGACCTTGGGCAGCCATAAGGAGCCTCTCTTGTTCTAGACCCTGTACTTGACTTTTGAGTTTTGATTGTGCTAGCCTTGCATCTATATCCCCCTTAGTCTTGGTGACAGGCATGAGTAGGGGAGTAGGAATCTCAGGTCTTACAGCTCCAGACAATGCTGGCAGTGGGATGTTGAGTTTTCCCATAATGGCTCCTAAAGCAACTGTATTCTGCATTTGTAAATGCTTATGGGACTCCACTAGGGCCTGAATATCATGCTGTTGACTCTCAACCAATGTGGTTAGAGCTCTGACTTGTGAAGATAAATCTGAGTTGGAAGCTTGAAGTGAAGAAATTTGATCTTGAAGTTCGTGTATTTGAGGAGTAGAGGTTTTGGCTGAGAAGGACCCAAAGTGTTCATCAACAGCTTTTCTGACACCCTCCATGAGAAGAAATGAAGGCTCATACCTTGCAGTATACATTTGATTTAGCTTGACCCTGGTATCATTTGAATTTGTGATATAAGCTTGAACTTGATCAAACAGGGCTTGAAAGAACTCTTCATATTTGACACTTCCTTTTCAATGGAGGCCATATCCATCCTTGACATTTGCTCAGTGAAAGACTGGAATTGATTCTTGATGTCCTTTTGAGAAGGCACAATGTCATCCATCTTTTCCTTGATCAGCTTCCTAATTTTATCTTCATGTCCAGTCAATTTTACTTCAAGGGCCTTTCCAAAGAGATGGAAAGCCTTGAGTTGAGCTTTGTGCACATCTATGATGGCATCATAGACTTCAGGAGGAGTGATAGATTTAGCATTGCTTCCCATGATAGTTATGTACTCCCTCCTGAATCTGGCCAAAACTTTATCCATTTCTGCCACATGGTCATCAAACAACCAGGCATCTACATTTCCATCTTTTTCAGCCTCATCTACTATCTTCTCCTTCTGTTGTTCAACCTCTTCATTGAAGCATAGCAGTATAGCTTGATAGTCCTGGTTCCCCATGTCTGAAGTGAGCAATTGCTGAGAGAGATTGGCCAAGCCTGATATTTGATCTACCAATATGTCATCAACTGTAGAAGGTTGAGCTTCCATATCTTGTAGCCATTGAGCCATGACATGTGGTTGGCTGGATTGAGATGTGGATGGCTGCTGAGAAATGTCCAGATTACCACCTGTGACTGAAGTCACAGTTTGACTCACAGATAAATATGTGGTTTTGACAGTTTGTTGTTCACCACATGTAGTGGGAACCTCCATTGGAATTTGAGAGGATTTGACTGGGTTACTGTCATGTACACAAGCCTCAAACCTTTGTGCACCTTGCAGAGTACTGTCACATAAATGTGATGAACTTGCCTCTCCCATAACAGGGTCATTGGCAATTGTACTCCTAGCTTCAACTGTCAAGGCAATTTCAGCTAGGGTTTTGAGGGGAGTTGTTCCTTCTAGAGGAACCTCCAATTAAATTAGAGAGGATTTAGAAAGCTCTCCCTCAAGAGTACTACCCTCAAACCTATTCATCTGTGAAGATGATTGTGCACATGAAGGTGCAAGAGTGACCATGGAGTCTTCAGTAAAAACTGATGAAACCCCCATGTTTGTGATGGTATCATCAAGGTCTACCCCAGCTAGTAGCCTCTCACCATCTAGATATTGGTTCTGGGTGGTGAGCACAGTTTTATGAACCATGCCACTTGAGTGTTGGTGCACTTGAGAATCAGATTCAAGTGCTCTATATGATGAAGAAATTTGAGAGATTAGAGAAGTTTGCTCAGTTGTGAGTGTTGGCAGCTCCCCCTGAATGGATGAGGGAGCTTCAAGTGATGTGCCCTCACTGTGTGTGCCATCCTTATTTCTTCTACCATACACTCTAGGTGCAGGTTGTGCTGACTCAGTACAAGATGCATTGGGGTGAATGCTCTTTTCAATAGATACACCCTGTTGAGAGGATGCATCTAGTAACTGTTTACTCCCCATTTGTTCAACTGTGCCCTTTTGGGAGGACACAGAGGTATTTTGAGTGGTCAACTCAGGTAACTTACTCTTCTTTGGTTTCTTGACCAAGGGTGACTCTGGTTCAGTTTGAATTGTTTCACTCTCATTTACAACAGCAAGGGTTGGTTCCTTTCTCTTCTTTTTACTCACTTCAGTCTTTTGAGAGACTAAAGTGGTTGGTTTGCTAACATCTAGTGGTTTAGAAGAAGGGGTTGCAGCTTTGGAAGGTCCCTGTTGGTGTGCCTGTGTTTGTACTTCCACAGGCTCAGGAACCATAGCTGAACTAGCAAATTTAGGAGCCCTCATGTCTGGCATAGGGTAAGGATAAGTCCAGAATCTCTCCAACATAAATGGAGTGATTCTAAGACTTACACTCACCTTATTCTTTGAAGTAAGTGAACCAAATATTATTTTGGACACTTACTTACAATTGCCAATTCTACTACTATCAATACCAGCTAACAAATGTATGTCATTTACTTTATGAGCTAAAGTAGACATAATAAACCTTGGCAAAAAGATTTCTTTACCTCTATTCTTCAAAGGCATAATAAGCCTGGTAGCCAGCTCCTCCAGAATTAGAGCCCCAACATTCAGATGCCTGTTGTGAGCTATTGAGAACACCAGCTTCTGCACCACACTTGAGATGTTGTCAAAGCTAGTTTTTCTACAAGTGAAAGCCCTCACTACAGAATCAAACACAAATGACCATTCCTTCCTAAGGTTTGTCCTGTTCAGGCTTGCCAAGTTGATTGAGCCACTGTAGTTGATGAAGTCCATGAATTCACTCAGCTCATCTGCAGTTGACATCTCTCCATAAGTCTCAGTTGGCAATCCCAGGGCTGTATTCACATCAGCAGCTGGAAACTCAATTTCCTGGCCTCCAATTGTGCATGTGACCACCATAGAAGTGACATTCTCTAGAACAACTGTCCTAGTTATAGCTGATGTCCAAAATTCATGAAGAACGTCCAAATACAGCACATGACTTGCAGTTAAAGCACCTGCAATATAGGATTCAGAAAGAAACTTCACAAACCCCTTGAAACTGTCAGGGGCTTGGTTAGCATCAAGAAAAGCAATAAAGTTAGTTCTCTTCTCTGGAATGGTAGCTCTAACAATGTTTTGTGCCATTTTAGTGTTTAGAAGTAGTGGGTAAGAAAAAGTTTTGAGAAAGGAGCAAAAACGAGAGAGAAATCGCCTTCTGTCTGAAAGCTAGGTCACTTGAGATCTCGAGAAAGTGTAAGTATAGTGTATGTATCGAGAAGTCTGGGTATTTATAGAAAAAGTAAAATACTTATCGAGAAGTCAAATAAACGCTTGATATTAAACTTATCGAGAAGTCAAAAATGACTTATCGAGAACTCTGATAAATGCCCAGTTTGTCCGAAAATGGACTAAAATAATTTTAATTTATTTGAATTGAATCAAATTAAAATCAGAATAAATTTTCCAAAAGTATTTATCTAAAATAATTCATTGAATTAAATTATTTTAGTTCTGAGTTATTGATAAGTCTCAAAATATTCTTGTCGAAAAGCTTCTAGGAGTTGGAGATCAACCAGCTCTGATAGAAAAAAAGGAATTTCTTAACAAAGATAATATCTTCCAATAGCTGGACAAAGAAGCTTCATCGGATCTTCCCTGAAAGCAGGGGGGAAGGAAAAGAACCATGAGACGGGTTGATCGAAGAGCTGCTAACAAGCGAAGGCAGGATTGAACTGATTGATTATTTGATTGCTCGGAGGATGCACAGAACTGCTAGATTAGTATCGAGGAGAAGGCCTTAATTGCTCAGCTATACTCGATCAATACCTCCGCTAGTAGTTCTTTGAAGAACTTCCTGGATTCTCAAGAAGCTCTATGAATTAACACTATTAGAGAACTCTGCTTGGTCTTATCGATAAGTCATAATAAAGCTTATCGAGAAGTCATTCGAGAAGTCAGTAAATAGATTTATCGAGGACTCACTCGAGAACTCTAAAATGACTTGTCGATAAGTCATTTTGACTTATCGAGAACTCAGTTCTCTATACCTTTGAGTACTGTTATTCTGCCTTGTGTTAATTTTACACATTTAAGATGTAAATTAACAACTAAGCAGTTTACTTAGAATTTGAAATATTCTAAGTTAATTTTTGAGTTTTTTTAGAAAAATAAATATACAGAGATTCTGAAATATTTATAATTCATATTTCAGTTAATTTCTAATAAATCAATTCTGAAATATTTATAATTCATATTTCAGTTAATTTCCAATTAAATCAAACTAGGTTGATTTATTAGAAATTAATCTGCTGCAACACATTAGCTGAGTTCTTGCCTTAGGATGAAGAATTGAGCATTCCAATTTCACTCACAAGTCTAGTGAAGGTTGCTTCATCCAAAGGTTTAGTAAAAATGTCAGCTAATTGTTTCTCTGTTGGAACAAAAATGAGCTCAATGGTACCATTTGCAGCATGTTCCCTGATAAAATGGTACCTAACATCAATGTGCTTTGTTCTAGAATGATTAACTGGATTAGCTACTATAGATATGACACTAGTATTGTCACACATAATAGGAATTTTGTGTAACACTAGACCATAGTCCATTAGCTGATTTCTAATCCAAAGCACCTGAGCACAACAACTTCCAGCAGCTATATATTCAGCTTCAGCTGTGGAAGTTGACACAAATTGTTGTTTCTTACTATACCAGGATACAAGTCTTTGACCAAGAAATTGACAGCTTTCACTAGTACTTTTCCTATCAACCTTGCATCCAGCAAAATCTGCATCTGTGTATCCAACAACTTCAAAACCAGTTCCCTTAGGATACCATCATCCCAAGTTTGGAGTTCCCTTTAAGTATCTGAAAATCCTTTTTACAGCCATCAAATGTGATTCCTTTGGATTGGCGTGAAATCTGTCACATAGACAAGTAGCAAACATGATGTCTGGTCTACTAGTAGTCAAATAAAGCAATGATCCAATCATCCCTCTGTAGCTTGAAATATCCACACTCTTGCCTTTCTTGTCTTCATCCAACTTGGTTGCAGTATACATTGGTGTAGATGCAAATGAGCTATCCACCATACTAAATTTCTTCAATAAGTCATTCACATATTTGGTTTGGCTGATGAAAATACCATCACTTCTTTGACTAACTTGAAGGCCAAAGAAGTAACTCAATTCTCCCATCATGCTCATTTCATACTCACTCTGCATTAGCCTAGAGAATTTTTGACAAAGCTTTTCATTTGTAGATCCAAAGATGATATCATCCACATAGATTTGAACTAGGATCATATCTTCACCATGCTTCTTATAGAAGAGAGTCTTATCAATAGTACCTCTGGTAAAACCATGTTTGAGTAGGAATTCTGACAGTGTGTCATACCAGGCTCTAGGTGCCTATTTCAATCCATATAGAGACTTGAGTAATTTGTAAACAAAGTTAGGAAATTCTGGATCTTCAAAGCCAGGTGGCTGTTGCACATAAACTTCTTCTTCTAGTTCACCATTAAGAAAAGCACTCTTGACATCCATTTGATACACCTTGAAATTTGAGTGTGCAGCAAATGCCAGAAAAATTCTTATTGCTTCTAGTCTTGCAACAGGAGCAAAAGTCTCATCATAGTCAATTCCCTCTTCTTGTGAGTAGCCTTTAGCAACCAGCCTTGCTTTGTTTTTAGTAACAATTCCATTTTCATCCATTTTGTTCCTGTACACCCACTTAGTTCTAATTATGTTTCTGTTCTTTGGTGCAGGGACTAATTTCCAAACTTTGTTTCTCTCAAACTGATTCAGCTCTTCCTGCATAGCACATATCCAATCAGGATCCAATAGGGCTTCTTCAGTTTTCTTGGGCTCTACTTGAGATAGAAAACATGCATGTAAGCATTCATTAACAGTTGCACTTCTAGTTCTCACACCAGTTGAGGGATCACCAATAATAGCTTCTACTGTATGACTCCTATCCCACTTTCTAGTGTCTGTCTGTTGACTAGTGCCTTCATCATTTTCTTCAGTATTACCATGACTGTCATTTCCATTCTCTTCTTCTCCCCCTGAGTTTGTGCCATCAAATTCTGGTGTCTGAAGAGAGCTTTCATTCCCATGATTTTGTTCAGAGGTCTCTTCATTTGTTACTTGTTGTGCCACAACTTCATCTTCCTTACAGAATCACTATCAATGGTTAGATTTTCAAATGCAAGGGCTTCAACATCATTTACATCAAGGCATTCCAAGCCTGGACACTTGTCATCATCAAAAGTCACATCTGTGTTTTCCATAATTTTCTTTTAATCAATCACATAAACTTTGTAGGCTGTTCTTTCCAATGAATATCCTAGAAAAATTGCTTCAAAAACTTTAGAGTCAAATTTTCCCACATATTCAGAGTTGTCTTTTAGAATATAACACTTGCTTCCAAACACATGTAGATGCTTCACTGTAGGCTTCCTGTTAGACATGATTGAGTAAGATGATTAGCCATGAGCTTTATTGATGAGATATCTGTTTTGAGTGTAGCATGCAGTATTAACAGCCTCTTCCCAAAAACTAGTTGGCAACTGAGCATCTTGTAGAAAGGTTCTAGCAGCTTCAACCAATGTTCTATTTTTCCTCTCAACTACTCCATTCTGTTGAGGTGTTCTAGCTGCTGAAAATTCTTGAACAATGCCTTTGCTTTTGCAGAATTCACTTAATGTTGAGTTTCTGAATTCTATTCCATTATCACTCCTCAATCTTTTCACACTAACTTCTCCTTCAGCTTCCTTCTTAATTTTCTTGATATGCTCAATTATAATGTTCGGAGTTTCATCTTTAGAGTACATGAACTCAACCCAAGTGTATCTTGAAAAATCATCAACCATGACAAGGGCATATTTGTTCCTTGAAATGGACAAGACATTTACTGGCCCAAACAAGTCCATGTGAATAAGTTGCAGAGGTGCATTTATAGAATTCACAGATTTTGACTTGTGACTTGATCTCTTCATTTTTCCTTTCTGACAAGCTTCACAAACTTCTAGTTGAGCAAATTCCAGATTGGGCATGTCTCTCACTAGCTCCTTCTTGACTAAGGTGTTGATTGCTTTGAAATTCAAGTGAGATAGCTTCTTATGCCATAATTTGCTTTGCTCTTCTGATGCCTTGGTGTAGAAACAACACACTCCATCCTTATTTGTTAAGTCTAAGTCTGCAACAAATAAGCTTCCCTTTCTTACTCCTTTAAGAGCAATTTCACCAGTCTTTTTGCTAATAAAAGTACAATCTTCTTTGTTGAAAACAACTTGAAAACCTCTGTCTGCAAATTGACTAACACTTAGAAGATTTACTTCTAATCCAACAACTAGTGCTACATCTTCAATGACAACATTTCCATAAACAATCTTGCCATATCCCATTGTGAATCCTTTGCTGTTGTCTCCAAAGGTCACCAAGGGGCCAGCCATCTCCTCAAATTGTGATAGCAGGGCCTTATCACCTGTCATATGCCTGGAACATCCACTATCAATGATCCATATGACCTTCTTTCCTTTGCCCTGCACACAATGAGGATTAATTGTGTTTATCTACCCAAGCTGTGTTGGGCACTTTCTTCTTGTTAACTGATTTTGCAGAAGTAGAATGAGAATTTTGAGATAAAATGGAATTCATAGACTGTTGAGAATTTTTCCTTTCAGATATAGAACCAATTTTTGATTCTATGAGATCAATTCTCAATTTATGGCAACTCTTCATCACTTTCATGTTGCAGGGAATGCAATCAAACTTATCACAGAATGAATAGGGATCATTAGCCTTAGCTTCATTGTACTTACAGACTCCTTCAGGGGGATTGCTAACAATCTTTTTACAAAGACGAGTTAGGTGATTCATTGATCCACAATTCTCACACCTCTTTCTAGGAGCATCTGCAACATAAGCAAAATTATTGCTTTTGTTTATCCCAATCTTTCCATTTCTATTCTTCTTTTTCTTTTTGATGTTCAGCTTTAATCTCCTTCACAGGCTCCTTAGTTTCTTGATTGGCTTTTGGTGTTTCAACAGAGATGGAAGACTGAGTTGTCTCATCATTTTTCTTTTCCTTGTCCTCATCAGCTATCTCCTATTTGATGATCAACTCTTCTTCACTTAAGTTCACCTCACATGCCTTGAACAAAGGTGATTTAACTTTCTTCAAAATAATTGGAATATCCTCAGTTTCAGTTGATTTTCCTTTGTCACTGACAGACTTCTTTTTGTTTTTCAAACCCTCATAATCAAGACCAATGGCAATGTTTGCACATGGCTTGTTCTTTTCATGATATTGGCCAATCAACTCAGAAGCATTTTTGAAGGATTTCAGTTTCACTTCATTCTTCTCCAGCCTCTCTCTCAATACTGCTTCAATATCAGTTGCACACTTTAATTTGTTCTTTAAATATGCATTCTCTTGCTTAGCAGTATCAAGCTCAACCAACAACAATTCAGTCTCTTGTTTTTCACTCTCAAGTTTTTCATTGATCTTTTTCAATCTGCTAACTTCCTCATTTGCAGCAACCATGCTTGTATGAATGTGGAACATTTCTGTGCTCATCTTTTCAACAGTTTCCTTATATTGACTCACATTTAAATCAATTGTGGTAAGAGTTGGTACATGTGATTTAGATGATGAAGAGTCTCCTTGCTCCAAGGCCATGAGTGCATAGTTTCCAACTTCTTCATCCTCATCATTATCTGAATCATCCCAACTCTTGCCCTCAGCAATATAAGCTTTCCCTTGTTGCTTCTTTAGAAGAGCATCATACTTTGCTTCCAATTCAAGATAGGCTTTGTCTTTCTTTGCCTTCTTGGGTTTCCTACATTCTGTAGCAAAATGGCCCAACTCATCACAGTTAAAGCACCTTATGTTTGATCTATCAACATATCCAGTTTTGTAGCCAGTTTTGCTATCAGGAGTGTATTTCCCTTTTCCTTTCCAACTGCTGTATTTGTTGAAGGACTGTCCTTTGCTCTTGAAAAATCTTGGTTTCTTCACTCTAATGTTAGAGAATTTTCTAGCCAAGTAAGCCATTGATTTGTCTAGCTCATCAAGCTCATCAAGAGTGTAGAACTCATCTTCTTCATCCAATTCCAGTATGACTTGCTCTTTAGTGTCATTGACACTTTTCTCACTTGTAGAAATTTCTGGAGTTTGGGATCTTTGCTCATCATTAGAGGTCTGTCCATCATTCACAATCAGTGCACTAGAGCCGTCCAGTACATATCCTTGACCGGCCCTTAATGATTTCTTTTGAATCATTTCAAGTTCATAAGTTTTCAGAACCCCATAGAGCACTTCCAGTGTGATTCTACTCAAATCCCTTCCTTCTCTGATTGCAGAGATCTTTTGTTCCAAATGATCAGGGAGAATAAGCAAGAACTTCAAATTCACTTCTTCAACATCATAAAATTTATCATGAAGCTGCAAGTCATTTATCAGCTTATTAAACCTTTCAAACACATCAGTAATACCCTCCTTTGGTTTAGCCATAAAACCCTCATACTGAGAAATCAATATCCTTCTTTGATTTGACCTAACCTCCTCAGTTCCTTCACAAAGTATCTCAATCTTTTCCCAGATCTGTTTAGCAGTGTCACAGTTGATAATGTTATTATACATTACATTGTCAAATGACTCAATTAGTATCAGTTGCAAAGCACTATCTAGGGAAACTTTCTCTCTTTCAGGTTCATTATACTCAGAGGGATCCTTGGGAGCATAATAAGCTGGAATAACCATATCTCCATCTGTGGTTTCCTCAACTCTAACCACAGGAGTGAAGGGCCCATTCTTGAGGATACCAATGTAAAGGTGATTGGCCATTCTTATAAATAGCAACATTTTCTTTTTCTATAAAGTGTAGTTGGCCTTATCAAAGGGAGGAATCTTGATACTACTGATTTCTGTGTATTCATTTTTCCAAGATCTAATCTGTTTACTTTCAGATTTTGCTCTGATACCACTTGTTAGGTATGAATACAACACAGGGGGGGTGAATGTGTTTTGGCTTAAATGTTTACCTTTTGATCGACTTTGGCTTTAGCAGTTGGTTGTTATCAATGATTTAGTAGAATAGATGTTAAACATAAATAACAATGCAAATATGTAAAACAAAGATCTTCAAAACTCACTTAATTTTATATTAAAAATCAAGAAGTGTTTTGCTACAAAATCTCTAAGTTCTTGTTTTAGAACTTAGCTCCTTTCTTGAGAGAGAATACAAGATTTTTAATCTAGATTGTTACTTCTGACTAAAGGACCAGTGTTAACTTTATAACTCAGTTAACTGCTGGTTTACACAGAGGATAATAAACATGCTATTAGCTTTTCTAAACTGTCACTTGTCATTTTTATTTATAGAAAAGCAAATCTTCCATTTTTGGCTTAGCATATCTTTAGCATCCCGTGTTTACTTTAATCTCCTCTGTCAGTTAATCTTTGCCATTGATCTTGCACATCTCTCAAGCTGCTTTTTGTAGACTTGTCAATCCAGCTATATGAATTGTTTGTTGATTTACAACCTTGGATATTGAACTGTTCTGCAATTCTGTACTTAGAGAAGTTTCTTCACTTCGAGATCTCCAATTAAGCTGTAGAGAACTCGACATTTTGATAGGCATGTTGGCTTGTCAATATCTCTGAAACTTCATTGTTAACTTGACTTATCGACAACTCTGAGTTCTCTAGTGAACTTTGGTTTATCGATAACTCAAAGTTCTCTAATGGACTTTGGCTTATCGATAACTCAGAGTTCTCTAATGAATGTATACTTGTCGATATCTCTGAGTTCTCGAATGGGTATCTGACTTATCGATATCTCCAATAACATTTCCTGAGTTCTCGATAGACAATTCCTGAGTTCTCGATAGGTCTTTCTGAGTTCTCGATAGGTCTTTCTGAGTTCTCGAATGACTTCTCCATAGTACTAATTTTGTGACTTGTAGAGATCTTGACTTAGAATGTTTTATACCAAACAGAATTATTCAACTCCAAGCTTCTTCATAATTCTTCTGAGGCATGACCTTCTTGATCTTCTTTCAGATAGAATTCTTAGGCTTGACACTGTTTAGGGAAAAATGCTCCAGTCTGCTCCATTTACATTTTATAGACATTAAGTGTTACAAGTGTGAATTACAGATTATGGTTACAATACAACTAATCTTAGGGTTGTCAGAATGACTTAGTCTTGTTATGATACAGGCATGTCTTGCACAACAATGATAATCTAATTTTGTATTCTGTAATTGTATTACTTGAGTCTGTAAAAATGTTATGTAGATTAGACTGGAGAATTTTTCTATGAACAACCATCAAGTTAAGGAATAAACTCTGAAAGAAGATCAAATCTCGATCATGCCTCAGAGAGAAGTGTAACAACTTGGACTTGAATAATACCGTTCTAGGAAAAATATTCTAAGTCAGATATCGACAAGTCATAGATCAAGGAATATTGAGAAGTCCAAAATGACTTATAGATAAGTCCCAAAAGATATTGATAAGTCAATATGCATGTAGAGACTTCAGATATCTATAAGTAAAAAGAAGGTCCATGTAGAGAACTGGAGACATCGAAAAGTCATTTCTTCATGTAGAGATCTAGAGATATCGACAAGTTAAATCTTCATGTAGAGAACTAGAGATATCGACAAGTCAAAAGTCTATGTAGAGAACCGGAGATATCGACAAGTCATTATACTTGTAGAGAACTGGAGACCTCGACACGTCAATAACACATGTCGAGAACTCAAGATATCGATAAGTCATTTTACTTATCGATATGTGACATCTCTACAAAATAAAAGAGATCTCGACAAACTACTTTATAATTCAGAATGCAGACAACTTGAAAATTCAAGATTCTCCATCGACAAATAATTCTATCACTGAATTGGAAAGACTACAAATGCAGTTTGAAGAATAAAAGATCAATGGCCAATATTCACTGGACAAAGAAGGTTTATCGACCTATTAGATTCTGCACATATTTGCTAACATTGAAAATGGAAAATATAAAAAGTAGCTTTAGAAACTGTGTTAGTCCATTTTAGTGTAAGTTTTGTAATTCCATGTATGTTGATCTATAAAGCATGTCACGTGTCCTTTGTTTACAAGTAACAAACATATCTAGGAAATATCTTGAATTCTCTCTCAAGAATTGTATCCGCGTTCTTATCTTTAAGAACACATATTTGTAGAAAAACAAATTTAATTTTAATAAATCAAGTGAGTTTTTGATATTTGCTTGTGTGGTTTGCATTAGTACTTTATCTCTACAAATTCGTATAAACTGTTTTGTTCCATAAGCCAGTAAAATAATTCAAATTCAAGAAAACACGTTCACCCCCTCCTCTATGTTGCATTTTATACCTAATAAGTGGTATCAGAGCAAAAACAGACTCCAGTGACACTTTCTCAACAAGGTGTCACTATTGAAACAAGTATTCTCCCCAATGCACCTTCACTGAGTCTGCACCCCCCCTGGGGCACTCCCAAAAGGGTGAAAGAAGTCAAATGGTTGGCACACACCTAGAGAGCACATATATTGAAACTCCCTCATTTATTCAGGGGGAGTTTCCAACACTCATGCCTGAGCTCACAAATCTTATTTCTAAAATTTCTTCAACTTTCAACGAAGGTCTTGAATATTCTTCTGAAGCCCTGCCAAAATCAAGTGACACAGTTTAAGAAACTTTGCTCACCACTCAGGTACAATCTTTAGATGGTGAGAGGCTACATTACTGAGATAGACCTTGATGACACCATCACAAACACAGGGGTTTTTATCAGTTTTTAATGAAGACCCTGTGCAAGTTTTCAATACATCTTCATGTGCTCAATAGTCTTCACAGACTGATAGGTTTCAATTTGAGGTTTCTCATGCAGGAATAACTCCCCTCAAAACCCTAGATGAAATTGCTTTGTCAATTGAAGCTAGGAGTTCAATTTCCAATGATCCATCTATTGGGGAGGCAAGTACACAAGAACATTCAAGTGCTAGTTCCCTGCCAAAGGAACAAAAATTTGAGCTCATGGTACATGACAATAACTTGATCAAATTCCCTCAAATTCAAATGGAGGTTCACTCATCTAGTGAACAACATACTATCATAACCACAACTCCCACTGTGAGTTCAACCGTGACTCCTGTCACAGGTACAATTTCACCTTCCAAACCATCAACCTCAACCAACCCTCAATTTCTACACAATCACCACACCTGGTTTTACAATGGTTGCAAGATAATAAAACACCAACTCAAATAGTGGATGAGATGCTGGTAGATCAACTTGAAGGTTTTACGAATATTGCTCAAAAACTGCTTACCTATGATATGTCAAATCAAGACTACCAAGCCATCCTTCTCACCTACAGGGAAAAGTGGAGAAATAGCAAGACAAGATTATGGATGCAGCTGATAGGGATGGAAATGTGGATGCCTGGCTCTCCAAGACATTTTCTTTAGATATGGAGGATGCACTCATGTTAGATATAATTGATGATATCTGGACAGAAAGTATCAGAAGTTCTTATCAGGACTTATATCAGTATTTACTGAAGAATAACGTCATCAATACTTATATCATGTGTTGATGATCAGCAGATAATGTCATTAGGATTTGTCACTTCAGTAGATATTCGAGGAGGAAAAGGAAAGCAGGAATTCAAGGCGGTGAAGGACTTTATCTCATAAGCAATCATACATGGATATATTTACTTATTGTAATAGAATATGATTCCTTATTTGATGTGTAGATGTGCTCTATATAAAGCACATATTAGGTTTATTCTATATGCATTGCGAACATTGTTATATCATTCACATAACCTAGCAGCTCTCAAAGATATTTGTTCATCCTTTTGAGAGAGTAAGTTTGTAATAAGTTTTTATCTGTTAATATAAAAATTATTGATTCTGTTGAAGCTTTGTCGAATTATTTGCATAAACTATATTCACCCCCCCTCTAAAGTTAATTACAGACCTAACAATTAGTATCAGAGCTTGCTGTTGATATACAAACAGTTTAAGACCTGAAAATCAATCTTTAAAGGGAGACAAAGAAGAACCACAGAATCCACAACCACCACCCCCATCCACATCACAAATTAGCAGCAACATGAGTAGGTATGAAGTAATCAAGGTGCCAATCCTGAAGATACATGATATCCAATATGGAAAGTCAGGATGGCTATGTGTTTGGAAGCCATTGATCCTGAATATCTAAGCAGGATTTATGATGGTCCTCATAAACCAATGAAGGTAGTTGTCTCTGTTGCACGAAAACCAGAAAAGATGGTTGACAAAGAAAGGAAGGACTACACTCTTGAAGATCTTTCAATTATTATGAAGAATGCTAAAGTCAGACACATCTTGCACAACAGTCTTGATAGTGTTATGTCCAATAGGGTTATTGGATGTAAGACAGAAAAATAAATATGGGATGCTTTAAAATTAAAGTATCAAGGCACAACTGCTATCAAGAAGAACAGGAAGACAATACTTACTCAAGAATATGGGCACTTTGACTCAAGAAATAACGAGTCCTTAACCGAGATCTATGACAGATTTTAGAAGCTGTTAAATGAATTGTCTCTTGTCGACAAGGAATATGATTTAAAGGACTCAAACTTAAAGTTTCTACTTGCTCACTCTGAAAAATGGGACTTTAAGGTCACATCAATAAGGGATAACTATCAACTTGTTGACACACCTCTAGATAAGATCTATGGAATACTGAAAACTCATGAACTAAAGATGAAACAAAGGAGCAAGAGAAAAGGATCCAAGTCTAGAACAGTTGCACTCAAAGTTAAAGAGAAGCCAAAGGAGAAAGCTACGAGAAAAGGCTAATCCAAAGGAAAAGCTATGATTGCAAAGTCAGATACTGAATCATCAAACTCCGATCATGACTCAAATACTGATAATGAATCAGATACTAACAGTGATCATGACAACAATGAATACATGAAACAAATGGCTGCTCTACTGGTTAAAAGCTTCAAGAAGATGGTCTACAAGAACTTCAATAAAGGTAGAAGATTTTCCTAGAAAAGGTTCCAGTTCCTCAAACTCTGATAAGAGGAACAATAGAAGAAATACTGATTGGAAGGAATCAAAATCTGGAAAACTTGACAAGTCAAAGGAAAGATGCTACAACTGTGATGAAATTTGACACTTTGAAGCTGGCTGCTGAAAACCCAGAGCTGAGAAGAAACAAGCCTTGATCTCAAAGAAGAAAAACTTGGATTATTAATCAGAATCAGATGATGAGGTCAATTATGCTCTCATGGAAAATGCTGATACTGAGGTTGACAATGCTGAATTAAAGGTACCTCAGATTACTCTTACTTTTGATACTGATGATATCTATGTATTAAGATTTTTTTCTTAAATCTATGCATGTTAGTTATAGGGATCAAACTTTAGAAAATAATAGAATCAAGAGTGAAAACTCTGAGCTAAAGAAAAGGAATGATCACCTAGAAATTGAGTTGCTTTCCATGCTAGAAATTCAAAAAGAAAGAGATAATGATGTTTATGTTAAAGAAAAATTGTTAGAAAAACATGCTTATCTATAAAAGGAGTTAGCTAAAGAAATACAGGTTATTAAACTTTGGACTAACTCAGGAAAAATAACTCAGAAAATTTTAGAGAATGGCTGTTGGGGATCAGGATTAGGATATGATGATAGATCTAATTCTGATAAGAAAATTGATAAAGAAACTGAGAAAAATAAACCATTAATTACTGATACTAAGGTCAAAGTGAACAAGGTTCAGTTGAAGACTATTAAGTTTAATCCAAGTGCTGATGCTGTTAAATCAGTTAATGAGGTAGATTCAACTTCAGCACATAGATCGAACTTAATTACTGATAAGTGTGATTAGGTTCACATAAAATCAGTAAATATTGGTTTAATGACTCAGAAATAGCTTAAGCAAAAGCTGAAGGATTTACATATGAAAGACAAAAAGAAAAGGTATAGGAAAAATAGGATTGGCAAGGTAGGTGTTAACAAGAATGGTAATTATGTTACTCCTCCCAATGCACCTAGAAAGGCTTGTTTGAACTGCGGTAGTACTGATCATCTTGTTAATTCTTGCCAGGAAGAATAAAGAGATGAATATTGTTCCTCCCAAATCAGAGTTTAGGAATAGAACAATTAGATATAAACAACAGAGTCCTTGTTTTCATTATGGTAGTGTTTGACACTCTATTTATATATGTAAAGAGTATCACAGTTTGTATTATGATTATTATGAACTGAAACCCTCTTTAAATAAAGCAAAATCTGTTTCTGCATGTATAAATACTGATAGTAAGGATGTTAACATAAACTCTGATAAAAAGTCTTTTGTTGTATATGTTAACAAACTTAAAAAGGCCTAAGGATCCAAACAAGTCTGGGTCCTTAAAAACACTAACTGATTTCAAATACTGATGGCAAGATTGCAATAACTGGTGTAAGATATGGTAGTTTATATGAAGCTAGGGTCTCCACAAATACTGATGAATCAGAAGTTTGTCTACTTAGTAGAGCATCTGTGGAAAACAACTAGAACTGGAATAAAAGACTTTCTCACCTTAATTTCAACAATATCAATGAACTTGTGAGGAAAGATATTGTTAGAGGATTGCCCAATGTAGTGTTTACTCCTGATGGATTACGTAGCTCATGCCAGAAAGCCAAGTAAAGGAAAAAAAATTCAAGACTAAAACTGAATCCTCCATTCTTGAACCATATCATCTACTTCATATTGATCTCTTTGGTCCAGTAAATGTTATTGTTGATGAATATACAAGATACACATGGGTGTATTTTCTGGACACCAAGGATGAATCTCCATCCATTCTTCTTGATCATGTAAGTGTTGGATTTTAATCACAGCGGGGGCATGGTAAAACACTTTTACACATATAAAATCCAAATAAAAGCATATAAATCATGGTAAAAACATAGGAATCGATTACTAACCTTTAATATGCGATCCAAGAGCAACGATCGGAGATCCTTAGCAGCTGCTCCTCAAACGTGAAGCACTCCACCGGTATCCACCAAGAAAACGACGTTAAGGAGGAGGAGGAGGTGGAGAGAATTTGGTTTTCTAAAACTTTTGGGTTTTTGGGTACAAATCTAAAATAGGGTTTATAATAGTGTATTTATAGGCAAAATTTTCAGCTGAAATTTTCCCATAAATATTATTATTATTATCCCATTTATTATTCTCATTAATAATTAAAACACCTTTTAATTATTAATCCTTTTTCTATACACTTTAGAAATAATTCTCTCTCTTGATTTAATTTCCAAAAATTAAATCCTTAATTAATAATATTAAGAACTTATCTTAATTAATTTATAATCAATTAAATCTCATTTAATCAATTATTAAATTTTCCAATTAATTATTTATTTCACAAATAAATAATTATTAGCCATTATTAATTAATTCCTCCACCATAAAATCATTCTCTTTTTATGGTGTGACCCTGTAGGTTCAATATTAAGCCGGTAGTAGAAATAAATAATAATAAAACTATTTTATCATTATTTATATAAATTCTCTAATTTATTAAATATGATTAATTAATTAATCACATTCATTCTACATCGTGAGGGATACTTCTCAGCATATCGCGACTATCCGGATAATATGAATTCACTGCTTAGAATACCAAGAACCTATTCAGTGAATAGTTACCGTACAATAAACTCCTTCTACCCTACAATGTCCCGATTAAATACAAGGCATGGATCTCGTGTCAAGCCTATCTAATTCAATCACTTGCTTACCATTTACTATGCGTAGTTCTATGCAAATTAGAAACTCCTTTCTAATTTCATTCACTCTGGCCAGAGATTCCTGAACTAGCATAAGTGGATTAGCTTTGAACATTCGCTTCCTTCACTGGAAGGGGTAGATCCTTTATTGATCATACACTATCTTCGTGTACAAATTCCTATACCCAGTAGACGTAATGTATATTGTAAATCTGTAAATGATAAACACATAACAACACTTAGCAAATATTCGATTTCATTTTAAAACACTATATGAATCGGGTCTTTATTCATAAGTGGCTCCCACTAGTTTATCTAATTTATTCAACCCCCTACGTAAAAAATTAAGCATTCATAATGCTAGTGGGAATAGGGATCCTACATTCCATTACACAACCCCGGCTGTGGCACGAACCGCCATGTAATGTTCAATAGGCAGACAACTCTTGTCAATTACATCTTATGTTATTCCCTAATCAAACTTTAGCCTCTTAAATAATTGAGTCTCGGCTGTGGCATGACAAACTCAATATTCTAAGTCAAGTCTAACCCAACATTCCGTACAATTGAATCAGTCCCCAAAGGCCCACGGCTGTGGCACGTACCGACCTTTAGATTCTTATTCAATCTACACATCTCTATGTAATAGACAAGTATTTCTTATTTCGAAATCAAAGCCTTCGGCTGTAGCACGAACCGATAATGATTCAAAAATAAGAACTACTTTCTATCATGTTGGAAGGCTATGACCGACACAAGCCCGTTGTATCATTGGCCAATTACTACTTGATATTATTTAATTTTAGAGGGATTATATTACGTTACAATCATAATCATATTATAAAGAGATTCTTCCTTTTAAATTAAATATTTCAAATCAATAATCAATAATCAGATAATTCCCAGATCGGGTGGAGCATTGTCAAGAGACGTCACTTAATAACCCTTTCATACAGATAGAAATCTGTTGTTGACAGAATCATCCTTTCTCTCATATCGAAAATTCATATTCAATTACGTGTTTCATAAACACAAGAATCTCATGATTGTATTCATAATATTATTCTTTAAGGTTATGAAACAATTTCACTATACTAGGTTGTCTAACAAACGCCTTATGTTCATTTAAGTTCACCTAAATCTATCATCGCATGATAAACTAAGCATATATCACATATATCAACATGAATAAACATCAAGGCAGGCATGTTATATCATCTAGCACATTAGTCTAAGCATTATACATCTCTATGTATCACATGAAGCATTTAAAAGCAATTAAAAACAGTCAAAAACAGCTTTAAAACACTTCATGGAAATATAAACAGTTCAAAACTTTTATATAAACTAAAAATTGATCACTCCATTAGATCCGTCTCGGAAAAACGAATCCAACGGTATATTGCACGCCTAAAATAGAGTTATAAAACTCCCAGAAAATCAATTTTAATGTAAACAGTCGGGCTGTAACGCATTACAGGAACGCGTTACAAGCCCTGTAACGTATTCCGGTGATGCGTTACAACCCTTTTAACCAATTAAAAGGTGTAACGCATTCCCGGAATGCGCGACACCCCTTTTTTTTTCTTTCCTGTAGCAGCCGCCGTCTTTTTCCTCGAACAGCGCGCCTGACAACTCTGAACGCCTTTTTCTTTGCTTCCGTGCATCACAGACAGATTATGCAGACAAGCATCAGATGTAGATATATATACTTACAAATAATATATATATATATATGATTTATTTAATTACGAATTTAATAGCAAAAACTTAAAAAATTCATAATAAAAAATCTATACATCATAAAATTATGAAAAAAATACCGAGACGATCTACAACACTTGTAGAACCCAGATCAACATTCAAAATTATTTTGAGAAACGATTTCTCATCAGACAAAATTAATCCATGATATAACTTGTAAAAATCATAATTAATTCATACAAGCACATAAAATTCTGAAATTTTTACCACAGATCTATATGCATACAACCTATGCTCTGATAAATTTGTTGGATTTTAATCGCAGCGGGGGCATGGTAAAATACTTTTACACATATAAAATCCAAATAAAAGCATATAAATCATGGTAAAAACATAGGGATCGATTACTAACCTTTAATATGCGATCCAAGAGCAACGATCGGAGATCCTTAGCAGCTGCTCCTCAAACGTGAAGCACTCCACCGGTATCCACCAAGAAAACGACGTTAAGGAGGAGGAGGAGGTGGAGAGAATTTGGTTTTCTAAAACTTTTGGGTTTTTGGGTACAAATCTAAAATAGGGTTTATAATAGTGTATTTATAGGCAAAATTTTCAGCTGAAATTTTCCCATAAATATTATTATTATTATCCCATTTATTATTCTCATTAATAATTAAAACACCTTTTAATTATTAATCCTTTTTCTAAACACTTTAGAAATAATTCTCTCTCTTGATTTGATTTCCAAAAATTAAATCCTTAATTAATAATATTAAGAACTTTTCTTAATTAATTTATAATCAATTAAATCTCATTTAATCAATTATTAAATTTGCCAATTAATTATTTATTTCACAAATAAATAATTATTAGCCATTATTAATTAATTCCTCCACCATAAAATCATGCTCTTTTTATGGTGTGACCCTGTAGGTTCAATATTAAGTCGGTAGTAGAAATAAATAATAATAAAACTATTTTATCATTATTTATATAAATTCTCTAATTTATTAAATATGATTAATTAATTAATCACATTTATTCTACATCGTGAGGGATACTTCTCAGCATATCGCGACTATCCGGATAATATGAATTCACTGCTTTAAATACCAAGAACCTATACAGTGAATAGTTACCGTACAATAAACTCCTTCTACCCTACAATGTCCCGATTAAATACAAGACATGGATCTCGTGTCAAGCCTATCTAATTCAATCACTTGCTGCCAGAGATTCCTGAACTAGCATAAGTGGATGAGCCTTGAACATTCGCTTCCTTCACTGGAAGGGGTAGATCTTTTATTGATCATACACTATCTTCGTGTACAAATTCCTATACCCAGTAGAGCCCTAATAATTGTCCCTGGAGACTAAGAACTAAACCAAAGCATAGTTCAGTGTACACAAGATGACTATGATGACCTCAAGTCTAAGGATACTTGTACAACTATCACTATGTGAACAACTGTTGACACGTGAGTGAACTCCATCAGTTGTTCAACTTTGCGAGTCATGTTCAGTGAACTTATTCTATAATAAGCACCTACATACTAGCTATAGTGTCACCACACAAATGTCTATGAGAACAGACATCCTTCATAATGAAGCAAGCATAGTATGTACTGATCTTTGTGGATTATTAATTACCAGTTAGTAATCCTATGATCAGGAACTATTTAAGTTTAGAGTTATCATCTTTTAGGTCTCACTATTATGATCTCATCATAATCCATAAAAAGCTTTACTCTAAACTATGGTTTATCTTATTTAAACACTTAAATAGATAGAGCCCGTAATAAAAATAAAACAAGTCTTTTATTAATATCAATGAAATCAAAACAGATTACATAAAAAGTTATTCCTAAATCCTAATTCATGATTGGACTTAGGACATATTCCTTTCAGTAAGAGAGCTGGAAAAAGGATCAACATACAAAGTGAAGATAATCAGAAGTGATAATGGAACTGAATTTAAGAATAGCTCTATGGAAGAGTTCTGCAAACTCAAGGGGATAAAATAAGAGTTTTCTACTCCGGGAACTCCACAAAAAAATGGAGTTGTTGAAAGAAAGAATAGAACTCTCATAGAAGCTACAAGAACCATGCTAGAGGAAGCAATATTGCCTACCTACTTCTGGGATGAGGTTGTGCAAACTGCTTGCTTTACACAAAATACAACTTTGATCAACAGGCATGGAAAAACACCATTTGAGATGGTGAAGGGAAAGAAGCCAAATTTGAAGTACTTTCACATTTTTGGTTATAAGTGTTTTGTTCTCAAAACTCATCCGGAGAAGCTGACCAAGTTTCATCTAAAAGCTGATGAAGGCATTTTTTTGGGATATCCTTTGTCTACAAAAGCCTTTAGAGTTTATAATCTGAGAACAAGAACAGTCATGAAATCAATACATGTATCTTTTGATGACAATAAGATAATATGTCTAGAAGATGCAAATGATTATGAAAAATTGAAATTTGTAAATGAAGTACCATATGCTGAAGTCTTAAATCCTGATCTTGATACAGTAAGTCCTGATATCACTCAGAACTCTGGTAATCCACATGACAGTGGAAATTATTCTAACACTGAAGCATATGTTGAGGGGGAGCAACATGATTCACTTCCAGAGACTTCTACAAGAGACATCAGTAGATAGTTCATCAAACTCTCATTCCTCAAACTCTGATGAGTCAAATACTGATAACAATGGGAACACTGATTCAGGGGGAGCATCAAGACATAATAGTGGTACTAGTCAAAGAAATAACAGAGAGTTCATGGATCAAGAGAGAGGGTCTTCTTCAAGGAGTCAACTCCCATATGCAAGAAAATGGTCTAAGTCACACACACCTGACTTGATCATTAGAAATCCTGATAGTGGTATAAGAACCAGAAAAGCCACTCAAAATAAATGTCTCTACCATTCTTTTCTATCTCAAACTGAACCCAAGAAGGTGTAAGAAGATCTTCAAGATGCTGACTGGGTTACAACAATTAGCAGATAAATTTTACCAAGCCTCTCTGTGAAGCTACTTTCACAAGATTGGTGAATGAATTGGGAATGATATCAAAACAATTCTCAAACTCTGATAATTAAGAAATAACTACCGATAGTTAGAGTCTGGTATCTTATCATTATATGTCAATACTTGCTAGTTATTGATAATTGTGTTTAAGTTCTGATGCCATGCAAGCATGCAATTAAATTCATTCTGTATATGCATGTTAAACTCTGATTATGTGTATGAACTCTGATATTGGTCAAACCTGTTTTGACTAATAGATCCTGACAGTAGTTGTTAAATTCTGATTTTGGTCAAACTAGTGTTGATTGATAAATCTTGATAGTGGTGATTAAATACTACTAATGGTCAAACTTTGATCGAATATTATTCTCTTTTGGCAATTTTTAAAGTTATTCAAATATTTCTTTAGTCAGTATTTTAATTGTAGGTTTGAAGTTAGCAACAAGTGGATAATTTTTTCATAGTTACAGATGTTTACACGATGACGTGAGGATATGAAACACGTTCAGTTAATGCAAAACTTTATTCTCGAAAAGTGTGCATGCAGTAACACACATTTACATGATTACTTTTACAGTCAGTCGTATATTGCCACGTGTCCTGTTAAACTGAATTGTGTCTAAATTAGTGGAGTAATGTATTATATAAAATCAATTTTTGATTTCAGATAATACTTTACTTATCTCTATTCTTTTTCTCTCTGCTACTTTACCTTTTCTCAAGCAGTAAACTCTGAAACCCTAAATTCTGTTCAAAAAATTTTCTTGAAAATTAACCATGACTACGCCCGCTGCTTCTAAATCATTTGAGTATGGTGGTGCACAGTTTTTGACTAACAACTATTCTGCTATCGTGACTAACAACAGTGTGAATGTTGATTTTCACATCTTTCAGGACTTTCTTAGATCCAGTGAGATTGGGTTTGCTCTCACAGCTCCACCCACAATCTATGGTGACCGGGTGCTTGCTATCTGGAAGATTGGAGTCTATGATGATGGATGAGGTAATGGGTCTGCAAGCCTTGTATTTGAATTTGATAAAAAGACAAGGATTGTAACTCCTCAAACTGTAAGGGATGCATTAAAGTTGCCTACTCATACCTCTACACAAGAATGATGGGAGATATTAAAATGAGGAGATTCTTTACTAAGATTGGATATGCCAAGGATTTGAAGAACATTGGTCAATTAAAAAGGAATGGGATCGGGAAGGAATGGAGTTTCTTCTTTTACTGTATCACAAAGTCTTTCAACAATAGACTTTGAATTTTGATGCCTTGTCCATCATGACACAATAGATAGGGTACTCTCTAATTCATGGTTCACATTATGATTATGGTAGAGTAGTCTTGTCTTTTATAGGTGATAGGATAAATGCTGATAGAAAGATAGTATACTATGCTAGATTCTGTCAGTTGATTTTTAATGCTTATTTTCCTGATACCCCTATCCTCTCTAATCAAATAGTGTTAGTGTTTAAATTGACAAAAGGGCCTTTTCCGCACTTAATTTCATAAGATGAAAAGCGGTTGAATTTAGCTCCTTTGAGGTTGCCATTGGTTGCTAGGAACTTGCTCATTACAAGGCTTCCTGAAACGTATAGTTTGCTTAACATCCAAAATGCTAAGTTACAGGAAATTACCATTGGAAACCCTCATGTAGCTCACCCCAGCACAATGACCCAAACACAAACTCAACCACCACAACAATCTCAAACAGAAGCCACCTCAGGTATCTCCCGAAAGACACCTGTTGTAAAAAGAAAGAATTGGCTAAGAGTGCTACAAATCTTGTTGTAGCTAAGTCAAAAGATGAAGCATATCAAGTTCCTCATTCTTCTAAACCTTTAGAATTTGTCAAGAGAAAACTTGCACTTGCTGGATTAGAATCAGATTCAGATAAGGACAATGCTACCTTATCTTCCAGATTTCCAAACCTTTCATTTTTTTCTTCTCTAAGACCAGTTGTTCCACCAACCGAAGAGGGAACAACTACTAAAGCTGGTACAAGCCCCAGGCCAAAGAAATGAAGACTGGTCAAAGCATATTACAATAATCAGTTGCTCAAGATTAAACAAGAAATTGCTGAGGAGACACAGAGTGCATCCAACCCAAATCCTGAGTTCCAGAAAACTGCTGAGGCACCCGTAGAACTGTCTGATTTTCTAATAAAGCAATATAGAAAGAGAGCAAGAGAAGTCTCTCATGAGCAAGTTGAAGCTAGTATAAAGAGGCTGCAAGGGAAATGTCTCTTCCCTAGATCAAGCACACAAGAACCTGTATCTCAAAAGGATACAACAGCCGCATCTTCTGATCCAATCCCACAAGAACCTGCACCTCAAAGTGGTGCAGCAGATATTGAAGGTAAAGAGCCTCTGACTGAAAAGTCCATTCAACAATGGCATGATAAAGAGCCTGCTCAGGAGGTTATTACTGCGATTGTGGAGAAGAGTACACAAGAACCTGGTTGTCAAAGTCATCCAACAACTCCTGATTCTCCAGCTACACAAGAACCATTGCATCAAAGTTACAATAAAGGCCCTACTCTTATTGCAGTTACTCTAATTATAGATGCTGAAGGCAGAATTCATACATCTCTACTGTTAACTGATGTATTATCAGTACCACCACTGAATGTCTGCACAGAAACTGCATCTTCAAATTCACAAGGTATAAATATTGTTATTACTTTATCAGCATTTATTCTAAATACTGATTTGGTATTTTAAGCATTTATTATGCATATTTTAAATCCTGTTGGTATGATTATTTCTAGACCTTATTCAAGGATTACCTCTAGTTGTATGACCACATACCACCCTTATTTAGCCACCTCTTATTTATGTAGGACAATTTATCTGAGTTTTTCGTTAGTTGTATGAAAAGATTTAGAGAAAAACAGAATTAAAGAGAGGCAGTATCCTTTCTGGCAAAAGGAGAGGTAGATGATAGTTAATCGTGCAATCATAGTCTTTGATCAGCTCCAACCATCTCCTCTGTCTGTGATAAGTGGCATTTTATACCACTTAGAACGTCTTAAAATGGCTTAAATTGGTGTCTTGAAATCAAGTATTTTGTGTATTTGATGCGTTTTTCTAGTGTTTATGTATTTCAGGGTATTACTTGCATTTCGGGGGAGGAATCATCAAGAATAAGCCTTGGCATGTGTTCACCATTGCGAAAGGAAAGAAACGGGCAGATTACGGCGAAGAAACGGAGCAAAATCAGATTTTTTCCAGTAGAGGTCTGAGCGCCCGCTCAGCATTGCTGAGCGGCCGTGCAGCAAGCTGAGCGCCCGCTCAGCTATGCTGAGCGGCCGCGCAGGGTCGGGGAAAAAAATATATTATTTCAGGACTTCTACTTCTGTTTGGTTTCCACTTCTATGTAATCTGAGTTTTATGGGACTATTATATAAGTAGATTTGAGACGTTTTCACAAGGGGGGATTGAAGAAGATCGTGTTTTTACGCAAGAAGCGAAGGAGATAAGGAAAAAGACCGATTTAGCACACCGCAATGAAGAGGAAGCATATTTTTTTTGTGATTCTTGTTTCGTTGTAACGTTGGATGCTAGTTTTCTTGCTTTGAACTTATTTACTCTTGTGACGTACTCTGTTTTAATATAATTAGTTTAGTTATTATTTTCTTGTGTTTGTTTATCATGATTTCATATGAACCCATGATGACGATAAGTGCTATTATGGGCTAATCGTGATCATGGGGTTGCAACGGATTTATTATGGAATTCTTTAGTTAATTGTTTAATACTTTAGTGTGTGATGATTGTATGATATCTAGTATTGGTTGTGCGTAGTCGTCTTATGTGCGTCGCGAACATATAAGATAGGGTGTTAATCTCTTGTGAAGCGACGGTGGATCTTGAGATTTAGAACTTGCCATGCTAGCATAGTTTCATGTACGTTGTGCATGATTAGTGGGTAACTCTAACAATTTTATTTGCCCTATGTAATAAAAAGGAATAACTTGTGCTTAAATCGTTGTGTTGTCAATTTCTGTAGACATATAGGAACTCAACATAATTGATGACTATTCAACTTCTATCTTAATTGTGGATGCTTGGTAGAATGGTATTAGTACAATGAAAGTTGGCTTTTATCAGTTTCGTGTTATTCGATTAATATCATAACTGTCACATGCTAAAGGTAATAACAATGGCTATTGAAGGAAGTAATAATGAAGTTGTGATCTCATGAGTGTTTTATTGTTGATAAATTGAAGTGTTAGTTAAGTGATTAATTAAGTAGTTAATTGTAGTTAATATTTAATCAACAATTTTAAGTGTTAGTGTCTTAACATTGAGAAGTAATCATACATTGGTGAGTGAGTTTAATTAGACAATAATTTAGTCGGAGTCTCTGTGGGAACGAACTAGAAAGTATTCTATATTACTTGCGAACGCGTATACTTGCGTGAATATTAGTGCGTGATTTCGCCCTAACAAGTTTTTGGCGCCGCTGCCGGGGACTCGGCGTATTTGTTTAGTTTATGTACTTACCATCATTGGTCATTAGGACTCAGTGATTAGGACGTAGTAGTCAATTACTGTTTTCAATTGTGTTTCAGGTACTTTAGCAAGCGTTTATGCAAACTCGTTCTCGTGCTCGCAAGAGGACTTTAGATATAGCTGAGGAGACAGACGAAGTTCTTGATATTCCGGAGAAGTTAGATTTTGAGGATTCGGATTCAGGAACTGAGCAGAAAGAACCAGTAAACATGGGAGATCGTATTGTTCAAGCTAATCCAGCTCTTATGGATTTTTCTCGGCCTAAAATTGATGACATTCAGTCAAGCATCCTTCATCCGGCTATTCAAGCTAACACCTTTGAAATCAAGCCGGGCACTATTCAGATGGTGCAGAATTCTGTTTCTTTTGGAGGAGCGGCAACTGAAGACCCCAACATGCACATAAGGAATTTTGTCGAGATCTGCAGCACTTTTAAGTACAATGGCGTGACTGATGAGGCTATCAAGTTGAGGCTTTTCCCATTCTCACTGAGGGACAAGGCTAAAGATTGGTTACATTCTGAACCAGCTGGGTCCATCACTACGTGGCAAGATCTTGCGCAAAAGTTTCTGGTGAAGTTTTATCCGATGGCAAAGACTGCTGCTATGAGGAGTGCTCTTACTCAGTTTGCGCAGCAACCTACAGAATCTATGTGCGAGGCTTGGGAACGCTACAAGGAAATGTTGAGAAAATGTCCACATCATGGAATACCGGATTGGATGGTGATCACTGGTTTCTATAATGGTTTGGGGGCCCAATCTCGGCCCATGCTCGATGCAGCAGCTGGAGGCGCCTTATGGGCTAAAAGCTATACTGAGGCGTATAATCTTATAGAGACGATGGCTGCAAATGAGCATCAAAACCCAACTCAGAGGATGACGTCAGGCAAGGTAGCAGGTATTCTGGAAGTTGATGCAGCCACCGCTATTGCAGCCCAGCTCCAAGCGCTACCAATGAAGGTTGATTCTCTGGCTACATATGGAGTTAATCAAATAGCTATGGTTTGTGAGCTTTGTGCAGGTTCTCATGCTACGGATCAGTGTTCTCTTGTCAACAAATCTGTTCAGTATGTGAATAACTATCAGCGACAACAGCAGCCTATGCCAGTAACCTATCATCCTAACAACAGAAATCATCCAAATTTCAGCTGGGGAAATAATCAGAATGCTATTCAGCCACCATATCACAAGGAGTGAGTAAATAGTTTAACCCACCTGGATTCCAGCAACCACAGCAGTATGCTACAAGGCAATCATATCCTCAACAGGGAAGTACAGCTGCACCTACTAGTGCTGATTTTGAGGAACTTAAGCTGTTATGCAAGAGTCAGGCGGTTTCTATCAAGACCTTGGAAAATCAAATCGGTCAATTAGCCAATGCAGTGCTCAATCGTCAACCTGGCACCCTTCCCAGTGACACGGAAGTACCAGGCAGGAAGGAAGCTAAAGAGCAAGTCAAGGCTATTACTTTAAGGTCTGGAAAAGTTGTTGATGCTGAAAAGGCAAAAGAAGGAGAAGTTGAAATTAGAGATGAAGAATCTAAGCAAAAGGAGAAAGCGGCGGAGCCAAGGAAGACTACTGTTGAACACACTCTGCCTGAGGCTAATACAGGGGAGAAACAGCTCTATCCTCCACCACCTTTTCCTAAGAGATTGCAGCAACAAAAGCTGGATAGACAGTTCGGGAAGTTTCTGGAGGTGTTCAAGAAACTTCACATCAATATACCTTTCGCTGAGGCTCTGGAGCAAATGCCTAGTTATGCGAAGTTTATGAAGACTATTCTTTCAAGGAAGGTGAAACTGGATGACCTTGAAACCGTTGATTTCACGGAAGAATGCAGCGCTGTTCTGCAGTAAAAGTTACCACCAAAACTGAAAGATCCAGGAAGCTTCACCATACCTTGCACCATTGGCAATCTGAATTTTGACAAGTGCCTTTGTGATTTGGGAGCAAGCATTAATCTGATGTCGTTGTCGATCTTTAAAAAGCTGGATCTTCCTGATCCAAAACCCACATACATGTCGCTACAATTGGCTGATCGTTCCATTACTTACCCAAAGGGCATAGTGGAGGATGTGCTCATCAAGGTGGATAAGCTCTTCTTTCCTGCAGATTTTGTTATTCTGGATTTTGAGGAAGATAAGAAGATTCCCATAATCTTGGGAAGGCCTTTCTTGGCTGCTGGCCGTACCTTGATAGATGTGCAAAAAGGTGAACTTACTATGCGGGTACAAGATCAGGATGTGACCTTCAATGTATTCAAGGCAATGAAATTCCCTACAGAAGATGAGGAGTGCTTAAAAGTGGATGTGATTGATTCTGCGGTTACTTCGGAACTCGATCGCATGCTAATGTCTGATGCATTGGAAAAGGCCTTAGTGGGGGATTTTGACAGCGATGATGAAGATGGCAATGAGCAATTACAATAACTAAACGCTTCTCCCTGGAAGCGAAAGCTGGACATACCGTTTGAATCTCTTGGTACTTCTGACCTTAAGAATGTTGAAGGAAAGCTCAAACCATCAATAGAGGAAGCACCTACCTTGGAGCTCAAGCCATTACCTGAACACTTGAGGTATGCTTTTTTAGGTGATTCATCTACGTTACCTGTTATTATTTCATCTGACCTTTCAGGTAGTGAGGAAGACAAGCTCTTAAGGATTTTGAGCGAATTCAAATCGGCTATTGGATGGATCATAGCAGACATCAAGGGGATAAGTCCTTCATATTGTATGCATAAAATTCTACTAGAGGAAGGTAGTAAGCCAACTGTGGAACAGCAGCGAAGACTGAATCCTATCATGAAGGAGGTGGTGAAGAAAGAAATTCTGAAATGGCTAGATGCAGGCATCATTTATCCTATTTCTGACAGCTCGTGGGTGAGCCCTGTACAATGTGTACCTAAGAAAGGAGGTATCACTGTGGTCACAAATGAAAAGAATGAGCTCATCCCCACTCGAACAATTACAGGATGGAGAGTATGCATGGATTATAGAAAATTGAACAAAGCCACAAGGAAGGATCACTTCCCTCTTACATTTATTGATCAGATGCTTGACAGGTTGGCGGGTCATGAGTATTTTTGTCTTCTGGATGGTTATTCAGGGTATAATCAGATTTGTATTGCACCAGAGGATCAGGAAAAGACTACCTTCACTTATCCATTTGGCACGTTTGCTTTTCGCAGAGTTTCGTTTGGGTTATGTGGCGCCCCAGCCACTTTTCAGAGATGTATGATGGCTATATTCTCTGACATGATTGTAAATAATGTCGAAGTGTTCATGGACGACTTCTCCGTCTTTGGACATTCATATGATGAATGTTTGAATAATCTGCGTGCCGTACTCAAAAGATGCGTGGAAACTAATTTGGTGCTCAATTGGGAGAAATGTCATTTTATGGTGCGTGAAGGCATTATTCTTGGGCATAAGGTCTCTAACAAGGGTCTGGAGGTGGACAAGGCCAAGGTGGAAGTCATTGAAAATCTTCCCCCACCTAATTCTGTGAAAGGAATCCGTAGTTTTCTCGGTCATGCGGGTTTATATCGGCGATTCATCAAGGACTTTTCAGAGATATCTAAGCCGTTGTGCAATTTGCTTGAGAAAGATGTGCTTTTCAAATTTGATGATGAATGTTTGGCAGCATTCGAGACTCTCAAGAAGAGTTTGATCACTGCACCAGTTATTACAGCACCAGATTGGACAGAACCGTTTGAGATGATGTGTGATGCGAGTGATTATGCGGTAGGTGCAGTTCTGGGACAGCGCAAGAAAAATCTCTTCCATGTGGTCTACTATGCGAGTAAGACTTTAAATGGGGCCCAATTGAACTACACCACTACTGAGAAGGAGCTTTTAGCTATAGTCTTTGGTTTCGAGAAATTTCGATCTTATCTACTTGGTACGAAAGTAACAGTATTCACTGATCATGCGGCTATTCGCTATCTAGTTTCCAAGAAGGATTCGAAGCCGAGACTCATTCGTTGGGTGCTTTTACTTCAGGAATTTGAGTTAGAGATCAAGGATAGGAAAGGTGCTGAGAATCAAGTAGCTGACCATCTCTCTAGGTTGGAGAATCACGATTCTACTTCACAAGATAGGATGTTAATCAATGAATCTTTTCCGGATGAGCAGTTGTTCGCAGTTTAGGAGGAAGAACCATGGTTTGCAGATATTGTAAACTATCTCGTCAGCAATGTAATGCCTCCTAATTTGAATCCGCTCAAAAGAAGAAGTTTCTGCATGAGGTGAAGTGGTATATTTGGGATGAACCATATTTGTTTAGACACGGAGCTGACCAGATCATCAGGAGATGTATCCCGTTCTGTGAGACGGAGGGGATATTACGAGACTGCCATTCCACGGTTTATGGTGGACACTATGGTGGTGAGAAGACGGCAGCTCGTATTCTACAAGCAGGTTTTTTTTGGCCTACTTTGTTCAAGGATGCTCATCAGTTTGTTTTAAGGTGTGATCGTTGCCAAAGAGTGGGAAATTTGACAAAGAAGGATGAGATGCCATTAAATGTGATGCTTGAAGTCGAGGTCTTTGATGTTTGGGAAATCGATTTCATGGGGCCTTTTATCTCGTCTTGCAATAATCAGTACATCTTGCTGGCAGTCGATTATGTCTCAAAATGGGTAGAAGTTAAAGCTTTACCGATAAATGATGCAAAGGCAGTGCTAAATTTTCTTCATAAGCAAATTTTCACAAGGTTTGGAACACCTCGGGTAATCATAAGTGATGAAGGATCGCATTTCTGCAATCGTAAGTTCACTTCTATGATGCAGCGTTATAATGTGAATCATCGAGTAGCTACTGCCTATCATCCGTAAACAAATGGTCAAGCGGAAGTGTCTAACAGAGAGATAAAGCGCATTCTAGAGAAGGTTGTTTGTCCGTCAAGGAAGGATTGGTCTTTAAAGCTTGATGAAGCTGTTTGGGCTTACAGAACAGCATACAAAACTCCACTTGGTATGTCACTGTTTCAGTTGGTGTACGGTAAGGGATGTCATCTACCTGCGGAGCTTGAGCATAAGGCCTACTGGGCATTGAAGAAGTTGAACCTGGATTTAGATGCAGCTGGTAAGAAAAGAATGCTTCAGCTTAATGAACTTGATGAATTTCGACTTCAAGCGTACGAGAATAACAAAATGTATAAGGAAAAGGTGAAGAGGTGGCACGATAGGAAGCTACATCCTAAGTTATTTGTGCCAGGGCAACAAGTTCTCTTATTCAACTCTCGGCTCTGACTTTTTCCTGGGAAGTTGAAATCAAGGTGGTCTGGACCTTTTATTGTCAAAACCGTGTTTCCACATGGAGCGGTGGAAATTTTTGAGAATGATCCGGACCAAGCATTCAAGGTTAACGGTCAGCGGTTGAAGCACTACTATGGGGACATGGCAAACCGAGAAGTTGTTAGTGCCATTTTGTTGACTACTTGAGAAGGGTACGAAACGTCAAGCTAATGACGAAAAAGAAGCGCTGCGTGGGAGGCAACCCTTGAAATGTTGTTACAGGAACCCTTAGAAGTTAATAACCTATCTAAAAACACAAAAAAAATCAGAAAACAGGGGCTGAAAAAAAAAATTCCAGTGACCCCCTGAGCGCCCGCTCAGCATTGCTGAGCGACCGCTCAGCTTTGCTGAGCGACCGCGCAGCAAGCTGAGCGCCCGCTCAGCTTTGCTGAGCGACCGCTCAGGGGTCGAGTACCAGAATTTTTTTTACAGTTCAGTAAAAAAAAAAAATACAGTTGTAGCCCATAAACCCACGATTTGTTCCCACTACCCCATCATTTTAACCCTTAATTCCCAAACCCTAATCTAATCCACCCCCTATATATACATACACCTATCCTACATATCTCCCACAAAATTTCTACACTTAAACTCTCTCCCAAACACCAAAACTCAGTTCTTACACATTTTTTTTTCACGAATCAATGGCACCCAAGAGAGCACGCACTATTGACAACAGCAGCATAGTTCCTACTGCTGATTCATCGAGGGGTACTGCTGCAAGGCCTCGGTTAACTGACAGAGCTGCGGAGGAGGAGTACACTAGGCTTTTGGGGAAGCCGATTCTGAAGGAGAGAGGGTTTTTACCATCGGAGAGGGATGGTGAGTTGCTGCCCATGATTGCAGAGAAGGGGTGGATAGCTTTTTGTGAGTCACCCGAAGCAGTGCCGATGAGTGTGGTTCGCGAGTTCTATGCGAACGCGAAGGCCGAAAAGAATGGGTTTTCTATGGTCCGAGGGCTGACAGTTGATTATCACCCTGCGGCGATTCGCCGTGTGATTGGACAGCGAGAGAGGAAGCCCGAGGAGGAGAACTGGAATGTAAAGACTGCTGAGGACTTTGACTTGGATTTGATTTGTGCGACTCTATGTCGACCGGGCACAGTTTGGACCTTCAGGACCGACACTAATGAGTATCGTCACTTTCCGGCGATCGCCATGAACAGGTATGCCCGTGCATGGAATGCATTTATTTGTGCTAATATTTTGCCTTCTTCGCATGCACACGAGGTCACAGTTGAGAGAGCACAGTTGTTGTGGGGAATTCTGAATGAGGAGTACTATGTGGACCTTGGTGAGTTTATCTACCAAGGAATTCTGAAGTTTTTGAGGGGAGCGAAGCATATGAACATCCCTTATGCATCCACGGTTACGAAGCTATGCCAAGCAGTGGGAGTGAACTGGCCGACTCATGAGCAGTTGCAGTTGCCGGCAGCTCCGATTGATTCTGGCACTCTGAATGGGATGCAGGAGTGGACCGGTAGTGAGCCTGAGGAGCATGGGCTGGGTTATCGTCTTCCAGGAGGGGGTCCAGCATGAGGTGCTACTATGGCTAGGCCAGGGCATGATGAGGCTGGTTCTTCGAGAGCTCAGGAGGGTGCTGGGTTGGCTGATGCTCAGTTTAGGAGGCTTTCACGGCGGATGGATGCCATGATGAGACGCAGAGCAGGTTTGCTCAGGAGTTCACCCTTGCGTTAGGGACTGCTTTTCGGGGCCTTGGAGCTGATATCCAGTGGCCAGTTTTTGGTGAGGACTCTGCATACCCGCCACCTGATACTCCACCCACTGAGGGTGATGATGATGATGACTCCGAATAGGTATACCCTGTGTTCCTTTCTACTACCTTCACTGAGGACAGTGAAGATTTTAAGTTTGGGGGTGGTAGTTAAGGAATATTGTGTGTGTGTCATATAGCTGTATATTCATGATAGTTTAGTTCATATAGTTGCATAATTTATGCCATATAGTTTTTTTTGTTATGTATGTCATGTAGCTCATGCATTTACCATGATCCCTTTTGCAATGATTTATCGACTGAATTGTGATATTGATGCGAGTGTAGTGATAGCATCAAAGTGATATTAAGTCGTGTAGGTTGATATGCATGCTAGAAACACTTGTAAATCCACTAAGTCTTAGAGAATGCGTAAGGGCTAGATTGTTGTTATGATTTGGTTGTTTTCGAGGTCAATCTACTTATTATTCTTAGAATTCGATAATAGGTTCTTAGTGATAAAGGCATGAAAAAGAAAAAAATTGGAGAAAAAAAATGGCATTTGTTGCTAGTTGTGGCTAGGCGTCAAATGGCGAGTAGTCTAGGGTTGAGCAAGATGGAGCGAAACGCACTTGCTCAGAAGTTATAAAAAAAAAAAATTAGTTTATGCATAATTGATCTAGAGTGGGCTCTTTGGTATTTGAGTTATTAAGTTCTTAGGGGACTTTGTGCCTAGTGACCTAAGGCTTTTAGAGTCTGGGATCCGCTAACCTAACGCTCGTTACATGGATTCCATTGTATAAGTCTTTTGTGGACCTCACTCATTGCACGGTCAAATAAGCATTTGTGTTGTGAATAAAAAGCACGATTCCGTAATAAGCTCCAGAATTCTTGTAGTGTTGTATATCACTTTGTGCCTAGAATTTTTTATTCTTTGTATAATCATTGGATTGCCTTGAGGATAGTCTAGTCATAATAATTGGTCTAGTTCTGCAGCATATCTGTTAAGCATTTGCACACACCACGTTTCTGGCTGTATGTCCGTTTGCATGAGTTTATTGATCTTTAGTTGTCTAACTGCATTCGTTGAGATGTTGCAATTTGGTTGGTTAATCGTAGTAAGGGGGATCGCTGCATTTTCATATAGATTGCATTCATGCATGTTTTTTATTTTTGAGTTTGTGACGCTTGAGGACAAGCATCGATTTAAGTTTGGGGGTGTGATAAGTGGCATTTTATACCACTTAGAACGTCTTAAAATGGCTTAAATTGGTGTCTTGAAATCAAGTATTTTGTGTATTTGATGCGTTTTTCTAGTGTTTATGCATTTTAGGGTATTAGTTGCATTTCGGGGGAGGAATCATCAAGAATAAGCCTTGGCATGTGTTCAGCATTGCGAAAGGAAAGAAACGGGCAGATTACGACGAAGAAACGGAGTAAAATCAGATTTTTTCCAGTAGAGGTCTGAGCGCCCGCTCAGCATTGCTGAGCGGCCGCGCAGCAAGCTGAGCGGCCGCGCAGGGTCGGGGAAAAAAATATATTATTTCACGACTTCTACTTCTGTTTGGTTTCCACTTCTACGTAATCTGAGTTTTATGGGACTATTATATAAGTAGATTTGAGACGTTTTCACAAGGGGGGATTGAAGAAGATCGTGTTTTTACGCAAGGAGCGAAGGAGATAAGGAAGAAGACCGATTTAGCACACCGCAACGAAGAGGAAGCATATCTTCTTGTGATTCTTGTTTCGTTGTAACGTTGGATGCTAGTTTTCTTGCTTTGAACTTATTTACTCTTGTGACGTACTCTGTTTTAATATAATTAGTTTAGTTATTATTTTCTTGTGTTTGTTTATCATGATTTCATATGAACCCATGATGACAATAAGTGCTATTATGGGCTAATCGTGATCATGGGGTTGCAACGGATTTATTATGGAATTCTTTAGTTAATTGTTTAATACTTTAGTGTGTGATGATTGTATGATATCTAGTATTGGTTGTGCGTAGTCGTCTTATGTGTGTCGCGAACATATAAGATAGGGTGTTAATCTCTTGTGAAGCGACGGTGGATCTTGAGATTTAGAACTTGCCATGCTAGCATAGGTTCATGTACGTTGTGCATGATTAGTGGGTAACTCTAACAATTTTATTTGCCCTATGTAATCAAAAGGAATAACTTGTGCTTAAATAGTTGTGTTGTCAATTTCTGTAGACATATAGGAACTCAACATAATTGATGACTATTCAACTTCTATCTTAATTGTGGATGCTTGGTAGAATGGTATTAGTACAATGAAAGTTGGCTTTTATCAGTTTCGTGTTATTCGATTAATATCATCACTGTCACATGCTAAAGGTAATAACAATGGCTATTGAAGGAAGTAATAATGAAGTTGTGATCTCATGAGTGTTTTATTGTTGATAAATTGAAGTGTTAGTTAAGTGATTAATTAAGTAGTTAATTGTAGTTAATATTTAATTAACAATTTTAAGTGTTAGTGTCTTAACATTGAGAAGTAATCATACATTGGTGAGTGAGTTTAATTAGACAATAATTTAGTCGGAGTCTCTGTGGGAACGAACTAGAAAGTATTATATATTACTTGCGAATGCATATACTTGCGTGAATATTAGTGCGTGATTTCGCCCTAACAGTCTCATGTTAAGCTCCTTTTGCGTGAATATATACTTTAAACTCTTATGATCCGTATAAATCTCGCATCTTTCTCCATATAAGTAATGTCTCCAAATCTTCAAGGTGAATACTATCGCTGCTAGTTCCAAGTCATGAGTAGGATACTTCTGCTCATGAGGTTTCAGTTGTCTAGACGCATATGCAATGACTTTATCATGCTGCATCAAAACACAACCTAATCCCTTATGAGAAGCATCACTATAGATTACAAAATTCCCTTGATCATCTGGAAGTGACAAAATAGGTGCCGTGATTAGCCTCTTTTTCAATTCTTGAAAACTTTCTTCGTACTTCTCATTCCATACAAACTTCTCATTTTTCCTGGTAAGCTTTGTCAAAGGCTTCGCAATCTTAGAGAAATCTTGAACAAATCATTGATAATATCCCGCTAATCCCAAGAAACTTTTTACTTCCGTTGGTGTTCTTGGCCTTTCCCAATTCATAACAGCTTCAATTTTCACTGGGTCCACTTTGATTCCTTCATTACTTACGACGTGTCCTAAGAATTGAACTTCTTGTAACCAAAATTCACACTTTGAAAAATTTGCATACAACTTCTTCTTTCTTAAAATTTCCAAAGATATCCTTAGATGTTCCACATGATCTTCTGTTGACTTTGAGTAGATCAAAATATCATCGATAAACACAATGATAAATTTGTCCAAATATTCCTTGAAAATTCTGTTCATCAAATCCATAAATGCTGCTGGGGCATTAGTCAATCCAAAAGACATCATTAAGAATTCATAATGATCGTACCTTGTTCTGAAAGCTATCTTTGGTATATCTTCAGGTTTAATCTTCAATTGGTGATATCCAGATCTCAAATCAATCTTAGAGAAATACTTAGCTCCTTTCAGGTGGTCAAACAAATCATCAATTCGAGGTAACGGATACTTATTCTTAATCGTAAGCTTATTGAGTTCCCGATAGTCGATGCACAACCTCATGCTTTCGTCTTTCTTCTTAACAAATAATAATGGTGCACCCCATGGGGATATACCGGGTCGAATCCCTCCTTTCTCCAATAGTTCTTGCAATTGCTTTGCCAATTCCTTCATTTCAACAGCCGCCATTTTGTACGGGGCCTTAGATACTGGTTCCGTTCCAGGTGCTAAGTCGATTGCAAATTCAATTTCTCTATCTGGAGGAAGTCCTGGTAGTTTGTCTGGAAATACGTCTGAAAATTCATTTATCACAGGAATATCTTCCAGTTTTGCTGGCTCTTGACTTTTGTTTATCACGTAGGTAATGAAATGCTCGCATCCTTGTCATAATAGTTTTTTAGCTTGAATTATCGTCAAGAACTTCTTTGCTTGCTTCTGACCTTTGAACGTCACCGCTTTCTCGTCTGACGTCTTCAAAATTACCTTCTTGTTACGACAATCTATCTGAGCATCATACTTAGATAGCCATTCCATTCCTAAAATAACGTCAAACTCTCCTAACTTAAATGGTATCAAGTCAGCTTCAAACTTATTGCCAGAAATCTCAATCTCACAGTTCTTACACACCTGGTTCACAAATACACGCTCCTGATTTGCTAATTCTACCGTCATAATCTCACTTAACCATTCAATTGGGCAATTCAACTTATCAATAAAATCTTGAGAAATAAATGATCGAGTTGCTCCTGAATCTACTAGCACTATTGCACATAAAGAATTCACAGCAAGCGTACCTGCCACAACATCTGTGTCCATGATAGCATCTTTCACAGACATATCATAAACTCTAGCTCTGGGAGGTTCATTCACTACTAGAGGGGCTCTCATGATTCGCAGTGTATTATTGAACGGAACTGGTGCCTTGCAATCCCTTGCTATGTGTCCTGGCTTTCCACACTTGAAACAGGTATACCCAATTGCTGAAACTTTTCCTGCCTGATTCATGGTAGGCTGATCCTTGTTGGCTGGCTCCCTGGCTAGCTGATTACGACACTCCCTTGAATAGTGCCCCCTCTGGTTATATCTGAAGCAGACCACATTTAAATTGTTGCAAACTTCACCGTGTTTCTTTCCACAGACTTGGGTTGGCTGGTTTCCAGTGGCTGGAGTGTTACCCTGGCCTCCGTTGCCTGTATCATGTCTGTTAAAATTCCTTCCTGGCTGAAACTTGCCTTTCTTCTGATTGAAATTTAGAAACTTTCCTATCTGGGACTGTCCTTCATTCCCTTCAAACTTCCTTTTCTTACTTTCCTTCTCCTTTTGAGATATTTCACTTTATGTCTCTGCAATCATGGCCTTCTGCACAACTCCCGCATACGTGTCCAATTCAAATATGGCCACCTTCGCACGGATCCATGACTTGAGTCCTTACTGGAACCTCTTGGCCTTCTTCTTGTCAGTTTCCACATAGGATGGCACGAACCTAGACAATTCCTCAAACTTACTTTCATAATCTGCCACTGACTTATTCCCCTGCTTTAACTCCAAAAATTTCAATTCCATTTGGTCCTGAACAAATTGAGGGAAATACTTGTCTAAAAATAACTCCTTGAATCTATCCCACGTAATATCATCTGTACCTTCCAACACTTTAACAGTTTCCCACCAGTAGGTGGCTTCATTCTTCAAGTAGTAACTTGCAAACTCAGTCTTCTGCTCCTCTATCACATTTACTAAGGCAAATGCTTTCTCAATCTCCTTCAACCAGACTCTTGCCTCAATAGGGTCTATAGAAACCTTAAACTCTGATGGATTCACCACCTGAAAAGTCTTAAAGGTTACCTGAGGATTAGTCTGCCTCTGCTGTTGTTGAGTCGGATGGACTGTCTGTTGAGCCAGGATCTGAAGAATCTGGGCTACAGTTGGGTCTATGGGACTTGGATTCACATTCTGGTTATTGTTGTCTTGGGTATTGTTGTTGTTGTTGTTGGTTTCTTCATTCTGGTTGGTGGAACGAGTATTTCTTTTAGGAGGCATTTTCTGTAAAGAATCAAACAACTTATTTAGCCTTTAAATCAAATCCTTTTTATGAAAAGATTTTGTAAAACAGAAACATCTCTTTTTGAAAACATTTTCAATCATTGAACTAAGTAAATTGCATGCTTCTTTACAGAATATAAATAGTTGAGGGAAAAAGTACATGTTATCACAAGAGTTTATAACTGGTGCAGTAAGATAAAACATGTATAGTAAAGTAGATGACCGTACCGAAAAGGAAAGGTGCTGGTGTATATCAAAGTTTGATGGTACAAGCGTGGAACGTTTTATTGAAGGAAAATATGCAACAGGTCTATCCATTAGTCAGCAAGTCTTGTTTATTTATATTCCCACCAGAAGCCTGATCTTACATATCACACATTATTATACATATATCATCTGTCACATCATCTCCGTCATCCAGTTTCAAGTACTCTCCAGGTCACCTGAATCTCATTCCGAAATTCCTTCACATTTCTGCCGATATATATAGTCCTGATAATGTGTTGTAATCCCCGGATATATGCTGTAATAACCCCAATTTTTGGAAATTTTTGAAACCCTTATGAATAGTGTTTTTGCTGAATGAGAAAACTTTTCATGCCACACTATGTAGGGGTTCTGATATGGATATTCTGAGATTTTATTAGTACTTTATATGGGATATAAGTGTATGTAAAGATCGTCAGAATCCAAATCCGAACACTTTGATTTTTCCCGGAAATCCACTAGATACGGAAAGAATTGAGAAAAAGGTAACAGGATAAAAAGGATTTAAATTAAAGGATTATAAGAGAGGATCATAAAAAGGAATATAATGTAATGAGAAAGGTTAAGGGAACTTAAGTAATAAGATCCCGGGTATGATCCTTCAAACGATAAACGAAAACGAAAGTTAAGCGAACCGTATAACAGATCAGCGGTCATTAGGCAAATAATTAGGAAGTTAAGCAAAGGGATTAGAGGAAGTGATGTCACCCAACCAATGAGAAGAGGACAAGGAAGGGAGGATGACATAGCAATGTGATGTAAGCATGACATAGGGAAGGAGGAGGTGTGGTTGGTTTATAACCACACAAATATAAGGTTATTAAGGTAATTAACCAAAAACAAAACAAAAAAACAACCAAGCTAAGCCAAACAAATCAAAAAACACAAAATCATTTCATTCTCATCATCTTGCTCTCGGCTTTTCATCTATTTCAAGGGCAAGAATTTCAAAAATCAAGTTCCAAGCATTGTTAAATCACAAGGTAATTATCTAAGCTTCCTTGTACATAGATATGGATATGCTATAAGTTTAAGCTCCTAATTCCTTCACAATCTCTTCCAATAAATCAAGGAAGAAGATGGTGAATAGTAACCTTCAAGAAATAACTTTAGTTTTCTTGAATTTTTATGAAAGATTAAGGTTATACAAGCAAGGATCAAGGTTCTTTTAGGCATTCAAAGCTCTTGGGTTGTGTTAGGAAGCTTCAAGGAGGTATAAACAACTTTCACCTTTAACTTATAGTTTGAACTTTGAGTTTTGATGAGTTTATGGATGGATTAATGTATATATAGAAATATCCATGTATGTATAACAAGATCCATGTATGTTAGATAGTTTGGTTGGATTTGTGGTGATTTTGGATATGAATCTTGGTTAATGGTTAATGAATCTTAAGTTATGGTTAGTAGATCATGTTTGTGGTTGAATAAGTTGGAAAACCTTGAGATTATGGACTGACTTTGCCTTGATATAAGTTGTGTTTGATGTATTGATGATGGTTGGGTGGTTTGTAGTGAATTGGTAAAGAATTTGGAGTGGTATAAATATTGGTAATCGCGTAAACATAGCCGTCGTAACGTCCGATTTTCTTTAGACTGTTTTGTGCATAACATTAGGACCCGAGGACCCCCTGCTAGATTATGACCACTGCCTTGTTTATATAGCTCATGTTACGAGCTTCGTTTTGATATGTAGTTCGTTCGATTCCGATGCACGGTTTAGGAGAAACGACCGTTTCAAGTAACGGCGTTTCGCGAACGATACTTTTCCCCTCGCCTTACTTTGAAACATAGGTTAAAGACCTTAAAGGACTAATTGAAGTATGAAACATTTATGTAAGGTGTAATAAGCAGTTGGTAAGACATCCGCGAAGGAATCGCTTTAAAACTCGTAAAGGTTAAATTATTAAAAATGGTGGAGCCGAGGGTACCCGAGTGACTTAAGCGAATCAGTGAGCGCAAAACAAGCGTTAGAGTCTAAGTTAGTTAAAGTATAGATTTACAAGTGACTTTGGTTTAATTCCAACTTACTTGTTGTTTATAGGTTACCAGACTCGTCCCGAGCCATTCGTAACCCCAGTCGCCCAGGCAAGTTTTCTACCCGTTATACTGTTGTTGTGATGTAAATATATGTATATGCATTATCTTGTGATATTGCATGATTGTTATTAGCAAATTTTGCGATATATTGGAGCATGCTAATATGGTATATATGCATGTCTGTTTCGTAATCTGGTTATCTATCTGTTGATTTCAATGCTTATAGTTGCATAATACCTATGCTAGAAATAAGCAAGTAGTTGCGTATACCCTTAGTATAGGGGATAAAAGGTGAACATATTTCTAAACCGGGAGTCGATGTTCCCGAGTATATTATATATATATATTTATTTATTTATATATATATATATGGATATAGTTTTTTTTAACTATTAATCGAATAAGGTTTATTCGATAACTTTAACTTTATTTTATTATTGAATATTATTTCGAATATTATTCGAAGGCGTATGACTCCTTTACATTATTTATTGGATATTACTTGGACATTCATTTGAGGATGTATGACTCCTTTATTTTATTTAATGAATATTATTTATAATATTCATTCGAGGTATTATGACTCAGCTTATTTTATTTATTGAATATTATTTGAATATTCATTTGAGGATCTATGACTCCGATTATTTGCTGAGATATATTCTTTATTTTATTAAAGAATAAGGTGTCGATAATCAAACTTATTTTTGATTATTCAAATAAAGATATTACTTTCGTATAAGTATATCTTTGATTATTTGCTATTCATTTCAAGTATAAGTTTTAATACTTCTACTTCAATTATTTTATAAAGATTATTTTTTTATGGGAATATTATTTAAATAATAATATTCAGACATTTTCTAAATATTCTGGGGACTGATTTACTTCATTAAATCAGTTTTACTCCAAACACTCTTTAAAGTGTTTTCGAGTCTTTAAAATGATTTTCAAAAGTTAGAGCGGATCCCAAAACTATTTTTATATTTAAGATCTTCCTTTTAAAAAGGGGATTTAAATACTCGCTCAAAACCTGGGGGATCCGGCTCGGTGGTGTGTTTTATATTCGCAACAAGGTTGCTGTCTTGGTAAAAGAGTTTTTGATTACTTACCCAATATTCGGGAAGTAAAATTCTTGGAACAAGTTAATCCATTAACAGGCATCGCCTGGGAAATATCGGTGAGTTTTCCTTTCCAACTAGGTACGACTTCTTGGTGGAGCCGTATCAACAAGTTTCTACTTGGGGAAAGGGGGAAACGAGCTTTACGTTTCAGAGTCATGGATTTCATCTGAACTAGGAGTGGCATAAGTGGTCGAGTAGCGCCGGCCCAGCCTTATTATATTGGCCCAAATGGCCTGGAAGTTCCGCTAAGGCGGTCCTTTCCTTAGGAGTTCAGTGTTCGGTTGACAAGTAAATCCGACAGGTTCTCCTCTACATGTAGAAAATGGTGGGGTTGTACTACTACGACTGATCATCGTAAGTGGTCTTCCTGGCGCGGCAAACTCCCGTAATGAGTTCATCATCCAATTGGATAATTTTTGCAACACTACCCAGAGCACTTCGATGGAAAGGCTACGGTTGGGCGATTGTTGAGTGTTGGCAGGGTCAAGTTTTCAAAATGATGTTTACATCAAATGAAGTATCTCGTAACTTCATTTTATTTTGATAATATTTTAAAGATTTAATCTATTCAAATCTTGTCTTATAGTCTCATCTATGTGATGAACTTTTGAAGCTAATTTATAACTTGAACGGTGGTAGTTCAAGTAGTATTTGGGAAAGATATAAGTATATTGGGGTATCTTGTAACTTCATCTTTTAAACTTATATCTAATTAATAATTGTCTTATGAATGACAAAGATTTTCAGAAAAAAAAATGTTGAGACAAGGTTAGATATATGAGATCACCTTGCAACGATATTTTTTTATACAGTTATACACTGGGACTTTGTGTATATTATGCATGGAAGAGGACTTCCAATATTTTGAAAAGTATATATGTATATATACTGAATATTTTGCGACTTCATCGCATTAAGATATCAAACTTGGTTCATTTCTTTTGACCAAGACTTTCATGAGTATTATGAGTAGGCTCATATATTGTAAATCATTATACATATTATTTTGGTGGGCTTGCTGCTCACCCTTGCTTTATTTCTTCATCACACAACAACAGTTAGGAAAGATGGCCAGACTCCAGCAGACCCAGCGCAAGCGCGTGGGAAGCGTCCTGCGTCTTCCCGATGATGTTGTAGCTGCTATAGCTGCAGAGGTAGATCTATTGTAGATCATACTATCTACTTTTGAGAATCAATTATGTATAATTATAACTTGTGGCAGATAATGGCAATCAACTGTAAATTTATCAAGTAATCATTTTGGGTTGTAATAACTTTTAAATTGTGGGTTCCAAGACTTGTACTTATTTCAATTTCATCTCTGAGACTATAACGGGTTGTGGTGTGTGTTAGTGTGGGGTCACAGCATAAGGTTATTTTTATTAAGTAAGTGAAGTGGTATTGTGGAATGAAAGACCGTGACGACCCGGATCCCCGACCCCGGATCTGGGGGTGTTACATATGCCAACAGGGCTTCTTGTTCCAAAAAAATAGCCTCATACTAGAGATTACTGAAGAAATTCATTATCATTGAATACCAAATGAAATTTCAAAATTAAGGAAATCGAATGAGAAGGAATAGTGAAGAAGATGCAGGTATGACTGAGAGCAGCCATACAAGTACATAAGATGGCCAGTCTTAGTACCGCATAGTTCACAACACATAATTCGGTGGCGTCCCACCAGACCCTTTTTTCACACAGATAAATAGTCAACGCATATGCATTGTTTGCCCCAATCATCTGATAGATTACTTTAGAATCCATGTTCTTGTGTACTCCTCTCCTCAGAATCAGAATCTGACTCATGTGCACGGCCAATGTATAACCGAGCTGTCTTCTTATAAGTATGAGACTCAATAGTCTTGCAGAAAGCTTTGACCTTGGAGACATCTGTGATTTTTGCAGTAATTGCATCATGCCATTCTTGACTGACTTGGTAGCAAGAGGTGCAATATCTATGATGTCTGCTACACCACTTTGAGTTGTAGGTTATTATGGACTGGACCAGTACTAGTTGCTGCATCCCTTTGAGAAGCAGGTTCTTATGTGCTTGATCCATGAAACTTGCCTTGTTTCTGCAACCTCTTGGTCATCCTCTCAACTTGCTCATGAGTAACTTCCCTTACTCTTCTCTTTAGCTTCATTGGAGAATCAGTAAATGTGACAGGTGCATCAGTAGTTGTGTCATCCTTATGACTCCTTGCTTTTGAGGTGAAGTATATGCATTTTGTCCCTCCTCAACTATTTCCTGTTTCAATTTTAGCTTTTGTTGAGCAAGATAAGTTTTGACCAACTTCTTTTCCTTAGGCTAGGGCTTTGAGAATCAGTATTTACAACATCAGTGTTTGTTGTGCCCTCTTCAGTTGGTAGTACAACTGGAACTTGAGTAGAATCAGGATTTAATTTATTGAACTTGCATGATAAGGTAACATTGTCCCCATCATCTGATTCTGACTCAGCTAGTATAATCTTTCTCTTGACAAATTCTGAAGGTTTAGAAGAAGGAGAAGCTTATAATTTGGATCCATCATGTGTTATATCAGACTTTCCAGCAATGGCATTAGCACCAGCAATAATATTGGCACTAGTGTCCTGAGCAAACTTCAAGACAGCTCTTTGATCATAAGGTCTAGCAGATTGGACAATTATGTTATCTGGGTTCTTTTTACAATAGGTTCCTTTTGGGAGACACCTGAGGTGGATTGTGTTTGGGGAAGTATTTTGGATGTAGATCTTGGGTTAGCTACATGGGGGTTCCCATCAATCATAGCACCTAGCTTAGCTCTGTACACATTCTGTTGTGCATAAGTCTTAGGAAAGCTTGCAATTAGCAAGTCTTTGGCTGAAAGTGGCAACTTGAGAAGTGCAAGAACAACCTTTTCCTTATCTTTAGATATCAATCAGAGAAGGCCCTTTTTGTGAGCTTTAAAACTGATATGATTTGATTAGCAGGGATTGGGGTATTGGGAAAACAATGATTAAAAATAAGCTGACAAAATCTAGCATAATACACTACATTAGGATTCTATCTCCTATAAAGCATAATACTAATCTACCAAAATCATAGTTATAACCATAAATTAAAGAGTACCCAATTTGTTGTGTCATGATAGATAGTGCATCAAAATTGTTGCACTTATTATTGAAGGCTCCAGTGATACAGTCGAAGTAGAAATTTCACTCCTTTCTGAGTCCATTCCTCTTCAATTGCCTCATATTCTTGAGCTCTTTGTCATACCCAATCTCAGTAAAGAACCTTCTCATCTTAGAATCACCAATGACGGTGGTATAATATGGATGAGAAGGTAGATGAAGAGCTTATCTAACTGTTTGAGGAGTCACAACCTTTGTCTCCTCACCAAACTTAAAAGTGATGCTTGGAGTACTAGTTTCTCCACCATCATCATACACCCCAATTCTCCATAGAGCGAGAACTTGGTCCCCAGACACAACTGTAGATTCTATAAGAGCAAAACCTACCTCAGTAGCACTAAATAGATCCTGAAAAATGTGATAATCAGGATTTATACCAGCATGCTCTAGAATTACAACATAATTATTGGTGACAAACTTTGCACCACTGTGAGTGAATGCAGTAGATGTAGCAATCGAAGACATGTTTGAACTGTTTGATTAGAAACTGACGAGGGTATCAAATTTTAAACTTAGAGACAAGAAGAAGTAAGAGATTAAAAGAGTGATTAGAATTTGATAAAGTGATAATTGAAAATCAAAAATTGATTTTGTATAACTCTGTACTCTATTACACACAAACGGTTCATCTTAGTGTGACACATGGAAAGTTATTAGTACACAGAAAAACAATCATGGAACATCTAATAAGGTGAAGTTAATGCGTGCACAGTTACATAAAGTGATATTGTCTAGATACTCAATTGTTTTTCCCAAACACACGCCACCAACTATGCACTTTCATTCATTTTCATATAATCACCCACTAACTACATCTCAGTTAATCTATTAAAATACCGTTTTAAATAAATTTTGAATAAATTCAAATATCATCAGAGTATAGTAGTCAATCAGAGTTTGACCATTATCAGTATTCAATTAACTACTGTCAGAGTTTATCAGTCAACACATAAGTTTGACCAATATCAGTACTTAACTATACATTCAGAGTTTATCATGCAACTACTATCAAACTTTAAATATCAGGATTTAATACTTAATTCAAATTTTCAAGTAATAATAGCATGTATACATGGCATCAGTGTTTTATATAGTTATCAGACTTTAAGAAATACTGATACATAAAGAAAGGTACCAAACTCTGAACTCATTTTCCTGTTACAAAACCCAACTTATTCATCAGTTTTTGAAAACTTCCCTGAGATCATTCCCAATTCAGTTACCAATCTTGTAAATGTTGCTTCACAAAGTGGTTTAGTGAAGATGTCTGCCAGTTAATAATCTGTAGGCACAAAGTGCAATTCCACCATACCTTCCATCACATGTTCCCTTATGAAATGGTACCTGATGTTGATGTGTTTTGTCATCGAATGCTGTAATGGATCTTCTATCATTGTAATAACACTTTGATTATCACAATATATAGGAATTTTATAATATTCTAACCCATAATCCAGTAACCGATTCTTTATCCAAAGAATTTGAGCACAACAGCTTCCTGCAGCAATATACTCAGCTTCTACAGTTGAAGTGGAAATTGGCTTTTGTTTCTTGCTAAACCAAGAAACCAATCTACCACCAAGAAATTAGCAGCTTCCAGAAGTGCTTTTCATGTCTATTTTGCATCCTGCAAAATCAGCATATGAATATCCAATTAGCTTAAAATCTGAATCTCTAGGGTACCACAATCCAAGATTTATGGTGCCTTTGAGATATTTAAAAATATTTTTCACAGCTAACAAATGCGGTTCCATTGGATCAGCTTGGAACCTTGTACACAGACAGGTAACATACATGATATCAGGTCTACTAGCAGTCAAATATAGGAGTGAACTAATCATACCTCTGTAGTTAGTTATATCTACTGATGAACCAGTATTTAAATCTAACTTGGTTGCAGTGGCCATGAGAGTTGTTGCAGTTGAACTATCTTGCATCCCGAATCTTTTAAGTAAATTCCTGGTATATTTTGCTTGATTGATGAAGATCCCTTCTTCAGTCCGCTTGACTTGTAATCCCAGAAAATAACTTAATTTTCCCATCATATTCATTTGATATCTAGACTGCATTAACTTGGAAAACCTCTCATAGAATTTATCATTAGTAGAACCAAAAATGATATCATCAACATATATCTGAACTAACAATAAGTCCTTACCATGGTACTTATAAAATAGAGTTTTATCAATTGTTTCTCTTTTAAAACCACTTTCCAATAAAAATTGGGCAAGTATTTTATACCAGGCTCTTGGGGCTTGCTTTAGTCCATATAGTGCATTATCTAATTTGTAGACATGATTTGGATATTTTGGTTCAATGAACCCTGAAAGTTGTTCAATATAAAACTCCTCATCAAGTTCACCATTAAGAAATGCACTCTTCACATCCATTTGGAACACCTTAAACTTCATGTGAGCAGCATAGGCTAGAAAAATCCTGATTGCCTCAAGCCTCGCAACTAAAGCAAAAGTCTCATCATAATCAATACCTTCTTGCTGTGAATAACCCTTTACAACCAGCCTTGCTTTATTCCTTGTAATAATGCCCTTACTCCATTTTGTTGTGGAGTTCCAAGGGAAGAAAATTCCTGTTTGATACCCTTGTACTTGTAGAATTCTTCCATAGTGTTGTTCTTGAATTCAGTTCCATTATCACTTCAAATGATCTTTACTTTATGTATTGATCCTTTTTCAGTTCCCTTATATGATCAAGAAAAATGGATGAAGTCTCATCCTTGGTGTATATAAAATACACCCATTTGTATCTTGTATATTCATCAATAATCACAAGTGCATACCTCTTCTTTGCAATAGACACTACATTTACTGGACTAAAAAGATCAATACGAAGTAAGTGATATGGTTCAAGAATTAAGGATTCAGTTTTACTCTTGAAAGATGATTTCCTTAATTTGGCTTTCTAGCATGAGTCACATAAGCCATCATGAGTAAATAATGCATTGCGCAATCCTCTCATAAGATCTTTCTTCACAAGTTCATTAATGTTCTTGAAATTGAGATGAGAAAGTCTTTTATGCCACTTTCAGCTATCTTCCACAGATGCTCTACTAAGTAGACATATTTCAGAATAATCAGAATTTATGGAGACCCTGGCTTCACATAAGTTATCATGTCTTTAACCAGTCATTGCAACCTTGTCATCTGATTTACTGACAATTTCATAATGTTATTCATAAAAAGTCACATGGTGACCTCTGTCACAGATTTGACTTACACTGATCAGATCTAGAGCTATATTTTTAATGAAAACATTTCCAAGTTTGATTTTTCCATATCCCAAAGTCTTTCCTAAGTTTACATCTTCATAAGAAACACTTGGGCCAACTTCCTCCTTAAACTTTGATAACAGGAATTTATTTTCAGTCATATGTCCTGAACATCCACTATCCAAGACTAGTGAATTGTTCTTGTTACCCTGTAATCAGATAAGCAATTAATTACTGTTTTAAGGACCCAGACTTACTTGGATCCTTTGGCCTTTTTAAGTTTGTTAACATTTACAACAGAAGACTTTGAATCAGAGTTTATGCTAACATTCTGAATATTAGAGTTTACACATGCATAAATAAATTTTGTTTTATTTAAAGAGTGTTTCAGTTCATAATAATCATAATACAAAATGTGATACTCTTTACATGTATAAATTGAATGCTAAATACTACCACAATAAAAACATGAATTATGTGGTTTATTGATAAGTGGCATTTTATACCACTTAGAACGTCTTAAAATGGCTTAAATTGGTGTCTTGAAATCAAGTATTTTGTGTATTTGATGCGTTTTTCTAGTGTTTATGCATTTCAGGGTATTAGTTGCATTTCGGGGGAGGAATCATCAAGAATAAGCCTTGGCATGTGTTCACCATTGCGAGAGGAAAGGAATGGGCAGATTACGGCGAAGAAACGGAGCAAACCTGGATTTTTTCCAGTAGAGGCCTGCGCGCCCGCGTAGCAATGCTGAGCGGCCGCGCAGCAACCTGCGCGCCCGCGCAGCTATGCTGAGCGGCCGCGCAGGGTCGGGGAAAAAGATAAATTATTTTAGACTTCTACTTCTGTTTGGCTTCCAACTTCTATGTAATCTGAGTTTTATGGGACTATTATATAGGTAGATTTGAGACGTTTTCACAGAGAGTATTAAGGGGATTATGTTTTAGATTGTGTTTTACGCAAGAAGCGAAGGAGATAAGGAAGAAGACCGATTTAGCACACCGCAACGAAGAGGAAGCATATTTTCTTGTGATTCTTGTTTCGTTGTAACGTTGGATGCTAGTTTTCTTGCTTTGACTTATTTACTCTTGTGACGTACTCTGTTTTAATATAATTAGTTTAGTTATTATTTTCTTGTGTTTGTTTATCATGATTTCATATGAACCCATGATGGCGATAAGTTCTATTATGGGCTAATCGTGATCATGGGGTTGCAACGGATTTATTATGGAATTCTTTAGTTAATTATTTAATACTTTAGTGTGTGATGATTGCATGATATCTAGTATTGGTTGTGCGTATTCGTCTTATGTGTGTCGCGAACATATAAGATAGGGTGTTAATCTCTTGTGAAGCGACGGTGGATCTTGAGATTTAGAACTTGCCATGCTAGCATAGGTTCATGTACGTTGAGCATGATTAGTGGGTAACTCTAACTGTTTTATTTGCCCTATGTAATTAAAAAGGAATAACTTGTGCTTAAATCGTTGTGTTGTCAATTTCTGTAGACATATAGGAACTCAACATAATTGATGACTATTCAACTTTTATCTTAATTGTGGATGCTTGGTGGAATGGTATTAGTACAATGAAAGTTGGCTTTTATCAGTTTCGTGTTATTCGATTAATATCATCACTGTCACATGCTAAAGGTAATAACAATGGCTATAGAAGGAAGTAATAATGAAGTTGTGATCTCATGAGTGTTTTATTATTGATAAATTGAAGTGTTAGTTAAGTGGTTAATTAAGTAGTTAATTATAGTTAATATTTAATCAACAATTTTAAGTGTTATTATCTTTACATTGAGAAGTAATCATACATTGGTGAGTGAGTTTAATTAGACAATAATTTAGTCTGAGTCTCTGAGGGAACGAACTAGAAAGTATTCTATATTACTTGCGAACGCATATACTTGCATGAATATTAGCGCGTGTTTTCGCCCTAACATTTATTTCTAATTGTTCTATTCCAAAACTCTGATTTGGGAGGAACAATATTTATTCCTTTATTCTTTCTGCAAGGAACAACAAGATCATTGGTGCTACCACAATTTAAACATGCCTTTCTAGATGCATTAGGAATGAGTTTATATTTGTTCTCCTTGTTGACACCTACTTTTTCATTTCTGTTCTTTCTAGGTTGTTTCTCCTTATTTTTCATTTGACTTCCTTCAGCTTTTGCTTAAGCTGTTTCTGAGTCATTAAACCAATATTTACTGAATTGGTATGAACTTGTTCACACTTATCAGTTTTTAAGTTTGACTTAGAAAATATAGAAAATATAGAAACAAGAATACAACTTTGGGGGTGAAATCCAGTTCTCAATCTTTAATTCATGATTTCCAGAGATTTACCAAACCGTTTTTGATGCTCTAGTAGCCGGATTAAAGGCCATGAAAAGACCTTCATGTTGATACCGAAATTATGAATTAAGGTTGGATATTTTAGAATTTCATTTTTCGTTGTTCTTGGATCGATTTGGGTGTTGTTGTTTTGTTGATTTTCAGATGTTATTGATGTTGTATTTAGCTTCCCCATGATTTTAGTAGTCAATTCACATATTCGTTTGAATTATTTGAGTCCCGTAAATATATAGACGAGTTATTGGTTTAAATGCTTTTTATTTTTCGATTTCTGGATTATTGATGTTAGTTCGGTTGATTATGATTGTATAAACTGATTCTAGGCATTCAGAGTTTCAAATTCATATAAGAATCGTCGAGTTTGGTTGTTGTTTGATAGCTCGTCGGAAAACCGACGAGTTCGCCGGTTTATGATTGTTATTCGGCCGGAATGATTGAATCTTTGAGTGTCTGTGGTTGTTATTGACATATATGAGTTTCTGTGTTGAATTAAAACAAAACCCAGCTGAGAAGCGTGTAAAATGGAGCCATTTCGGGGTTGATCGGAGAACCTACCTGTAACACCCTCAAATCCGGGGTCGGGGATCCGGGTTATTACGAGTTCCATCATAGTTGTAGCACTTTGTCTTTAACTTGTCAAATTTCCCATATTTTGATTCCTTCTTATCAGAGTTTCTTTTATAGCTCCTTCTATCAGTGTTTGAGGAACTAGAGCCTTTCCTGGAACACCTTTTTCCTTTCTTGAAGTCTTTGTAGACCATCCTCTTAAAGCTTTTCACTAATAGAGCAGCCACCTGTAGAGTCTAATCATTTTTACCATGATCACTTTCAGTGTCTGAGTCATTTTTAGAGTTTGAGTCATCATTAGAGTTTGATGACTCAGTATCAGACTTTGCAATCATGCCTTGCCTTTGGAATGACTTTTTCTCTCAACTTTATCCCTCGGTTTTTCTTCAACCTTGAGTGCAACCTGTGTTTCTCTAGACCCTTTCCTCTTACTTCTTTACACCATCTCCAGTTCATGAGTCTTCAACATTCCATAGATCTCATCTAGAGATGTTTCATCAAGATCATAGTTATCCCTTATTGATGTGACTTTTAAGTTCCACTTTTCAAGGAGTGCAAGAAGAAACTTCAAGTTAGAATCTTATGGATCATATTCTTTATAAACCAGTGACAAGTCATTCATCAGCTTTTGAAACCTATCATAGATTTCAGTCAAGGACTCATCAACTTTTGAGTCAAAGTGTTTATACTCCTGAGTGAGTATTTTCCTTCTGGTTCTTCTTGATAGTAGTGGTGCCTTGACACTTGACCTCCAAAGTGTCCCATATTTCCTTGACAGTTTTGCATCCAATGAATTTATTAGACATGACACGGTCAAGACTTTTATGCAGAATATTCTAAATTTTGCATCTTTCATAATATATGAAACATCCTATGGAGAATAGTCCTTCTTCTCTTTATCAACCATATTTTCTTCTTGACCAACAACTAGCTTCATGGACCTGTGAGGACCATCATAAATCCTGTTTAGATATTCAGGATCTGTTGATTCCAGACACATGGCCATCTTCACTTTCCAGGTTGGATATTCATGAACCTTTGGGATTGGAATCTTGATATCCTCAAATCTACTCATGTTATGGATGATTTGATTTGTGGCTGGTGGAGATGGGGGATTTTGTTGAGCTTCTTTATCCACCATTAATGATGGTTTCGTGGATCTTAAAATGTTTGTGTATCAATAGCAAACTCCGATACCAATTGTTAAGCCTTCAATCTACTGTAGAGGGGGTGAATACAGTTTAAACAATCAATTCGAAATAACAAACTAAAGATGAAAAACAATGTTAGGTCACACACACTGTAGAAGGGGGTTGAATACAGTGTATAATACAATCAAATCAAATTAAGAACACAAGTATGTAATAAAGAATAATCTTATTAATAAAACAGTATTGCAATGGAACCGTTCTCTCTCAGTGATGAACAAATATCACGAGAGCTGCTAAGGTTACAATGAATAATATTCTCGATAATGATAACACTTCTAGTGTAAACCCTATACTGTGTTTATATACCACACAGTTACAAGATAATCTTCTAATTGATATCGAATATAATTCTGTATCCTAACATATATCAATTAGTTATCTTTTCCTCCAAGTCTTCTATTCTTCATAAAATTCTTCTCCATGCATATCTCTTCTTGTTTTAGTCTTGATCTTCTTTTCCCTTCAATAAGCCGCCTTTCTTATCTGAAAATCTTCTTAAGTCCTGATATTATCTTCTGATATCTTAAATTATGACTTCGGTATAAGTACTGATTTTCAGTTAAGTCCTGATTTGTCCTGTTAATTAAGATCTGAAAAACTAAACACAAATCATTATTAGACATGACATCACAAATATATCTAACAATCTCCCCCAACTTGTAAATTAGCATAATATACAAGTTCAATAGATATTTGATGATGTCAACAACATTAAGTACAAATGAATATGAGAATTTGACTAGATAACTACAACTCACAGTCCTTGTAGCTTTTACCATCCTTAAAGTCTGATATCAGCTTTAGCCTGTATATCCTTCAAAATTTAACAGTTGTAGTCCTCGACCTGGTTTCAGTGTTTGATCTCTTGAATGTCAGGAGTTGTTCTGAGATAGTTCTTCAGAAGAGTTCTCTCAGCATATTCAATTTCATTTACCATCCTCCTTTTAGCATCTTTAAGTTCAACTGTATCTTCTCCTGTCTGAAAGATAGCAGCCCTGATATCATTAATCTTTGCTTTCCTTATTTCCTGAACCAATCTGATCAGATAAGCTTTGTCGGACTCCAGATTAAGTTCAACACCCTTAATACCCAGAAAAGTAGTGATCTTGGCGGTATTGGGCTTCATCTCAACTAATTCACCATTGTGAGCTCTGTACTTTGGATAGTGTGGTCAGTCATACTTTATAGAGTAAAGTTTCTTCTGCCTTTGAATATCATATTTTAATTAACTGGCAGCACCTTGAAGTAGAAATAAAACATGTTGTAGTTCTTCATAATACTTCAACCGAATTGCATTTTTTCTTATCTGGAATACTCTCCCATCTGTCATAAAATAAAGCATTATTTCTTCTTTCAGCTTGGAGTTGTAGACCATCTGTACAGACTCTAATTGATTTAGTCTTTCTAGAGTTGTCCCTACTCCTGGTTCAGAAAGAGATGTAGGATCTGAGGTAGAGTTGTTTACTCTTTTCTCATCTGCATTACCCAGTCCTGTTTTATCTCTAGCTTCCTTCCCTTGGAGCAATCTACCCTTAAAAACATTTGTTGAAGTCTTCATAAGTTGAGCAGATTGTTGAGCTTTAGTAAATCCAGGTAGTAGAACTTTTGAAGGTTTAACATGAGCAATGTCAGAGGTTTTCTTTTCTTCTGATGTCAAGACAACTTGAGCTCTGTCTGAGGTTGCTTGAATATTCCTTTTTTCCTTCAAAATCAAAGTTGTATCTTCATCAGCATTTACTTCCAGATCCATGGTTGGCATATATATCTTTACAGGTTCATCAACTTTTGCCTTACCCTTGAATCTAGGATCAACTTCCACCTGTGATTTGGACTTGGCCTTAGATGCCTCAGAATTTGTCCTCTCTTTGATCATAATGCCCTTAGGCTTTGGTGGTTTCTTTTCTATGACTTAAGTTTTAGACTTTGACTTAGATTTGTCATTTTCATCTTTCAGTTTAATCTCTTCTTCCTTCAAACTTTCAATATCCATGCCTGGATTGTCCTTTAGGAACAGCCTTTTGGAGATCACTTCATCAAGTTTCAGAGTTTGTTCATCAGAACTTATCCTTTTACCAGTATCAGAACTTATTCTTTGACTTGTAGTTCTGGATTCCCTTGATAAAGAACCTCTTCCTTGACTTAGACCTCTACTCCTTTCAGAGTTTCCCTGGTCTTCATTATCATCATCCTTACCCTTCAGTGGTTGATCAGTTTTGCATTTGGACTTAATCACTTTCTCCCCCTTTTTGGCATCATCTGGTAGAAGCAGGGAGACAAGCAATTCCACAGAGTTTTGGATTTCATTGAGTTGGATTTGTTGAGCAGCTTGATTCTATAGAATATCAGATAGTTGAGCTTTCTGCTTTTCTTGAGTCTTTTCTATATACCCAATGCGGTCAAAGGCTTGCTTAAAAAACCTTTTCTTGTCCAATGTGAAATTCATAGTTTGCTTAGTCATTGTATCTTGAAGTTTGTCCACCTAGGCTTGAGTTATTGAGTGTTGACCTAGAAGGTTCTTGGTACTCAATGCAGTAACTCTGAGTTATGCTTTGAAGCCATCATTCATCAGCATTTCATCAGCTTTAGCCAGGTGCTCAGCAAGAATATCTGCAGTAGGAACAAAATCAATTTTGTTCCATTCCTTGATCCATTCTCTTCCTCTATTAGTTTCACTCCAAGGAACTGGTGCATCCTTTCTCACAAACTTCTTAATCAAATCAGCTTTACAAACTGTTTGTGGAGGTGCATGTCCAGAAGGACCAGCTGCATCAGCATATATATTTGTAGCAGCTTCACCAGTATTTTCAGCATTTATTTCAACAGAACTTGCAGAATCTTCAGTATCAGCATCTTGTGATAGAATAATTGTATGTGAAGCAATAGAAGATTCATCTTCATGGACATCAGCATCTATCAATGGAGTTGCTGGTGGAGTGTGCTGAGAAAGATGTGAAGTGGATGGAGCTTCCAGATACAAGACCAAAGGCACATCTAAGTTGTTGATATCAATTTCAGCACTTGTGCCTGGGTTATCAGCATGTACTGGAGAGATTATTGGAGACACAGGAGGTGTAGGAATTGGAGAAGTCTCTGGCTCTTGGATTGGAGATTTGTGAGCTTCATGAAGTTCTGGCTCAGCACTTGGAAGAGATTCAACTACAATAGGTTCTTGTGGGATCAGAGATTCCTGACCCCCTTCCACAGCCGCTGCTTCCATTCCTTCTTCAGAGATTGATTCTTCTACATCCCTCCTTGCTCTTTGCTTTTTTAAGTCTCTTAGATGGTGGAGAGACTCTAGGAGCTTGATCATCAGAGTTTAGCTTTCTAAGCCTTTTTAGTGGCCTAGAACTCCCAGTTTCTTGAGCTGTCTGAGAAGAGACCTTCTCAGCTACTTCAGCAACAGGTTCTGATGGTTGAACCTGTACCTCATCATCAGACTGATCTCTAAAAATCATCTTCCTTCTTTTCTGTTGTGACTGAGGGACTGTCTTAGTCCTCTTTGCTCTAGAAGAAGAAGACTTTACTTGATTATGTGTTGATGGATGGTTGGCATGTTCTGATGTGTGTGTTTGTTGAGTGATAGTAGTAGGTGCTGATGGTTGTTGTGTATTGGTGGGTTGGACATCAGGATATAGCAATGAATAGGTATAAGAATCAGCATTTACCAGAGCTTGCTTTACTGATAAAGGAATTCTAAGGGGTCTCAAAACTTCCTTCTTGTTGTCAGCAGTGAAGAGATCAGTAAAAGCCCTTTTTGCTAACCTAAAAGGTTCTGTGTTTTCACTTGCTAGTTGTGGTTCATCTGATGTACAGTAACTGTAAATTAACTGACAGAACCTAGAAAAGTAAACTACATTCCTGTCCTCTTTCATTCTATCTCCTATAAAATATAGCACAGTCTTTGCATAATTAAAATGAGACTGGTTTAAGAGTGCATACCCAATTTGTTGTGTCAGAATAGGAATAGCATCAAAATTTGAGCACTTGTTGGCAAACGTCTTCGTGATGCAATTGAAGAAGAAGCTCCATTCCCTTGGAATATATGGGCGTTTGAGTTGACCCATCTTAGCCAAACTCTTTTCATACCCTAGATTAGCCATCATTTGCTGTAGCAAGGGCTCCTTCACAGCAGAACTGAATTAACAGTTTTCAGGTAGGTGTAGAGCTTTTCGAACTGTTGTCGGAATAACAACATACTCAACCTCCTTTGCAGTAAACACGATGCTTGGAGTCCCATGCTTACCACCATCATCATAAAGTCCCGTACGCCAGAACGTCAGAACTTGAGTTCTAGATAAATTGGATGGCTGCGTCAAAGTGAACCCAATTTCACTATGAGATAAGAAATCCTGAACAAAATGAAGTTCCGAAGGAGCTTCACTCTTTGTGAGAATGGCAGCGTAGTTGTTGGGGACGAAATTTGCTCCATTAAAGATAAAATCCTTGGGTGCCATTGAAAAAGAAGTGAGAAATAAGAATGCCTGAAAGGTGTTTGGTAAAATGCATGTGTAAAAACTGTCAGTAAATATGGAGAGAATAAGAGAAAAGAGAGAGAGAGTGTAGAATACAAAAGTAGATAAAAGATTTAAAATCTTTTCTCTCTTTTACTTATACACGCCACTTGACAGCAGTTAAGACGAATTTGAACAATCTTTACACCTGTCAGCCATGCAGTAGTTAAGACAATAGTTAATGGGCACGGGAAATAAGTAATGATTACTATGCACATGCAGTTTTTCAAAGAAAAATTGTTCCCACTAAACAAGTAATTATGACTGTCTTTATCTCACTTAAACCAATATTCTGATAAAATATAACCGTTCAAGTATTGACGAAAAATAAATCAAGTAAATAAATACTACCACGTAAGCATCAGAACTTGACTATTATCAGAATCTAAAGGTCATCAGAATATGGCTTCTGTACTCAAAAAGTGAATGTTTATTTCTGTAATTCTTCACACAAATATTGATATGGTTTCTGCAGAACTTAATCATCAGAACTTCCATCAGAACTTGTCCTCAGAATTTATGCAACTGACACTTAAACTGTTCATCTAAAACAACATTGATCACCACAGTAATTTTCATCATTCATATAGAGTGTAAGTGTGTGCTTTAAGCTAAATATCAGACAAAGAGTAAAGTCTGATTCACTTTAATACATCTTAGAAATAAGGCATAACTAAGAACTTTGCTCAAAATCTGTCATTAGTCTGAAGTCTACTGTAGAATGTGTTCATGCATGAGTCCACCTCAACTGTTTTGTGCTCATTTTATGCATCTTTTGATATTCTTTTTCACAGGAGCTCCTCAGTGTAAGTGAGTCACAACTGCTTATCAGAATTTATATTATTATCAGAGTATTTCTCCAGTAATCAGAGAATGTGAAAAGTCACCAAGAAAATTTTATTTTTCTTTTTTAATGCATATTACTTAATACCAGCAATGCACTTGGGTCTTCCCTTCCACATACATTTTTCTCTAGATCTCAAAGGAGTACCTGATATCTATTTCTTTTCTTCAACTTTTCTTTTGGTAAGTGAGGCTTATCAGCACTTAGTACATCCATAAGATTTACCAACATCAGAACTTAACAGATAAGAAGCACTATTATAGTTTTTGACTTAGTAATAAGATACACAAAGTAAACCTAACCAAACTCAATATCAGAATTTGCTTGTGTTAAAAGATTTCCACATAAACAATTACTTCAAACATGGGATCATTAGTATATTAGAGAATACTAGGTCAGCATCTAGCACAGTTATCCTCATTGGATTGAATAGAAACATCCATATCACTTATCAGAGTTTAGAAATTCATATCAGACAACAATCAGTACTTTGGTAAATTTCAATTTAAGCACAGATTACATAAATAGAGTAATATCTGTAAATACTGATCATAAAGTCTGATGTATCAAAACATAAACTAAACAGATTTAGAGAAAGAACCAAAAACCATTCCAAATTCATTTACCAATCTTGTAAAAGTAGCTTCACACAATGGTTTTGTGAAGATATCTGCTAGTTGTTGATCTGTTGGAACAAAATATAATTCCACTGTACCTTCCATCACATGTTCCCTTATGAAGTGGTACCTAATGCTGATGTGCTTTGTCATTGAGTGCTGAACTGGATTACCTGTCATAGCAATAACACTTTGATTATCACAGAAAATGGGTATTTTAGAATATGTTAACCCATAATTCAGTAACTGATTCTTCATCCAAAGAATTTGTGCACAACAGCTTCCTGCAGCAATGTACTCTGCCTCTGTAGTTGATGTGGAAATTGACTTTTGTTTCTTGCTAAACCAAGAAACTAATCTGCCTCCAAGAAATTGGCAGCTTCCACTTGTGCTTTTTCTGTCAATTTTGTACCCTGCAAAATCTGCATCTGAGTAACCTATCAACTTAAAGTCTGATTCCCTAGGATACCACAATCCTAGATCAGCTGTACCCTTAAGGTACTTGAAAATTCTTTTCACAGCTGTTAAGTGAGGTTCTCTTGGATCTGCTTGAAATCTTGCACAAAGAAATGTAGCATACATGATATCAGGTCTACTTGCAGTTAGATAGAGTAGTGAGCCAATCATACCTCTGTAATCAGTAATATCTACTGATGTACCAGTATCCTTATCCAATTTTGTTGCAGTGGCCATAGGAGTGGATGCACTTGAACAGTCTTGCATTCTAAATTCCTTCAACAAATTTCTGGTGTACTTAGATTGACAAATAAAAGTTCCTTCTTCATTCTGCTTGACTTGAAGGCCCAGAAAATAGCTAAGTTCTCCCATCATACTCATTTGATATCTTGACTACATTAGCTTGGCAAACCTTTTATAAAGTCTGTCATTTGTAGAACCAAAAATGATATCATCAACATATATCTGCACCAAAAGTAAGTTATTTCCATGGTTGAGATATAATAAGGTTTTGTCAATAATCCTTATGTTAAATCCACTTTCCAGAAGAAACTGAGCTAATGTCTCATACCATGCTCTTGGAGCTTGCTTAAGGCCATAAAGTGCTTTATCAAGTCTGTAGACATGATTAGGAAATTTTGAATCTACAAAAGCTGGAGCTTGTTTAACATATACTTCTTCTTCCAATTCTCCATTAAGAAAAGCACTTTTTACATCCATTTGAAAGACTTTAAACTTTTTGTGAGCAGCATAAGCCAGAAATATCCTTATGGCTTCCAATCTAGCAACTGGTGTAAATGTTTCATCATAATCAATTCCCTCCTGTTGAGAATATCCTTTTGCAACCAGCATTGCTTTATTTTTTGTAAATATGCCATCACTATCAGTTTTATTTCTGAACACCCACTTTGTACCAATAAAAGATCTATTCTTTGGTCTTGGCACTAGGGTCCAGACTTTATTTCTTTCAAATTCATTTAACTCTTTCTGCATTGCTTGCACCCAATCAGCATCTTGAAGAGCTTCTTCCACTTTATTTGGTTCAGTCAGAGAAATAAAAGAATGATAGAGACATTCATTTGATGTTGTTGTTCTAGTTCTAACACCTACTTCAGGATTTCCAATAATCAAGTCAGGTGTATGTGATTTAGTCCACTTTCTTGCAGATGGAAGGTGATCTCTAGAACTGGATGCTCCTCCATGATCCATGACGTCTGCCTGTCTTCATCAACATTTTCTAATACTCCCCCTGAAATTATGCTCTCTGAGTTGGATCCTTCAGAATTTGAGTTTCCAGAATTATCAGAACTTGGCCCATCAAAACTTGATGAATCAGAATTTGAGTTTCCAGAATTATCAGAACTTGGCCCATCAGAACTTGAAGAATCAGAACTTGAAGAGCCTGTTCTAGGTTCTGATGCTTCTTGAGATGTGGTTGGATCTTCAATATGCTCCCCCTGCATAGGTGCATTTTCCTTTGGCGTAGTCATCACAGTTTCAATAACATCAGAGTTTTACCCATCAGAGTTCGTAGTATCAGGATTTAGACTATCGAAATTTATAAAATCGGAATTTAAAACTTCATTCTCAAATCTCAGCTGATCATGATCATTGAAATCTTCAAGTCCAGTAATCTTCTTATCATCAAAAGAGACATTGATAGATTTCATGACAACCCTTGTTCTTAAATTACAGACTCTGAAGGCTTTTGTGGAAAGTGGATATCCAATAAAAATTCCTTCATCAGCTTTTAGATCAAATTTGGATAGTTGTTCAGGATGAGTCTTAAGAAAAAAACACTTGCATCCAAATACATGAAAGTACTTTAGATTTGGCTTCTTTTTCTTCACCATCTCATATGGTGTCTTTCCATGCTTGTTGATAAGTGTTGCATTCTGAGTAAAACAAGCAGTCTGCACAGTTTCAGCCCAAAAGTAGGTTGGTAACTTTGCTTCATCAAGCATAGTTCTTGCAGCTTCGATAAGAGTTCTATTCTTTCTTTCAACAACTCCATTTTGATGTGGAGTTCCAGGAGCAGAGAATTCCTGCTTTATTCCATGATCTTTGCAGAACTCTTCCATAATCATATTCTTGAACTCAGTGCCATTATCACTTCTTATGATTTTCACACAGTCTTTAACCAATTTATCCAGTTGTTTGACATGATCAATCAAGATAGATGCAGTTTCACTTTTTGTGTGCAAGAAATACACCCATGTGTATCTGGTAAACTCATCTACTATGACCATAGCATATTTCTTCTTTGCAATAGACATGACATTCACTGGACCAAATAGATTAACATGTAGTAGGTGATAAGACTCAAGAATAAAAGATTCAGTCTTGCTCTTGAATGAAGATTTTCTTTGTTTTGCCTTTTGACATGAATCACAAAGGCCATCAGGAGCAAATACTGATTTTGGCAGTCCTCTCACAAGATCTTTCTTAACTAGTTCATTTATATTGTTAAAATTTAAATGAGAGAGTTTCTTTTGCCAATCCCAGCTTTCTTCAATTGATGCTCTGCTTAACAGACAAATTGCAGAACCATCAGGACTTGTTGAAAGCTTGGCTTCATAAATGTTACCATGCCTGTATCCCTTCAGAACAACTTTGCATGTAGATTTGCTTACAACTTCACAGTGTTCTTCAAAGAAATCCACATGATAACCTCTGTCACAGATCTGACTAACACTCAGCAGATTGTGTTTAAGTCCTGAGACTAGAGCTACTTTTTCAATGATGACATTCCCAAGATTGATATTGCCATATCCTAGAATTTTTCCTATGTTGCCATCTACATAAGACACTCCTGGGCCAGCTTTCTCCACAAAGTCTGATAGCAGGGCTTTATTTCCAGTCATATGTCCTGAACATCCACTGTCCAGAACTATGATGTTTTTCCTGTTGCCCTGCAATCACAAAGACCACTAATGATTACTCCCTCCGTCCCAACCATTTGTTTACATTTGGTTTGGGCACGGAGGTTAAGAAAAATAATAAAGTAGTGGTGGAAAGTTTAAAAAGTGAGTAAAGTGGTGGGACCGATTAATATTTTATATATAAAGGGGGTATAGTGGAGGTAAGTAGTGGATGAGTTTAATTTTTATATTATAAAAACTTTACTACTTTTGGAAAATTTTGAAATGTAAAGAATTGGAAGGGACATCCCAAAAAGGAAAGTGTAAAGAAATGGTTGGGACGGAGGGAGTAGTTTTAAGGACCCAGACTTGCTTGGATCCTTTAGCCTTATTAAGTTTGTTAGCATTTGCAGCGGATTTAACATCAGAGTTTATGCTAACATTTTTCATATCAGATTTTACAATATCAGACTTTGTATCAAAACTTACACTAGAAGGAATAATTTATTTGATAATAATCATAGTACAAATTATGATATTCCTTACAAGTATAAATGGAATGTCATAAACTACCATAATGATAATAAGGATTTTATGGTTTAAACCTAACATTCTGACTCTTAACTCCTGATTTAGGAGGTAAAGAGTTTATATCCTTATTCTTCCTGCAAAACGAAGCAAGATGGTTAGTGTTTCCACAGTTATTGCATTTCTTTCTAGGAGTATTAGGAACAAACTTATAATTATTGCTTTTATTCACACCTTCCTTTCCATTCCTATTTTTCCTAGGTGGCTTTACCTTGTTTACATTCTTAATCTCTTTCAGCTTATACTTAAGCTGCTTCTTTGTCATTAAGCCTATGTTAACTTCAGCTGGTTTATCTTGTTTTAATTTGTCAGAAGTTGACTCTGCCTTAACTTCTGTATCAATATCTTTCATTTTTTTCAGAATCAGACTTTACAGTTTTAGCTACAAACTTAACAGGATTTACCTTTGGCTTAGTAGTCTGTTTAACAATAATTGGCTTAATTTGTTCAGTTCCTATTTCACTTTTATTATCTCCATAACCTAAGCCCTCTTTCCAGTTTCCACTACTTAGCAAATTTTGAGTTATACTGCCAGAGTTAGTCCAAGTCCTGATAATCTCTCTTTCCTTTTCTAACTCAGTTTTTAGAGATTGATTCAATTTTAGCACTTCATCTCTAACATAAAAAGCATCATCTCTTTCTTTTTGAGTTTGATGGAACATAACTAACTCATTTTCTAAATAGTCATTTCTTTTCTTAAAAGCCAGATTTTCAGAAGTTAACCTATCACATGTTAAAGCCTGATCTCTATAGCTAATGAATATGGTTTTAAGATAAGATCTCAACTCAGTAATATCATCAGTATGAAAAACATAAGTTGTTTGAGGTACCTTTAACTCAGCAGCTTCAGAACTGCTATCAGCATTTGCCATCAATGCATAGTTCACCTCATCTTCAGAATCTGAAGTGTCTGTCCAGCTTTTCTTCTTTGTGACAAGTGCATTGCCTTTATCACCTTTTCCTTTCTTGCAATCAGGAGATATGTGGCCTTTCTCACCACAATTGTAGCATTTAATATTTGAGTAATCTCCTCTGTCAGACTTTTCTGCTTTGCCTTCAGATTTTCTGAATCCCTTTTTATCAGAACTTCCACTTTTCCTGGAAAACTTATTTTCCCTTCTGAATTTCCTGTAGGCTATCTTTGTGATACCCTTCACCATAAGAGCACACAATCTCATCATATCTTCATCAGCATCTATCTCAGATAGACTTTCAGTTTCTGAATCCTCATCATCATCAGAACTTGATGAATCTGAATCAGATTTTGTGATGAGAGCCTTTCCTTTGCCTTTCTTTAAGACAACCACTTTGGGGGATTCCTCCTCAGCCTTAAGAGCAACTATCCTTGACTTTATCTCATGTCTCTTACTTCTTTGATCCATCTCAAGTTCATGAGTTTTGAGCATACCATAAATTTCATCAAGAGCATAGTTGTCTCTTATAGTAGTTGCCTTCAAATCCCAACTTTCAGGAAGAGCTAAAAGGAATTTAAGATTAGAATCTTCAAGATCATATTCCTTATCCACCAGTGACAGATCATTCAAGAGTTTGACAAATCTGTCATATAAACCAAATAATGACTCATCAGGTTTTGAGTCAAAGTGCTCATACTCTTGAGTGAGTATAGTCCTCATGTTCTTCTTAATTGCATCAGTTCCCTGGCATCTTGTCTCCGAGGCATCCCATATCTCATTTGCAGCCTTGCAGTTAATTACCCTGTTTGACATGACATTATCAATGGCACTATGCAGCAAATGCCTTACCTTTGCATCCTTGGCAATAGATGAGATATCTTCAGCTGTATACTCACTTTTCTCCTTTGGTACAGTCTTTGCTGGCTGATTTGCAACTACAACAGAGAGTTTGGTTGGCTTATGTGGTCCTTCATTAATTCTGTCAAGGTATTCTGGATCTGTAGCTTCCAGAAACATAGCCATCCTCACTTTTCATATGGGGTACTCAGAAGGTCTCAGCATGGGAACCCTAATAGTCTCATATCGACTGTGGATTTGAGTCTTTGGAGTTTCTTCAGTTTTGGTGGGCTTGGTTGGAGTTTGTTCTTCTTCAGACATGATTGTTTTGGATCTTTACTGTATATGTGTTAACAGATAAGCTCTGACACATGCTGTACAAGGGGGTTGAGTATAGTGTATAATACAATCAAATCGAATTTAAAAACACAAGTATGTAACAAAGAATAATCTTATTAATAAAATAGTATTGCAATGGAACCGTTCTCTCTCAGTGATGAGCAAATATCACGAGAGCTGCTAAGGTTACAATGAATAATATTCTCGATAATGATAACACTTCTAGTGTAAACCTTATACTGTGTTTATATACCACACAGTTACAAGATAATCTTCTAATTGATATCGAATATAATTATGTATCCTAACATATATCAATTAGTTATTTTTTCCTCCAAGTCTTCTATTCTTCATAGAATTCTTCTCCATGCATATCTCTTCTAGTTTTAGTCTTGATCTTCTTTTCCCTTCAATCAGCCGTTTTTTTATCTGAAAATCTTCTTAAGTCCTGATATTATCTTCTGATGAATATTTTCTGATATTTTAAGTTATGACTTCAGTATAAGTACTGATTTCCAGTTAAGTCCTGATTTATCCTGTTAATTAAGATCTGAAAAACTAAACACAAATCATTATTAGACATGACATCACAAATATATCTAACACATAATTTTTATATTAATGGGTAAAAACTGATTGCAATGTTCTCTCAAAGGATGAACATATATACTTGAGAGCTGCTAGGTTATATGTATGATATATCAATACTCGACATATAAAGTGTAAACCTAACATGTGCTTATATATTGCACATCTACACAATCAATCTAGAATATATGTTACAATAGAATAAGGAATTCTAATACATATCCATCTATTGATTGCTACAATAAGTAAAGATCTACACTGTCATATTTCTGCAAATCTTTTCTCCTTTGATATCTTCTGATTTCCAGCTTAACAAATACTGATGTGAATAAATACCAATGACAAAGGCTGATCAGTAAATACTGATGGTAAATGCCGATGACGTCATCTCTGTCAAATTTTGATATCAAATATTGATTGACAAACTCTGATAGTTAAATACTGATATCATCAATTTCTTTTAACAAAATATTTGACTCAACCAATGAAAAACTATTCAAATTAATTTTAAACAAAAATTTCAACAATTTACTTGAAAGTACTTTTTAATAGTGTCATAATTAACATAAAAAATAATGCGAAAATAATTTAGAATTTTGTAGATTGATGATTAATAAAAATAAGTGAGACCATACAAATACAACATGTTATAACCTAATTCTAGCATTGTCATGTGTGTCCAACAATCATCACCTATAATCATAAACAAACTAAAGATCTATTACGTGGTATAATATAATGAGACAAAATCTCTAACATATTATTTGAGTGTGAAACAAAATATGCTTCTTTTAAGATAAATATGAAAATTTAATTAATAAAATATTTTTTTTAACATAAGTATACTTATTTTGCTTAATTTGTAGAATTTTATATTGTGACTGTATATAGTTCACTTTAAAATCAAAAAGTAAAGTACATTAAAGTTTGAGTTCATAAGAATATTATATATTAGCTACCCATTACAAATCTAAATTCATACTCTAATATTTGATTTATCTTTATCTCTCACAATTCATTATCTTTATTTTAATTTTCATTAACCACCGTTATCTATTTTCTACTTCAACCACAAATATCGGGGACCACCGCTTACACCCTGTATGACCAAAATTATTTCATAATTAACAATTTTGAACAAAGTCATCACAATATTCAAATAACATTTAAAAAGAAATAATCACATTCAAAATAATCAAAATCAAGCCGTCACAATATCCAATCACCTATAAATCACCAACTCCATATAAACTTTCTAGAATCGAACTAGCAGGACAACTACGTCTCTATCATCATTATACACACATAACAAAATCAAACCAAAACCATCATAAAAATCATAACACTTGATAAAAATTAAAAAAAATCATGCTTGTGAAAATGAAAACAAAGACATAAAGTATGGCATGTAAAAAATAAATAATTTATCGAAGAATCATGCATTGGTGACAAGTTGATATAATCAATATAATATTTATATAATTGACATTATTTATATGTGCGAGATATAAAATTTGTGTCACAACTAAAGAGTAGTATAAAAAATAGTATACAAAATGAGAACCTTCTCCCGCAACAAGAATAGTTTGCCTTGGTGATGATGTTTTCAAAAGTGCGTTTTTTAACTTTTTTTCATAATGACCATCAATGTAATAAATAAGCTAACATTGCAAAATATACTGACATCTTTTATAATTCGCGTACCTAATTTAGGTATTAATGATAATAATATAATTTATACAAAGGAGAAATGGGTAATTTAATATTTAAAATTTGATATTTTTTTATTGTAGGAACGAAATAATTATGGGTCGGTCGTTCAGTGCGTTGCACGGCTAAAACGCTAGTATTACTTTCATATTGATGTTTGTTTACATTTTTTTCACAATTTTTTATATAATGTTAAGTACAGATAAATTACTCGAAAATCAGAAAGAAAACAAATATCTCAAAAAGATAAAGATAACTTTTTTAAAAGTACCATATATAAAGTATTTATGGAAGATTGAAATATAGAATTTATATAGAAGGATATAAGATAAAAATCTTGCAATTAAGGTATATAGTTAATGGTTAATAAGTAGGCCACAAGCTAACCAACCAACTAAATTTGTAAGTTGCAATTTATTAGCAATTACGTAGCCATCTTGAAGGAGTATAAATATATGTATTGCATATGTGCATTATACATTATTATTCTCTGCATACAAACTTAATTAATATAGTGGGTATTAAAAAAACCATGATGAAGAGGCTGTTAGATTTGAAATTACTTGTGTTTTCATTGAGTTTGATTGCGACGATGAATGCAACTTTTTCCAATTCTTCGAATATACAAGGTCCTTTTCTTTAATGTACACAAGTTATGGTTCTTTGTTATGCAATAATAATATATGCCAGTTTGTACATGTATTTGAAAATGGATTAAAAAATTAGCCTTGTAATCAACTCCTAATTTGTTGTTACAGGGAACGTTAATCAAGATTATGACTATTTCGCTACTACAGAGGTAAGCTAATTAAATTTTTTATGTTTGTTCCACTTTTTTTTTCTCGCTAAAATTATGTTTGTTACACTCTATGCTTCTTTTTTCGTGTTACTGTTCATGCATGTATCTCATTTTTTTATATTGATCACTCTTTTAATATAATTTTTTTTCAATTTTTAATTGGCTTTTAAAAAATTATTTTTTTTATGTACTTCAAGTATCAAAAGCGTATTTTTTTTATTATTGGACGGTCCGATTTATATTGGTTTTCTTTCCTCGTAAATCGGTTTTGTAAATCGCTTTTCTTCTTCGTTTCAAGAAAATCGTTTACAGTAAATCATGGATAAAAAAAAAAATTGAACCACAGTTATATATGAGTATATCTGTGCAATTTTAGGATTTAATATTGTCAAAGAGAAAAGTGACATGAGAATTCTTAATTGTAAAAAGGTAGTACCTGATAAATAAGTCTTGACTTTTACTATGTAAGTTTCAATTGTAATTTTTTATTATAATTATTCATACCTTTTACGCATTGTTTCCTACCTACTCTTTATAATGATGTAAAATTATAAAAGGTATATATTTATGAATCATAAATATTTTTTCCCTCATAACTTTTCAATATTTTAATCACATGAGAAAGATAAATTATTCCTTGAATAGAAATCATAATTATTTGTTTAACAGGTAATATATGTTAGCATGTATGAACAGTACATGATAACCTTTTTTCCGGGTGTGTTGTAATTATAGTGTTTGAAAGAGCCCCTTCCCGCGCAATATGGAGGAGGCATTATCACAGAAACAAAGTCAGTGAATGGCAGTGTCTTCCCAAAAAGAGTTCAACTCCAGGATGGACTTTATTATGTTCTTTCAGGTAATGTATCTACTATGTACGTACGCACAGTGGCAGAACCAGAATTCCTTAAATTCTGACTGCACCGAAACACCTACGTAACTATTTCTGTTTTAACTCTTTCTTTTTTTCTTTTTTTTTTTTGGTTTTGTAATACAGCTTGGGTACAAGCAAGTGAAGGAAGTGAGAAGATAATAACAGCAGCATTTAAGCATTCGACCGGAGCTGTTACAGAAGCTGGCACTGTTGTTGCCAGCCATGGATGTTGGTCCATGCTCAAAGGTGGAATTGTTGCAAACGTCACAACCCCAGCTGACATCATTTTTAAGGTAGATGTTCTCCAGTTCATAGGTCCATTTATTTTTGTTGATTCTGGATCATTTATGATTCTCTTTCAATTTGTACTTTAGTTTAATTTTATGTAACTGTTAGAGGAAGGCCCAGTAACATCAAGCAAGATTGTAACAAGTTGTTGCTCTCAAATATTTATAAATCTCAATCATCAGTGTAGTGCTCAATCTTCTAACAGATGTACTTCTGTGTGTGCAGGCTGAAGATCCTTCGGCACAAATTTGGGTGGACAATGTTTCACTACAACCATTCACTGAAGAACAATGGAGATCCCACCAAGAACAAAGAATTTCCAAGGTAAATAAAGCTCTATATATATATCCTGAATGACTTGTTTATTATCTGATTTCTGTACTTTACATTGAACTGATAATTTTCTTACTCACGGGACTGAAATATATGCAGGTACGCAAAAGGATGATCCGTTTGAATGTAAGAGATGCAAATGATAATAGCAAGACACTGGGAGGCGCGAAAGTGACAATTAAACAAGTCAAGCAACATTTTCCATTCGGATGTTCCATGACCAAGAACATTGTTAACAATCAACAGTATCAATCCTGGTTTTCCTCGAGGTTTAGAGTCACCACTTTTAGAAATGAAATGAAGTGGTATGATAATGAACCAAGCCAAGGCCAAGAAAACTATGCCAACCCAGATTATATGGTCAATTTTGCCCAAACACATGGCATTTCTATTAGAGGTCACAATGTGTTTTGGGAAGATCCTCACTACCAGCCCAATTGGGTGTATGGCCTTAATTCTAATCAGTTATGGGACGCGACCAATAAAAGAATCAACTCAGTTATGTCAAGGTACAAAGGGAAGGTTATTTCGTGGGATGTTGTTAATGAAAATTTGCATTTTAGATTCTTTGATGACAAATTGGGTAATAATGGATTTTCGGGGATTGAGTATGCAAAGGCTCTTCAGCTTGCTGGAGGAACCCCATTGTTTATGAATGAGTATAACACAGTGGAGGATGGGAGAGATCCTGCTTCACTTCCACAGAACTATATAAATAAATTGCGGCAAATTCAGGGTAGTGTCGGTGGTGCACCTATTGGGATTGGCTTGCAATCTCATTTTAGTGGGTATCAACCAAACATTGTTTATATGAGATCTGCACTTGACACACTTGGTGCCACAAGAATGCCTATTTGGCTAACAGAAGTAGATGTCAAGCCAAATCCAAACCAGGTACAATATTTTGAACAAATACTAAGAGAAGGTTATGCACATCCTGCAGTTGAAGGGATTGTAATGTGGGCAGGGCCAGCAGTAGACAGTTACGACATGACGCTAGCCGATAATAGCTTTAGCAATACTCCTGCTGGAAATTTGGTGGACAAATTGCTCAATGAATGGAAATCGGGGGTTGAAGAATTAACAACAGACGATAGTGGATTACTCCAAGTTTCATTATTTCACGGGGAATATCAAGTGACTGTTGTGCATCCGGCAACCAATTCGTCCGCTATTCTTTCTGTTGACATTAATAATAAGCTTCCTGAAGATGAGAGTTTTGAAATGCATATCCATGTTTGAGTTATGCTGCTAATGTTTGGCAGTCCACAACCTGTTTTCTCATTTGCTGATGATCAAGCTCTCTCAGTATATTTTACATTTGTAACTGACACTTGTCAGTCAAAATTTATGATATATTGTATCTTTCCAATTACTTCCTTCAACTACAAACTTTGCCAATCTTTAGGACTACTTTCACAAATTTCGAATTGAGTAAATATACAAATATTATCCATTTGATTTTCTGTAATAAGTCAGATAGAATTGAATAACATGTTTATACATATTTAGAGCATGAGAATCAAATAGTACAGATTCTTCGGTGAAATTTGAACTTGAAAGCTTTGGGTGGAAGTAATCTAAACCGGGAAACTTCAACACTCTGATGGTTATTAGATATATTGATGCGTAATAGCGGTTGGATAATCGACAATGAAGAGAAGATGAAGAAAATAAACACAACTACAGAAGGCATCAAGTGTAAAAGAAATACGGAAAGAATAGGACCTTTCAGCATAGAGCTCCACTGCTGCATAATGAAAAGAACGATAAAATAGCTTATTTGAAATAAACTACTTCTATGGCAAACTGCTGACAAGATGTTGAATAACATAAAGATTCCATATTTAATGATACAAAATTCTTAGTTGAAGTGGCATTTTTCAAGAATATGTAAAAAAATTACTACTTTAATTTTGTATCCTCCGAGAAAAATTTAGAGAATCATCTTTGATTGACCATATTTATCCAACCAAAAAAGTCTTTAGATATAATTTTATATAACCATAACCAAGATAACACCATTGAAGTATATACCAAAATGTTAAATATATAATCCTACTAGAGTCTTCCTCTAATACTTTAAGGTTTTAGATGAGCTGGCTACTCAACATGAACATGATATCAGAGTTTCGGCTGGCGGGAGTACTAAGGTTCGATTATCAGCCAACCCCAACATTCTCAAAATTTACAGGGAACACTAAAGGCAATTTCCACTCTTAAATATACGATCCTATTGGAATATGAGTTACCTAAGGTTTATTTTTTGTGATTTGGAATGATCCTTAGAGACCCTGTTTCTACCCAGAACCTGTAGAATTCCCCATGTCAGAATTAGTAGACTGGTTACAGCCTTCATCAAACCTGGATTCCTGGTCATCTTCTCCAATAGACCGGGATTCTCCTCCCGCCTCTCCATTTCGATGGGATATGGTAAAACATGTTGAGTTTTTGCTGAAGGAAGGCTTTTGTTGTATCCAGTTGTCAATTTGCAGCATCAGAACCTGGTCGTGACAATGGAGCACAGATAGTTGGAAAAATTGCTTCAATTCATCTTTAAGGATAACATTTTCGTTTGATATGGCAATATTATGAGCTTGTGATGCAACGCAGAGAAGATTGTCTTCATATAATGTCATGAATTACATCAGAAAAGAATTCTTGAAACAGACCTCCATATTAGACATCAGGTTTCTGTTTAGACTTCACTAGAATTCTGCTTATGTGTATGTTATCGACATTTTTTTCCCAATGTATGTGTATTCTAAGTTCGAATTTGATTAGAGTTGAATAAATCATCCAATATTTGGAATGAAAACTTCTTTCTGACATTACTTTCTCATGCCTTTCTAGCTTTTCGAATTGAAACAGTGTTTGATAATACGGCACTTGCAATTATCTCAGAAAAACTGCTTTCAATCACTACCATCTTATTTTGAAGAAACTGTATTAGACCATTAGTTTTCTAAAACAAAAATAGCTTGGCTGCAAATAAAATCTCAGGGTAATATGATTGTATATTAAAAAAATTATGACATTTTCGTTAAAAACTAAAAAATCAAGTCTACGAGATGGTCTCAGAACATGAAACTCAAACCTACAAAAATCTCTACTTGAGAGTGCTCACTTCAGTTGGTAAATATTTGCTTATCTTGACAAACTTTTGTACCAGTAATACCGGCTAGGTGGTTCATTTCTTGTCTATAACTATGCCACTCGAAGATCTAGCATTAGAAATTCATTAAAACGAAAAGCAATTGCTTGCAGAATTTACAAGCCTCATTTAGGAAGCAGATCAATATCTTCTCCTCTGTTTAGTCCTAACAAAAATATGGTGTTTTACGGGGACTGCAAGATCAGTACTGTTATCCAGTTGCTCAATGCAGAAAGTAACTATATATAGTCCTAAATCATACTTGATATTAAGCATTTTTCAAAATGATGAAACAGCTATAACGGGTTGATTATATTTACTAACATAAGCATTCATTACCAAGAAAAGCATGCTACCTCATTATCTAAAAAACAAAAGGGTAAAATACTCAGCTGCACAATACATGCTAGATTTAGTTTTCACAATAACAGGCCCTAATATGACTTTCCACAGCGTATCAAACTCCCAGCACCCACAAAAAGTCCAAAAACAGCAGCACTTCCAAGTGTTGTCTGTCCAATATGCCTAATTTTTAGAAGCCCTGGAACCTGCATTTTATAATTATATAGTCAACATTAGCATAATATCCATGTAAAAAAATGTTTGCTAATAGCTGACAAAGTGCCAAGGTCTAGAAATTATGACGGAAGCATGATAAATCAGAAGCATTCAGGTCCAAGGGTCTAATTCAAACCTACTATTTCTATGTTCGTGTTTCTTTTATAATGGTGAAACTGACAAATTCATCAAATTTTAGTTCTCGCAATTGCCATTATATTGGTGTCGGGATGACCTCACTTTAAAATAATTTAGAGCAATAATTTATATTAAATAGAGGATAAGAAGAACTAAAATAATAATATAAGTCGCAGGTCAATTTAAGTCTCCTTCCCCGTACACCTGTCCTTGGAAAGGGTATACAAGTTAGACTAATTGAGGTGTGAGTTTTAATACGTGTATATGACCTCACAAAAAATCACTCCTGGCACATTAGTCGTCAAAATGAAATTAGCCTGATAATACAACACTTCATTGCATCTGGATTTTCTAAATGAGCAAGTTAAATCAATTAAAAATTTGAAACACTTGAGTACTAAGCAGAGAGTGAACCCTGTATCTAACAGCCTCATACGTTCCATATACAGCCCCTGCAGACATATGAAAATCAATGTATTAACGTTCCAGTAAATATTTATACAGACTACAGTACATTGCCTAGAATTTCATAGAAGTTGAGAGGACCCAACCAAGGATCCTAGTACTTAAAATTCTCAATGTTCATATGCCTCCATCATTGTTGAATGAGAAGAGAATTTTAAGACTATCTTCTCAAGTACATTCTCATTGTTTATCTGTTAATTCAATTCTATCTATCAACATATTCAGCTCAAGTATCAAAAGTAAGAACCCGCAAAAGCAAGTTTACCCTTAAATTTTGTTACATCTCCACCCATCGTCTCATCCTCAACATATACATGCAAGATAAAAACTTTTAGGCCATATCAAATATGTTGCTTAACCCTAATTCTATTACAAGACTCCCTGGTATTGTAATTTGTCGGAATTAATATTACCCGCGAAAAACATGTATGTGCATTACTATTTAAGTTTCATGCAATCGAAACTCGCCACAAAAACCCATATGACAATTCTTCTCCCCTCTAAAAAACATCATACAATGCAGCGAGCATATGGAAATGTACATAATACATAAAATCAAGATTCCTTTTTTTTAGCTAAATAATAAAATCAAGTATATATTAGGGTACATACTAAACAAACAAAACAAATAAAATCAAACACCAAAATTTCAAAAAGTGAATTTTAGCCACCATATATTAGGGTTCTAAAAAGCTACATTCAAGTATATGAATATACACACTAAGCAAAAAATAGTGAAATAGACAAATGGGGGTGTGATAAAAAGGAGAATAATTACTAACGGCGCCGCCAAAAGCGCCTCCGACAGCAACTCCGGCGGTGATTCTTGCTAGGCAACTGTCCATCGCCATTCGAAAATTATGGGCCAAGCTCACTATTTATAACACCAAATAAAAAATGTATGAATAGGCGCCTAATTTACAATTTATATATACAAAATTTCTTTTCGGGTTTTCTTGCACAAGGAGTTAAATAATTCATAATTGTGGGCAGGGACCATCAAATGTATGTAAGCGGGCAAAAAAAATTATCTAACACATTATAATATTCAAAAAATATATACAAAAATAATTTAGTAAAAACTTATATTAGAGTTCTCCTTTCCTTCGAATTACAAAACTGGTCTGTAATTGAATTTGTGTTAAAAAAAACTGGTCTGTAATTGAATTTGTGTTAAAAAAATTCCCTATTTTCCTTTTGATATAAACAAGCACACAATGATCAAAAAACTGATCATAATAATTTTAAGTCATTTGTACTAAATTATAATAATCAAACAGTAGTATAATTTATAATTTTTTATGAAAAGAAACCGGAAGAACCAGTACAAAAACTAAAAACAAAAATTACTCTTTAAGACCGAGGATAAAGTAATGGGAGGTTAAGAAACCCAATCAGGAGGAGAAGATTCAAAGAGGCTTGTTGTGTTATCTAATGCGCTGCACCATTATGCACCATTATAAGAACGATGCATGAATGAGAAAATGATAATGTATTCAAGAGTTATCAGTCTAATATCTTCAACTAGAACACCAGTATGCCAAAGTGCATTAAGATCAGTCGTCAAAAGATCAATAGCACCTTTATGATCTGATTCAATAATAGCATGAAAGATGATGTGATTGCTAATAAGTAAGCTAGCCTCATTAACTGCCTGAAGTTCAGCTTAAAGCAGATTTGATGCCTTAACACGACATCCACTACCATGAATTATACGATCTACCATGAATTATACGATCTTATGAATTTCTCCCAATCACGCCAATTGTTGCATTGTCTCGATTAAAAGCACCATCATAATTATACATCAAAGATGCAGGGGGGAGGTTTACACTGCGATGGAGAATTGTTAATAGAGCAACAACACTCGATGCATGACGTTTTCAACAAAGATGAAAATTCAAACTGAGCTAGAGAATTAGCGTGAACAACGGATCGCGGGCAAGGCGGACAATGATTAAATACAAATTTATTTTTTTACTATCGAAATAGACCAACTTATATAAGCAAAATTTGAGAGAATATGCAACTTATTACTCTTTGAATTTACTAAGGAGAGTAGTATAGATGGCCTCTGAATAATCGTGTGAGTAGCAGGCAAAGATGGTATTAAGGCTAGAGAACTAGAAAACCATACCGGACGAGTCCATTGACATCCAAAAATTATATGTTCTGCAGTTTTAGCTTCATTGTTACATATAGGGAATATAGGGGAAGGAGAGCATTTTCTTCTGAACAAATTATCTTTTGTTGCTAACGCATCAGAGCAAATTCTCCACATAATTTTTTATTTTTGGTTGTGCAGTAATGCAACAAATTTTATTCCAAAACGACTTATCAAGAATTAAAGATGATGATGCTTGTTGATGAGAAGAGTTATCATCAATATTTAACGCAACCTGATAGCCAGATTTGACTGAGTAAATTCCTCTAGAAGTATAGTGCCACACCAAACGATCTGAAGCATCTGAATAAATAATTAGAACAGTCGTAATCTGATCCATTATTTCATCAGAAACATGTTCTTTTAGCTTAAGAATATTCCATTTATCAACAAAAATAAAATCAGCAACAGAAGATGGTGTGCTAAAAGGACCTTTATGTAACCCCCCAGATCCAGGGTCAGAAATTTGAGTCATCACGTAATCATCCAATCATCAAAAATCTGTATTAACTCAATAATCCAATAAACCACATCATAGACCCCAACTCTCGCACACACAAGTTATAGACTTAGAATACAATATGTGACATATGTTATTACAAACCAAATGTACATTCCGGGATCTTACAAAACTACTCACAGCCTCCACATGAAGTTGTAGTATTTTCTAATAATAACTGAAAGCTATCTAAATGATTTGGCCCAACATAGACAAAGCTACAAGGAGTATACACTATTTTGGCCATATCTAGAGTTCTAAAAGTATGATTATGACAGTTCAACAGCCCACGAAAAGCTTATGAGAATAGCTTTATTTCAGAAATGGTCTGAACTCAATGTTCAGCCGAATCAGCCCAGAATCAGAGTCAAAAATTCAACTACGAATTTCTAGTTTCCTGAAATTCAATTCTAATTGAGAAATCAACTTTTATTTACATTAATTCATTCAAAATACTTTTATTATATCTCATTAAAAATACTTTTATTAGATGTAATATAATTAAATATTAGACCTAATGGTAAAAAAAAGAGATAAGAGACAAATAGTCACACAAGGGAGGAGGAGAAGAAGCCATCAACGAGAAAGGATTCGGTCATAGATTACATTCAAATGGCTTTACTTTCTCTTACCTTTTATTTATCTCTTCTTATGGACATATGTCGGTTTTCTTAAAATTGTTTTAAAAATATTTGTTGTGAGCTAAATTATATGAATTAGGATTTTTATGGAACCTAGTATGAAATTGTTGGTGTTTTGAAAAGAAGTGTTGTACGCAATTGCAGTTTATTCATTCAAGTGTTTTTCATATTAATACTTGCAATTGTCTGATCAGCATTAGTAGCTGAATGAGTTAATTATAATACTGAGAGGATCATAATAAATTGACATAAAACTTGAACGGTGCATGCTTATATCTTTTGATTATAATATTGTTATGGTATAAACATATATTGTGGCCATGTATAACTTTATGAATTGGTACTTAATAATATTCTGAAGAGTGAATTGGCATAGACATATGTTAGTTTATTTTCTAGAAATTATACCATAGTGATTTCGCGAGGAAACTATGACCATTGAATTTCAGGTTAGTGAACTGTGATCTTGTTGTAGTATCACACTGCTTTATTGTCGACAAGAACATATTAGGGGGAAGTAATTATTTTGACTCAACTTTTCGTATCTAAAATTTATCCATTTTTTTTGTTATAATATTAGTGTTAGTTAATTAGTTTGATTAGAAAAAAACCAAAAGCATTCTTGTGTTATATAACTAAATTGTTCGATATTAACTGCGATTTATACAGAGTTAGAGTCCTTGAGGAACGAAATCTGTTTTTACTACCATATTATTTGTTTACGATTGTATATACTTGCACATCAATATTTTATGCAACATATATATATATATTATTTATATAAAATTTGAAAATCGGGGACCGGGGTTAAGGAACGAAGCAGGATACCCTAATCCCCGATCCCCTTATTTTTTTATAATTTTTCCCATTCCACGCCCCGAACCCGAAAAATTTTTCAAATCCCCGACTCGAACGAGGCGGGAATTTGATTGGGTAGGGGCAGGGCGGATGAAATGTTTGTACCTAGTTTTAACCTAATGTCTTTATATCGACCAACGAATTACATTTTAATTTTTATTTTTTATTTTTTATTTTATTTTAGCACGATGCAGCAAATCCAACTAACTATTATTTGCACACGATGTAGCAGATCCACCTAACTATATCTAGTTTTTTTATTTTGTATTTTATCTCGAATTCAGTAGTAAGTTCTTTTAAGCTCGGATAAATTGTGAATCTAGTAGTATAATGTTGTTTAAACCCGTATCAATAGTATAATTTTTTTAAGTCATAATGAATATTGTACTTGATTTTCACTTTATCACGTGGTCCTTGTACTTACCAACGAATTATATTTTAATTTTAATTTTGTCTTAAACCGGTTCAATAGTAAAATATTTTGATCCGGGTGAATAGTATATATAATTTTATTTTGACCCGAGACCATTATACAAATTTAATTCTCTTTATACTATTAATTTATATTATGAATATTAATTTGTTGATGAGAGGATTTTATGTTAAATATAATTATAAATCTGGAGTATGACCAAAATATAAGTGATCACTATCAACAAAACTTTCAATTTTTCATATTTAGCTTAACTAACTATATTTAGTTTATTTTTATTTTAACCCGGATCAATATTATAATTTTGTTTAAGTTCGGATAAATAGTGGGTATAAATTATAATTATATTTGTATTTAACTAATTATATACATAATTTTATTTAATCCCGGATGAATAATTTGTTATAATTATAATTCTATTTGTATATAGTAATTATTCATTAATGAGAGTGTTTTATATTAAATATATTAATAATACAGGTGATAGGCTACCAACAAAATTTTTAATATTAATTTGGCAAGCTTTCATTATTGACTAATAATTGATTGATTCATTTTGTTATAGTTAAATACTTTTCATTAAATATTTTATAAAATAAATTTATATCTTATAAAATATAATTAGATGGTAAAATCTACTATAATAAATTAGATTATTCTGATTAGTGTTACACTAATTAACCTTTAACAAAATAATGTCAGTAAGTTAAATTTGAAAAATGCATAATAAATATAGGAAATATAGTCAGAGGAAAACAATCGTTTGATTGTTTATATTTTTTTCCGAAAAAGAGAATAATAATCATTACTTCAAATCGTTTGCAAGTACATGAATCAATTATAAACAAGTTTCATTTGCTTTTCATATACGGTCAACCATTGAATAACTACAACTCGGTAAAGAGTAAGCTACAACATTCTCCAGACCGCTTAACAAACTTAAGGATAACCCATTTGCCCTCTTGAATAACTTTCCCAAAATATGAAAACAATGTTGTTGTACCTCTAATAGCCTGCACAACTACCAAATAATCCGTTTCCACATCGACATCAACCAATTGCTTAGACTTTATCCAGATTATTGCCTTACGTATCCCAAATGCTTCTGCAAATTCTGGAGCCACATTTCCTGGCTTACAGCTCGATCTAGCCTCCACTAAATCTCATTGATGATTTCTAGCAAGAAACGCAAAAGCATAGCATGAAGACGCTAGAAAAATGGCAGCATCGGTATTTACCTTAATTTTATTAATCTCTGAAAGTGTCCAGTGCTCGTCCTCATCATGAGGTTCTAACAATCCCCACGATCGGTTGAAATTTTTATCTTGAGCATCACGCCACTAACTAAGGACCACTCTAACCGACACTACTACCTTCTTAGCTTCCATACCCTTTTGCTTCCAAACTAGTTCATTCCTACATTTCCATATATACCAGCATAGTAGGACCCCCATATATTTATTTTAAATCTCCCATTTATCAAAAACATTTGTCATCTATGCAAAAAAATCGCTTGTGTAGTATGAGTCATCACTATCTCCAATCAGATCCCAACAAATCTGAGCAAAATTACAATAAACTAGAATATGCTTAGCACTCTCAACTTCCATATTATATAATGGACAGAGAATATTAACGTTCACTTGCTTCATACATAACATATCCTTAGTAGGGAGACAATGCGTACTCGCTCTCCAGATGAAATTCTTTACTTTAGGTGGAACTTTTAGATTCCACATTCTCTTCCAAAAACCTGGATTGCCAATAGTATCTTCCTGACCCTTGTTTTCTTGGATAAGAACGTATGCAGATTTTACTGAGTATTGACCAAGCTTCTCATTTCTCCAGTACCAACTATCGTTGTCATCGCCCACATGAGTAGCTAAAATGAGACTCGTGTCTTGCTGGTCGAAAATATCCTGCACTAAATCCACATCCCATCTCCTCTCACCAATTACCATCAGATTTGATATTGTTTTACGTAGAATAGCTTCATTCCTTGTATCAACATATATATTTTCTCTATCCGGTAACCATGGATCATCTAATATACTCACACTGCTTCCATCTCCCACCCTACACCCCATACCTTGCTTTAAAATGCTCTGTGTTGCCAACATGCTCCTCCAAACATAACTTGGACTTGCCCCTAACTTGCCACCCTGGAAAGTATCATGAGGATAATATTTTGCTTTAAACATTCTTTCTATCAGACTATTCGGTTTTGTTACTAGCCTTCACCCATGTTTTCCTAGTAAGGCGACGTTAAAATCATGTAAGCATCTGAAACCCAAACCCCCAACCAGCTTTGATTTACTCATCCGATCCCAACTCATCTAATGAATATTTTTATCTTTTTTACTAGATGTGTTCCACCAAAATTTGCACATCATCTTTTCCATATCTTTGCACATCTCAAGCGGTAGGAGAAACACACTCATAGCGTAATTTGGCAGTGATTGCGTAACATTTTTTAGTAAGATCTCCTTACCACTTTTGTTTAGCAGTTTTCCATCCCAACTCTGTATACCAGCTCTCATCTTCTCCTTCAGATACCCCAACATAGCTGATTTATTCCTCCCGATGCAGTTTGGTAAGCCCAGATAATGACTATTATCGTCTGTTTCATGAAACCGTAGGACATCAAAAATTCCATTTCTTGTATCTGTGCATACGTTTATGCTGAAAAACACACTAGATTTTTCAACATTAATCTTCTGCCCTGACGCTACTTCGAAGGTTGCTAACACATTCATTACTTTGTTGGCTTCCTCCTTACTAGCGCGACAATATATGTAACTATCGTCTGTGAAAAACATGTGTGCCACCATTGGAGCACCTCGTGCCACTTTTATACCTTTGATTAACCCCCTATTTTCATACTTCTTTATCATAGATGATAGCCCCTCAATACAGGAAAGAAACAAATAAGATGAGAGTGGATCGCCTTGTCGAAGACCCCTCTCAACTATTATATTTCCGAACTCCCTGCCTTCATAAGAAATTTTATACCGGGTTGTTGTCACACACTTCATGAACATATTGATAATCGAATTATCAAAACCCATCTTGCAAAGAACTGCTCTCAAATAATTCCACTCCACTCGATCGTACGCTTTACTCATGTCGAGTTTAAGTGCCATTCACCATTTTTTTCCTTTTGTTTTCATCTTCATATAATGCATAATTTCGTATGATATCATTATATTATTTGAGATTAACCTTCCTGGGATAAAAGCGCTTTGGCTCTCAGATATGACAGTGTCAATAACCTCCTTCAACCGATTTGCTAAGACCTTAGACGCTATTTTATAACTTATGTTACACAGAGACATAGGTCTAAGATCAGTCATGTACTGAGGATTCTTCTTCTTTGGAACAAGGACAATATTAGTGTCTGTAAATCTATCCACAAAATTTCCTGTATATAAAAAAAAGACCTAACCACATTGACAATATCTGCACCAACAATACCCCAGTATTTCTGGTAAAAGCCTGGACTCATGCCATCTGAACCTGGTGATTTGTCCAAGTGCATGTGAAACAGTGCATGCTTGACTTCGATTGCTTCAACTGGTTTCAATAAAAAAACATTCTGAGCATTTGTAACTGATCTTGGAACACACTCAACCACCTATTCCCAGTTTGAGCTTGTTGTTTGAAACAACTCTTCAAAGTAATTCACCATCACATCTCGAGTCCAGTATCCCAATGAACCATTTCCCCCTCCTTATTGAATATAGATTGAATCTGATTATTTTTTTCTCCGAGCCTTTGTTGTTTCTGGAAAAATATACTATTTTTGTCGCCTTCTCTTAACCACAGTTGCTTGGAGCGTTGTTTCTAAAAGACTTCATGTTGTTTTAAAATCTCTAAAAACTCCTTAGTTGATTTTTGGTGACTCTGGATCGCCTCAGAATCCCTACTACCCTTCGTACTGGTTATCACTCTCTTGCAACTGTTGATTCTTTCTTTGAAGTTACCTGTAAAATCTTGCCCCAAGTTGTAACAGCCTCTAGACACTTGGTAGTTTTCAGTTGCAGGGTTTTTTCTTGATGTTTTTCCATGAATCTTCAACAATTTTTTGATAAACTAGCTCTCTCAGCCAAGCGTTTTCAAACTTTAGTCTTCTTCTCCTTGGAACAGTACTTACTACGACTGGTTCAAGTAGAATTGGGCAGTGCTCAGAAGTTGTAACTTCTAAATTGCTCAACATATTTCTGGGTTGAAGCTGTAAATACTGCATATTACACTCAAAATATTTCTCTGGTTAATCAAGCAAAATGCATGACTCCCTATCAATTGTTCAAGAACAAGAAGACAACTCTAAATTTTTTTCATGTCTTTGGCTGCAAATGTTATATCTTGAGAAATCAAACTGATCAGAATGGGAAGTTTGATGCTAAAGCAGATGAAGGAATTTTTGTTGGATATGCTGTTGGTAAAGCATATAGAGTCTACAATCTAAGAACCAACATTGTTGTGGAATCAATACATGTTGTGTTTGATGATAAAAAGATTGAAGGACTATAAGATGGCCTCAAATTTGACAATGTGGAGATGGTTAGTGATGATAGTGATGATGAAAGTGATCAAGAAACAATATCAAAGGATAATGCAGAAAAATCCACTACCAATGAAGCACAAAATTCAACATCTGTCGAGTTACAAAATGCTTCATCCGTCGGGAGACAATCTGCTTTATCTGTCGGGAGACAACCAGCCTCATCCTTCGGTACTCGAAATTCACCATCCGTCGAGTCATCAAAAGAAGCTGAAAGTCAGAATAGATCACTTACAGAAAGCTCCCCTTTCTCAAATCATAGATTCATTAACTCAGGGGGAGTTTCTAACAATCAAAACTCAATCACACATCAAGACAACAATGAGGCCTCTTCATCTAGAGCTAATCTACCTCAACAAAGGAAATGGACAAAGGATCACCCCTTTGAGCTCATCATTGGTGATGTATCTTCTAGAGTTCAAACAAGGAGAGCAACTCAAGAAGAATGTCTATACAATAGCCCAAAAGAGGAACCTATTGATTGGGACACCATCAATTTGCCTACCTTTTTAACCACTCTTCCACTACCAAAGAAACAGAAAAGAAAATCCAAATCTATACCTCCCCTAAACTCTAAGAAATTCACTCAAAAACATAAACCTAACCCTAAGCCACCCATTTCTAAAGATGATTATGTTCACATCTGTGACATAAAAGAAATTTCAGACATTGAACTCTATCTGGATGAGCTGGAGGATGTAAGGGGAATTGCTGCTTACAGACAGCTACCAGAGAGATTGGTGTTCAGATACAAAGGAGCTGGGGAAAGAACATGGCCTCTCTACAGGATTCTGAATGAAGGCTACTCTACCTTGATCAGAGTCTTTTCAGCCATATAAAAGGATTCTGGCTTTACCAGGACTGCCAAGACTGAAATTCTCAACAAGATTGCCAACATAAGGAAAACTTGGAGGGAGCCCAATGCCTTGCCCAGAACCTTACTCATTCAAGAAAGGGGAACTACAATTCACAAATCACCTCATTGGTTGATGGAATTCAGAGATGATAAAGGAGTCAGAAGATTTTTCAGACTTGAAGACCAACTCAAGATTGCCAGCAATGAAACTCTCAAAGAAATGCAATCTAAGTTGGATATCAGTGATGAAGATGAAGCTGAATTCTTCAGACAACTCCAACTCCAAATTGAGGAAAATGACAAAGGGCTAGGAAAGAAAACCAGGGATCAAAGAAGAAAAAGATGATTTGCTCAGGCTAGAGGAGCATCCTTGGAAATACTGTAAATCTTCAATTACCTTCTAGTACATACACTTTTGCAGCACTTTTGAATTTCTACTTAGTTTCAGTTCATATAATTGTTAAGTGTTTTGTTATCATCAAGTTAACCTTGAATTTATGTCTACAATTCTTATAGACATAAATAGGGGGAGATTGTTAGGAATATATGTGCATTAGTTTGATGATATGTTTAACAAAACACTTAAGTAGAAATCTAGTGTTTGTAGCCTCAACGGATAAGACCATTTTGGCTATCCGTTGATGGTGTAGCTTTACTTAGAAATAAGTCTAGTGTTGTAGCACATTTCAGTCTCTGAATTTGAGATATAAATTCTTAAATGTTGAGGGAAATTATAAGTCATGTTGACTACTAGAGGATATGCAGATAGGAAGGCCAATTGTAAGTATTTCATGCCTTGTAATTTTGTATAAATGAAATGGTGTCAACGGATAACTTAAAGACCTTCAACGGATGAGAAACAAAGCTTCAACGGATGTCTCTAAAGCTTCAACGGATAACATCCTTCAACGGATGAGTGCATCAACGGATAGAGCTTCAACTGCTAACACATCAACGGATAAAGCCATCAACGGATGAAGGCTTCAACGGATGTTCTGTTAAATAGCAGTTGACAAGTGGTAGTTGTACCTACAAACAGAGGCACATGGGTTGACAAAGACAACTGAGATGTGGTAGCCTATTTCAGGAACATCAGAAAAAGCAGCCGTTCTACTCTAGTATAAAGAGGCAATAGTCAACAATGCACTGGAGTAAAATGGAGAAGAAACAAGTGGAGAACTTATTTTATTATTGTACTTTTTATCTTTGTCTTCACTTGTAAACTTGGTGATATATAAACCAAGTAGCAGCTAGTAATTAGAATAGAATTTTTCCAGAGCTGTTTAGAAAAATCTTGAGAGAAAAATTATCTAGTTTGTACTAGGACGCAGCTGTGATCAACTTCTTGAATCACAGATTTTCTGAAATACCATCTCTGGTGGAACAACAATCCACCAGAAAAGTTTTTAAGGTCTGTTGTGTTCTTTACATTAGTGTTTGAATATATATCTGTCAGTATTAGCTTAAAGCAATTCATACACTTGTTTATCTTAAACACATAGCCTTTGAAACTGCTCAAAACTTGAAAAAATTTTGAGATTTACATTCAACCCCCCTTCTGTAAATCTCATTGTTAGTTCATTAGGAATAACAATTGGTATCAGAGCAGGCTCTTGACACACAAAGAGTTTAAAGATCTTGGAAACTAACAAAGATGAGTAAGAAGGATATTGGAGTAAAAATCCCAGTTCTTGACAAAGACAGTTATCACCAATGGAAGGTGAAAATGCACCTTCATCTACTCTCCCAAGATGAAGGTTATGTAAACTGCATTGAGAATGGTCCTCACATTCCCCACAAAGTAGCCACAGTTGCTACAGCCACAATTGCTGTTGGTCAATCCATTCCAAAACCTAGAGCAGAATGGACAATGGAAGACACAGAAGAAGTCCACAAGGATAAGAAGACTATGAACATTTTGTTTAATGGTCTTGACAAGGATATGTTTGATAATGTGATAAATTGCACAACTGCCAAAGAGGTTTGGGACACAATTCAGCTACTGTGTGAAGGTACAGAACAAGTAAAAGAAAACAAAATGCAGCTTCTCATTCAACAGTATGAGTATTTTCATTTTGAAGAAAATGAATCTTTAAATGACACATTCAATAGATTCCAAAAGCTGTTGAATGGACTGAAGCTGTATGGTAGAGTGTACCAGGTGAAGGATTCAAATCTTAAATTTTTAAGATCCTTGCCAAAGGAATGGAAACCCATGACTGTCTCCTTGAGAAACTCTCAAGATTATAAGGACTTCACTCTTAAAAGATTATATGGAATCTTGAAGACTTATGAACTAGAGCTGGAACAGGATGAGGTATTGGAGAAGGGAAGAAAGAAAGGAGGTTCAGTTGCCTTGGTAGCTGAAAATGAGAAAGAATGCAGACAAGAAACTGTGAGATCAACATTAAACTCCAAAGATGGCACAAGCAAATCAGAATCAAGCAAGGGTAAGGAGCAAGTTGCTGAGAATGAAGACAACTCCAGCCAAGATGACTCTGATGGTATTGATGAGCATCTTGCATTTCTGTCCAGAAGATTTGCAAAGATGAAATTTAGGAAAAACACTAGAGCCACTAAACCTCATAAGAACATGGTGGACAAATCCAAGTTCAAGTGTTTCAATTGTGGTATAAGTGGACACTTTGCAAGTGAGTGCAGAAAGCCAACTTCTGAAAAGAAGAAATTTGACCAAGTAGATTACAAAAAGAAATATTTTGATCTGCTCAAGCAAAAGGAGAGGGCTTTCATTACTCAAGAAAAAGACTGGGCAGCTGATGGAGAAGAAGAGGATGAAGATGTGGAATATGTCAACTTGGCTCTCATGGCTGATTCTGAGGAAAATGAAGTTAGTTCATCAAGCAACCAGGTAATCACTACTGATTTAACACAGCTTACTAAAGAAGAGTGCAATAATGCTTTTAATGACATGTCTACTGAACTGTATCATTTGCGTGTGTCTCTTAAATCTCTTGCTAAAGAAAATAGTAGGATTAAAGAGAATAATTTGTTTTTAAGTAATAGAAATGCTGTGTTAGAAGATAAGTTGATTGACCTAGAGAAAACTAAGCTACATTGTATATCTGTTGAAAATGAACTAACTGAATCTGTTAAGAAGGTAGAAATACTTTCTAATCAATTAGAGAGAGAGCAAGAGGTGATTAAAGCCTGGAAGACATCTAGGGATGTTAGTGCTCAAATTGTCAAGGTCCAAGGAATTGAATCATTTTGTGAGACTGCCTGGGATAAAAACAAAAAGAAAATGGAATTAATTGATGGGCTGTCAACGGATGTGGAATCAACGGATGATGAAAATTATTCGTTGAAGGAAGAAAAGGAGCATCCGTTGAAGGTTTCTCAATTAAAACAGGCAGATGTTTCTAAAAGTGAAAATCTAAAGAAACTCAACAAAAAGTTTGGTTCAACTTCCAAGAACTTTGTCAAAGAAGAAGCAAGCACATCCAAAGATTTCAGTAAGGTGAATATAGGACACATGACCTTAGAACAGTTAAAGAATAGGCTCAAAGTGGTTGAGGATAAAAAGGAAATCTAATAGAAATGGGAAGGTAGGGGTTAACAAACATAACAATTACACACCTGATAAGTATGCTCCTAGAAAAAGCTGTGTGCATTGTAGTAGTGTTAATCATCTATCTGCTAATTGCAAATCTATTAAGAAAACTCCCATACCTGTGCCCTCTTCCATGCCTAATATGTCTGCATCACCTCTGCATGCTATGCCTGTTATGTCTCAACAGAATCCTTATGCACATTTTGCAAACATGCCATATTTTAACAATCCTTATCTTGCTGCATTTAGTATGCCTCAATTGCCATACAATATGCCAATATGGAATAACATGCTTGCACAATCCATGCCTTATCAAATTCCAAATGTGCTAAATGATTCCGTGACTAACCCTACACCTCAACCAACTACATCTAAGATCAAGGTTGACTCAAAGTTACCTAAGTCTAAAGATGCAGGAGGAATGAAGTCTAGGAGAAAGGCTAACAAGAATGGACCCAAGGAAACTTGGGTACCAAAATCAACTTGATTGATTTTATGGTGTGCAGGGAAAAAGAAGAAATCTATGGTACTTGGACAGTGGCTGTTCAAGACACATGACAGGAGATTTCTCCCTGCTCACAGAGTTTAAGGAAAGAGCTGGCCCTAGCATAACCTTTGGAGATGACAGCAAAGGGTTTACTATGGGATATGGCTTGATTTCAACAAGGAATGTCATAATTGATGAAGTTGCATTAGTTGATGGTCTCAAGCACAACTTACTGAGCATCAGTCAACTATGTGATAGAGGGAATACAATTTCCTTCAATTCAGAAGCCTGTGTTGTCACCAGTAAGAAAGACAACAAAGTGGTTCTAACTGGAGTTAGAAAAGGAAATGTGTACTTAGCTGACTTCAACTCTACAGATGCAGAATCTATTACTTGTCTCTTCAGCAAAGCAAGTTCAGCTGAAAGTTGGCTATGGCACAAGAAGCTATCCCATTTGAATTTCAAGACAATGAATGATCTAGTCAAAAAGGACTTCGTTAGAGGAATTCCTCTTGTTGAATTCTCAAGGGATGGTTTGTGTGATGCTTGTCAGAAAGGCAAACAAAGGAAAGCATCATTCAAAAAGAAGCTTGAAACAACAATTGATGAACCATTACAGCTGCTACATATGGATTTGTTTGGACCAGTCAATGTATTGTCAATTGCAAGAAAAAGATATTGCTTGGTGATTGTAGATGATTTCTCAAAGTTTTCATGGGTCTATTTTCTTGGATCAAAGGATGAAGCAAGTGAAATCATTTTCAATCACATCAGGCAAGTCAATAATCATCCTGACTTGAAGGTTAGGAATATCAGGAGTGACAATGGAACTGAGTTCAAGAATTTGACAATGAGGTTGTTCTGTGAAGAAAATGGAATCATGCATGAGTTCTCAGCTCCAAGAACACCTCAGCAAAATGGGGTAGTTGAAAGAAAGAACAGATCTTTAATTGAGGCTGCTAGAACAATGCTTGAAGAATCAAAGTTACCAACATATTTCTGGGCTGAAGCTGTTAATTGTGCCTGCTACACTCAGAATATTTCTTTGATCAATCAAGCTAAAGGCATGACTCCTTATCAGTTGTTCAAGAGAAGAAAACCAACTCTAAACTTTCTTCATGTCTTTGGATGTAAATGCTTTATACTGAAAAATCAATCTAACCATAAAGGGAAGTTTGATGCAAAGGCTGATGAAGGGATATTTGTTGGTTACTCAGCTGGAAAATCTTATAGGGTCTACAATCTAAGAACCAACATTGTTATGGAATCTGTGCATGTTGTGTTTGATGATAAAAAGATTGATGGACTAACAGATGAGGGACACCATGAAAGACACAAATTTGACAACATTGAGATATATTGTGATGATAGTGAAGAGGAGATTGATGGAGATGACACTTCAAAAGGGATTCAAGATATGCCCTTGGATAATGCACAGAATTCTGCATCCGTTGAAAGAGGCAATGCAGTATCCGTTGAAAGACATAGTGCATCATCCGTTGAAGTACATAATGAAGCATTCGTTGATCATAGTTCATCAACGGATAATCGATTTACATCATCAGTTGATAGAACTCCAAGTTTCCTGCAAAGGACCAACAACTCAGGGGGAGTTTCAACTGATCAACACTCTGTCTCACATCACGACAATACTGAGGCCACCTCATCTAGAGCACATCTTCCACCTCAAAGGAAATGGACCAAGAATCATCCCTTTGAACTGATCATTGGTGATGCATCATCTAAAGTGCAAACAAGAAAAGCTACTCAAAATGAATGTCTGTATAGTAGTTTTCTATCTCAGGAGGAACCTAAGAAAGTGGAAGAAGCCTTAATGGATCCAGATTGGATATTAGCTATGCAGGAAGAGCTGAACCAATTTGAGAGAAACAAAGTTTGGAAGCTGGTACCCAAGCCAAAAAACAAGAGTTCCATTGACACAAAATGGGTATTCAGAAACAAGATGGATGAAAATGGCATTGTCATAAGGAATAAAGCCAGATTGGTTGCTAAAGGCTATTCTCAACAAGAGGGAATAGATTTTGATGAAACATTTGCTCCAGTTGCAAGACTTGAAGCCATCAGAATCTTTCTAGCCTATGCAGCTAATGCCAATTTCAAAGTCTATCAGATGGATGTCAAGAGTGCATTTCTAAATGGGGAATTGGAGGAAGAAGTTTATGTAAGCCAACCTCCAGGTTTTGAAGATCAAAATTTTCCAGACCATGTGTATTATCTGTTGAAAGCACTCTATGGACTAAAGCAAGCACCTAGAGCCTGGTATGAGACTTTGTCAAAGTTCCTTCTAGATAATCATTTCACAAGAGGTACTGTTGACAAAACTCTCTTCTTTAGAAATGTTAATGGCTCTAAGATACTTGTACAAATTTATGTTGATGATATTATATTTGGATCTACAGATGATAAGCTTTGTAAAAAGTTTGCTAAATTAATGCAAAGTAAATATGAAATGAGCATGATGGGAGAGCTAACTTACTTTCTTGGGTTACAAGTAAAATAAGTTAGTAGTGGAATTTTCATTAGTCAAACTAAATATATTTATGATCTTTTAAAGAAGTTTGACTTAATGGATTGTTCACCTGCAAAAACTCCCATGGCCACTGCCACTAAGCTTGAATTAAACAAGGCTGAAAAGTATGTGGATATTACAAGTTATAGAGGCATGGTTGGCTCACTTTTATATTTAACTGCTAGTAGACCTGATATAATGTTTTCTACATGTCTCTGTGCTAGATTTCAAGCTGACCCTAAAGAATCTCACTTAGTGGCCATTAAAAGAATTTTCAGATATCTCAAGGGGACTCCAAATCTTGGAATTTGGTACCCTAGAGAGTCTGGTTTTGATCTAATTGGCTACTCAGATGCAGATTATGCAGGTTGCAAAATAGACAGGAAAAGCACAACAGGCACCTGTCAATTTTTAGGGAACAAGCTTGTATCATGGTTCAGCAAGAAGCAGAATTCTGTTTCCACATCAACAGCTGAAGCTGAGTACATTGCAGCTGGTAGTTGCTGTGCACAAATACTATGGATGAGGAACCAGTTATTTGACTATGGTATGACTGTTGACAAAATTCCAATATTTTGTGACAACACAAGTGCCATTGCCATTACTGAAAATCCAGTGCAGCACTCAAGAACCAAGCACATTGATATCAAGTACCACTTCATTAGGGAACATGTGATGAAAGGTACAGTGGAACTTCATTTTGTTCCAAGTGAACAACAAATTGCAGACATATTTACCAAGCCACTTGATGAATCAACATTCACAAGATTGGTAAGTGAGCTAGGTATGCTTAATTACTCTTAAAATTCATGTCCTTATTGCAATTTGAATTGAAGCCTGAAATGTATTAGCTGCAAGAACAAATTTGATTTTTAACACAGATTATTCCATCAACAGATATTCCCTATCCGTTGAAAGTCAAAATTGTTCTGTCAACGGATGTTCATTATCCGTTGAAAGTCATATACATTTCTGGAATTTTTATCCGTCAACGGATAAAACTGAAGTGCTCTTCAACGGATGACAGTTTACCTTATCCGTTGAAATATCACATCAGTCAATTCAGGTGTTTCACAGCCGTTGATTCTATTGTCTTAACCGTTGATACTCATATATACAGCTATATGTATTTGTTTTAAAGGTAGTTTTTAGAATACTTACAGTTTATTCTTAAATGGCTGAAATTCACTTACATATATTTATTGTTTAATCTCTTATTTATGTTTTTTTAATTTGAGAAAGTATATAAGCCCTTCTGATTTTTCATTTTTTTTTACTTTACGCTTTCTTGAAATTTCAAAGCTTTTACCATTTTCTCTCTGCAAAACCTTCAAGTTATTCTCTGCAAATTCTACTCACAACAATGGCACCAGTAGTAAAGATTATGTCTCAATCCGGATTCATCTATGAGAAGAACAATTTCATAGCTTTGGTAGAAAAGAATGAAGCCCACTCCGATTATCACAAAATGATGGACTTCATCAAAAACTGTAAACTTAGCTATGCAATGCTGGAAGCCCCAACGATTTACTGTGAAGTAGTTGAGGAGATTTGGACAACTGCTGAGTTCAACTCAATAGATATGACTATCTCCTTCACTCTCAAAGGTAAAAATCACTGTGTTAACTGTGATGATTTACTAGCATGTTTTAAATTACCTGAGAACAATGCCATGACACCACACACTGATAATGATGTATCCAGCATGTTAGATTCCATAGGTTATTCTCTTAACTCTGCTAGTTTAGGGAGTATTAAAAGAAAAGGCCTTAGGAAAGAATGGAGTTTTCTTGGGGATGCCTTTATCAAGGTTTTCTCTGGGAAAATTAGCAATTTTGATGCCATAACTTCATCTCTTGTTAATATGCTCTATATGCTTGTTTCTGATAGGTATTTTAATTTTAGCAACTATGTTATGCTAGAATTGGGTACTAGATTAGGTAACAAAGCTAATAGATCTAATAACATCTATTATGCTAGATTCTTTATGTTATTGGCTAACCATGTTGCTGAAGGTTTGGTCATAACCAATGAGAATAATAAACTCAAGTGCTGGGCACAAGAGAAAAGAGTTCTTGCAGATTTATTGAGAATGGATCTCAACAGCAGTGTGCCATTGGTATATTTACCAATCATGAATGCACCTCTGGTAAGTGAGGTAATTGCTTCTACAACTCCTACTTCTTCCAACCCCTCTATTTCTTTATCTTCTAGTGTGGCCATGGAATCTGTGACAATGCCCCAACAGATTCCTACCAAGGTCACCAAAACTAAACTTTCAAAATCAAAGACAAAGAAAACTACCTCTGTTGTTTCTCAAAAGACAACAGTTGTAACATCTACCATTAACCTTGAAGGGAGTGAACAGGGTGTGAGTGGTGAGGGGAGGGGTGAACATCAAAGAAACCCCCAGGATAAGGAAGGAGAGATAAGTGCTTCCCAAGCTAGCCAAGCCACAGTTTCTCAAAAAGCTGTGGTGGTTGAAAGGGTTACTAGCATATCCCTAGCTGCATCCTCCCAAAAGGATGTAACTATTGAAAATAGTTCCCAACCAGGAACACAGAACAAACGAGGGAGGGACACTAAAGCCAAACACTCACCAACAAAAGCCTTTATTAGAAGAAAGAGAGCAAGAACCCAATCTTCTACACAGGGTGCACACACTGCACAGATACATCCATCTGTATATATGCCTTCTCAAACTCAGTTTGATGTGGCTCCAACAAATGTGGAGTCACAGCCCCATTCTCTCACAATTAACACACATCAATCACCACACACTTCTTCACCATCTCTAGATGTGGATATGTTATTCCCATCAATTCCTGATTCTCCCTCTTTACAACTCAGGGAGGAGCCCCACTCAAATACAGGTGATCATCATCTTTTAGATGATTTGTTGGATCACCCGCAAATTCTTTCAGATGTAATTGAAGGATCTGTGTCACCAAAACTCATATCAATCTACACAGATTCAACAGTTATATCACTTTCAATTTCTACTTCTTTTCCTTCTTCAACGGATATCACTCATCCGTTGACAAGTGGTTGTTCTTCAACGGATAAGCTTAACAGCAGTTATCCGTTGATACCATCAGTTTCACCTTCAACGGCTATTCCTCATCCGTTGATAGTCTCCACACACACAACTGAAACAATTCCAAGTGTAGAAGACTTGATTACTGTACAATCACTTCTAGGACTGAGGGAAGGGAGTGACAATTTGAGTGAGAGGCTGGGTTGCTCCCAGGCAAAAGGAGAGATTGAGAGCTCAAACATGCATGCTATTTTTTCCAGCATGGCAAAAGTAAGTGAGAGGAGTACCACCTTAGTAGGTGAAGGTGAGGGAGTGAGTTGTGTGAGCCAGGGGGAGCCCCTGATGCAAGAACATAGAGAAAATGAGAGAAAGGCAGGTACAGCAGAAATAAGGATGGATCCAGCCATTGCTAGTGAGTCAATGATTGTGAATGATGCTAAAAAGGAAAGACAATTTCAGCAACATTACAAAGCTGTTATTGATAACATTTCCTTGGATGCTGACACTTTTACTCATCCTGTTTCAGCCTATCAATTATTGGCTGCACAGGGCAATGTGGAGGCAGAAAAGACACTACATCTAGTACATACAACAGCATCTCTTCAAAGGGACAAAGCTGCTATTAACAGGATGCCTTCAACAGCTGGTGAGTCATTTGAAGAATTTGGAGTAAATTCTGATGATGATGACTTTGTTTCTTCTGATGGAAGCATGAACTTAGGGGGAGATGAAGGCCCTAGTTCTATTCCAAATCTACCCGAATGGGCCTTCACAAAGGAGTCTACAACAGGGCAATTCAATATCTCCTTAGTCAAACAAATCAGTACTATCAAACAGGCCATTCAGAAAACTTCTCATGCTGGTACAAAGGCTATCCTTATAGCTCACTTGGACTCACTGCATCTCATGAAGTTGCAGCAAGTAAGACAGAATCTGAGTATGGATGAACTCAGAAAGGATATTGCTGACTTGAAATCCTACAATTCTGAAAAATTGGATTCAGTCATGCCCTATGGTACAATGCAGGACATTTTGTTGAGATTGAAAAAGGAATCACATACTGAAAAGAGGCTGGCCAAATTGGAAGACAGAGTTCAAGTTATTGAAGATTCTGTGGCCACCATTCTTCACAACCAACAATCTCAAACAAATCTACTTATGCAGCTGGCAAAAGCACAGGGCTTGACCCCTCTCCTTGATGATAACAAAAAGGGGGAGAGTAAAAGGGAAGGGGAAGGAGAGCCATCTACAACAATCCAAATATCTAAAGTGCTAATTCCTGCCATCACTACTTCTCCAATCATTCAAATCAAAGGAAAGCCTGATGGAATTGATTTAATCCAGCTAGCAGCAGCTGAAATTCAAGTGAAAGAGCAAAGGAGGAGAATTGATGAAAGGATGCAACAGCTGTTTGGCTCTACATAAGATAAATCAATATCTGTGAAACATAGCACAAAGGTTGAACCAATCAATATGGAGCACAAGCCAGAAAGGAAAAATAAGGTTGGAGAGACTTCTTTCAAGAATCTAAAACCTATGGTTCTCAAGCCCAACACTAGATCCAGCAAGGACTCCACAAAGAACCCTCTAGACTTTGCTCAGATGAAAGAAGTGGACTTTCCTCTTCCAAAGCCTGATGAAGACAAAGTTTTGGGTACTAGCATCATAAAACACAAGGAGACCATGGATGAGGCAGTAAGGAGAAACATGGCTATTATCTTTAGAGAGGGAAAGAGCATATGTGTGATGCAAGGACATCCCAAATTCTCAAGAGGGAAGAAACCAAAAGGTTAAAGAAAGAAGCTGAAAAACTCAAGGCTGACAAAAGAGCACAAGCAAAGCTTGAACAAAAGCTAAAGTCAAGTCTAGTTGAAAATGAGAAAGGAATTGAAGTCAGGGGTGAAGACAAGATTGCAAACTTAGATGAGGTTTTTGGGAGTATATTTGGTGAAAGTATGGAGGAAAAAGAGGAATGGCAGAAGGGAAACAGAAGAAAGGCCAAGGCACATAGAAGGAGTGAAGGCAACACTGAAGAAACTAAATCTCTACCTTCCATACCTGAACCCTTTGTTACTGATCCCACTATAAACATCCATGGTGAACCAATCATCCCAAAAGAGGAACCTATTGATTGGGACACCATCAATTTGCCTACCTTTTTAACCACTCTTCCACTACCAAAGAAACAGAAAAGAAAATCCAAATCTACACCTCCCCTAAACTCTAAGAAATTCACTCAAAAACATAAACCTAACCCTAAGCCACCCATTTCTAAAGATGATTATGTTCACATCTGTGACATAAAAGAAATTTCAGACATTGAACTCTATCTGGATGAGCTGGAGGATGTAAGGGGAATTGCTGCTTACAGACAGCTACCAGAGAGATTGGTGTTCAGATACAAAGGAGCTGGGGAAAGAACATGGCCTCTCTACAGGATTCTGAATGAAGGCTACTCTACCTTGATCAGAGTCTTTTCAGCCATACAAAAGGATTCTGGCTTTACCAGGACTGCCAAGACTGAAATTCTCAACAAGATTGCCAACATAAGGAAAACTTGGAGGGAGCCCAATGCCTTGCCCAGAACCTTACTCATTCAAGAAAGGGGAACTACAATTCACAAATCACCTCATTGGTTGATGGAATTCAGAGATGATAAAGGAGTCAGAAGATTTTTCAGACTTGAAGACCAACTCAAGATTGCCAGCAATGAAACTCTCAAAGAAATGCAATCTAAGTTAGATATCAGTGATGAAGATAAAGCTGAATTCTTCAGACAACTCCAACTCCAAATTGAGGAAAATGACAAAGGGCTAGGAAAGAAAACCAGGGATCAAAGAAGAAAAAGATGATTTGCTCAGGCTAGAGGAGCATCCTTGGAAATACTGTAAATCTTCAATTACCTTCTAGTACATACACTTTTGCAGCACTTTTGAATTTCTACTTAGTTTCAGTTCATATAATTGTTAAGTGTTTTGTTATCATCAAGTTAACCTTGAATTTATATCTACAATTCTTATAGACATAAATAGGGGGAGATTGTTAGGAATATATGTGCATTAGTTTGATGATATGTTTAACAAAACACTTACGTAGAAATCTAGTGTTTGTAGCCTCAACGGATAAGACCATTTTGGCTATCCGTTGATGGTGTAGCTTTACTTAGAAATAAGTCTAGTGTTGTAGCACATTTCAGTCTCTGAATTTGAGATATAAATTCTTAAATGTTGAGGGAAATTATAAGTCATGTTGACTACTAGAGGATATGCAGATAGGAAGGCCAATTGTAAGTATTTCATGCCTTGTAATTTTGTATAAATGAAATGGTGTCAACGGATAACTTAAAGACCTTCAACGGATGAGAAACAAAGCTTCAACGGATGTCTCTAAAGCTTCAACGGATAACATCCTTCAACGGATGAGTGCATCAACGGATAGAGCTTCAACTGCTAACACATCAACGGATAAAGCCATCAACGGATGAAGGCTTCAACGGATGTTCTGTTAAATAGCAGTTGACAAGTGGTAGTTGTACCTACAAACAGAGGCACATGGGTTGACAGAGACAACTGAGATGTGGTAGCCTATTTCAGGAACATCAGAAAAAGCAGCCGTTCTACTCTAGTATAAAGAGGCAATAGTCAACAATGCATTGGAGTAAAATGGAGAAGAAACAAGTGGAGAACTTATTTTATTATTGTACTTTTTATCTTTGTCTTCACTTGTAAACTTGGTGATATATAAACCAAGTAGCAGCTAATAATTAGAATAGAATTTTTCCAGAGCTGTTTAGAAAAATCTTGAGAGAAAAATTATCTAGTTTGTACTAGGACGCAGCTGTGATCAACTTCTTGAATCACAGATTTTCTGAAATACCATCTCTGGTGGAACAACAATCCACCAGAAAAGTTTTTAAGGTCTGTTGTGTTCTTTACATTAGTGTTTGAATATATATCTGTCAGTATTAGCTTAAAGCAATTCATACACTTGTTTATCTTAAACACATAGCCTTTGAAACTGCTCAAAACTTGAAAAAGTTTTGAGATTTACATTAACCCCCCTTCTGTAAGTCTCATTGTTAGTTCATTAGGAATAACACATTAGTCAAACTAAATACATTTATGATCTTTTAAAGAAGTTTGATCTAATAGATTGCACATCTGCAAAAACTCCCATGGCCACTGCAACTAAGCTTGAATTAAACACTACTGAAAAGTCTGTGGATATTTCAAGTTATAAGGGCATCGTTGGCTCACTTCTGTACTTAACAGCTAGTAGACCAGATATAATGTTTTCTACATGTTTGTGTGCTAGATTTCAGGCTGATCCTAGAGAATCTCACTTAGTAGCTATTAGGAGAATTTTCAGATATCTCAAGGGAATACCAAAACTTTGGATTTGGTACCCTAGATATTCTGGTTTTGATCTAACTGGTTATTCAGATGCAGATTATGTAGGTTGTAGAATTGATAAAAAAAGTACAATAGGAACCTGTTAATTTCTAGGAAACAAGCTTGTGTCCTGGTTCAGTAAAAAGCAAAATTCGGTGTCTACTTCTACAGCTGAAGCTGAATATATTGTTGCTCGCAGTTGCTGTGCACAGATTTTGTGGATGAAAAACCAATTCCTAGACTATGGTCTGCAAGTGGAAAGAATTCCCATTTTCTGTGATAACACAAGTGCAATTTCCATCACTGAAAATCCAGTGCAACATTCAAGGACAAAGCACATAGACATCAAGTACCACTTCATTAGGGAACATGTAATGAATGGTACTGTGGAACTACATTTTGGTCCAAGTGAAAAGCAGCTTGCAGATATATTTACCAAGCCACTGGATGAATCCACATTTTCAAGGTTGGTAAGTGAGTTAGGTATGCTAAATTATTCTTAAATCTTTTCAGATAATTTGCAAGTTGTATTGCAGCCAGAAATTTAATTGGCTTTATAGTCTTGGATGAAATTTTGGTTATGTCAAAATTTACATCTCGACGGATGATCAATATCCATCGAGTTTGATCATCCGTCAGTATATGTTTTGATAATAAAATCAATTATTTTTTTGGAATATTTCATGACTCGATGGATAGCTATTTATTCTCATCCGTCGAATTATCTGAATCTTAGCCGTTAATTCCCTGAACTTTATCCATCGAGTATACTTACAGTTTATAAGTATAACGTGACAGATAATTGAAGCAATTTTTACAGTTTATTTTTAAATGGCTATTTTGGGCAATTCTTATTGGTTACTTTATTTTACTTTATTATTTTTTACAGTTATTTTTGAGATAATATAAAAGTTTAATTCATTTCCATTACTTTTCTTTTATCATTCTCAAATCATCTGCTCTAAATTATCTCTTTCTCAAAAGCAATAATCATCTCTATCTCTGTAATTTCCACTCTCTAACAATGGCACCAGTCGTCAAGATCATGTCACAAACTGGATTCATCTATGAGAAGAACAACTTCACGACTCTAGTAAACAAGGGTATTCAACAGTCTGGTGACTACCATAAAATGATGGATTTTGTGAAGAACTACAAACTCAACTATGCCATGCTTGAATCACCCACCATCTTCTGTGAGATTGTTAAAGAAATGTGGTCAACTGCTGTGTACAACTCAACTGATAAGACCATCACACTCACTATTAAAGGTAAGGAATTCTGTATAAATAGTGATGTTATTAAAGCATGCTTCAAGATTCCTGATAATACTGTAACTTCACCACACACAGACACTGACATTATTAACATGCTTAACTCCATGAACTATGCACTCTCTACTTCTAAATTAAGTGAAATTAGGAGGTTGGGTCTTAGAAAAGAATGGAGTTATTTATGTGATGTTGTTACTAAGGTATTCTCTAGTAAAATCAGTAAATTTGATTCTGTCAATATCTCTATGCTTAACATGCTTTACATGCTAGTTACTGATAAGTACTTTAACTTTAGTGATCTTATTTTGTTTGAGTTGGGGTTTAAGTTAGGTGAGTTAAATAAGAGGGGTAAATATGTTTACTATGCTAGATTTTTCATGATGTTAGCTAACCACCTCTCTGAGGGAATTGTGCTTGAGAACCCAACCAACAAACTAGATTGTTAGAAAGAAGAATTATTGCAGGTTTGTACAGGGCAAACCATCACAGAGAGGTGCCACTCTTCTATTTCCCTGTAATGGAAGCACCTCAGGTAAGTGAGGTAAGTTCATCTGTCTCTGCTATTCTAACCTCACAAATTTCTTTGAATTCTAGTGTTGCTATGAAAACTGTGTCAATGACCCAACAGTTGCCTACCCAAGCTACCAAACCATCAAAAATTTCTAAATCCAAGTCAAAGAAACCCCCCTCTGATATCTCTCAAAAGATGCCAGTTGTAAAATCCACCAAATCTAAATAGGGGAGTGTGAAGGTGGGTAAGGTAGGTGAGGGACAGGGTGAACATAAAAGAAACCCCAAGGATAAGGTTGGAGAGGTGAGTGTTTCCCATCCTAGCCACACTGCAGTTCCCCAACAGACTATAGTGCTTAATAAGGAAATAAGCTCATTGCTAGTTGCATCCTCCCAAAAGGATGTGACTATTGAACAAAGCTCTCAGCCAAGAGCACAGGCCAAAAGGGTAAGGGACACAAGCTCACCCCAAACCTATACTAGAAAGAAGAAACCAAAAACCCTTGGAGATGCACAGGGTTCACACACTGTGCAAATTGGTGCTAAAGACACAGTCACTGCACCTTTTCAAAGTCAATTTGATGTGGCTCCAATAAATGTGGAGTCACAGCCAAAATCTTTAGGTATAGAAGCACCCCAAATACCAAATTCTCCCACAAACTCTCTCGATGTGGATATGATCAACACATCAATTCTTGATTCCCCTTCTTTAACTCTGTTGGGGAAGCCAAAATCTAGTGCAAGTGAGCATCATCTTTTGGATGATTTGTTGGCTCACTTGCCAATTCTTTCAGGAATTGTTGAGACATCTGTGCCAAAATTCTCATCAATCTGCACAGAGTCCACAATAGTTTCCACTCCAAACTTATTTATTTCTACTCTCTCGATGGAAATTGTTCATCCATCGAGTAGTGGTTGTATCCTGATGGATAAGCTTAGCAGTAGCTATCCGTCGGATAGTCAAACTGCTAACCCGACGGATATCCCTTATTTGTCAAGTGTCTCTGCACAGCTTCCAATTTCATCAATTATCTCAAGTGCAGAAGACTTAGTGGTAGTACAATCACTCCTAGGATTGAGGGAAGAGAGTGTTATGAGTGAGAGTCTGGGTTGCTCCCAGGAAAAAGGAGAGGAAAAGAGTGAAAATATGCAATCCAGTTCTTCAATATTGGCTAAAGAGAGTGTGTGGAGTCCCACCTTAGATGGTGAAGGTGAGGGTGTGAGGGTGGGGAGCCAAGATGAGACCTTGATGCAACAAAAGAGAGATAATGAGAGAAATGCAGGTACAAGAGCTATAAGGGTGGATGTCATTGCAAGTGAGTTAATGAATGTCCAGGATGCAGACAGGGAGGGACTATCTCAGCAACCTCAAGTTGTTATAGATTCTACTTCCCTTGATGCTGAGACATTTACTCACCCTGTTCCGCCATATCAACTTCTAGCTGAACAGGGCAATGACAATACATAAAGGATGCTCAACTTGGTGCACACCACACAGTCAATGCTAAGAGCTAAGGATGCCATCACAGCTTTGCCCTCTACAGCTGGTGATATTGATTATGAGACTGGTGGTTCAGAAGAATTCTTTAGAGGTGAAGGTGGAGATAGTGAAGAAGAGCCATTGGATATAGGGGGAGAAGTAGGCTCTAGTTCAAGATCAGGCATGCCATCTTAGGCATTTTCAAAGCACTGTGATGAACACTACTTCAAGACAACCCTGATCCAACTCATAAATAAGACAAATTATGCTCTTCAAACCACCACAAATGCCAACACCAAAAAGCTCCTTCAAGCACATCTTGCTTCTCTACAACTACAACAAATCTAAGGTTTTCAACATGCTCGAGATGTCAACACTATCAAAGGTGATATTGATGAAATGAAAAAGGCCATTTTTGACAAGATGAACTCTAAACTTCCAGAAGCTACAATGCTTGACATTAAGAGACAACTCAGGAAAAATTTTGATCTTGCCACAAAGATAGATGCCTTAGATACAAGAATGATAGCAATGGAAGCATCTCTTACAGTAATTCATCTTCACTAAGCTCAACAGACAGACTTGCTTCAGAAACTGGTGGTTGCACAGACCTCCTCTACTCAACTTGCTGATAACAAAAAGGGGGAGAAAGAGAATTCTAGGAGTTAGGGGGAGCAAAAAGTGCTCAACATTAAAGTTAGCAAAGTAATTGTGCCTTCAATTACTTTCACCAAGCCACCAACCAAAGATAGCATTGATCTGATAAATGAAGCAGCAGCCAATTTAAGAGCAGCTGAAAAGGAGCATTTGAATCCAATCAACTGGGAGAAAATTATGTTAGTCCCTTAACAATATGACAAGAATTACAGAAGGGGGGTTGAATGGATTTCTTGAAACTTTTTCTTGAGATAAAATATTCTAACTCAAATATAAATATAAGTGTATTGATTAGCACAATGCGGAATAAAAACTTAAGTGAATCAAAACACAAGTAATTAAAAACAAGAATCTTTAAAAACTTTCTGGGGGATTTGAATGATTCCACCAGAGTATATTATATATCGAGAGAACCCTGTGTAAAAAATGCTCACAGCTGCTTACAACAATTGAACTTCTAAGACTACAGAGAAATGCTAAGAATCCTGCTTACAAATGTTTCTCTGCTTTCTTGCTTATATCGATAGTGTCTTAGTTGCTACTACTTGGTTTATATATATCACCAAGATTACAAAGTAACAAGACAAGATAATAAAACAAAAACTATCTAGTCTATTACAATGTTATTTCATTACTTTATTCCAGCATCTTTGAATATCTTCATAATAGCATGGAAATGGCAATGCTTCTTTGTTCTCGAAAACCCAGTTGAATAGGCTACCACATTCCATTTGCATCCAATCGACACATATGATTGCGTTGTCACTGTCAATAGATGTTTGAATCCTTTATCCGTCGGGTTCATGATCATCCGTCGAGTTATTGATCATCCGTCGGGTTGTCTATTTGATCATCCGTCGACTTCATTGTAGGTTATCCGTCAGGTAGCAAACTGGCACTTGACTTCATTTCATTTATGCAGAATTACAAGACATCATCTATGTACAATTAATCAACATATTCTGCATATCTAGTTAAAGTCAACATGACTTGAATACTACTTACAGAATCTATATAATGGTTAATGCAGAAATGTGATATTATTGTTACATAAGCTACTCACTCGATGGATAATAAGTCATCATCCGTCGGGACTATAATGAGTCATCTGTCGGGACTATAAATCTTATTCGTCGAGTGCTTCATAATTTCACTAAGTAAAATCTACCAAGGTGTTTTGTTCATGAAATCATCAAGTACACAACATATACACAACAATCTCCCCCAATTTATGTCTACTGGAATTGTAGTCATAAATTAAGAGATACTTGATGATAACAAAACACCCTAAAAATACAACTTTAAAAGATAGTAGATATTACTGAAAAGTGCTTCGAATAACAAAAATGTACAAAGTTTTGCTCACAGTCATTTTTCAAGATGCTCCTCTAACCTGAGCAGATTTGTCTAGTTTCTTGAAGGTCTGGATCTCTTTCCAAGCTTTCTGTTATTTTCCTCAATCTGATTTTGGAGCTGCCTGTGGAATTCCAGTTCATCAGATTTTGAGAGATTTATCTTTCCTTGCATTTCCAAAAGAGTCTCATTGCTAGAGATGCTCAATTGCTCTTCTAATCTGAAGAATCTTCTCACACCTTTGTCATCTATGAACTCCATCAGCCAGTAGGGCCTTAGATGCACTCTTCTCCCTGTGTAAGGGATGGTTAGAGTCTTTGGGAGTGCATCTTTAGCTCTAACACTCCTTAGTTCTTCAATCTTCTTCAATACCAATCTTCTTGCAGTAATGTTGAACCCAAAGTTCTTCTTGAAGAATGAATAAACTTTAATCAGTACAGCTTGGCTTTCTTGAAGGATCCTATGAAGAGGCCACTAAATCTCCTTTCCTCCTTTGTACTTGAACATTAACCTTTCAGGTAGGTTTCTGTATGCATCAATTCCTCTCACTTCATCTAGTTCATCCAGATAGAGGTTTAGATCAGAAAATTCTTTGATGTCACACAAGTACAGATAATCTCCCTTACTGACTTTAGATTGAGCTTTGACTTGAGATTTGGATTTGAGAGGTGACAGCTTCACATTCTTGACTACTCTTGACTTTGTTCTTTTTGGCTTACTAAGGATTGGTAGATTGAAGTCAGGAATTGGTATGTTCTCCCATTCTATTGGCTCATCCTTGGTCACAATGGGTTCATCATGAATATTCCTATAGGGATCCACCACCCTGATATATTCAAATACCACAGAGGCTTTGATGCTTGAGGTGTAGATGGTGTTGATTCCTTAGAAAACTGGTCTTCCAATTCCTTGTCAACAATATCCAGTTTCCTTTTAGTTCTTTTAGCCAATTCCTTCTTTCTTGGAGATTTCTTCTATTATTCAACTTGCTTCTTTGATTCAATAGCTTCAGATGGTTGAGAAAGAATTTGTTGTGATGAATTTACAGCATGTAGCTTGGCCAAGTTAGCAATCTACTCTTTCTTTTGTTTAGTCTTTTTAGCATCCAGAGCAGCTTGCTTCTTTTCCTGCTTCAATCTAGCCTTTTTTTCTCTCTTTGCTTGAGCAAATTGAGGATGTCCAGCCACCACACAAATTTCTTTCCCATTTTTGAAAATCTTGGCAATTCTCCTTTTGGAAGCTAAATCAGCTAGATCTTTGTATAAAGCAATTGACCTTGACAGAAGCTTCTTCTCATCAGGCTTAGGTGTCTCATACACAGTGTCCAAAGTGTTCTTCAATAATGATTTTGAGTAATTTACCCTTGGTTTCAGAATTGTTTCAGCCTTTGAAGATATGATGCAGGAAGGCCGTCCTCTTTCTAGATAATTCATGCTCATCTCATTCACACTAATTTGCTTGACTTGAGAGTGATGGATGGCTGACTTAACTGGATCCTTGACAAGTTCAAACTTCTTCTATATTTCCTCATCAATCTTCTCCCAGTTGACTAAACTCAACTTTTCCTTATCAGCTGCTCTTAAGTTGGTTGCTGCTGCATTGATCAGATCTATACTATCTGTAACTGATGGCTTTGAGATATTAATTCAAGGTAGAATTACTTTACTGATAATTTGAAGCCTCTCCCCTTCACTTGATCTTTTCTCCCCCTTTTTGTTATCATCAAGTTGAGTAGAGGAGGGGGTTTGAGCAGCCACCAGTTTTTGTAGTAGATCAGTCTGTTGGGTTTGATGGAGATGAATGGCAGTTAAAGATGCTTCCATGGCTGACATTCTTGTGTCCAAGGCATCTATCTTGGTTGACAGATCATAATTTTTCCTTAATTGCCTCTTGATGTCAAGCATTGTAGCTTCTGGAAGTTTAGAATCTATCATGTCTGAAAGGGCCTTCTTCATCTCCTCAATATCACCCTTCATGGTGTTCACATCCCTAGCATGCTGGAAGCCCTGGATTTGTTGAAGTTGCAGGGAGGCTAGATGTGCCTGAAGGAGCTTATTGGTGCTGGTATTGGTAGTGGTTTGAAGAGCAGTATTTGTCTGATTGATTAACTGGATCAGGATTGTCTTGAAGTAATGCTCATCACAGTGCTTTGAGAATGCCATGATGGCATACCTGACCTTGAACTTGAGCCTACTTCTCCCCCTATGTCTATTGCTTCATCTTCACTATCCCCACTCCCATCCTAAGAGTGACTGTACAACCACTAAATCTTCTGCACTTGAAATAAATGAAGTTTGAAGTTGTGCAGAGATACTCGACGGATGAGTGATATCCATCGAGTGAGTGGTTTTGCTATCCGACGGATAACTGCTGTTAGGCTTATCCGTCGGGATACAATCACTACTCGACGGATGAGCAATATCCATTGAGAGAGTAGAAATGAATGAGCTGGGAATTGAAACTATTGTTGACTCTGTGCTGATTGAAGATATTTTAGGCACAGATGACACAACAGTTCCTGAAAGAATTGGCAAGTGAGCCAACAAATCATCTAAAAGATGATGCTCACTTGCACTAGATTTTGGCTTCCCCAACAGAGTTAAAGAAGGGAAATCAAGAATTGATGTGTTTATCATATCCACATCCAGAGAATTTGTTGGTGAGTTTGGTGTTTGAGGTGCTTCTATAACTAGAGATTTTGGATGTGACTCCACATTTATTGGAGCCACATCAAACTGAATTTGTGAAGGTGCAGTGACTGTGTCTTTAGCACCAGTTTGCACAGTGTGTGTACCCTGTGCATCCCCAAAGGTTTTAGATTTCTTCTTTCTGGCATAAGTTTGGGGTGAGCTTGTGTCCCTAACCCTCTTGGTCTGTGCTCTTGGTTGAGAGCTTTGTTCAATAACTACATCCTTTTGGGAGGATGCAGCTAGAAATGAGCTTTTATCCTTTTTAAGCACTGCAGTTTGTTGGGAAACTGCAGTGTGGCTAGGCTGGGACTCACTCAACTCTCCAACCTTATTCTTGGGGTTTCTTTTATGTTCACCCCTTCCCTCACCTAACTTACCCTCCTTCACACTCCCCTCTTTGGCTTTAGTGGATTTTTCAACTGGCATCTTTTGGGAGATACTAGAGGGGGGCTTTCTTTGATTTGGATTTTGAAATAATTGTAGGTTTGGCAGCTTTGGTAGGCAACTGTTTGGTCATTGACACAGTTGCCATAGCCACACTTGAACTCAAAGAAATTGTGGAGGTTGGAATAGTTGTAGGGATAGGTGAACTTACCTCACTTACCTGAGGTGCTTGCATTACAGGAAAATAGAACATTGGCACATCCTTGTGATGATTGGCCCTGTTCAAATCTGTAATGAGCCTTCTCTCTTGAACCCAACAATCTAGTTTATTGTTAGGGTTCTCAAGCACAATCTCTTCACAGAGGTGGTTAGCTAATAACATAAGAAATCTAGCATAATACACATTCTTACCTCTTTTATTTAACTCTCCTAATTTAAAACCTAACTCAAACAAGACAAGGTCACTGAAATTGTAGAATTTATCTGTAACTAGCATGTAGAGCATGTTAAGCATGGAAATATTCACTGAATCAAAATTACTGATCTTTCCTGAGAAAACCTTTGTAACTACATCACACAAGAAACTCCACTCTTTCCAAAGACCCATTCTCCTAATATCACTCAGTTTAGAAGTAGGAAGTGCATAGTGCATGGAATTAAGCATATTGATTATATCAGTGTCAGTGTATGGTGAAGTCACATTGTTATCAGGAATTTTGAAACATGATTTTATCACATCACTATTGATACAGAATTCTTTACCTTTAATGGTTAGAGTGATGGTCTTATCTGTAGGATTGTAGGTAGCAGTGGTCCACATCTCTTCAACAACTTCACATAAGATTGTGGGTGATTCCGGCATGGCATAATTGAGCTTGCAACTCTTCACAAAGTCCATCATCTTGTGATAGTCTCCAGATTGCTGAATACCCTTGTTCACTAGTGCGGTGAAATTGTTCTTCTCATAAATGAACCCAGTTTGAGACATAATCTTTACAACAGGTGCCATTGTTAGAGAATAAGAGCTTGAAGAGAAAGAGAGTAAGTGCTTTGAGAGAGAATGAAATTAGAGCAGTTAAATTGAGAATGATAAAATAAAAGCAATTGCAATGAAATAAGTTTTTATATCTCAAAAATAACTCATAAAAATAATAAAGTAAAATAAAGTAACCAATAGAAATTTCCTAAAATAGCCGTTTAAAAATAAACTGTAAAAATTCCACCCATTATCCGTCTTGTTATGCTTATAAACTGTAAGTATACTCGATGGATAATGTACAGGGAATTAACGGCTGAGATTAAGACAATTCGACGGATGAGGATAAACTGTTATCCGTCGAGACATTAAATATTCCAAAAACATAATTGATTATTGTTAGCAAATAATATATCGACGGATGATCAAACTCGATGGATAAAGATCATCCGTCGAGATGTAAATTTTGACTTAGCCAAAATTTCATCCAAGACTGAAAAATCAATTAAGTTTCTGGCTGCATTTCAACTTGCAAATTAACTCAGATAGCTTTAAGAGTAATTAAGTATACCTAACTCACTTACCAACCTTGAGAAGGTGGATTCATCCAATGGCTTGGTAAAGATATCTGCAAGCTGCTTCTCACTTGGAACAAAATGTAGTTCCACAGTACCATTCATTACATGTTCCCTTATGAAATGGTACTTGATATCTATGTGCATTGTCCTTGAATGTTATACTGGATTTTCAGTGATGGCAATTGCACTTGTGTTATCACAGAAAATAGGAATCCTTTCAACTTGCAAACCATAGTCTAGCAATTGATTTTTCATCCATAATATATGTGCACAGCAACTACCAGCAGCAATATATTCAGCTTCGGCTGTGGAAGTAGAAACTGAATTTTGCTTTTTACTGAACCAGGACACAAGCTTGTTTCCTAGAAATTGGCAGGTTCATGTTGTACTTTTTCTATCAATTCTACAACCTACATAATCTGCATCTGAATAACCAGTTCGATCAAAACCAGAATCTTTAGGGTACCAAATGCCAAGATTTGGTGTTCCCTTGAGATATCTGAAAATTCTCTTAATAGCTATTAAGTGAGATTCTCTAGGATCAGCCTGAAATCTAGCACATAAACATGTAGCAAATATTATATCTGGCCTACTAGCTGTTAGGTACAGAAGTGAGCCAACCATGCCTCTATAACTTGAAATATCCATAGACTTTTCAGTAGTGTTTAATTCAAGCTTAGTTGCAGTGGCCATGGGAGTTTTTGCAGATGTGCAATCCATTAGATTAAACTTCTTTAAAAAATCAAAAATATATTTAGTTTGACTAATGAATATTCCATCACCAACTTGCTTAACTTGTAAGCCAAGAAAGTAAGTTAGTTCTCCCATCATACTCATTTCATACTTACTTTGCATCAATTTAGAAAACTTTTTGCAAAGTTTCTCATATGTAGAGCCAAAAATAATATCATCTACATAAATTTGAACAAGTATACTAGAGCCATTAACATTTCTGAAAAATAAAGTTTTATCTACAGTACCTCTTGTGAAGTGATTATCCAAAAGGAACTTTGATAAAGTGTCATACCAGGCTCTAGGTGCTTGCTTCAGTCCATAAAGTGCTTTCAAAAGATAATAGACATGTTCTGGAAAATTTGGATCTTCAAAGCCAGGAGGTTGATTAACATAGACTTCTTCCTCCAAATCTCCATTCAGAAAGGCACTTTTGACATCCATTTGATAGACCTTGAAATTGGCATGGGCTGCATGGGCTAAGAAAATTCTGATGGCTTCAAGTCTTGCAACAGGAGCAAATGTTTCATCAAAATCTATTCCTTCTTGCTGACAATAGCCCTTAGCAACCAATCTAGCTTTGTTCCTGACTACTATGCCATTTTCATCCATCTTGTTTCTGAATACCCATTTGGTATCTATTGGATTCTTTCCTTTAGGCTTGGGCACCAGCTTCCATATATTATTCCTTTCAAATTGGTTTAGCTCCTCCTGCATAGCTAAAATCCAATCAGGATCCAACAAAGCTTCTTCTACCTTCCTTGGTTCTTCCTTGGAAAGAAAACTATTGTATAGACATTCTTCCTGAGTTGCTCTTCTTGTTTGAACTCTAGAAGAAACATCACGAATGATAAGCTCAAAGGGGTGATCTTTTGTCTATTTCCTTTATTGAGGTAGATTAGCTCTAGATGAAGAAACCCCATTGTTGGCTTGATGTGTGATTGAGTTTTGATTGTTAGAAACTCCCCCTGAGTTTTTGGATCTTTGATTTGAGAAAGGGGAACTTTCTATAGGTGATCTATCTTGACTTCCTGCTCCTTTTGATAACCCGACGGATGGTAAATTTTGAGTACCGACGGATGAAGCTGGTTGTCTTCCGACGGATAACGTAAATTGCCTCCCGACGGATGAAGCATTATGCAACTCGACAGATGTTGAGTTTTGCGCTTCATTGGTAGTAGATTTATATGCATTATCCTTAGACACTGTTTCTTGATCACTTTCATCATCACTGTCATCACTGACCATCTCCACATTGTCGAATTTGAGGCTCTCATGGTAATCTCCATTTTTCAGTCCTTCAATCTTTTTATCATCAAACACAGCATGTATTGATTCCACAACAATGTTGGTTCTTAGATTGTAGACACTATATGCTTTACGAACAGCATATCCAACAAAAATTCCTTTATCTGCTTTAGCATCAAACTTCTCATTTAGATCAGTTTGATTTCTCAGAATATAGCATTTACAGCCAAAGACATGAAGAAAATTTAAAGTTGGCTTCTTGTTCTTGAACAATTGATAGGGAGTCATGCATCTTGCTTGATTAACCAAAGAAATATTCTGAGTGTAGCATGCAGTATTTACAGCTTCAGCCCAGAAATATGTTGGTAACTTAGATTCTTCAAGCATTGTCCTTGCAGCTTCAATAAGTGACATGTTCTTTCTTTCTACTACTCAATTCTGTTGTGGAGTCCTTGCTGCTGAAAACTCATGCAGAATCCCATTTTCCTCACAAAATGCTCTCATAACAGAATTCTTGAACTCAGTTCCATTGTCACTCCTGATTCTTCTAACTTTGAAATCAGGATGATTATTGACTTGCCTTATGTAATTGATGATGATTTCACTAGCCTCGTCTTTAGGCTTTAGGAAATATGTTCAAGAGAACTTTGAGAAATCATCTACAATTATAACGCAAAATCTTTTCCTTGAGATGGACAATACATTGACTGGTCCAAACAAATCCATGTGAAGCAGTTGCAGAGGCTCTTCAATTGTTGAATCAAGTTTCTTCCTGAATGATGCTTTAATCTGCTTCCCTTTTTGGAAGGCATCACACAGTCCATCCTTAGAAAACTCCACTAGAGGAATGCCTCTAACCAGTTCTTTCTTTACTAGCTCATTCATGGTCTTGAAGATTAAATGGGATAGCTTCTTGTGTCATAGCCAACTTTCATCCTGACTTGCTTTACTGAGAAGGCAAGTAACAGATTCTGCATTAGATGAGTTGAAATCAGCTAGGTACATATTTTCTTTTCTCACACCAGTGAGAACCACTTTGTTGCATCTTTTATTAGTTACAACACAGGCTTCTGAATTGAAGGTTACTGAGTTGCCTTTATCACAAAGCTGGCTGATACTCAACAAGTTGTGTTTGAGACCATCCACTAAGGCAACCTCCTCAATGATGACATTGTCCTTTGAAATCCCACAGTATAACCCTTGTTGTCATCTCCAAAAGTAATACTTGGGCCAGCTCTCTCCTTAAACTCTGTGAGCAGGGTAGAATCACCAGTCATGTGTCTTGAACAACCACTATCCAAGTACCAAAGATTCTTTATGTTTCCCTGCACACATCAAAATTAAATCAAGTTGATTTTGGTACCCAAGTTTCCTTGGGTCCTGCCTTGTTAGCTTTCTTTTTCTATTTTTTAGGCTTTATCTCATTTGACTTAGGGATATCAGATTCATCCTTGGTCATTTGAGTTTGACCTTTGAAACCATTCATTACAACAGAATTATCATGCATATTATTATTTACAGGGAATGGCATGCTATTAGTAAACATGTTATTCCAGTATGGCATGCTAAATGGCATTTGTGGCATACTAAATGCAGCATAATAAGGATTAGGTGCAAATGGCATGTTAGCAAACTGAGCATTCATATTCTGTGCAGACATAGCATTCATAGGCATGGGAGGCATGGCATTCATGTTAGGAAATTGAGGTTGCAAAGACATGGAAGTAGTCATTGGTAGATTTGTAATTAACAGATAAATGGTTTACACTACCACACTTGATACAGATTTTTCTAGGAGCATATTTATCAGGTGTGTAGTTATTGTGTTTGTTAATCACTACTTTACCATTCCTATTGTTTTTCTTTTTAGTCTCTGTTTTTACCTCAATCTTTTCAAGTCTGTCACTTAACTGTTTGACAGTCATGTGACCAACATTAGCCTTTTTCCCTTTCTTAACTTGACTCGATTTTCCTGAAACAAAGTTCTTGAAAATAGACCCATACTTCTCATTTAGCTTAACTAATTTGGCTTTACTGATAGGCTTGCTCACAACCGACAGATGAGGATTTTCATCATTCGACGGATAACCCTTTTTGTTATCCGACGGATGATTCTCATCATCTGTCGAGTCTACATCTGTCAGAACTCCATCTACCAAATTTGGTTCTAGTTTTTCTTTGTTCTTTTTCCAGGCTGCATCATAGAAGGACTCAATTCCTTGAACTTTGGTGATTTGAGCATGGACATCCCTGGATGTTTTCCATGCCTTAATCACTTCTTATTCACGCTCGAGCCGCTTCTTCAAAATTTCTTCTTTCTTCAAGGACTCAGTTAATTCCTCCTTGGCAATCTTACACTCAATTCTTAACTTTTCAAAATCAATGAACTGAGACTCAATCACATTATTTCTCTAACTCAAAAACAAATTATTTTCTTTGATTTTAGCATTTTCTTTAGTAAGAGACTTAAGTGTAACACGTAAATGATATAACTCTGTAGACATATCATTTATGGCATCATTACACTCAGCCTTAGATAAATGTGCAAGATTTGTAGTAATTTCCTGATTACTTGAAGAACTTGTTTCTGTTTCATCAGACTTGGCCATTAAGGCTAGATTGACATAGCTGACATCTTCATCTTCATCCAGACCATCTACTGCCCAGTCATTTTCTTGTGTTATGAAAGCCCTTTCATTTTGTTTGAGCAGTTCAAAGTATTTTTGCTTATAATCCACAGGCTCAAACTTTTTCTTACTGGAATCTGACTTCCTACATTCACTGGCAAAATGCTCTGCCAAGCCATATTTAAAACATTTGAATTTTGATTTATCCACCATGTTTCTATTTGGCTTGGCTGCTCCAAAGTTCTTCTTGAACTTGAGCTTGGCAAATATCCTGGAAAGAAATGCTAGGTGTTCATTAATGTCCTCCATGTCATCTTGGCTCAAAGAATCTTCACTTTCTACTGCAAGCCCCTTTCCCTTGTTCTCACAGACCCTTGAAGTTGATTCAACAGCTTCCATCTGAATTTCCTTCTCCTTTTCTAACTCAGCAACTAGTGCAATGGATCCTCCTTTCTTCTTTCCTCTCTCCATCCTTTCATCCTGCTCTATTTCAAGCTCATAGGTTTTCAGGATGCCATACAGTATCTCCAAAGTAAACTCCTTATAATCTTGTAAGTTTCTTAATGAGACTGTCATTGGTTTCCATTCCTTTGGAAGAGATCTAAGGAATTTCATATTGGAGTCTTTTGTCTGAAAGACCCTTCCATACAACTTTAGAGCATTTAGTAGTTTTTGAAACCTACTAAAAATGTCAGTGAGAGACTCACTTTCTTCATTATGAAAATGCTAATATTGCTGAATCATGAGCTGCATCTTGTTTTCTCTAACTTGTTCAGTGCCATCACAGATTATCTGTATTGTATCCCAAACATCCTTGGCAGTTTTGCAGCTGATAATGTTGTCAAACATATCTCCATCAACTCCATTAAATAGGATGTTCATGGCCTTTTTATCCTTCCTGACTTGTTCAATATCAGGATCAGACCATTCATGCCTTGACTTGGGGAAAGATGGCTCGTTTCATGTTGCTGCTCTCATTGGAACATGAGGGTCTCTTTCTATGCAGTCAACATAGGCCTCATCTTGAGAAAGCAAATGAAGATGCATCTTTACCTTCCAATGATGGTAATTATCTTTATCCAGAAAAGGGATCTTGACTCCAACATCCTTCTTGTTCATCTTGCTGTATTGTTTTGATCTTTAAACTCTTTGTAAGTTAAGAGCTTGCTCTGATACCAATTGTTAGTCCCTTAACAATATGACAAGAATTACAGAGGGGGGTTGAATGGAATTCATGAAACTTTTTCTTGAGATAAAATGTTCTAACTCAAATATAAATATAAGTGTATTGATTAGCACAATGCGGAATAAAAACTTAAGTGAATCAAAATACAAGTAATTAAAAATAAGAGTCTTTAAAAACATTCTGGGGGATTTGAATGATTCCACCAGAGATATATATTATATATCGAGAGAACCCTGTGTGCAAAAATGCTCACAGCTGCTTACAACAATTAGACTACAGAGAAATGTTAAGAATCCTGCTTACAAATATTTCTCTGATTTCTTGCTTAGAATGATAGTGTCTTAGTTGCTACTACTTAGTTTATATATATCACCAAGATTACAAAGTAATAAGACAAGATAATAAAACAAAAACTATCTAGTCTATTACAATGCTACTTCATTACTCTATTCCAGCATCTTTGAATATCTTCATAATAGCATGGAAATGGAAATGCTTCTTTGTTCTCGAAAACCCAGTTGAATAGGCTACCACATTCCATTTGCATCCACCCGACGCATGTGACTGTGTTGTCACTGTCAACAGATGTTTGAATCCTTTATCCGTCGGGTTCATGATCATCCATCGAGTTATTGATCATCCGTCGGGTTGTCTATTTGATCATCCGTCGACTTCATTGTAGGTTATCCGTCGGGTAGCAAACTGGCACTTGACTTCATTTCATTTATGCAGAATTACAAGACATCATCTATGTACAATTAATAAACTTATTCTGCATATCTAGTTAAAGTCAACATGACTTGAATACTACTTACAGAATCTATACAATGGTGAATGCAGAAATGTGCTACAAACTTATTGTTACATAAGTTACTCACTCGATGGATAATAAGTCATCATCCGTCGGGACTATAATGAGTCATCCGCCGGGACTATAAATCTTATCCGTCGAGTGCTTCATAATTTCACTAAGTAAAATCTACCAAGGTGTTTTGTTCATGAAATCATCAAGTACACAACATATACACAACAAATTGATAAGGACATTCAAAAGAAGTTTGGGCTAGCAAAGAAGCCATAAAAGTCAACCATTCATCACTCTCAAGTCAGGCAAATCTCTGTGAATGAAATGAGCATGAACTATCTGGAAAGAGGACAGCCATCCTGCATCAAATCTCCAAAGGCTGAAGTACTTTTGAATCCAAGGGTGAACTATCCAAAATTATCACTAAAGAACCCTTTGAATACATTGTATGAGACACCAAAGCCTGATGAGAAAAAACTGTTGTCAAGATTCATTGCCTTCTACAAGGATTTAGCTGATTCAGCTTTGAAAAGAAGAATTGCTAAACTTTTCAGGAATGGTAAAGAAATTTGTGTGGTGGCTGGACATCCTCAATTTGCTGAAGCAAAGAGAGAAGAAAAGGCAAGATTGAAGAAAGAAAAGAAGCAAGCTGCTCTAGATGCTAAAAAGGCTAATCAAAAGAAAGAGCAAGCTGCTATCTTGGCCAAGCTACAAGCTGTGAAACCAACACAACAAATTCCTACTCAGCCATCTGAAATCACTGAATCTCAAGATCCAAAGAAGCAAGTTGAACCACAACAGAAGAAATCTCACAGATACAAGGAATTGGCCAAAAGAACCAAAAGGAAATTGAACTTTGTTGGTAAGGAATTGGAGGATCAGTTTCCCAAGGAATCCACTCCAACTACAACTCAAGCATCAAAACCCTCAGTGGTATTTGAAGACATTAAGGTGATGGATCCTTACAGGAATATTCATGGTGAACCTATTGTGCCTAAGTCTGAACCAATAGACTGGGAAAATCTACCAATTCCTGACTTCAATTTGTCAATCCTTAATAAGCCAAAGAGAACAAAGTCAAGAGCAGTCAAGAAAGTGAAGCTGTCACCTCTCAAATCCAAATCACTAATCAAAGCTCAATCCAAAGTCAACAAGGGAGATTACATGTACTTATGTGACATCAAGGAATTCTCTGATCTAAACCTCTATCTAGATGAACTGAAAGAAGTTAGAGGGATTGATGCCTACAGAAATCTACCTGAAAGGTTAGTTTTCAAGTACAATGGAGGAAAGGAGATTCAATGGCCACTTCACAGGATCCTTTCTTGCAATCAGGAGAGATGTGGCCTCTTTCACCGTAATTATAGCATTTGACATTTGAGTTGTCTCCTCTGTCAGACTTTCCTCCTTTGCTTTCAGACTTTCTGAACCCTTTCTTTTCAGAACTTCCACTTTTCCTGGAAAACTTCTTACCCTTTCTGAATTTCTTATATGCTATATTTGTGATACCCTTCACCATAAGAGCATACAGTTGCATCATCTCTACATCAACATCCACTTCAGATAAATTTTCAGGTTCTGAATCATCATCATCAGAATCTGATGACTCTGAATCAGACTGTATGATGATAGCCTTTCCTTTTGCCTTCCTAGAGACAATTAGCTTTTCTTCAGCCTTCAAAGCAACTGTCTTAGTCTTCCCTCCATGCCTCTTCTTTCTTTGCTCCATCTCAAGTTCATGAGTCTTGAGCATCCCATAGATTTCATCAAGAGACATATCAGTAAGTTCATAGTTGTCTCTTATTGTAGTAGCTTTCAAATCCCACTTTTCAGGAAGAGCTAGTAGGAATTTCAGATTTGAATCTTCTGGATCATATTCCTTATCCACTAGTGACAGATCATTCAACAGCTTTATGAATCTGTCATATGTCTCAGTTAGTGACTCGTCAGATTTTGAGTCAAAGTGCTCATACTCCTGTGTGAGTATTGTCTTCCTATACTTTTTGATGGCATTGGTTCCTTGACATCTCACTTCCAATACATCCCAGATTTCTTTTGCAGTCTTGCATCCAATCACCCTGTTTGACATGACATTGTCAAGTGCACTATGGAGCAAGCGTCTTACTTGTTAGATATATTTGATAATGTCATGGCTAATATGTTTTATGTTTAGATTTCAGATCTTATTTGAACAGAACAAATCAGTACTTAACTGATCAGTACTTATACTGGAAGTCAGAACTTAAGGGATATCAGTACTTATGTTATCAGGAGATAGATATCAGAACTTAAGTGCTGAAGGACGATCAGATAAGGACAGTAGCTGATTAAAGTTAAGAAGATCAAGATAAACATAAGAAGAGATATGCATGAAGAAGGAATTCCGTGAAGAATGGAATACTTGGAATAGAAGATATCTGATTGATATATTTTAGGAAGCAGAATTATATTCCATATCAATTAGCGATTATCTTGTAACTGTGTAGTATATAAACACAGACATAGGGTTTACACTATAAGTGTTATCATTATCGAGAATATTATTTATTATAACCCTAGCAGCTCTCGTGATATTTTGTTCATCACTGAGAGATAACAGTTCCAGATTGTAACAGAGTTTATTGTTTAAATAAAGTTTGTTTTCTGTTACATAAGTTCTTGAAGTTTGATTTGATTGTAATAAACACTGTATTCACCCCCTCTACAGTGAAAGTGTGACCTAACAAGTGGTATCAGAGCTATCTGTTAACACACATACAGTTAAAGATCCAAACACAATCATGTCTGACACAGAAACTCCAACTAAGCCTACCAAAACTGAGGAATCATCAAAGACATCAACTCAGAGTCGATATGAGACTATCAGAGTACCCATATTGAGACCATCTGAATATCCCATATGGAAGGTAAGGATGACCATGTTTCTGGAAGCAACAGATCCAGAATACCTTGATAGAATCAAGGAAGGGCCTCACAAACCTACCAAGCTCGCTGTTGTAGTTGCAGGTGAAGCAGCAATGACCGTACCAAAGGAAAAGAATGATTACACTGCTGAAGATATAGCATCTATTGCTAAGGATGCCAAGGTACGTCACTTATTGCATAGTGCCATTGATAATGTAATGTCAAACAGGGTAATCAACTGCAAGACTGCTAAGGAGATATGGGATGCACTGGAGACAAGGTGTCAAGGAACTGAAACAGTTAAGAAGAACAGGAAGACAATACTCACTCAAGAGTATGAACACTTTGACTCTAGGACTAATGAGTCATTGACTGATGTATATGATAGGTTTGTCAAACTCTTGAATGACTTGTCATTAGTAAATAAGGAGTATGATCTTGAAGATACAAACCTCAAATTCCTGTTAGCTCTTCCTGAATGTTGGGATTTGAAGGCAACAACAATAAGAGACAACTACAATCTTGATGAAACAACTCTTGATGAAATCTATGGAATGCTCAAGACTCATGAACTTGAGATGGAACAAAGAAGCAAGAGGAAAGGAGGAAAGTCAAGGACAGTTGCTCTCAAGGTTGAAGAGGAATCCCCCAAACCACCTTCCTCAAAGAAAGATAAGGGTAAAGCTCTTATCATAAAATCTGATACTGAGTCATCAAGTTCTGAGAGTGATGATGACTCAGATTCTGAAAGCTTGCCTGAAACTGATGCTGATGAGGAGATGATGAAGCTGTGTGCTCTTATGGTGAAAGGAATCACAAAGATTGCATACAGGAAGTTCAGGAAGGGAAAGAAGTTTTCCAGGAAAGGCATAAGTTCTGATAAGAAGAATTTCAGAAGATCTGAAGGAAGAGGAGGAAAGTCTGACAGAGGAGATTACGCTAATGTTAAATGTTATAATTGTGGTGAGAAAGGCCACATATCTCCTGATTGCAAGAAGACCAAGAATGACAAAGGCAAAGCTCTTGTCACAAAGCAGAAAAGCTGGACAGACACCTCAGACTCTGAAAGTGAGGAGAACTATGCATTGATGGCAAATGCTGATAAATCAAGTTCTGAGAGCAGTTCTGAAGCTGCTGAAACAAAGGTACCTCAGACTACTTATGCTTTTCATACTGATGATATTAATGAGTTGAGAAGATATCTTAAAACCATGTTTGTTAGTTATAGAGATCAAACTTTAACATGTGAAAGATTAACTTCTGAAAATCTTGCTTTTAGGAAAAGAAATGATTTCTTAGAAAAAGAGTTAGTCATGTTTCATCAAACTCAGCAGGATAGAGATGATGCTTTTTATGTTAGGGATGAAGTGCTAAAAATGAATGAATCTCTAAAAACTGAGTTAGAAAAGGAGAGAGAGATTATCAGAACTTGGACTAACTCTGGCAAAACAACTCAAAATTTGCTAAGCAGTGGAAACTGGAAAGAGGGCTTAGGCTATGGAGAAAATAAAAAAGGAACTGTAGAAATTAAGCCTGTTGATAAGCAAAAGCCGAAGTTAAAACCTGTTAAGTTTGTAACTGAAAAATCCGAAAATGAGAAATCAGAAGTTAAAAAGGAATTAGCTTCTGACAAACTAAAACAGGAAAAGACAGCTGAAGTTAACATAGGCTTAATGACAAAGAAGCAGCTTAAGCATAAGCTGAAAGATGTTAAGAATGCAAACAAGGTAAAATCACCTAGGAAAAACAGAAATGGAAAGGAAGGTGTGAATAAAAGCAATAACTATAAATCTGTTCCTGATGCTCCTAGGAAAGCATGTCATAACTGTGGAAGTTCTAACCATCTGGCTTCTTTTTGCAGGAAGAATAAGAATATTAACTCCTTATTTACAAAGTCAGGAGTTAAGAGTCAGTCTGTTAGATACAAACCACAAAATCCTTGTTTTCATTGTGGTAGTTTATGGCATTCCATTTATACTTGTAAGGAATATCATAGTTTGTACTATGATTATTATCAAATAAAACCTTCTTTAAAGAAAGTTTCTGTTGTTCCTTCTAGTATAAGTTCTGATAAGAAAACTGTTAACATAAAATCTGATGTTAAATCCGCTGCAAATGTTAACAAACCTAAAAAGGCCAAAGGATCCAAGCAAGTCTGGGTCCTTAAAACTAATAATTAGTGGTCTTTTTTATTGCAGGGCAACAGGAAAAATATTTTAGTTCTGGACAGTGGATGTTCAGGACATATGACTGGAAATAAGGCCCTGCTATCAGACTTTGTGGAGAAAGCTGGCCCAAGTGTTTCTTATGGAGATGGCAACATTGGAAAAACTTTGGGATATGGCAATATCAATCTTGGGAATGTCATTATTAAAGATGTAGCTCTGGTCTCAGGACTTAAACACAACTTACTGAGTATAAGTCAAATCTGTGACAGAGGTTATCATGTTGATTTCTTTGCAGAACATTGTGAAATAGTTAGTAAATCTAAAGGAAAAATTGTTCTGAAGGGATTCAGGCGTGGTAACATTTATGAAGCTAAGCTTTCAACAAGTTCTGATGGTTCTGCAATCTGTTTAGTGAGTAGAGCCTCAACTGAAGAAAGCTGGAATTGGCACAAGAAACCCTCTCATTTAAACTTCAACAAGATAAATGAACTGATCAAGAAAGATCTTGTGAGAGGACTGCCAAAATCAGTGTTTGTTCCTGATGGTCTTTGTGACTCATGTCAGAAGGCTAAACAAAGAAAATCTTCGTTCAAGAGCAAGACTGAATCATCAATTCTTGAGCCTTATTATCTACTTCATGTTGATCTATTTGGTCCAGTGAATGTCATGTCTATTGCAAAGAAGAAATATGCGTTGGTCATAGTAGATGAGTTCACCAGATACACATGGGTGTATTTCTTGCACACAAAAAGTGAAACTGCATCTATCCTGATTGATCATGTCAAACATCTGGATAAATTGATCAAAGATTCTGTGAAAATTTTGAGGAGTGATAATGGCACTGAATTCAAGAATTTGATAATGGAAGAGTTCTGCAAAAATCATGGAATAAAGCAGGAATTTTCTGCTCCTGGAACTCCACAGCAAAATGGAGTTGTTGAAAGGAAGAATAGAACTCTAATTGAAGCTGCACGAACAATGCTTGAAGAAGCAAAGCTTCCAACCTATTTCTGGGCTGAAGCTGTGCAGACTGCTTGTTTTACTCAAAATGCAACACTCATTAACAAGCATGGAAAAACACCATATGAGATGGTGAAGAACAAGAAGCCAAATCTCAAATACTTTCATGTATTTGGATGTAAGTGTTTTGTTCTCAAGACTCATCCTGAACAGCTATCCAAGTTTGATCTAAAAGCTGATAAGGGAATCTTTGTAGGATATCCACTTTCTACAAAAGCCTTCAGAGTCTATAATTTGAGAACAAAAGTGGTCATGGAATCTATCAATGTCTCTTTTGATGACAAGAAGATCACTGGACTTGAAGATTGCATTGATCATGATAAGCTGAGATTTGAAAATGAAGATTCATATTCTGATACCTCAAGTCCTGACAGTCTAAGTCCTGATACTGTAAATTCTGATGGATTAAACTCTGATGTTATTGAAACTGTGGTGACTACGTCAAAGGAAGATGCACCAATGCAGGGGGAGCATACTCAAGATATTATCACATCTCAAGAAGCATCAGAACATACATCTGGCTCTTCAAATTCTGATTCGTCAAGTTCTGATAAGCCAAGTACTGACAGTGCTGAAAATCTAAATACTGAAGGATCCAACTCAGAGAGCATAGTTTCAGGGGGAGCATCAGAAAATGAAACCGAAGACAGCATGAATCATGGGGGAGCATCCAGTTCTAGAGAAAATCTTCCATCTGCAAGGAAGTGGACAAAATCACATACACCTGATTTAATAACTGGAAATCCTGAGGCAGGTGTCAGAACTAGAACAGGTACTTCGAATGAATGTCTTTACAATTCTTTTCTCTCTCAGTCTGAGCCAAAGAAAGTGGAAGAAGCTCTTCAAGATGCTGATTGGGTGCAAGCAATGCAGGAAGAGTTGAATGAATTTGAAAGAAACAAAGTCTGGACCTTAGTGCCAAGACCCAAAAATAGATCGGTTGTTGGTACAAAGTGGGTATTCAGAAACAAAACTGACAGTGATGGCATAATTGTAAGGAACAAGGCAAGGCTGGTTGCAAAAGGATATTCTCAACATGAGGGAATTGACTATGATGAAACATTTGCTCCAGTTGCTAGGTTAGAAGCCATAAGAATATTCATGGCTTATGCTGCTCACAAAAAGTTTACTGTCTTTCAAATGGATGTGAAAAGTGCTTTTCTCAATGGAGAATTGGAAGAGGAAGTATATGTTGAACAACCTCCAGGCTTTGTAGATTCCAAACATCCAGATTATGTCTACAGGCTTGATAAAGCACTTTATGGACTTAAGCAAGCTCCTAGAGCATGGTATGAGACTTTAGCTCAGTTTCTTCTGGAAAGTGGATTCAACAGAGGAACTATTGACAAAACATTGTTCTATCTCAACCATGGCAAGGACTTACTTTTGATCCAGATTTATGTTGATGATATTATTTTTGGGTCTCCAAATGACAAACTTTGCAAAAAGTTTGCCAACCTAATGCAGTCAAGATATCAGATGAGTATGATGGGAAAACTTAGTTATTTTCTGGGCCTTCAAGTCAAGCAGAGTGAAGAAGGAACTTTTATTTGTCAATCTAAGTACACCAGAAACTTGCTGAAAAAATTTGGAATGCAAGACTGTTCAAGTGCATCCACTCCCATGGCCACTGCAACAAAACTGGATAAGGATACTGGTAATTCAGTAGATATTACTGATTACAGAGGTATGATTGGCTCACTTCTCTATCTAACTGCTAGTAGACCAGATATCATGTTTGCTACCTGTCTTTGTGCAAGATTTCAAGCAGATCCAAGAGAACCTCACTTAACAGCTGTAAAAAGAATCTTTAAGTATCTTAAAGGAACAGCTGATCTAGGATTATGGTATCCTAGAGAATCAGATTTTAAATTAATAGGTTACTCAGATGCAGATTTTGCAGGTTGCAAAATTGACAGGAAAAGCACAAGTGGTAGCTGCCAATTTCTTGGAGGCAGGTTGGTTTCTTGGTATAGCAAGAAACAAAAGTCAATTTCCACATCAACTGCAGAAGCAGAGTATATTGCTGCAGGAAGCTGCTGTGCACAGATTCTCTGGATGAAGAATCAGTTACTAGATTATGGGTTAACGTATTTCAAAATCCCTATTTACTGTGATAATCAAAGTGCTATTGCTATGACAGGTAATCCAGTTCAACACTCTATGACAAAGCACATCAGCATCAGGTACCATTTCATCAGGGAACATGTGGATGAAGGTACAGTGGAATTGCATTTTGTTCCCACAGATCAACAAGTAGCAGATATCTTCACAAAACCACTGTGTGAAGCTACCTTTTCAAAATTGGTAAATGAACTTGGAATGATTTCAGGTTCTTTCTCTAAATCTGCTTAAACTTGTTCTATGTTATCAGACTTTATGATCAGTATTTACAGAATTAATCTCTTTGTATATTCTGTGCATTAATTGATAAATGTCTTTAAGTACTGACTGTTGTCTGATATATGTTTCTAAACTCTGATAAGTGATATGTCTGTTTCAGTAACTATTCAATCCTATGAGGATAACTGTGCTAGATACTGACCTACTAGTCTTCAATAAACAAATGATCCCATGAAAGAAGTAATTATTTCTGTGGAAATCTTATGACACAAGCAAATTCTGATAACTGAGCTTAGTTAAGTTTACTTTGTATATCTTATTACTAAGTCACAAATTAGAATAATGCTACTCATCTGTTTAAGTTCTGATTCTAGTAAAACTGCTGAATGTACTAAGTGCTGATAAACCTCACTTATCAAAAGAAGAAGAACAATAATCAAAGAATAATATCAGGTACTCCTTTGAGATCTAGAGTAAAAATGTGAAAGGGACGACCCAAGTGCATTGCTGGTATTAAGTAAATATGCATTAGAAAAGCAAAATATTTTCTTGGTGACTTTTCACACTCTATGATTACTGGAGAAATACTCTGATAATAGCATAAATTCTGATAAACAGTCGTGACTCACTTACACTGAGAAGCCTCTGTAAAATAGAATTTCAAAAGATGCATAAAATTAGCACAAAAACAGTAGAGGTGAACTCATGCATGAACTCATTTATCAGTAGGTTTCAGGATAATGACAGCTCTTTAGCAAAATTTTAATTATGACTTATTTCTAAGATGTACTGAAGTAGATCAGACTTTACTCTTTGTCTGTTATTTAGCTTAATGCACACACACATCACTCCATATGAATGATGAAATTTCTGTGGTGGTCTATGTTATTTTAGATAAACAGTCATTGTGTCACTTCTGCACAAATTCTGAGGACAAGTTCTAGTTACACGTTCTGATGATTAAGTTCTGACGTTCATAACTAAGAACTTGTATGAGTATTTACTAAGATAGATATTCCTTGTTCGAGTTAAGACATTATGTTCTGATGACTGTTAAGTTCTGGTATAGGTCTAAGTTCTGATTTTTCAGTCTAACCCTTTACTTGACTTATCTGTGAGTAAAATTTGGTAACAGTCTCATATTAATTTCGAAATGTTGAAGTGGAAGATTAATAGTCTATGGTTAAAACATAATGGCACTCGTCCTTGAACAGTTCACTCTTGTTACATGTGTACATTCCTTTTCCAATGACTATTATTCTTTTTCAAAGTCTAGGGAGACGAGGTAGAATTAATTCTACCTGTCTGCATTCAATATCTTTGTGTCTCTTGGCATTCTCATGCCTATATATGTAACCACTTCACATTAGTCTTCTCATCACACTTGTATCACAAATTCAGTCTTGTTTTTCATTTACTATCCCAAATGGCTGAATTTGGCTGGTTCTACAATTACGGTGATGAGACTGTGCATGTCTTTTTGAATGGAATTTCAACTCCCTACCCTATCACCAACATCCCTCACAATCTCTGGATTCAATTTCCAGAGGTTATCAAACGTGATCTTGTGGCCGTTCGAAGAGACCTTCACCTTCGTCGTATTCGTCAGCAAGAGCGAATCATTCGACTCGCTATCTTGTTTGTCGAAGATAGGAAGAGGAGGATGACTTAATCTCGTCTTCTTCCTGTTCTTCTTCATCCTCAGCTTTGACAGGCTTCTTAGCTAAGACTAAAGCTGTTGACGTTAGGATTAGAAGCTTAGGGAAAATCTTGTATTGATGTAATTTCTATTTCATATATGTATTGACTTGATATATTAATGAAAACTGTTTTTACTTCAAGATTTTGTCTCTGAGTTATTTTATCTGTGTTGTTAAATCCTGCTTGATATTCTGATGACCATTTAAATTTTGTCTTTATTTAAGTTCTGATTCTTTGTCAGCACTTATTCATCGAAATTATCTCGGTCATTTTTAACATGATTCATTTTCAGAATATTAATGTTGCAGTGAAAAACAATTCAATCAGTGCTAACGGTTTCAATTTTGAATTAAACCTGTGTCTCAAACATCTATGAAGAAGAGGAGGATTACTTTGAGAGATGAATCAGATTCTGAGGATCAGATTCCCTCTTCAGAACCTATGATAGATGAAGCTGAGAAGGCAACTTCTCAGAAGGATTCTGCAATTGGGGGTTCTAGGCTTCTCAAGAGGCTTAGACGTATGACGGTTCCTGCAACTCCCAAGGAATCCAAATCAACAAGGAAGTACAAGAAACAGAGGGCACAGAGGCCAGTTTCAGATGATGAGGAGGAAGCAGCTAAGGAAGGGGATCAGGAATCTCTGATCTCACAAGACAAGGAATTTGCTCCAGTCACTTCTTCTCCATCAACTCCATCTCAGGAACCTGTATCTGACAAGGCTAATTCACCTTCTATATCTCTTGTTGATCCAGGCACAAGTGCTGAAATTGATATTCAGAACTTGGTTGTGCCTGAAATACTTTTCTTAGAAGCTCCAACAGCAAATAATCCTTCCACAACACCTGTTACTGATGCTGTTCAAACTCCTGAGTTATCACTAACACCTTCTCTGCATCAAGATGATGATCAGATTTTAGGTGAGCATCAGGATATGGCTGTTGATCAGAACTTAGTATCAGATCAGCAATTAGAGGATGTTGAAGCCTCCATTGCTACTCATACAGTTGTCTTATCAGAAGATACTGATTCTTTAAGTTCTGATGCTGCAAATGTTGGAGATACTGGTGAAGCTGCTACAACTGTAGATGCTGATGAAGCAGGTCCTTCAGGACATACTCCTCCACTGACTCTTCCTAAGTCTGAACTGCTAAAGGAGTTTGTTATCAGGGATGCACCAGTACCTTGGAGTGAAACTCCTGCAGGTCAGGAGTGGACTAAGGAATGGAACTCAGTTTCATGTGTTCCAAATGCTTTACATCTTGCTGAGCACTTGACTAAAGCTGATGAAATGTTACATTCTGATGATTTTAAAATCCAGCTTAGAGTCACTGCATTGAGTACTAAACATCTACAAGGTCTTCATTCCAACACTCATGCAGAGCTACACAAGATTCAGGAGAACTTTATTAAACAGGAACAAGTTTGGAAACTTGATAAGAAAAAGTTCTTCCAACCTATCATTGACAGGGTTGCTTATATTGAGAAAACTCAAGAGAAGCAACAAGCTCAGATTGATCAAATTCTGACAAATCAAGCTTCTCAGCAATCGCAACTTACTGAAATCCAGACCTCAGTGGAACTACTTATCTCTCTTTTATTACCTGCTGATGCCAAAAAGGGGGAGAAGGTAATTAAGTCCAAATGCAAAACCAACAAGTCACTGCAAGGAAAGGATGATGGAAAAGATGACCAAGGAAACTCTGGAATGGGTGGTGGTCATAGTCAAGGTAGAAGGTTTACATCAAGACAAGCTAGTCACAGAACAAGTTCTGATACTGGGAAAAGAATAAGTTCTGCTGCTGGTAAAAGGATAAGTTCTGATGAACTTCTAGATCTTGATGAGAAAATGTCAAGACAGTTATTTCTTCAAGAAAATCCAGGGATGGACTTGGAAAGTTTAAAGGAAGAAGAAGCCAGACTTAAATCAGAGAAAGTCACATCTAAATCTGAAGCTTCTGGTAAAAAGTTACTTCCAAAACCTAAAGGCATTGTGATCAAAGAAAGGATACATACTGAAGAAACTTTGGCTAGATCACAACCACAGATAGATCCAAGATCCAAGGGTAAAGAAAAGGTTGGTGAACCTATCAAGCCTTATGTACCTCCTGATGAAGAAGAAATTACTGATGGAAAAGATAATCTTGCTCTGACTTCAAGAAAAGTTCTTAAAACAACCTCTGACATGGCTCAAGTTGTTCAGAGTCAAGAAATTGTAAGTTCTGATATTCAGAAGAAGCAAGTAACCTCTGACAGTGCTCAAGTTAACTTGATATCAGAAAATAAATCTAAAACACTCCTACCAGGATTCACTAAAGCAAAACAGTCTCAATCTTTGAAGACTACTTCAAGTGGTTTTGAAGCAAGAGTAGTTACTGGAAAGGAAGCTAGAGATAAAACTGGATTGGGAAGTGCTGATGAAAGAAGAGTACACAACACTACCGATGATCCAACTTCCTTGAGTGAACCAGGTATTGGAGCAACTCCTGAGAGATTGAATCAACTAGAATCTGTACAGATGGTTTACCATACCTACTTGAAAGAATACATCATGTTGTATTTCATGACAGATGGTAGGGTTTATCATATAAGACAAAATGCCATTCCATTGAAGTATTTTGAAGAATTGGAGCATGTATTATTCTTACTTCAAGTGGATGACAGAATAACAGAGACTGCTGCAAACTACTTAAAGGAACAGATTCAGAGACAGAAAAGACTTTATTCTGTTAAGTCTGACAGCAGATATGTTCCAAAGTACAGAAATCACAATGGTGATATTGTTGATATGAAGCCTAATACTGCACAGATCAGAACATATCTTGGTATTAAGGGGCTTGAATTCAATCTAGAGTCTAACAAAGCTTATGTCATAAGACTAGATCGGGAGTTGAGAAAAGCAAAGATTAATGATCTCAGAGCTGCAATATTTCAAACTGGTGAAGATACTGCAGAGCTTAAAGATGTCAAACGGAGAATGATTGATGAACTCAGATATGCTGAGAAATGTTTGTTGAAGAATTATCTCAGAACAACTCCTGACATCAGAGAGATCAGAAAATGATGAAGCCAAGTCGAAGATCTACAACTGCTTAAATTCTGATATTTATACAGATTGAAGTTGTTATCAGAAGTTGAATTGGTAAAAACTTTAAGGACTGTAAGTTGTAGTTATCTTGTCTATTTCTCATGCATTTGTACTTAATGTTTTTGACATCATCAAATATCTGTTAAACTTGTATATTTTGTTAATTTACAAGTTGGGGGAGATTGTTAGATATATTTGATAATGTCATGGCTAATATGTTTTATGTTTAGATTTCAGATCTTATTTGAACAGAACAAATCAGTACTTAACTGATCAGTACTTATACTGGAAGTCAGAACTTAAGGGATATCAGTACTTATGTTATCAGGAGATAGATATCAGAACTTAAGTGCTGAAGGACGATCAGATAAGGACAGTAGCTGATTAAAGTTAAGAAGATCAAGATAAACATAAGAAGAGATATGCATGAAGAAGGAATTCTGTGAAGAATGGAATACTTGGAATAGAAGATATCTGATTGATATATTTTAGGAAGCAGAATTATATTCCATATCAATTAGCGATTATCTTGTAACTGTGTAGTATATAAACACAGACATAGGGTTTACACTATAAGTGTTATCATTATCGAGAATATTATTTATTATAACCCTAGCAGCTCTCGTGATATTTTGTTCATCACTGAGAGATAACAGTTCCAGATTGTAACAGAGTTTATTGTTTAAATAAAGTTTGTTTTCTGTTACATAAGTTCTTGAAGTTTGATTTGATTGTAATAAACACTGTATTCACCCCCTCTACAGTGAAAGTGTGACCTAACATTACTTTTGCATCCTTGGCTATTGAAGAGATGTCTTCAAAGGTGAATTCTCTATTTTATTTAGAAATCATCTTTTGTGGCTCATTCCCAACTGCAACAGAAAGCTTTGTGGGCTTGTGTGGACCATCATTAATTATGTCTAAATATTCTGGATCTGTAGCTTCCAGAAACATGGTCATCTTCACACTCCATACAGGGTACTCAGACACCCTGAGCATAGGAACCCTGATGATTTCATATCTACTGGTGTTATGAATGGGTTGAACCTTTGCAGGTTCTTGAGGGTCTTGTGTTTTTGATTGATCAGACATGATTATTATTTGGATCTTACTGTATGTGTGTTAACAGAAAGGCTCTGATACCACTTGTTTGGTCATACAACACTATAGAAGGGGGTTGAATATAATGTTTATATAATCAAATCGATTATGAACACAAGTATGTAACAATAATCAAATTTAATTAATATAATAAACTCTGTTACAAAGTAGGTTAAACTACTCTCTCGGTGATGTATGAATATCACTAAGAGCTGCTAGGGTTACAATGAATAATCTTTCTCGTGAATGATAACACTTATAGTGTAAACCCTAATCTGTGTTTATATAGTACACAGTTACAAGATATCTTCTAATTGATATGAAATATATCTCTTCCTAAAATATATCAATCAGATATCATCTTCTACAAGTCTTCTAGTCGTCCAACTCCTAAAGCATATCTTCCTTTGTTTTAGTCCAGATCCTCTCCTAGAAATCAGCTGCACTTCACTTCTGAAGCATATCCTTCCTTAAGTTCTGATATCACAAGTTATGATAACTTAAGTTCTGATATCTTCCTTTCTTCAATAAATCCTGATTTCCAATAAGTCCTGATAAGTCCCGATATTAAATTCTAAAACTAAACAAATCAGATTAGACATGACATCACAAAGTCATTTTTTGACACACTATTCTCCATGCATATTGTATCCTCGTTATCGGACTCCTGTTCTATTTCTGTATTTAAGACCATTATAGGCCCATCTCCTGAATCCGTTCTCCTTTTTTTATTCTCTAAAATTACACTTCTCGCACCTGCATTCATTTTCCCTCCTTCCGTCTGGTTGTCAATTTTTGAAATTCCTGATTTTACTCCAGCCTCTTGATTATGATGCATCATATTTCCCTATTGTAGCAGCTGAGAGTCCATCATTTCCACAAAATCAGGCACCAATTTACCCGTTTCAATTGTCCTCTTTGATTCCGCTTGAACCGTTGTTCCTGGGGTCCCTTTTCTAGTCACCATCTTTTCTGTTCCATTTCTCAACCATTTAGATCCGACTAAGTCTATGTTCCTACTCAGGGGAGCTCTCATCCAAGCTCCAAACGGCCTTTGTATTTCGCTCTCTGGTATTTCAAACAACTTACTGTAAAATTTATCTAAATGTCCAAGAACACCACAAATAAAACAAACTGTTGGCACATTCTCATACTTAAAAGTGATCCAGCTCCAATCATTTCTGGTTTTTCTTACTTCCATTCTCCTTGTTAATGGCTTTGAGATGTCCAACATAACCCTTATGCGCATATATTCACGCCAGATACCCTTGTAGTTATTTGGACATGAACTTACGAACTTTCCAACTTGATTTCCTATCTCCATTATGACCTTTTCTGACATGAATCATGGCTGCATATCATGGATTTGAACCCACAAATCTATAGTGTTTAGAGACACACACCCTGGATTCTCATTCTCCTGTAAACTGGATATAAGCAGCACTTTTGTATTGAACGACCATGGGCTACCTTCTATTACCCTCTTAAGATCGATTTCATGGTCGAACTGGAACAAAAACAAATTTGCGTCCAAAGCTTTAATGTATACTCCCTTTTCGGGCTTCCACAAGGTTGTCATTGTGTGTTAAATCGCCGGAAAGTCAAATACATATTCAGTTAGAAACTTTCCTACCAGACAAAGCTTTGTGTCGAACACATGAGGTTGATCTGCATCTCCTTGCCCCCCAATCTCTCTCAATGCTATTACACCCTCCTCTTCATCATCCAGGCTTATCTCGTACATTGCTTGAGTAATGTTTTCCAAGTGACTCATTGTTTGATGCTCAAAAACACAGTTTACCAATCGATAAAACACTGACAAAGAACTGATAAAACAAAGGACGTACTACACCATGTCAATAGACAACTGAACTTTCACCTTTTGATTACATATCAAGACATCAGTTTATTTAATGGTGGGGTTAGATACTTTGCTACACTTTTAATCAATTGATTGTTTATATTTTAGTTTCTTTGAATGCATTAATAATTTTCAAAAATTTCTTTTTGTAAATTAAAGTTTTAGTTGCATATTTTTATTCATAATTTTTTTTATAAATTTATATTTTACTATACGGTCAAAGAACTTTAAAATTTGTGCAGAAAAATCAAAAACACATATAAAATAAAAAGGAGAGAATATTACATTACTTTGCATATCACACTAAAAGTATGCTGAAAAAGATTTCGATTAGAAACATGGGATGACTTGTTTTTCATTGGGCTCATAAGTCATAAGTCATAAGAAATGGGCTTCGAGTCATATACTAGTAATTGCAACCGACCCATTTCAATTCTATTGCTTTTCGGTCTTAGTATTTTTCTCGCCAAATATTACTTGATGTTTGAGCCAGAGCTGTCAAATGGATAATTCGGATATAGATCTGTCTGTATCTGTATCTGTATCCGGATTCGAATTCGAAAATTCGTATCTATATCCGAATCCGAAATTTTTTTAAGTATAATATCTGAATCCGTATTCTACGAATACTATCCGGATACTGATAATATCCGGATCTGAATCCGATTTTCAGTCAATTTTTTTATTTTTACATTAAAAATTCAAAAAAATGCAAAATAAATAGTAAAAATAAAAATTATTTTTAAAAATTAAGTTTAAGTGTTAAAATAATTTAAGCCTATTCTAATTATTTCAAAAGTTAATTTTTTTGTATCTTTTCAATTTGATTTTGTTATCTTTGAAAGTTAAACTCAACTAATATTTTTACAAATGTTTATAATAAAGTTACAAATTATATTAAAGTTGAATACATAAATATATATTAAATATATATATACACACACATACACACATTATAAATTTAATAGAATTAAATTTAGATTTTTAGTAATTATATATATATAATATTTAAATATCATATATATTTATTTTCGGATTCGAATATTATCATATACGAATATGCCTATATCCGTATCCGTATCCGAAATTGTCGGATTCGGATATGGATAATATCCACTTGGTTTCTAATACGAATAATATTCGCTTTATTTCGGATAAAAATACAGATATTCCGGACGGATATCGTATTTTTCAAATTTTTTTAACAGCCCTAATTTGAGCAACTCTAGGAGTGAGCTAAATATTGTCCTTAACTAAAGTAAATATTGTCCTTAACTAAACTATAATTCATTTAGTTGGATAGTATTCCAACAATGTTCAGATGATGGATGTTTTAAAACACTATGATCATCCTTTTTTTTGAAATTATCCAATTTTATTTAACAATGTCCTGACATGCCCAAAAAATAATCACGCTTAAAAAGAATAATCGCTTATTTTTAACTAAAATATTGTTTTTATTAAAAAATATCAGCTAAAATTTTAAGTGGGGTTGCACATAATTTCGATGTATTCCTATAACTCGGACCAGACCGAACAGAACAGACCGAATCTGGTCCCCGGTCCTTATAATTAAAAAAATTGGTCTTCTGTCTTGTCCGGTCCAAGATCTGAAAAAATCTGATCCAGACCTGAATGTATCTAGATTCATATATATAATTATTTTACCTTTACTTAATATCTTATAAGGTCATATTTAAATATTAAATATTCACCCATATCATATTTCATTGGTTTAAATTAATAGGTAATAAATTAATACAATAAAATAGATCGATGCTACACTTTAAATTACTAAATTTCGTATTTCATGTGATAAAGCATTGACATTCATACACCTAAAAATTAATATTTACTTTTAAAATAATAAGATATGTACTTACTTTTAAATTTTTATTGTCGTACCAAGTAAAAAAACTTTTTAATGCATATAAATTTGTAAGAAAAATTAAAATAAAATTATATAAATATTAAATTAAACCGATCCAAACTGGTTCGATCCCGGTCCAATCCGGGTTTTTCCGGTCCGGTCCTAAGACCCGATAGAACCGGTCCGGTCCCCGGTCCGTAATTCAGGAAAAATCTGGTGTTCGGTCCACTCGGGTCGATCCGCTTCGATTCGGTTTTTGACCTTTGTACAACCCTAATTTTAAGTTTAGTCGGGCTTGCAGCTTGGAATAGATTTTTTGGGTCAGCCGGACATCGCACGGTTGACGGTGATACTCTAAGCTAGGGCTATAAACGAACCAAGCAGTTCGTTAAGCTCGTTCGGGTCGTACGAGTTCGAATTCGATAACTCGTTTGATAAATTTATCGATCTCGAGTTCGAACAATGTTTCTTGTTCGATAATCTTAATGAATCGAACCGAACTTTTAAGGTGTTCGACTCGAGTTCGATTCGTGTTCGGTTTGTTCGTTAAGCTCGAGTTTGGTTCGAAAAAAATAGTATATTTATAATATTATATGTAAAATTAATATATGTATTATTAATAATACTAGCTTAAAACCCGTGCGATGCACAAACTACACAATTTTTTTTAATATTATATAATTTAAAAAAATACTTGAATTCAATTCTTAATTTTGTTCATTTAAAATTTTAAATGATATGACTTTATGATAATTATATAAATAAACGTCTATGTTCATAACTTTCTAGAACATTTAAACTTATTTAAAGTGATAACATTGGTAAGGGGAAAATATTATTATAATGAAATTATTATTTTATTGAGGGTAAAAATATAATGTGTCCATTATGTTAGTACCTTAAAAAACTATTATTTTAGCATGGTAATTACTTAATCGGTTAAATATAACTCTATAAAAGATATTTGAAAAAGACAATATTATTGATTGAACGATATAGTTTTATTGAAAATTCTAAGTGTATTATAAAAAAATTACTACCTCCGTCCCTCTCATTTCTTTACAGTTTTTTTCACATGCTTGACACGCATTTTAAGGCAACTATAAAGTATACTTCCGTAATTTATTTTTAAAATTTTCTTTTTTTGTCTACAAGTTTGAACATTATATTTTTATTTATAAGAAAAAAATTAAAAAAAATTATGCAACTATATTTAATAAGAGCATTAAAGTGTGTGTCGAACTGTAAAAAATTGAGGGGGACGGAGGGAGTATGTTTTAAATAAAATTTGATTTTTTTTATTTTACATGAATAAGATATGAATTATACTTGGTCTAATATTAATTTGATTTATCTCGGATCAGTGATTTACATTATTTTATTTTAGCCCGATGTCCAATACACCGACCAAATTAAACTAATTATTTTTAGTTTAGTTTTATTTTATTTTAAATTCCGAATCAATAAGATAATTTTGCTTTAGACTGAATAATTAGTATATATGTTTTTTTTGTTGGTCGGATTGTATTTTTATTTTAGTTTTGTGTTAATTTGAATCACTTTGTATAATGTATTTTTTTATCCTGGATAAATAAAATATTATCCAAGTTCATTAATATAATTTTTGTAGGATGATTGATAGTATTATTATTTTATCTTGGTCTGAGTCATATCCTATATCAACCAAATCTTAAGAATTATATTTAGTTTGTTTAAATTTAAATTAGCCCGAAGTAACAAATTAGAATGATATAGAACTCGATATGAATTAAAATTTAAATTGACAGAAGAAGTTGAATTTAATATAAATTATAGTAATATAGAGTTCGATATAAAATAGAATTGAAATTGGTAAAATAATAGAGGAAGTTGAATTAAATATCAGTTATAATTGGAATTGATCAACCCATAATTAAAATTAGAACTTAAGTAAGGGTAATTAAGTAAATTCAGCAAGTACCGACCGATCAACTACCAAACTTTTAATATTTCGTCTATTATAATATACTCCCTCTATCCCCATTCATCTGTCTTGTTTGACTTTTGATGGTCAAATTGACTCAACTTTGACCGTAAATAAAAATTTATTTTTTTATTATTTTGAAAAATTGAAAAATACATATTAAAGTAGATTAAACACACTTTCTAATGATATAATTTTTATAAATATTTTCGATAATGTACTATGTGAAATTTTTGGTCAAAGTTCGGTCAATTTGACCGCAAAAAGTCAAACAAGACAGATAAATTGGGATGGAGGGAGTAGTATAGATATATGAATTATATTTTGTTATTATTTCAAATAAATATTTTATTAGCGAAAAAATATTTAATTAATAGTTTGATACAATATTTTACTTAAAATAATATTTAAAATTATTTTATTATAAAAAAATACATATGATGTTAGTGTTCGTTCGTATTCGGTTCGGTTCGATATATTCGCGAACAGTTCTTGTTCAGTTTGAATATTACTGAACTCGATTTCGGACCCGTAATTTTGTCCGATAAAATTACCGAACAATATTTCGTTCGTTAAGATTTTGTCGGAGTTCATTAAAAAATTTGTCCGAATTCGGTTCGCAACATATTGATACAAAGTGATATTTTTGGATACCCATATGCTCTTAGAGATAAAATGTTGTTTAAAGATAATGCAGGTTCGATGTGGTGATAATAAGAAGTCGAGAAACGATAATTCATGTTGGTGATGGGTACTCTGTCATTATATCACTCACCCCTGGAATCACGGTGGCTTGTAGCTCATGCAATTTGAGGGTACATAAACAACTTTAGAAGACAGTATTTTGGTTTGGTGTCTTAAAGCTAGGGTAACAGTATTACCCTGCCTTAAAGCTTTGGCTTGGAGGGACCAGTCCATTAGTGTAAGTGGAGCAAAATCTAGTGGAAGCTGCAATGTCAAGCAAAGCAAAGACTCTTGATCCACCCCCCACACCTAAAACACAAAAAGGTTGAATTCAAAGGATATATATTAAAGTTTAAGTGGGAAAGGAACAATAATCCCTTACATCATTACAATCATCATGTCTTTTGATTTTTTCTTCATTTCCCATCATTTTCAACACACTAATAATCCTCACCCACCTTCTCAAACTGCTATGACTAGCCTCACAATTTCCTTGACACCTCTCTAGGTAATTCATTTGTTTCATGTTTGCTTCTTTTCTTTTTAAGCCTTTGATTTATGTGCTAGAAATTTAACTTTGTTGTCTTTTGATCTTTGTCTTAAATATCATTGCTTCTTAGTGATCTTTTGGAACATTTCATGAAAATTTGTTTTGTATGAACTATATTGATCCTGTTTGCCCCTTTTAGTAACTTGTGAATACACACATACAGCTGATGAATGGATGTGTTTGATCAAAGTAATCGATTACGTTACAATCCAAATGCAGAAATGGATGGCGACAACAATTTTTCAGGGATTCTTGAAATCTACATTCATCATGCTAGGAACATTCATAACATTTGTATCTATGACAACCAAGATGTTTATGCTAAATTTTCTTTAACTTATAACCCCGACGAGACCCTCACAACTAAGATTATCAATGGGGGTGGAAAAAACCCAGAGTTTAATGAATCTTTGGTCATGAAAGTTACTCAACTGGATGCTCTCCTTAAATGTGAAATGTGGATGCTTAGTAGAGCTAAGAATTATATGGAAGATCAGTTGCTGGGCTTTGCTTTAGTCCCAATTTCCTCAGTTGTTGGCAAGGGAAAAATTTCTAGGGATTTTAGCATATCTTCCACTGATCTGTTTCATTCCCCTGCTGGCACCGTTAGGCTAAGTATGTCTTTAGATACAAATGTCCCGATTCATCCCACTGTTGAGTCATTCTCCGATTCTGCTGTCAATTCTTCAATAACTTCAGAAGTTCTGCTGTTGGATCGGAGGATATCTGAAGTGGTGTTGGATCCAGTTGAGTACTCAAGTATAGAATTTCCGGATATCAATGTAGTTAGAGAGAACCAACAGATGGTGACTCAATATTTCAATTTAGAAGGGCATGGTTCTGTGTCAAGAGATGATTTGATTGGCTCTGGTTCATTTCTTCGTCTTGGTGCATCACATCAATCCGTAGATGACTATGAAATGGCTGCTAACTCATCTGAGGACAATGGGTATTCATCACTCTCTCCAAATGGCAGTGTTCATAATTCAGGTTTCTTCAGTTCCACAATGACAAGCCTGAGTGATGACCGTAACTCTGGTGATTCAGTGGAGAAAAAGAGTCATCCCCATGTTGGTCTGCTGCATTCTACAAACCAGTCAATCACTCCAGTGGCACTAAAGTCTAGTGGTTCTCCGGACACTGCAACGTCAAGAAAAGGACACAAAATCCTTGAAGCAAATGGACCTATTTCCAAAGACAGTGTTCAAGAAAGCAGCAAGGTAAAATTTGTTACTCAGGCACTGCCAACTCCAGTTGGAAATATAAACCTCGAAGCTGAACAATCAACAATGCAGCAACAAATAGTTGACATGTACATGAGGAGCATGCAGCAATTCTCCGAGTCTCTAGAAAAAATGAAACTCCCAATGGATCTCAACAAGCCGGAAACTGATAATCACCGCAACATGATTCAGAACCTTAACAACGGCGTAGAAGCTGAGAAGAAAAAAGAGGCAGGAAGGGTATTTTACGGCAGCAGGGCATTTTTCTGAAACATCCTTAATGCAGCAGGAAGCATGATTTAAATGAACAAATTTGCTGATGGTGATTTATGGTTGGAAGTTAATTTATCATGTATATGGTGTAATTTGGTTTCTCAAGTATGTAAAATTCATGGCTTGTTCAACTTGATCATGTCCAAGGAAATTAAACTTTTTCATTTAGCTATCTGTTATGTAGTAGTAGTCTTATGCACTGTATGGCTGACTCTTGATTTGAGCAATGAGTGGAGGAGAGATCCAAGGTGGTATTTTGTAAAGACACAGTTTGAGAGCAGCTAAAGGGTTAAATGAAAGCTTTAAGTTCCACCGAGAGTATAACTTGGAATAAGAGTTCCAACAAACCTCATATCAGGATACTAATTTTCTGCTGGGTTGACAGATTCAGCAATCTGATCTGATGATGTTTGGGGGCTGGGGTGCACGAATTTTGGTTGTGTGGGTTTTAAGCTAGAAAACTTTAAACTGCAAGATAAATTAACTATGGAAATGACTAGTGTAAAAGAGATCCAAGTTCTTCCTCTTAGAAGGGGGCCTGCTTAATGGCCTTCTTTCCTTGGACTGAAAACAGTGGAAGAAACGGCTTTGTTTGACAAAAACAATAAGGTAACCTTTAGTTACGTTCCAGAAGATTAGTAGGCTTGTTTTTTTATGGAACAAAGATAAGTGCTTATGTCGAGAACGGCAGGATCAAGAAGCTGTCAGGTGCCAACACTCAAGAGTCTGAATCCCCAGAAAGGGTAAATCCGGCCATAAAACCTTAAAAAGTCCGTATCATGGGCATTTTCTCTTTCCTTTAGAGCTCTTCAGCGAGAAAGGAGCATAAAGTAGACACACAGACTAGAGGTGCTTGTGAAACAGTTATATATGTCCGAGTATGTCGAATTCCCAGTATCATATTTATCAGCCTAAAACAAATCCTGAAGTTAATTATCAAAAAAAACAAATCCTGAAGTTAAAACTGTGCTACCAGCTATATAACTCTCAGTAAGACTTTTGCCAGGGATAATTATGTTACCAATAGACCACATGAACGCAAAAATCATTACTAAGTTTATGACTAAAGGACCTCTGAGAAAAATCAACACCCATTGCAAAATTGACTACTAAGCACTGTATAGTTTTGACATTATTGATAAAAACTGTTTTCACAGGACAGAAATCACCTACCCGGAAGGCTAGATACCACCAAGTGATACGTTAGAAGGTTTTAAAGGGGCCCGGGACCAGAAAACAATCGTAGAGAACTTTGGAACCCCAAAAGTTTATATAAGCAAAAAATAATAAATAATAGCTCACACCAAGTTGAACTGCATGTAAGAAAAGGCATCATGGTTTTCTACCAATATCATAGATACAAAGTAAGTCAAACAACCAATTCCGATAAATAAACAGTGCCACCAGTGTAGGGCACTTAACCACATGCCAACTACCGAAAAACTTTGTCTATCCATACTTTTTACTTCACTAAGTTATACCAAATATCATATTCTACTACCATAAGTTCGGAAGATGAGAACATTCTGCATGCATTTCCTAACCATGAGCTCACAGAATGTACCAGCACTGAAAATCTTTCTGCGGCTATTTATATCATATAATGTCACCATTTGCATCCCCATCATAAACTATAGCTTCGTTGCCTGCAAGAAGGAAATTTTTTGTGCAAGTCATTGTAAAGTTATAAAAACGATTTTTCAAAAAGAAAAACCAAGGAGACAGTAAACTATTCTGCAATAACGAACACCGGACTGCTAACTCCATACTCAAGAATGTCTAGTGTTAAAGAATAGAATATCATACCTTTGAAGCCATAACCCACTTTCCATCAATCCAATCCTGATGTGGCCTTAAATCAGAATGAACAAATTCCAATTCCTCGTTGGTTCCCCGGAAGTAGATAAAGTATTTTTTACCTTGAAGTACTTTGGAAATTACACCCACCCACCAACCATCATTGTACAGAGCATCAACTTCTTGAAGCAGACTGTAATGGTCTGTCACTGTAATTTCAGGTGGATTTGGCCGTATGTGCTTAATGTTGGCCTTTTCTTTTAAAAGTTCTGTGCCATCATCATTTGTTAAACTCTGATACTCAACCACGTATTCATCATTACTTGATTTCTCAACTATAGTCGCAGCAAACCAAGCACCTTGAAAACCATCATCGTCGCTAGTAACTTCAACCAATTCCCCTTTCTTAAACATCTCTACAATATTTGTGCCAGGTTCTGCTATATATGCATTGTCACTTATAACTTCAACAACCAACGTCCCTTTTCGAAATCTCTCTACAATATCTTCACAAGGTTCTTCTACAATTGTATTGCCATCGGTAGATTCAACAAATGTGCCAAGCTTCTCTACGGTATTTTTAGAAGGCTCTTCAACATTTGTGTTTGACACAATCTGCAGTATTAGATTCATATATTAGGATGATCATCAAAATCATATCAAGGAAAATAGAGACTAACAATGAAAGAAAATGAACGGGGTTCAAGATTAGACAAACCCCCTACTCACTTCAATCTCTTCAGATTGTTTCTACGGTAGCAACTGAAAGCAAGAAGTTCAAAATACAGGGTTTTTTAATCCTCAAGGCAAAAAAAATCATTGGCTAGATACAGGGTATAATTTATCACAATCTTTAAGGAAAAAAAAATCATTGGCTTTACAACCAACGGTCTTCAGCATATATACTTATAAAAGTCGCACGGTAAAATAAACATAATTGACACAAGAGGAAAATTTACATTGTATGCATACTCAACGCGTATATGCATCCTGAAGACAGAATTAAAATGACATACGACGTATTTACATTGATGTAAGAAGCCAACTGAAAATCAATATGCCGCTTTAAAAAGCTTAATAACTCTAAGAGCTTAGAGCTTATTATGGGCCTCCCAATATTGCAATTTCAAGTCACAATCTAGGAAGCCCAACCAATGCTTTTAAATGGTCATGTCAGGGGCCCTGCACTAACACAGTTATAGACATATGGGGTGACATACAATTATACTAATTTAAGATTTCAGAAAGACCTTTACATTTTAATCATAAAATTTTAGCTTTATAGAGAAGTTATCGACTTAAAGCAAGTGCAGATACACTTCAATTAGGTCATTAAATTAATTTCCAATTCCTCAACATTATTGTACATAACAAAACTGATCAACAAAGATTCCCTTTCCTTGAATGAAGCAAAAAAATAAAATATCAAGGGTTTCCAATCGCAGTAGACTGCTAAACAAGATATGTATATGTAGCCTAAAGCTGCATCCATGTAGAATACAAATTAACATTGTTATTCTTCTGATTAAAATTTACTATTAAGAAAAAGAAAATAAAGAGATATTAAAAAAAAAGTATCCTATTGGCATTGATCATGGTTGAGATTTAAAAATCGTGAGTAGCAGTTCGCCTAAATAGTGGTTAATAAAAGTAGTAATCCTCTACAACGTAATGGTGTACAAAAGTAAAAAAATTAAAAAAAAAAAAAACTAGACTTATCCTCAATAAAGGAAAAACAACCTATCCATAAAATGCACTGAAATGAAGTCACAATTTTCAAACAAAGACAATGATAGTACGAAGGCATTCACAAAAAATCCAGCTTAACATGTACATGCATTTCAAGACAAACTAACATGAACAACAAACATCTTAATTCAGTGAAAGCAAAGACCCTGCAAACAGCCACAATTTGATGCCATAAGCATATCCCTATCAACGCCTCAAAAAAACACATCTTTAAAAACTAAAAAGGATCTTTTTTCTATACAATCAAGTCATAACCCATACGCGCATCCACATTCCCAACATAAAAACCCGACAACCATCCTCAACAAACAAGAAATTAATCAACAAACAAATAACCACCACACAATCAATAATAATCCAGTCATTCCACAAACAAAGATCATAACTTGATACTTATAAAAATCAGAGAAAATGCCCAAAACAGCACAAAAATTAGAGTTTTTGTCCAAATTAGCACTGTCAATTATTTGCTCTCGCCTAGCACATTGTCAATGCTTCCAACACATGCATTAGGTTAGCTCTTTCAAGTTTCAACATGGACCTTGAACTGTAGTCTGAACAGAGACGAAAAAAGAGAAAAGAACTACTCTAATCATATGGGTGGGTCCTACGCCTACATAATCTACACATATATTCCTAGAATAGAATGAAAGTTATAGTTCTAATACAGAAGAACACGAAAAAAATACATGCGTGTTTATCATAACGCATAAATCTTTTGCATTCTTTCCATAAAAATGTTAATAATAATTGTGTTTCCAGCAGAATCTCATACATGATCTCTGAAATGTAAACCTAATGCAATCTGTTTAAACATTCCTGTTTTATTCGTATTCACATTACTCTTGTGCTAGCAGAGATCCAAATTTTAAAGAAGTGCTAATTTGGATATCTATACTTAAAACTGTGCCAAATTGGCCCTATAAATCAATACATTCTTTTACATAAACAAGAACTTAATCAACAAAACACAAAACTCGAGAACTTGAACAAAGATTATAACTCAACAAAATTGACCACATTTTCAATACTTATATAAATCATTACATTCTTTAAACAAGAACTTAATCAAAAAAACAATAACCACAACACAATGAATAAAAATCCAGTCTTCCCACAAACAAAGATCATAACTCAACAAAATTAACCACAATTCCAAAACTTATATAAATCAATACATTTTTTTTATATAAACAAGAACTTAACCAAAAAAAACAAATAACCACAGCATAATCTATAAAAATCCAGTCTTTCTGCAAACAAAGATCATAATTCAACAAAACTAAACACATTTCCGACACTCACATAAAGCAAATACATTAAATTCATATACCATAAACAGCAAAGAAACTACCTTCTGCTCATCCCCAATCTCCAACGGAGGCACCCAATCCCCCTTAACCCACTCCCTATGCACCCTCAGCTCGTCGGCCCGAAACGCCAACTCCTCCTTACTCCCTCTAAAATACACAACATACTTCACCCCCTCAATCCTCGTAACAATACCTTCCCACCACCCATCACTATAAAAAGCATCAACCTCTTCTCCAACCTTAAACTCTCTGCCCCACATTTCGCGGGGAGCGGGAGGCCTCAATTGGATCATATCCACTTTTTCTCGTAAAAACTTGGTTTCGTCCTTATCGCTCATAAGAGTGTGGTATTGGACAAAGACTTGGTTCTTTTGTTTGGTTTTAGAGCGGTTGATGACAGTTCCGGTGAACCAGGCGCCCCGGAAGTCGGGGTCGTCGGAGCTGATCTCGATTGGGGCGCCTTTTTTGAAGTAGGAGTTTGGGTCTGACATTGAATTGAATTGGGGGTTTAGGGTTTATGAGATAGAATGAAAATGGGGAAACGAAGGCCAAAGAGAAAGGGGAACCCGCACAATGCTTTATATAGTTTTTATTTGGGTTAAATATCAAAGTGGTGACTTAACTCAAAATCATATATCAGTTTAATCATCAAACTTAACGGAGTATCATTTGGATCACTAAAATAATAATAAATATCAAACAGATACCTCAAAATATGTGCTCAAGAATTAAAATTTATTTTATGGAGTTCTAAACATTTTTTTTAAATCTTATTACAACCAAATAAAAAGTTATGAATTCATAGTATTTTAGATGATTTTTTGGGATTTTTAAAATTTATCTACTAATTATTTTTATTTAAATAAAGTAAATGACTACAAAATTAAAAATAAATAGTAGATAAATTTTAAAAAATCTTATTATATTATTGAAAATACTAGAATTCATACATTTTCATTTGGTTGTAATAGGATTCAAGAAAAATATATAGAATTTCATAAAATAAATTTTAATTCTCGAACACATATTTTGAGTTATATGTATGATATTTATTATAACTTTAGTGATTCAAATGATACCCCGTTAACTTTGATGATTAAACTGATATATGACGTTCAATTGAATGACCACTTTGATATTTAACCTGTTTTTATTTTACTTCCAAGATATTTCCCAATTTTTAACTTTTGATTTATTTTTATATAAATTACGTTTGTAAGGGAATTACTTATTTCCTTTTAATATTAAATTCTTGAAAATTTGTCATTATAATAAATATTTTAAATTAAATTATGTGATATGTAAATTGCAAGGTAATGATAGTTTACATATATTGTGCAAATAAAATTTATTAGAAAGTTTTTTTTATAATTTTTAATTAGGTTTATATTTTATTTAATTGTCAATTCGTTATAACTCCAAATATGATGAGCCTTATTATTATAGAAAGATCGTTGAGTTCATTTTTTAGGATTTCCAAAAAATATCGTTTGGAAGATTACAAAATTAAATAAAAAGGTTCACCTTTAATAAATGTGTAGTATGTTTAATTTTTATAGTTAAAGGTTAAAATTATAAAAAAAATGTTCAGGGATTTAAATGAAAAAATTTTGAATTTTAATGATCAAACTGCAATTAGACATGATCAGATACTTCTTTATCCCTCACATATTTAATGGTAACGGTAAAAACTAATGAAAGAGATGCAAAATGCAGCATCCAAATTTGTAAGAGATGTAAAATATGATTGTTGAAACATGTGGTATCAAGGTGTCAATGCTCCAAATCAAAGCGATGCAATATGTAATTTATTCTAAAATGTACTAGAAAATTTTGGAGAATTAAAATTAAATTTCAATGAAAATTTGTGCATGTAAAATTGAAATTGTATTGGCATCTTAACCATAAAAATTATCCTTTTCTTTCTTTTATTAGAATTATAAAACTTAATAGGATAAAACCTAATTTTGTGAGTTGTATGAGACGAAAAATTTATCGATGATACATTTAATATATTAGAATGAAATAAATAAGCCGGTCAATAAATATAAGGCAATGGATCACACAATATGTTAAAAAGATATTTGGCTAATAAGAATTAATAACAACATTAATCAAGGTTATCTCTTAAATTCGGTGCGGTCAGAATGTAGAAATCGCATATATAATTTTTAAATTTATATTTTTTTAACTAACGCGAGACGCATATATAATTTTTAAATTAATCTTTTGATTAAATAATAATCTCATTTTTTAATTTTGTCTTTTTAATTTGACATTGCTTACTAAAATTATGGGCCTTGTTAAAAAATGTGAATTTCTAAGTTTTTTTTTATAATTTTTCCCGAAAACTGTAAAAAAAGTAACATATTTGGTTATTTTTAATTGCAAATCGTATTCTTACAAATTTTGTTAAAAATACTAAAATCGCAAACAAACTTAAAAAATGTAGTATTTTTGATAATTTCTAAAATCATATGATTGAAATTCCCAAAAAAAAACTACTTATAGAATATGATTTACCAAACATATTGACAACTTATAACTTATATGTAAATTTATTTAAATACATAAATAACTTATAAGTTACGGTGTTGATATCACTTAAATGACTCTTCTCAAATTCAAGTAATAAATTACATTTTTTTTAAAAGTTTAAACGGACCAATTATCATACACATATATAATTTGTATAATTTACATATTAGTATATAATAACTAATGTTTGAATCCATGAACAACAATTTTCTTAAAAAAATTGTAAGTATAAAGCTAAATTTGTAGTTATTTCTTTATTCAACACATATATTTATTGTTGATAAATAGTTATAATCATAATACTAAATATTATTAGAGTAGGGCGACGCGACACATACATACACATGTCATGTGCATGTGCATGATTGAAAATGAAAATGATCTAATTGTCATAACAATTATCTATATTTAGTAAAAAAAATATTATTTTTTACACAAAATCAAATAATTTAGAATTTACAAACACATAATATATCATACACAATATCATACATGATATATTATAATTTGAATGAATAAATTATAAAAGGTAAATTATCTTTTAAAAATTGTTAACAAGTCATAATAATTAAAATATCAAATATTTCTTCATTCATGTTATGCATAATTATATATAATTTATTTGATTTAAAATATATATGAGTGATCAGTCTAGTATTAAACAAATGTACAAATTAGTTCATATGCTCAATATTTAATTATCAAAACAACAATTATTATATCTTATATATAATTGGTGTAATGGAGTTTTTTTTTGTCACAATTGGTGTAATGGAGTTTAGGTGGTACGGTAAGATGATATAATCATCAAGGTTAAGATTGTAAATTCTATTAGAGTTCCCGTCCGTGCAAAATAATATAAATTTAAAAAGAAGCTAATAACGATAGTAGACATAGTGTATAAAAGAAGAATTCACGTTTAATTGGACGTCACACCTAATTTCACCTATAATTTTTTCATTAAATAGTTTTAATATAAAAAAGTAGACAAAGTAAATTTAAATTCACAATATTCATCATTTAAAAATTATAGATTGAAAAATATAAAATTTTAATTAATTAAAAATTACAAAAAAAACATAAATTTGATGAGTAAAGCAAGTAAAGTAAATAAATCCAAATAATAATACTAAAAAAATATTATCAACTTATTTATGATAATTAAAAATTCTCATATTTTCTATCATTATCTTAATGTTATATTATATCATATACATAATTAGAGTAAAAAGTAAAATAAAAATTTAATTGTATATGGTATAATAAATTTATTAAGTAAATACGTATAAATTTAATGATTTTAAAATTAGGAAAATATGAAGTTTTAAGTAAAAAACAATACAATTAAAATAAAAAAAATTAATGTTAATAAAATAAGTTTTAGCAACTAATTAAAGTTAGAGAAGTCATTTTATAAATTTTCCGAAAAAATAAATAATTAAATTCAACATTAAAAGTTCAAATAAAAATATTTATAAGATATCTTGTGTGTGTTATGGATAAAAACATTTATTTATTTATTATGTATATTTAATGTTGGGGTTTGATAAGTTTCAAACATTAATGTCTGTGCTTGTGTTTCGTAGCTTAAATCTATCCTCACAAGATGCCTACGTACCTTGCGTATACCAAGAATCAAGCCAAAACGTAGTTCTTGCTGATGCTTGCCCTCGGGGCTATGGCAGCGAGAGCTCACCAAGGACGTGGTGACTTTCATGTCCTTCGAGGGTTGAGTCCAAAACGCCGTTCCAGGTAATGGCCTTGTGGCTTGTAGGATGCCTTCGCGGCTTTTTGACGTGTGGAACTCTTATCCCAAAACGTTTTGCTGAAGTTAAAGGGGTAAGATCCTTTATATAGACGTTGAGAGTCTAAGAATTAGGGTAGAATTAGATGACTTGATTGGCAAGTCTCCACCTCTGATTGGATTTTGGAGTCCCAGAAAGTAGGAATCAGTTTCCTTATGAATTTAGGTTGCTTGGAGGCTACTTCTTGTAGAAGTGGTTACTTATTTGAACACATTTATTGGACTGTTTAATTAGCCCTTTTATTAATCACGAAATAATTAGGATTTTGGGCCTCATTAATTGGGCTTTTCCCTTTGACCAAATCAGGTCTAATTAATACGACGTTAATTCCGCAATTAGTATTATTTTTATTCCCTGTCATTTGCCCCCCAACTTCTGGGAAACACACTCGATGTTCCGTAGAAGTTAAGTTATCTCTTACTCTATCAGGGTATCGTTTTTAGCGTAAAGTGTGGAACGACCTACACGTTTACAACGTTTTGCATTATCTGAGGCTTCAGGATATTTTCTGGAATTTTCATAATTTTCCATACTCATTTTCTTACCTTATTCCTTTTTTAGGGTTTTTATTGTATTTTTCCCTTAATTTTCAGGTATTATCACGTACTCACAAGTATTTTTCAGTTCTCCCTAATATTTTAGGGATTTTTCCTTACCTCCAAGTGTTAGGAAATGAATAACACACGGAGGGGTGGTGAATGTGTTTTACTATTTTTGTGCTTTTCTTGAATATTTATGGTTAAACAAAGTAAACTAAATCTTGTAATGAAATGTGTTCATGCAGAATTTAAGCTTGCAGAAAATAAAGAACACAGATCTTCAAAACTCACTTAATTTTATATTAAAATTAAGACTGTTTTGCTACAAAAAATTTAGGCTCTTTTTTTATAAAGAGCTTAGCTTCTCCTTGAGAGTGTTACAAGAAATTTGATCTAAATTGTTACAACTGACTAAGGACCAGTGTTAACTTTATAACTTAGTTAACTGTTGGTTTACAGAGTGTGTAATAGGACATGCTATTAGCTTTTCTAAACTGTCACTTGTCATTTCTATTTATAGAAAAGTAGATCTTCCATTTTTGACTTAGCATATCTTTAGCATCCCGTGTTTACTTTGATCTTCCTCTGTCAGTTAATCTTTACCATTGATCTTACACATTCTTCAAGCTGCTTTTTGTAGACTTGTCAATCCAGCTGTTTGGATTGTTTGTTGATTGTTTATCTTGGATATTGAACTGATCTGCAAATTTGTACTTTGAGATTGTACCTCGAGATCTCCAGTTTAGATCTATAGAACACTTGACATCTCGATAAGTATATTGTCTTATCGAGATTTTTAGTACTCTATATTTAGTTTGGCTTGTAGAGGTCTTCAGTTCTCTATAAGAGAATTTTGGGCTTGTCGAGAGTCTTCACATCTTCACTTTGACTTATCGATAACTCTTAGTTCTCTAGTAGCTTTATTGACTTGTCGATAGCTCAGAGTTCTCTAGTCAAATTTAACTTGTTGATATCTCAGAGTCCTCTAGTGAATTTTAACTTGTCGATATCTCTGAGTTCTTTAGTGAATTTAGACTTATCGATATCTCTGAGTTCTCTAGTGGAACTTTACTTATCGATAACTCAGAGTTCTCTAATGAATGTAGACTTGTCGATAACTCTAAGTTCTCTAGTGAAGAAATGACTTATCGATATCTCTAACCTTCATGTCTTCTTGACTTGTCGATATCTCACTAAGTTCTCTAATAGCTTTCCTGACTTCTCGATAAGCCATTCTGGAGTTCTCGAATAACTTCTCTATAACATTAAATCTGTGACTTGTAGAGATATTGACTTAAAGTATTTTTCCTAAAACAGATTTATTTAACTCCAAGCTTCTTCACTATTTTTCTGAGGCATGATCTTCTTGATCTTCTTACAGATAGAATTCTTAGGCTTGACACTGTTTATAGAAAAAGGCTCAAGTCCGCTCCTTTGACATTTTTACATACTTTAAATGTTACAAGTACAAAATACAAATGTAGATAACAATACAACTTACTTAGGATTAACAAAATGTCTTAGTCTTGTTAAAGTACAGGCATGTCTTTACAACACCAAGTATTTTTCGTAAATTTTAATAATATTTTAGGAATTTTTTCGTACCTTCGGGTATTTTTCGTAATTTTTCCTAATATTTTAGGAATTTTTTCGTACCTCTAAATATTTTTCATAATTTTTCCTAATATTTTAGGAATTTTTCTGTACCTCCAGATATTTTTTTTATCATTTTCTCTAATATTTTAGGAATTTTTCGTACATCTGGGTATTTTTTTGTAATTTTTCCTAAAAATTTAGGAATTTTTTCATACCTCCAGGTATTTTCCGTAATTTTTCCTAATATTTTAGAAATTATTCCGTACCTCTAGATATTTTTCCTAATATTTTAGGAATTTTTCGCACCTCCGGGTATTTTTTATAATTTTTCCTAATATTTTAGGATTTTTTTCGTACCTTCGAGTATTTTTATAAATTTACGGGGAATTATTTGTAATTTTTAATAACTTCAGGATCAAATTTGTAATTTCTCAAACTTAAAGATCATCGTGCAAAATTCGCAAAAGAGGGAGTACTAAGTGGCAATTTGCCACTTTTCCTCCCCGTCAACCACAAGTCCAGGTCGACTTATGGTTGACTTATGGTTGACTTATGGTTGATTTCTACACCATGGTCGACCTGCAATATGAGCAGGCGGACTTCTGATATATTTTTTCTGTTTTTTTTCCTTTTTTCCTCTTTTTTCCTTTAGTTTTTCTTTCCTCTTTTTTTTTTGTTTTCTCTCCTTTCTCTCCTTTTTTTCCTTTAGTTTTTCTTTTTTTTCTCTATTTTTTTCTTTTTTCTTCTTTAATATTATTAATAAATAAAAATATTTAATTATTCAATTTTTTTGAATAATATTGGCCCCAAAATCAGGGGATGTCCAATCCAGATAAAATTTCACACGGATAAATTTCGATCCGAATTTTAATATTAATATTTCTAATAATTTTTTTCTTCCTTATATTTATTATTCAAATAATAAATATATTTTTTATAGAGGGGTCTTCAACCCTAGAAATGCAAGTTCAAAATCGAATTTTTGGCCTTATTGGCTCCTGTGTCGAAGAAAATTGGGTATTTGCACACCTAATTTCGGAAATTAATTTCTGATCTTTCAAAAAAAAATTACTCAAAAACGGATTATATGGCTATTTTAGATCACGGTCTTGATCAATTATTGGGGTTTTATGCACCACGATTGATGAGTTATGACCCATATAGATCAGGAATCCGTGACCTTTAGACTAAGAATCCTAGTCGAATTAGACTAGGAATATGTACCCTTTAGACCAGGAATCCGTACCCTTTTTTACGAGGATTTATGGTAGAATATCGACCAGGATGCATCCTGGTCGAATTCGACTATGATTTTCGTCGGATTATGGGTGATTTTGATACTCTGGTTGGATTGATTTTCGATCAGGATACAGCCCTCTTTCGAAGAGGACTCTCGTCGGATTATGGGTGATTTTAACACCAGTTGAATTGAGTTTCGACCGGGAATCCTCACCCCGTATACCCGGAATCCTAGCCCTTTATATCAGGAATCCTGAATTACAGGCTACAAACCTTTTAACAGCCATAACGTTTCGCTCGTTGTTTAGATCTGAGCATATAATATACATAATTGAAGGTTATTCTGAGCTCTAATGCATGATAGAATTTTCATCTTAGTTCTTGCGTTCCTTGATCATTCAATCTGGAGGGAACGTGACCTGTACGAGCCTTCAATTTGACGGGAACTTGGCAAATACGAGTCTTCAATGTGAAGGGAACGTGGACTCTACGGGCCTTATTTCTAGTTATTCTAAAGAGGTGACTTGTCCTACTTAGATTCTCATTAGATTAAACCTTGAGGTTTAAGGTTTTTCGAGTCTAAGTAACTCATTTTCTTGAAGCATTTCCAAGTTTGTGGGATCCTTTTCCCAAATATGTTTTTGACTAGATGCGACCCTTCCAATACAGGTATTGGTTTTCCTTTCTGCCTGACTTAGGATGCCTTGATCTTTCTTGACGACTAAGTCTTCCTGGTGAATAAACCTTTCCTTCATCCTCACATTATAATAGTAATAAAAAATTTGTTTCTAATACTCAATAATCCTGGTGTTGGCTTTATCAAATCTAAAGTATGTGTCATGTCTTCCTTGTTCTTCCCGGGCTCAAAGACCTCAACCTTTGAAGTTGTTTGAGTGAATCCTAATGACATCACAACCTCAACTTTATCAGCCAGTAAGAATGGAATAACTCCTATTTTTTCTTTGCAAGTGGCATGCCACACCCTTTGTAGGTGTAGTAGATCGTCTGCTTAATCATTTCTCGAGTATTCATCCCTCTTTCTGTCCATCAAGGATTACTCGACTTTCTACCTCGGCTTACCTTTTCGTTTAGGGGTGAGAAATAGTCATAGAGCAGGATTTACTATCACTCTTATCACATCATTGTGTCACGTGAATGTTGGTTATACAATTAAGGGTTGTATCTTCAATATTCTTCATGTCAGGATCTACCTATGGGCACTGGCTATGGGAATGTATCAAGATTATCAATCTCATACGTTATAAATGAGATATGGGAATTGGTTAAAATCAATATCTTATAAAATTTCCTAACACGTGTGTGCTTCCGACATCAAGTATATTTTCTTCTCATAATATTTGGCATAAGCCATCATCTCCGACCGATATAATCTAAATATGATACATTTTGAGCGACAGCCTTGCCCCCCGAGCGTAGCCCACGGTTCTTTTCATGTACTTTTTTAAAGCAGGTTCCGTTTTTCGGTGGTTCGGGCATTTCAAGTAAGGAATCACTAACTACTCCCTACATAAAGTCTTTGCAATTGGATTGAAGTTCCAAATCCTTTCCAGTGTTTTTCATGCTCCAATAGCATCGTCATCTTACCGACTAGTCTCGGATTGAGTCGCCTAGGTAATAAGTCATCACACGTATCGGTGCTATCATTTTTGTATTAATTTTTGGGTCTTCGTGACTTAGAAGTAAAAACTTCCTGTGTAACTTCCTATTTTCTAGGAAACGGCTTTCATGCTTTCCTCCCTCGGGATGTACCCCTTATTAAATTGAGTCATGGATTCACAAGTTTCTCATATTTTATTGTTGTCGCATGCTTTATTTTGAATTCCTCATTTACTTTGAGAAATCATCAATATTTAGTCTCCACAAACTTTTGAAGTTCTTGACCCTCGGGGTTTCAGCTGAGGCAATTCTGGCCACCAAGGCCTCATACTTGTCTTCGTTGTTCGTCATTTGAGAAATCCAATATCAAGATAAATTATATCATAGATCCATCATGATATTGCACTACCTATTTTTGTTTTTGACGATCCATCAAAATAGAGAACCAAATATCACTTGAGTATCATCTCTTTCCTTTTTGATATTTCAGCTGAGGCAATTCTTGCCACGAAGGCCTTATATTTATCTTCTTTATTCATTATTTGAGAAATCCAATATCAAGATAAATTATATCATAGATCCATCATGATCTTGCACTACTTATTTTTGTTTTTGACGATCCATCAAAATAGAGAATCAAATATCACTTGAGTATCATCTCTTTCCTTTGTTGACATGTTTCCTTGCCCTCATGGGGTATGTTTTCCTGTCCCCGACTTCTTGGTTGTCAATGGGGCATTCAACCATGAAGTCAGTCAAATCTCGAACCTTAAATATGGTACATGTTTATACTAAATTCGTCAGACCTAGTTGTCCACTTAAACAACCTTCCACTAGCCTCAGGGTTGTGCATTGTGCCCTCTCAGGGGCTAGTTTTTTAATATTGCACACCTGGAAATATGTTTTAATTTCCTCGCACCATGATTATACTTCACTTTCTTAGTAGGTGGGTTGCTGAACCTCCATGTCTTTTTTCACAGGGACAAATCTCAATTACATAATTGAGTTTTCCATGTATGGATTCAGTACTTCTTCGGGTGTTCCGGTCATCTGATTCTTCAATTCCTCAAATATTACCAGGATTTTATTAGTTCATGAAGAATCCCTTACTTTTTTCAATGCCGTGAAGAAGGGCAAACACTTGTCACTGGATTCGGAGATGAACCTATCCTAAATTGCACTTTTTAGTTTCTCTATATTCTTAATGAAAGATGAAGGTTCCATAACCATGAATCTTATCAACATTGGCCTTGATTCCCCACTCAGAGATGTGGCCCAAGAATTTTCAGATCCTACCTCAAAGGCACACCTTGTAGAATTTAACATAATCTTATGATGCCTCGATACTTCAAATACCTCTCAGAGGTGTGTCATGTAGTCTGCCTTGTCTAGACTCTTAATTTTATTATACCATAGACTCTCACGGTCTTTCAAAAGAGATTCTCAAAAAATTTTAATTTTTAACCTTTGGTAGGTGGCATATGATTTCTCAAAATAAAAGCAGTAAAAAGATACATAATATTATAAAGTTAGTGATGAGTGGTACCTTAGAAATGTCGTCCTTATAATTAGCTTACTGTTTTGTGGTTTCTCGCCTACCAATGGCAAAAATTCCTCTTCGTTTTCCTCACTATACTTCAGTTACCATCATTATCGAGTTTATATATAACCAACTCAAGATCAAGATCAAATTCAAGCTCATCATCTTATTTGGTCTTTCAGGTGGCAAATGGATAAGAATCATGTTAGGAATATATTGTGTACTTGATGATAAGCTAAACAAAACACCTTAGTAGATTCAACTTAGTGAATTTTGTAGCACCCGACGGATGATCAATTATAGTCCCGACAGATGATTTAATATAGTCCTGACGGATGACTAATTGATATCCACCGGGTGAGTATCTTATGTAACAATAAGTACTGTAGTATATTTCTGCAAATAACTTTGTATAGATTCTGTAGTAGCTTATGAATCATGTAGACTGCTAGTAGATGTGCATAATAGGTTGATTAAATGTAAATATAAGATGTCTTGTAATTATGCATAAATGAAATGGAGTCAAGTGATAAATGGCTACCCGACGGATGATCAACAAAGCTACCCGACGGATGATCAACAAGGCTACCCGACGGATAACAAGCATGTACCCGATGGATGATCAATTCAAATATCTGTTGACAGCGATAACACAGTTACATGTGTTGGGTGTTTGCAAAAGGAATGTGGCAGCCCGTTTAGCAGGGTTTTGAGAAACAAAGAAGCATTACCATTTCCATGCTATTTTGAAGATATTTAAAGATGCTGGAATAGAGTAGTGAAGCATCATGAAGTTAGACTTGATATTTTTTTTGTTTTATTATCCTATCTTATTACCATGTAAACTTGGTGATATATAAACCAAGTGTAGCTAGTAGAACAAACAACCAAGCAAACACATTTTTAGCAGAGAAACATTTGTAAGTTGTATTCTGTAGAATTTCTTTGTAGTTTGTTTGTTCACTTGTACAAGCAGCTGTGAGCTATTCAAGCTTCACAGGGTTCTCTTGATATATATGTATATATATATCTGGTGGACACATTCAAATCCACCAGAAAGTTTTAAAGACCTGTGTTTTTATTACTTATGTTTTGATTTATATAATTCTTTCATTTCTCACTTTGCAAATCAAACACATATATAAATTGAGTTAGAGCCATTTTTCATGATTCTCAAAAAGAAGCCAGAATTACATTCAACCCCCCTTCTGTAATTCTTGTTATATTGTTAGGGAATAACAATTGGTATCAGAGGAGGCTCTTGAAGTACAAAGAGTTTAAAGATCACAACAAAATAGCAAGATGAACAAGAAGGATGTTGGAGTGAAGATTCCATTTCTGGACAAAGACAATTATCACCACTGGAAGGTGAAGATGCACCTACATCTTCTTTCTCAAGATGAGGCCTATGTGGATTGCATGGAGAGAGGTACTCATGTTCCAATGAGAGCTGCTACCGGTAATGAGCCTTCAGTCCCCAAGCCTAGGCATGAATGGTCATATCCCGATATTGAGCAAGTCAGGAAAGACAAAAAGACCATGAATATTTTATTCAATGGAGTTGATGATGACATGTTTGACAACATCATCAATTACAAGATAGCCAAGGAGGTTTGGGACACAATTCATATTATATGTGATGGTACTGAGCAAGTAAGGGAGAATAAGATGCAGCTGCTAATTCAGCAATATGAGCATTTTCATTGTGAAGATAGTGAGTCTCTCACTGACATTTTTAGTAGGTTTCAAAAACTATTAAATGCTATGAAGTTACATGGAAGAGTCTATCATACAAAAGACTCCAATATCAAGTTCCTTAGATCTCTTCCAAAGAAATGGAAACCAATGACAGTCTCATTGAGAAACTATCAAGATTACAAGGAGTTTACTTTGGAGAGACTGTATGGCATCCTGAAAACTTATGAGCTTGAAATAGAGAAAGATGAGAGGATGGAGAAAGGAAGGAAGAAAGGAGGGTCTATAGCACAGGTTGCTGAATTGGAAAAGGAGAAAGAGGTGAAGGTAGAAGCTATTGAGTTTACTTCAAAGGTCTGTGAAAACAAGGGCAAGGGGCTGGTAGCTGAAAATGAAGATTCATTGAGCCAAGATGATATGGATGATATTAATGAACATCTTGCATTCCTTTCCAGAAGATTTTCCAAGCTCAAGTTCAAGAAGAACTTTGGAGTAGCTAAGCCAAGTAGAAACATGGTGGATAAATCTAAATTCAAATATTTCAAATGTGGCTTGGCAAGGCATTTTGCCAATGAGTGTAGAAAGTCAGATTCCAGCAAGAAGAAGTTTGAGTCTGTGGATTATAAACAGAAGTATTTTGAGTTGCTCAAACAAAAGGAAAGGACTTTTATTACACAAGAAAATGACTGGGCAATAGATGGTTTGGATGAGGATGAAGATGTCAGCTATGTCAATCTAGCCCTAATGGCCAAGTCTGATGAAACAGAAATAAGCTCTTCAAGTAATCACGTAATCACCACTAACCTAACACATTTATCTAAAGCTGAGTGTAATGATGCAATTAATAACATGTCTACAGAATTATATCATTTGCGTGTTACACTTAAGTCCCTCACTAAGGAAAATGCTAAAATCAAAGAAAACAATATGTTTTTAAGTGAGAGGAATAATGTGCTAGAGTCTCAGTTTATGAATTTGAAAAATTGAGAATAGAATGTAAGATTGCTAAGGATGAATTAACTGAGTCCTTGAAGAAAGAAGAGATTTTGAAGAAGCAACTTGAACGAGAACAGGAGGTGATTAAGGCATAGAAATCATCTAGAGATGTTCATGCTCAAATCACCAAAGTTCAAGGTATTGAGTCTTTTGTGATGCAGCCTGGAAAAAGAGTAAGGATAAGCTGGAATCCAATTTGGTTGAATGATTGCTAACAGATGTGGACTCGACGGATGATGAGAGCCATCCGTCGGATAATCAAAAGGATTATCCGTTGAGTGACACAAATCCTCATCCGTCGGCTGTGAGCAAACCTGTGAGCAAAGCCAAACTTGCCAAGTTAAATGAAAAGTATGGATCAGTTTCCAAAAACTTTGTTCCAGGAGAATCAAGTCAAGTGAAGAAGGAGAATAAAGTGAATGTTGGTCATCTGTCTATCAAGCAATTGAATGACAGATTAGAAAAGATTGAGGTTAAAACCGAAACTAAAAAGAAAAAAAAATAGAAATGGGTATGTAGGGATTAACAAACATAACAACTACACACCTGATAAATATGCTCCAAGAAAAATCTGTGTTAAGTATGGTAGTGTTAACCATATGTCTGTTAATTGCAAACTTGTTATGCCTACTCCTATATCGGTACCATCTTCTTTTTCCAATGTCATGCCTTCTATGCCTTTGAATGCTATGTCTGCACAGAATATGAATGCACAATTTGCTAATATGCCATTTGCACCTAATCCTTATTATGTTGCATTTAGTATGCCTCAAATGCCATTTAGCATGCCTTACTGGAATAACATATTTGCAAACAACATACCTTTTCCTGTTAATCAAAATGTACATGATAATTCTGTTTTAATGACTGGTTTCAAAGGTCCAACTCTGATGACTAAGGATGAATCTGATATCCCCAAGTCAAATAAGATAAAATCTAAGAAACAAAAGAAGAAAGCTAACAAGTCAGGACCCAAGGAAACTTGGGTACCAAAATCAACTTGATATGATTTGATGTGTGCTGGGAAACAAAAAGAATCTTTGGTACCTGGATAGTGGTTGTTCAAGGCACATGACTGGAGATTCTACCCTGCTCACAGAGTTCAAGGAAAGAGCTTACCCAAGTATTACTTTTGGAGATGACGGCAAGGGTTATACTGTGCGATATGACTTGATTTCTAAAGACAATGTCATCATTGAGGAGGTTGCCTTAATGGATGGTCTCAAGCACAATTTATTAAGTATCAACCAGCTTTGTGATTAAGGCAATTCAGTAACCTTCAATTCAGAAGCCTGTGTTGTGACTAACAAAAGAAGCAACAAAATGGTTCTCACTGGTATGAGAAGAGGAAATGTGTATCTAGCTGAATTCAACTCATCAAATGCAGAATCTGTTACTTGTCTTCTTAGTAAAGCAAGTCAAGATGAAAGTTGGTTGTGGCATAAGAAGCTATCCCATCTAAGCTTCAAGACCATGAATGAGCTTGTCAAGAAAGAACTGGTTAGAGGAATTCCTCAAGTGGAGTTTACCAATGATGGACTATGTGATTCCTGTCAAAAAGGAAAGCAGATTAAAGCATCATTCAGAAAGAAGCTTGATTCAAAAATTGAAGAACCTTTACAATTGCTACACATGGATTTGTTTGGTCCAGTCACTGTGTTATCCATATAAAGGAAAAGATTTTGCCTAGTAATTGTAGATGATTTCTCAAAGTTCTCTTGGACATATTTCCTAAAGTCTAAAGATGAGGCTAGTGAAATCATCATCAATCACATAAGACAAGTCAATAATCATCCTGATTTCAAAGTTAGAAGAATCAGGAGTGATAATGGAACTGAGTTCAAGAATTCTGTTATGAGAGTATTTTGTGAAGAGAATGGGATTATGCCCGAGTTTTCAGCAGCAAGAACTCCACAATAAAATGGAGTAGTGGAAAGAAAGAACATATCACTTATTGAAGCTGCAAGGACAATGCTTGAAGAATTAAAATTACCAACATACTTATGGGCGGAAGCTGTAAATACTGCATGCTACACTCTGAATACATGTTGTGGGAAAAGTATATAGAGTCTACAATCTTATAACCAACATTTTTATGGAATCAATACATGTTGTATTTGATAAATAAAAGATTGAAGGACTGCAAGATGAAGATTCTCATGAAAGTCTCAAATTTGATAATGTGGAGATGGTTAGTGATGATAATGATGTTGAAAGTGATCAGGAAACAATGACAAAGGATATTGCAGAAAAATCTACTACAAAATGAAGCACAAAATCCAACATCTGTTGACTTATAAAATGCTTCATCCGTCGGGAGACAATCTGCTTCATTCGTCGAGAGACAATCAGCTTCATCCGTCGGAACTCAAAATGCACTATCCGTCGGGTCATTAAAAGAAGTTGAAAGTTAGAATAGATCACTTACAGAAAGTTCCCCTTTCTCAAATCAAAGATCCATAAACTCAGGGAGAGTTTCTAATAATCAAAACTCAGTTACACATCAAGACAACAATAAGGCCTCTTCATCTAGAGCTAATCTACCTCAACAAAGAAAATGGATAAAAGATCACCCCTTTGAGATCATCATTGGTGATGTATCTTCTAGAGTTCAAACAAGGAGAGCAACTCAAGAAGAATGTCTATATAGCAGCTTCCTATCTAAGGAAGAACCAAAGAAGGTAGAAGAAGCTTTGTTAGATCCTGATTGGATTTTAGCTATACAGGAGGAGCTAAACAAATTTGAAAGGAATAAAGTATGGAAGCTGGTACCCAAGCCTAAAGGAAAAAATCCAATTGACACCAAATGCGTATTCAGAAACAAGATGGATGAAAATGGCATAGTGGCCAGGAACAAAGCTAGATTGGTTGCTAAGGGCTATTGTCAACAAGAAGGAATAGATTTTGATGAAACTTTTACTCCTGTTGCAAGACTTGAAGCCATCATAATTTTTTTAGCCTATGCAGCCCATGCCAATTTCAAGGACTATCAAATGGATGTCAAGAGTGCTTTTCTAAATGGATATTTGGAGGAGGAAGTCTATGTCAGTCAGCCTCCTGGTTTTGAAGATCCAAATTTCCCAAATCATGTCTACTATATTTTGAAAGCACTCTATGGACTGAAGCAAGCACTTAGAGCCTGGTATGACACTTTATCAAAGTTTCTATTGGAAAATCACTTCACAAGAGGTATTGTGGATAAAACTTCATTCTTTAAAAATGTTAATTGCTCTAGTATACTTGTTCAAATTTATGTAAAGGATATTATATTTGGCTCTACAGATGAAAAACTTTGCAAAAAGTTTGCCAAATTAATGCAAAGTAAGTATGCAATGAGCATGATGGAAGAACTAACTTACTTTCTTGGTTTACAAGTTAAGCAAGTTAGTGATGGAATATTCATTAGTCAAACTAAATACATTCATGATCTTTTAAAGAAGTTTGATCTAATGAATTACACATCTGCAAAAACTCCCATGGCCACTGCAACTAAGCTTGAATTAAACACTATTGTAAAGCCTGTGGATATTTCAAGTTATAGGGGCATGGTTGACTCACTTCTGTAATTAACAGCTAGTAGGCCAAATATAATATTTGCTACCTGTCTTTGTACTAGATTTCAGACTGATCCTAGAGAATCTCACCTAGTGGCTATTAAGAGGATTTTCAGATATCTCAAGGGAACACCAAAACTTGGCATTTGGTATCCTAGAGATTCTGCTTTTGATCTGACTGGTTACTCAGATGCAGATTATGCAGGTTGTAAAATAGACAGGAAAAGTACAACTGGAACCTGTCAATTTCTAGGAAACAAGCTTGTGTCCTGGTTCAGTAAAAAGCAAAATTCAGTCTCTACTTCTACAGCTGAAGCTGAATATATTGCTGCTGGCAGTTCCTGTGCATAAATTTTGTGGATGAAAAACACATTGTTGGACTATGGTATACAAGTGAATAGGATTCCTATTTTCTATGATAACACAAGTGCAATTGCCATCACTGAAAATCCAGTACAGCATTCAAGAATAAAGCACATAGACATCAAGTACCACTTCATAAGAAAACATGTGATGAGTTGTATTGTGGAGCTGCATTTTGTTCCAAGTGAAAAGCAACTTGCAGATATATATACCAAGTCACTTGATGAATCCACATTTTCAAGGTTGGTAACTGAGTTAGGTATGCTTAATTATTCTTGAATCATTTCAGATATTTTTGCAAGTGGTTATGTAGCCAGAAATTTAATTGATTTTTCTGTTTTGGATGAAATTTTGGCTAAATCAAAATTTACATCTCGACGGATAATAATTATCCATCGAGTTTGATCATACAATGTGTCAATAAAATCAATTATTTTTATGGAATATTTTATAACTCGACGGATAACTGATTTATCCTGATCCATCGAATTGTCTCAATCCTAGCCATTAATTCCCTGAATATTATCCATCGAGTATACTTACAGCTTGTAAGCATGACACGACGGATAAGTGACGGAATTTTTACAGTTTATTTATTTTTAAACAGCTATTTTGGGCAATTTTTATTGGTTACTTTATTTTACTTTATTATTTTTGTCAGTTAATTTTTGAGATAGTATAAAAGCAAATTCACTTTTATTCATTTCTTTTATCATTCTCAAGATTCGATTGCTCAAATTTCTTTCTTCTCAAAAGCAAACTCTCTCTCTGCAAATTCTAAATCTCTAACAATGGCACCTGTAGTGAAAATCATGTCTCAAACCAGTTATATCTATGAGAAAAACAACTTCTCAGTTTTGGTGAACAAGGAGATTCAACAGTCTGGTGACTATCACATAATGATGGATTTTGTGAAGAACTGCAAACTCAACTATGCCATGCTGGAATCACCCACCATTTACTGTGAGGTTGTTGAAGAGATATGGATAATTGCAGTGTATAACTTGACAGACAAGACCATCACATTCACCCTGAAAGGTAAGCAGTTTTGCATAAATTATGATGTTGTTAAAGCATGCTTCAAGATTCCTGATAATACCGTAACTGCTCCATACACAGACACTGACATTGTTAATATGCTTAATTCCATGGGTTATGCACTCACTACTTCTAAATTAAGTGAAATTAGGAGGTTGGGTCTTAAGAAAGAATGGAGTTATCTGTGTGATGTAGTAACTAAGGTGTTTTCAGGTAAAATTAGTAACTTTGACTCTATAAACATTTCTATGCTTAACATGCTTTACATGCTAGTTACTGATAAGTACTTTAATTTCAGTGATTTGGTTTTGTTTGAGTTAGGCTTTAAGTTAGGAGAGATCAATAAGAGAGGTAAAAAAGTCTATTATGCTAGATTCTATATGATGCTTGCTAGCCATCTTATTGAAGATATTGCGATTGAGAACCCAACCAACAAATTAAATTGTTGGGTTCAAGAAAGAAGGATCATTGCAGATTTAAACAGATCAAACCATCACAAGGAGGTTCCCTTATACTACTTTTCAGTAATGGAGGGACCTCGGGTAAGTCAGGTAAATTCTACTGTCTCTACTCTTCCAACCTCACACATTTCTTTGCCTTCTAGTGTAGTTATGGTATCTGTGTCAATGAATAAACAGATGCCTACCCAAGCTACCAAACCAACAAAAGTTTCTAAATCCAAAGCTAAGAAAGCCCCCTCTTATTTCTTTCAAAAAAAATCACTTATAAAATCTACTAAACCTAAAGAGGGGAGTGTGAAGGAGGGTAAGATAGGTGAGGGACATGATGAAAATCAAATAAATCCCAGGGATAAGGTTGGAGAGGTAAGTATTTCCCAGCCTAGCCACACTGCAGTTTCTCAACAAACTGCAGTGCTTAAAAATAATTTAAGCTCATTACTAATTGCATCCTCCCAAAAGGATGTGACTATTGAACAAAGCTCTCAGCTAAATGCACAGGCCAAGAGGGTAAGGGACACAAGCTCACCCCAAACCTATACCAGAAAGAAGAAACCAAAAACCCTTGGGGATGCACAAGGCTCACACACTGTGCAAACTGGTGCAAAAGACCCAGTCACTGCACCATCTCAAAGTCAGGTTGATGTGGCTCCAATAAATGTGGAGTCACAGCCAAAATCTCTCATAATTGAAGCACCTGAAACACCAAATTCTCCCATACACTCATTGGATGTTGATATGATTCATATATCTCAACCAAATTCTCCATCTTTAACTCTGTTGGAGAAGCCAAAAATCCATGCAAGTGAGCATCATCTTCTAGATGATTTGTTGGCTCACTTGCCATTTCTTTCTGAGACTGTTGAGACATCTGTGCTAAAATTTTCATCAATCTGCACAGAGTCTACAATAGTCTCCACTCCACACTCATTCATTTCTACTCACTCGATGGATATTGTTCATCCGTCGAGTAGTGATTGTATCCCGAAGGATGTGCCTAACAGCAGTCATCCGTCAGATAGTCAAATTACTACCCTGATGGATATTTCTCATCCGTCAAGAGTCTCTGCACAACTTCGAAGTTCAACTATAGTTACAAGTGCAGATGACTTAGTAATTGTACAATCACTTTTAGGATTGAGGGAAGGTAGTGATTTGAGTGAGAGTCTGGGTTGCTCCCAGGAAAAAGGAGAGAAAAAGAGTGATCATATGCAGTCCATTTCTTCAGGAATGACAAAAGTGAGTGAGAGAAGTCCCACCTTAGATGGTGAAGGTGAGGGTGTGAGGGTGGGGAGCCAAGGGGAGCCCTTGATGCAAAAAGAGAGAGAAAATGAGAGAAATGCAGGTAGAGGAGGGATAAGGTTGGATATCATTGCTAGTAAGTCAATGAATGCCAATGATATAGACATTGAGAAACTATCTCAGCATCATCAAGCTGTTATAGGTTCCATCTCTTTGGATGCTGAGGCATTTACTCATCCTGTCCCGGCATATCAAATTTTGGCTGGCCAGGGCAATGAGAATACAGAAAGGATGCTGAACTTGTTGCACACCACTCAGTCAATGCAAAGAGCTAAGGATGCTATTACAGCTATGCCACCCAAAGGTGATGATGATATTGACTATAGCACAGGTGAATCTGCTGATTTCTTTGGAGATGATAGTACAAGTGAGGAAATCATGAACATATGGGGAGAAGTAGGCACCAGTTCTAAACCTGGCCTTCCCTCATGGGCATTCTCTAAGGATTGTGATCTTCAACATTTTAAGGTCACTCTCATCCATCAAATCCAAGAAATATATAATGCCATTGAATCTACAATAGATGCAGGCACCAAGCAGCTTCTACAAGCTCATCTTAGTTCTCTACATCTGCATCAAATCCAAGGCTTCCAACACAATCAGGATATCACTTCTATCAAAATAGTGAAAAAAGATATAGCTAATAGATTAGATGCAAAAATTCCTGAAGCTACAATGCTTGATGTTAAAAGACAATTAAGGAAGTACACTGATCTTGCAACCAAGGTGGATTTCTTGGAGAAAAGAATGACAGCAATGGAAGCCTCTCTAACAGCTATACATCTACATTAGGCACAACAAATAGACTTGCTTCAAAGGCTAGTGGCAGCACAAACTCCTTATTCTACTCAACTTGCTGATAACAAAAAGGGGGAGAAAGAAACCTCTTCTAAGGGGGAGAAAGCAAGCTATATTGTCTTATTCAGTCAAGGGGAATCAAGAAGTAAGGAGGAGCAAAAAGTGTTAAACATACAAGTCAGCAAAGTGATTGTGCCAACAATTGCTTTCACAAAGCCACCAGTGTTGGATAACATTGATCTAATCCAAAGAGCAGCTGAAAAGCTTGAATTGAAATCAAATTTTAAGATGATTGATGTTATAGCTTTAGAGAAGGAAATAAGAGAAAAATGAAGAAAAATAGATGCATATATTTAACAAAAGTTTGGGCCAATTTAGAAGCCAGACAAAGTCTTCAGTCATCACTCTCAAGTCATGAAAATCTCTGTGAATGACATAAGTATGAACTATCTGGAAAGGGGTAAAACTTCCTACATCAAATCTCCAAAAAAAGATCTCATTATAAAGGCCAAATGGAACTATCCTAAGTTTTCAGACAAGAATCCTATGGATATAGTGTTTAAAATACCTAGGCCAGATGAGAAGAAGCTGCTGGGTAGGTCTATTGCATTCTACAAGGATCCAACCGATTCAGTGCTTAAAAGGAGAATTGCTAAAATTTATAGAAATGGTGAGGAAATCTGTGTAGTGGTTGGACACCCACTGTTTGTGGAAGCTAAGAAGGAAGAAAAAGAAAGAATCAGGCTAGAAAAGAAGCAAGCTGCTTTGGATGCTAAGAAGCAAAAGCAAAAGAAAGAACAAGCTGCTATCTTGGCCAAGCTTCAAGCTGTAAAAACCACAACAGAACTTCATGTACAACCAGCTGTAATTACTGAACCTAAGGATCTGAAAATGCAAGAAGAATCACAGCAGAAAAGAAGATTTAGATACAAGTTCCATTCCAAGAGGAAAGTGAACTTTAATGATGAAGAATTGAAAGACCAATTTCCCAAAAAGTCTACAACTACAACTCAGACATCAAAACCCTCAGTGGTATTTGAAGAATTCAAAGTGGTTGATCCAACAAGAAATATTCATGATGAACCAATTTTTTCTAAGGATGAACCAGTAGACTGGGATAGTTTACCAATTCTTGAGCTAAATTTACCCATTTTCAAGACAAAGACTAGAGCTAGCAAGAAAGTGAAGCCTGTACCTCTCAGATCCAAAGCTCTAACCAAATCCCAACCCACAGTCAACAAGAGAGATCTCATGTATATTTATGATATCAAGGAATTTTCAAACTTTAATCTCTACTTGGATGAACTGGAAGAAGTAAGAGGAATTGATGCTTACAGACATCTTCCTGAAAGACTGGTATTTAGATACAAGGGAGGGAAGGAGATGACATGACCTCTTCACAGGATTCTCCAAGAAAGCCAATCTGTTCTGATTAAAGTCTACTCATCCTTCAAAAAGAACTTTGGATACAATATGACTGCAAGAAGAATAGTTCTAAAGAGGATTGAGGAACTAAGGAGTACTAGAGCCAAAGATGCACTTCCAAAAACTCTATCTATTCCCTTTATAGGAAAAAGAGTGCATCTAAGACCCTATTGGCTGATGGAATTCATGGATGACAAAGGTGTTAGAAGATTCTTCAGATTGGAGGACCCATTGAGTATCTCTAGCAATGAGACTCTTTTTGAAATGCAGGAAATGCTAAATTTCTCAGAACTTGATAAACTTGAATTCCACACACAACTTCAAAATCAAATTGAAGAAAACAACAGAATGCTTGGAAAGAAATCCAGACAATCAAGGAAATAGATCTATCTGCTCAGACTAGAGGAGCATCTTGATAACAATTGTGAGCGATTTCTTTGTGTACTTTGCATTGTTCAACTTTCAGCATTTTATAGCACTTATCAGTTTTATCTACTATTTTTCATTTTGTATCTTTAGGATGTTTTGTTATCATCAAGTTTATCTTAATTTATGACTACAATTCCAGTAGACATAAATTGGGGGAGATTGTTAGGAATATGTTGTGTACTTGATGATAAGCTAAACAAAACACCTTAGTAGATTTAACTTAATGAATTTTGTAGCACCCGACGGATGATCAATTATAGTCCCGACAGATGATTCAATATAGTCCCGACGGATGACTAATTGATATCCACTGATGAGTAGCTTATGTAATAATAAGTACTGTAGCACATTTCTGCAAACAACTTTGTATAGATTCTGTAGTAGCTTATGAATCATGTAGACTGCTAGTAGATGTGCAGAATAGGTTGATTAAATATAAACATAAGATGTCTTGTAATTCTGTACAAATGAAATGGAGTCAAGTGATAAATGGCTACCCGACGGATGATCAACAAAGCTACCCGATGGATGATCAACAAGGCTACCCGACGGATAACGAGCATGTACCCGACGGATAATCAATTCAAATATCTGTTGATAGTGACAACACAGTCACATGCATTGGGTGTTTGCAAAAGAAATGTGGCAGCCTGTTTAGCAGGGTTTTGAGAACAAAGAAGCATTACCATTTCCATGCTATTTTGAAGATATTCAAAGATGCTGGAATAGAGTAGTGAAGCAGCATGGAGTTAGACTTGATAGGTTTTGTTTTATTATCTTATCTTATTACCATGTAAACTTGGTGATATATAAACCAAGTGTAGATAGTAGAATAAACAACCAAGCAAACATATTTTTAGCAGAGAAACATTTGTAAGCTGTATTCTGTAAAATTTCTCTATAGTTTGTTTGTTCACTTGTACACGCAGCTGTGAGCTATTCAAGCTTCACACGGTTCTCTTCATATATATATATCTGGTGGACACATTCAAATCCACCAGAAAGTTTTAAAGACCTATTTTTTTATTACTTGTGTTTTGATTTATATAATTCTTTCATTCCGCACTTTGTAAATCAAACACATATATAAATTGAGTTAGAGCCATTTTTCATAAATCTCAAAAAAGAAGCCATAATTATATTTAACCCCATTCTGTAATTCTTGTTGTATTGTTAGGGAATAACAAATCATATCTGCTGTTGGATTTCCTCATTATACTTCGGTCTTTCAGAATTTCATGTCTTCATTTGGAAGGACCTGCCCCCGACTCAATCGGGCCTTTAATCGTGGCAACATATCATAAAAGGCAAGTTGGGAATTAGGGAGTCCCATTTCCCAATAATATTTCATAGTTTTATATCTTAGTGTGACGATCATCGGGTCTTAATGGAGGAATTTCATCCTTTCCAAATCAGAATCATCAAAGTTAGTGGCAATTTCCACTGCCGCTCCTTATGGTGTACTACCTTTCGGGCACAAGCTTTTATTAAGATTCTTGAAGTCCCATCGGTCGTTAGTCTTCTAAAGATCATTTTGATAACTGGTAGTCGGGGATGCGTGTTTCTCTCGAGTATCTTGTTCTCCCCTCTTATTCTTTATAAGCTTTCACTCTATTGCTTCCTTCACTATCTTTGTCAACCTGTTCGATATTCCTCTATGGACTAGGAATTCAATTTTATTCCTTAGCTGACGGTAATCGTCGATGTCCTCTTCGTGAAATCTTGAATACAAATTTTTATTCCTCTTTACAGGGTTGACGCGCAGCGACTTTAGCCATCGACCATCTTCATCTTTACATATTTACCAAGATTCATCTTCTTGGAGCATTAAAACGTGTTTGGTGAAATTCGATTCTCTGTTGTTCTTTCTCGGGGGAGAGTTTCCATCATGGATACTTATTCTTAACATCACACTTTCGATCCACCTTTTGCTTCTAGTCATTATCTTCATCGCCTCCTGTTGGACGCCAAATTCTTCTTCACGTTGTTTATTTTTACGTTGATATACTTGCCTTCCCACTCTTGTAACTTATATATGCATTTCAGATTGGTTTTGGCCAATGACAACTTAAAGTTTATATCCAAGGATCCTTCTCGACCGATCCTTGACATTTTATCATTCAAGTACATAGTTATCATGGCTTTTATTTGAATTGAACCAGATCGTCCATGGATTCTTTATATCCTTGTCTCATGTTCATGGGGGATGCAAAATAGCTCATTCACTCTTGGACCATTATCGAGTCATGCCCCTCGAGGTTAAAGAAAATGTCATGCACTTTATCAATCATGCGTCGACTGTTGTAGTAGGAAGTTTGAAAACTTTCTTACATAGTTATCCGGATTACTGAATCCATTATACGCCTAGATTGGAGTACCTTCTGCTTCCTTGAAATATAGATATTCGTAGTTTCTCTCGTGGAGAGATACGTTGCATCATTCAGGCCTTCAAGGGGCATTAAATCTTTGGGATCAACCCTTAGAATCTATGTCTTCCTTTTTCATGGAAGGTCGTTCAAACCAACTATACTGGGGAATCGACCCTCAGGGCTCCAGGCTTTCCAAATTTTATAAGTAATCGAGTTTGTTGTTCTCTTATCAGGTTTCTTTTCCTCCACTAAATCACGAGTTTGATGAGATGAAAATTCATTCTTGATCATCCTAAGATTTCGGTCCTTGAGCCCCTCGAGGCTTGGGACATCCTCCTTCAGTCGGTCACTTCCTGGACGTCACCTTCTTGGAGTGGCATCCTCATCACTTCAGATTTAATCATCCTCTATATAGGGACGGGAATAATCACAAATTTGATCATTGATGGGTTTCAATCCTTGAATATAAAGTGGTGTATAGCCTTCACACAGTTAATGGTGAATTCCGCTTCCTTGGTCAAAATCTTTGAATCCATATCCCAGATCATCCAAAGTTTGGGAAATGAGAACATTGGTAGGGCTAAGGTCTCAACTACCGTCTGAAATTGGGGATTCGACCCTTAAATTTGAGGATTCTATCTTTTGAATTTAGAGATCTTAAATAGTCCATTCAAGTCAAGATCGGGTTTTTGCCTAATGCATCTCCAGACTTGTTAAACCTTATCGATGTGCTCATCATGAGCTCAAATTCTTTTTCACAATGATTTAAGGAATCATCCCTTCGTGCCCTCGAGACTGAAAATGTATTCTGACAACGGGCTCTTTGCTTGGCCGTCTCCTTCTTGGCTCGATCTCCTTACCAGATGGACGATCACTGTTGATATGGGCCTAAATATAGCCTAGAAAAATTATTAATGTTGGGTCAATTAAACTTGATATGGTCCAGTAACGAAGCCCAGCTAACAAGGCCCAAAACCCTGAATATTAATTAATTTCATAATTAATTTATAAGGGAGAAAACAACTATCAGGAGGAGTCCTAACAGGGACATACATCCTTGTGGATCAGCCTCCAAGAGACCCAATAAGATAAGGAATCAATTTCCTACTTCCTAGGACTCCAAAGTCCATTCTAATTCTGAGACTTACTCACCAAGTCTCCTAGATTTAGTCCAATTCAAGAACTCCCAACACCTATATAAGGGGCCTCACCCCCACTAATCAGAACTACATTTTTGGCTTGATTCTCTAATTCACAGAGATACGTAGGAATCTCGTAAAGGCAGAGTTAAGCTACAAAATACGAGAGCACCCATTAAAGGCCTTGAGCTCTCGAACCTTAGCAATAAATACAACAGTTAATATACCTTAGTTTTTAATCCATAACATTTGGCACCGTCTGTGGGAAACACAACAACAACCATGGCAAGAACACAAAGTTGAAACAACACCCTTGGAGGTACACCAGCTGCGACAACCCAAGTGATTTCATCAACAATGGAGATACCTCCGTATTCAACCTATGCTGCCACCCAGGGAGGAGCCCAGGTAGGGGTAACTGGACCTCAATCTCAAGGGACGATTCCCCCGGCTCCTCAAGGGACGAATCCCCAACTTTAACAACTACATACACCTGTGAATTCTCGACCCGTTGGGTATGAGTATTCAACTATTGTGACTACTAACCCCCCTTATGGGATGCCCCTTTACCCCGAGGTTGGAGGAAGTGGACATACTGGACGGAGTGAAGCACGGGGGTAAACACCCCCTACATACGAGGTCTGGCTCCTATCCCGGAGGATCAGGAGGCGTGCTGGAAAATAACTGATGAAGTGGCCCCAAGAAGGAGGCATGCTGACAAAGAACCGATGACCGATGGTAACCAACGTACCAGGAGCATTCGGGGGACGAATCCCCAAGAAGTGCAGGAGAGAATCAGGGCTCACGAGGCTGAGATTCAAAGGCTGAAGCGCGACTTGGAAGTGCACCAGGCCCCCAGACCCCCACTATCTCAAAGGGGGGGAAATCCTCCTCCAATCATAGACCTGGATGGTCCGTTACAAAGAAGGACTGGTGTCCCAAGAGCTGATCCAAGCAATCTTCTTCCCCTTGGAGATCATGATGATCCTACTCCACCATTCACTGAAGAAATAATGAGTGCTCATATCTCAAGGAAATTCAAGATGCCCACCATCAAAGCTTATGATGGCACTGGAGATCCCGCTAACCATGTCAGGACGTTCTCTAATGCACTGTTGTTGCAACCCGTGAACGACACTATTAAGTGTCTGGCCTTTCCTCAAACCCTGTCGGGAATGGCACAAAGACGGTATAGCCGTTTGCCTCCGAATTCTATTGGGTCGTTTAGAGAGTTAAGTCAGGCTTTTATTAAGCATTTTATCTGTGGGAGAGTGCTTGAGAAAAGTTCAGCATCCCTCATGAGCATTGTGCAAGGAGCAAAAGAGTCGTTGAGAGATTATCTGAATCGTTTCACCAAGGAAGCCTTGAAAGTCCCGGATCTTGATGACAATGTGACTATGATAGCACTACAACAGGGAACTCAGGACGAGTTATTTAAGATGTCGTTGGCCAAGCGCCCTCCTGAAACCATATTACAGCTCCAAGATAGGGCCGAGAAGTATATCAAGGTAGAGGAAAGTATGAGGAAAACAGTAGTGAATAACGAGCCTACTGGTGGTAAGAAGGGAATGACTGATATGGAGTATATTTCCAAGTATAAGTATCCTAGAACTAAACAAAACAATGATTCGACCCCGAAGAAGGGAGGACCTGGACAAAATTTCACTGAATATGCTAAGTTGAATGCTCCTAGAAGCTAGATCTTAATGGAAATTGAGAAAGATAGAGATATTCGTTGGCCTAAACCTCTGAAGGTTGATCCTACCAAACTAGATAAGAACAAATATTGCAGATTTCACAAGGATGTAGGTCATGACACCAATGAGTGTAGACAATTGAAAGACGAAATAGAGTTCCTCATTCGAAAAGAAAGATTGAACAAGTACACTGGATATGGAGGAGATAGGAACTACAATGTGAGAAAGAACTTCGATGATCGTAGAAGAGATCAAGATGATCAGGGGCGAAATCCCCAGCCTAGGGGACCGGTGATAAATGCGATCTTTGGAGGACCGCGACCCCGAGGACCTATGATAAATACAATCTTTGGGGGACCACCTCCTGCTGGTTTATCCAAGAATTCAAGAAAAGCATATGCTAGAGAAGTCATGCATATTGTTGGGGAAGCCCCGAAGAGGGCTAGGACAGGAGTGACAATGACATTTGATGATTCCGACTTGGAGAGTGTGAAATTTCCTCATGACGACCCACTGGTCATAATACCGATAATAGGGAACAACCTAGTAAAGAGGGTCCTTGTAGATAATGGAGCCTCGGTGGATATCTTGCTTCATGATACCTTTTTAAGGATGGGTTACAATAATTCTCAATTGACCCCGACTAATATGCCGATATATGGATTTGCAGGAGTGGAGTGCCCCATAGAAGGGATAATTAAGTTACCGACAACCATAGGTCAGGAACCAAGGCAAGCAACACAGATGTTGGACTTTATGGTGGTGAAGGCTAGTTCAACTTACAACACGATCATGGGCAGAACAGGGATACATGCCTTCAAGGCAGTCCCTTCCTCCTACCATTCAGTGATGAAATTTCCCACCCGGAATGAGATTGGAGAAGAGAGAGGAGATCAAAAGATGACAAGAAGTTGTTTTGTGGCCTCCCTTGGGGCAGATGGAGTTGGGGGGCAGGTTCTGCCTATTGAAGATCTGGATATCCGAGAGAATGATGAAAAAAGAGAAAAGCCAGTAGAAGACTTGGTTTCAATTCCTTTGGCTCCCCAGGATCCTGAGAAAGTGACTTTCGTTGGAGCCACACTAGAGGAGCCCCTTAGAGGGTTGGTAAAATTTTTACAAGAAAATAGTGTTGTATTTGCATGGTCGGCAGCTGATATTCCAGGTATAGACCCGGAATTGATCACTCATAAGCTGAATGTGGATCCAAATCGGAAGACAGTGAAGCAAAAAAAAGAAACTTCGCTCCAGAGAGGCAAAAAGCTATTAAATAAGAAGTAGAGAAGCTCTTAGAGGCTGGTTTTATTGAAGAGATTCAGTTTCCGGAATGGTTAGCAAACCCTGTGATGGTGAAGAAGGCTAATGGAAAGTGGAGAATGTGCGTGGACTTCACTGATCTAAATGATGGATGCCCAAAGGATTATTTCCCGTTACCGAGGATAGATATGTTGATAGATGCTACTGCTGGTCACGAGATGCTGAGTTTCATGGATGGATTCACTGGATACAATCAGATCAAGATGTATAAGGATGACATCCCAAAGGTATCATTCATCACTGACTTTGGCATTTTTTGTTATCTTGTTATGACATTTGGTCTCAAGAATGCAGGAGCCACCTATCAAAGGTTGGTAAATAAGATTTTCAAGGATCTTATTGGTAAGACTATGGAAGTTTATGTCGATGACATGTTAGTTAAAAGTCTAATAAAGACTGATCATATAACCCATTTGAGGGAAGTTTTTGAGGTCCTGAGATACCATAAAATGATGCTAAATCCTGCAAAGTGTGCTTTCAGAGTGGGATCTGGAAAGTTTTGGGACTAATGGTCTCCAAGAGGGGAATCGAGACCAATCCCGATAAGATAAAGGCGATCTTGGATATGGAGCCACCAAAGACTACCAAAGATGTTCAAAAGCTCACTGGAAGGGTTTCCACATTGGGGCAGTTCATCTCTAAATCTGGGGACAAGTGCTTGTCATTTTTCAAGTCCTTAAAAAAAGTTAAGGATTTCGTATGGACTAAGGAAAGCCAGAAGGCATTCGAAAAATTAAACAAATATATGACACATGCCCCGTTGTTGGCCAAGCCAGCTCTGAATGAAACTCTATACTTGTACTTGGCCGTTTCAGAGAATGCCTTGAGCGCTGTATTGGTCAAGGAGGAACTTAAAGTCCAGAAACCCGTATACTATGTTAGCAAAATCTTGCACGGAGTTGAGTTGAACTATTCAACCATTGAGAAGTTTGCTTTAGCCTTGTTAATGGCCTCAAGGAAGTTGCGACCTTACTTCCAAGCTCATAGGATTGAAGTGTTAACAAATCAACCATTGAGGAATATTATTCATAGTCCCAAGGCTAGTGGGAGGCTGATTAAGTGGGCAATAGAGTTAGGAGAATTTGACATCAAGTATAAGCCATAAACAGTAATAAAAGCCCCAGCATTGGTCGACTTCATGGTGGAATGTACCATACCCAACCAAGAAGTCGGGGGGCAGAAATATACTATACCTCCAAACACAGAAGGTGATAAAGGGGACAAAGAGAAGGATGTTTGGGAAAATGAATATTAGGTTCTCTATTTTGATGGGGCATCAAAAACAAATACAAGTGGAGCAGGGCTCATTTTGCAAAGCCCCGATGGATTTTTGATTGAATATGCTATGAAGATAGACTTCCCAACTACGAATAATGAAGCAGAATATGAAGCCCTAATAGCTGGTCTCGGCCTAGCAGGGACACTGAGAGTCAAGAACTTAAAAGTCTGTGGGGACTCGAAGTTGGTCATATCCCAAGTCAAGGGAGAGTTTGAGGCGAGGGATGATACAATGGCTAAGTATGTCCGCCTAGTAAGGGTTGTGATGACTCAATTCGATGAATGACAAGTTGAGCATATCCCAAGGGAGGAAAATGCTAAGGCAGATGTGTTGTCAAAGTTTGCTTCATCTGAGATAAAGGAAAGTTCAGGAAGCGTATACTTCCATGTTTTGAGAACACGGAGCATTGATGTTAAGCTTGTAGCTCCTATAGGGCTGGGAACGTCATGGATAGATCCCATTAAGGCCCGTATTCAAATTTGTTGGCTGCCAAATGATGTGAATAAAGCACGAAAGTTGGTTGTTCGAGCACTGAGATACTTCTTGATCGACGGGATTTTGTACAAAAGATCTTATGTGGTTCCTTACTTAAGATGTCTCAGGCCCGATGAGGCACGCTTGGCACTTGAAAAAGTACATGAAGATATCTGTGGGCAACACTTGGGGGGCAGAGCACTGGCTCATAAGATAACCCATTTAGGCTTCTATTGGCCAGAGATGATGGTTGATGCCAGAGAATATGTGAAGAAGTGTGATCGTTGTCAGAAACACACACCTGTTGTTCGACAACCCCCCGAGATGTTGAATTCCATTAACTCTCCCATCCCCTTTGCTATGTGGGGAATGGATATACTTGGGTCTTTCCCCATGGCCACGGCACAAAAAAAGTTCCTAATTGTAGCCATTGATTACTTTACTAAATGGATTGAAGCCAAGCCTTTGGCCAAGATCACAACTAAACAGGTTGCACAATTCCTGTGGGAAAATATCATGTGCCGATATGGAATTCCCCGTATCCTAGTTACCGATAATGGAACGCTGTTCAACAATGAGGAATTCAAGAAGTATTGTGAGGAGAATGAAATTGAGTTGCGGTTTACCTCCGTGGCTCACCTACAAGCCAATGAGCAAGCGGAAGTGGCGAATCGAATAATCCTGGATGGACTAAAGAAGAGGATCGAGAAATCTAGGAATAACTGGGTGGATGAAATACTCCCTATACTTTGGGCTTACAGAACTACTTGTAGAGTCACTACCGGAGCCACTCCTTTCATGTTGGCATATGGGGCAGAAGCGGTTGTTCCCGTGGAGATATCACATTCGTCTCCCAAGATCCAAGCCTTTAACGCTAAAGAAAATGAGGAAGGGAAAAGATTAGCCTTGGATCTAATTGATGAAGGTTGAGATGAGGCACATGCGAAGGTAGTGGAATATCAGAAAAAAACTTCGTTCTACTACAACCTAAGTTTTAAGGAAAGATTCTTCAGGCAAGGAGATTTGGTCCTGAGAAAAGTGGAAGCCTCTAGAGTAGGGCAGAAAGGAAAGCTCGCCCCAAATTGGGAAGGGCCATATAAGGTTATGAGCATTCAAGGGAGAGGAACTTATAAACTGGAGACCATGGAAGGAGAAGAAGTTCCTCGGACTTGGCATGCTCAAAACCTGAAAGTTTACTACCTATAGCCTATGCATGCTATATTGGTAAAAAGGTTGAAAAGCACCTTGAAACTTTGCTTGCGTAGGATTTTATCTTCTAATTCCAGTAGGATTTATATTTTAATTCATGATTGTTAAGGGTCGAACCCATACCTCGTAAGGTTTTGGAGAACCAGACTTTATATTAATGAGTTTGAAATTATTTCAACCTTCGGACATTCAAGTTATGATAATACTTTGTGTGATTTGAATAAAAATCATCCTTGATCATTAAAAGAAGAAGACTTCAAGAATTCTTCCATCATAAGAAGTGCTTGCTTCACAACTCAAAGGACCAAGTAGTTCAAGTTATTGAACGTCCTCCTTAAAAGCATAATACTTGAAAAAAGGTGCTGAAAAATTAAAGGGGAAGGATATGAAGAAGAAAACAGCATAAATAAACCCCGAAGGGTAAAAAGTTTCGAGTACAAACAAGTTTAGAATACAATAATTATGAATAAAGACAACAAACATAAGAAAACTACTCCTCCACGTGGGAGCCTTCTTTTCCCTGCTCCTTCTCAGCACCTTCCTTCTCAGCATCCTTCGCGGGAGAAGCAGGAGGTGAGGTAGCGCTGGGATCCAGGATGCGATCATCAGGATGGGGGGAGTTAAAGAGGGCATCCAAGCTATCATCCGTCTCAGGCTGCTCAGGACTTATAAAGTCCTTAGGATCAACTAAGCCCAGATGCCTCTCAGAAACCGCCTTCACGGCCGCATCCCATTCCTGGGTAAACTGTAGGGAATAATTACCCTCATCATGAATCTCCATGAGATTTTTGAATTTATCAGAATCCATGTAATTATCAATGATGGTTTCCTTATCGCTCCTAAGCTTAACCAGCTCAGAATAAGCCTTAGACAGCTCTTCCCCCTTCATCTCCAGCTTCTTCCCCAGGACCTCGGCTCTCTCCTTCCATTTCTTCATCTCCCTCTCAAACTCATCTGAATTCCCCTTCCAGGATCTAGCCTGATGAAGGGCCGCTGATAAGTGGCATTTTATACCACTTAGAACGTCTTAAAATGGCTTAAATTGGTGTCTTGAAATCAAGTATTTTGTGTATTTGATGCGTTTTTCTAGTGTTTATGCATTTCAGGGTATTAGTTGCATTTCGGAGGAGGAATCATCAAGAATAAGCCTTGGCATGTGTTCACCATTGCGAGAGGAAAAGAACGGGTAGATTACGGCGAAGAAACGGAGCGAACCTGGAAATTTTCCAGTAGGGTCCTGCGCGCCCGCGCAGCAATGCTGAGCGGCCGCGCAGCAGCCTTGCGCGCCCGCGCAGAAATGCTGAGCGGCCGCGCAGGGTCGGGGAAAATAATATATTGTTTTAGACTTCTACTTCTGTTTGGCTTCCAACTTCTATGTAATCTGAGTTTTATGGGACTATTATATAAGTAGATTTGAGACGTTTTTCACAAAGTATTAAGAGGGGATTATGTTTTAGATTGTGTTTTGCAAGAAGCGAAGGAGATAAGGAAGAAGACCGATTTAGCACATAACAACGAAGAGGAAGCATATATTCTTGTGATTCTTGTTTCGTTGTAACGTTGGATGCTAGTTTTCTTGCTTTGACTTATTTACTCTTGTGACGTACTCTGTTTTAATATAATTAGTTTAGTTGTTATTTTCTTGTGTTCGTTTATCATGATTTCATATGAACCCATGATGGCGATAAGTTCTATTATGGGCTAATCGTGATCATGGGGTTGCAACGGATTTATTATGGAATTCTTTAGTTAATTGTTTAATACTTTAGTGTGTGATGATTGCATGATATCAAGTATTGGTTGTGCGTATTCGTCTTATGTGCGTCACGAACATATAAGATAGGGTGTTAATCTCTTGTGAAGCGACAGTGGATCTTGAGATTTAGAACTTGCCATGCTAGCATAGGTTCATGTACGTTGTGCATGATTAGTGGGTAACTCTAACAGTTTTATTTGCCCTATGTAATCAAAAGGAATAACTTGTGCTTAAATCGTTGTGTTGTCAATTTTTGTAGACATATAGGAACTCAACATAATTGATGACTATTCAATTTCTATCTTAATTGTGGATGTTTGGTAGAATGGTATTAGTACAATGAAAGTTGGCTTTTATCAATTTTGTGTTATTCGATTAATATCATCACTGTCACATGCTAAAGGTAATAACTATGGCTATAGAAGGAAGTAATAATGAAGTTGTGATCTCATGAGTGTTTTATTATTGATAAATTGCAGTGTTAGTTAAGTGGTTAATTAAGTAGTTAATTATAGTTAATATTTAATCAACAATTTTAAGTGTTACTATCTTAACATTGAGAAGTAATCATACATTGGTGAGTGAGTTAAATTAGACAATAACTTAGTCTGAGTCTCTGAGGGAACGAACTAGAAAGTATTCTATATTACTTGCGAACGCGTATACTTGCGTGAATATTAGTGCGTGATTTCGCCCTAACAAGTTTTTGGCGCCGCTGCCGGGGACTCGGCGTATTTGTTTAGTTTATGTACTTACCATCATTGGTCATTAGGACTCAGTGATTAGGACGTAGTAGTTAATTACTATTTTCGGTTGTGTTTCAGGTACTTTAGTGCGTTTATGCAAACTCGTTCTCGTGCTCCCAAGAGGACCTTAGATACAGCTGAGGAGAAAGACGAAGTTCTTGATACACCGGAGAAGTTAGATTTTGAGGATTCGGATTCAGGAACTGAGCAGAAAGAACCAGTAAACATGGGAGATCATATTGTTCAAGCTGATCCAGCTCTTATGGATTTTTCTCGGCCTAAAATTGATGACATTCAGTCAAGCATCCTTCATCCGGCTATTCAAGCTAACACCTTTGAAATCAAGCCGGGCACTATACAGATGGTGCAGAATTCTGTTTCTTTTGGAGGAGCGGCAACTGAAGACCCCAACATGCACATAAGGAATTTTGTCGAGATCTGCAGCACTTTTAAGTATAATGGCGTGACTGATGAGGCTATCAAGTTGAGGCTTTTCCCATTTTCACTGAGGGATAAGGCTAAAGACTGGTTACATTCTGAACCAGCTGGGTCAATCACTACGTGGCAAGATCTTGCGCAAAAGTTTCTGGTGAAGTTTTATCCAATGGCAAAGACTGCTGCTATGAGGAGTGCTCTCACTCAGTTTGCGCAGCAACCTACAGAATCTATGTGCGAGGCTTGGGAACGCTACAAGGAAATGTTGAGAAAATGTCCACATCATGGAATGCCGGATTGGATGGTAATCACTGGTTCTTATAATGGTTTGGGGGCTCAATCTCGGCCTATGCTCGATGCAGCAGCTGGAGGCGCCTTATGGGCTAAAAGCTATACTGAGGCGTACAATCTTATTGAGACGATGGCTGCAAATGAGCATCAAAACCCAACTCAGAGGATGACATCAGGCAAGGTAGCAGGTATTCTGGAAGTTGATGCAGCCACCGCTATTGCAGCCCAGCTCCAAGCGCTATCAATGAAGGTTGATTCTTTGGCTACGTATGGAGTTAATCAAATAGCTATGGTTTGTGAGCTTTGTGCAGGTTCTCATGCTACGGATCAGTGTTCTCTTGTCAACAAATCTGTTCAGTATGTGAATAATTATCAGCGACAACAGCAGCCTGTGCCAGCGACCTATCATCCTAACAACAGAAATCATCCAAATTTCAGCTGGGGAAATAATCAGAATGCTATTCAGCCACCATATCAGCAAGGAGTGAGTAAACAGTTTAACCCACCTGGATTCCAGCAACCACAGCAGTATGCTACAAGACAATCATATCCTCAACAGGGAAGTGCAGCTGCACCTACTAGTGCTGATTTTGAGGAACTTAAGCTGTTGTGCAAGAGTCAGGCGGTTTCTATCAAGACCTTGGAAAATCAAATCAGTCAATTAGCCAATGCAGTGCTCAATCGTCAACCTGGCACTCTTCCCAGTGACACGGAAGTACCAGGCAGGAAGGAAGCTAAAGAGCAAGTCAAGGCTATTACCTTAAGGTCTGGAAAAGTAGCTGATGCTGAAAAGGCAAAAGAAGTCGAAGCTGAAGTTCGTGATGAAGAATCTAAGCAAAGGGAGAAAGCGGCGGAACCAAGGAAGACTACTGTTGAACACACTCTGCCTGAGGCTAATACAGGGGAGAAACAGCTCTATCCTCCACCACCTTTTCCTAAGAGATTGCAGCAACAAAAGCTGGATAGACAATTCGGGAAGTTTCTGGAGGTGTTCAAGAAACTTCACATCAATATACCTTTCGCTGAGGCTCTGGAACAAATGCCTAGTTATGCGAAGTTTATGAAGACTATTCTTTCAAGGAAGGTGAAACTGGATGACCTTGAAACCGTTGCTCTCACGGAAGAATACAGCGCGGTTCTGCAACAAAAGTTACCACCAAAACTGAAAGATCCAGGAAACTTCACCATTCCTTGCACCATTGGCAATCTAACTTTTGACAAGTGCCTTTGTGATTTGGGAGCAAGCATTAATCTGATGCCGTTGTCGATCTTTAAAAAGCTGGACCTACCTGATCCAAAACCCACATACATGTCGCTACAATTGGCGGACCGTTCCATTACTTACCCAAGGGGCATAGTTGAGGATGTGCTCGTCAAGGTGGATAAGCTCTTCTTTCCTGCTGATTTTGTTATTCTGGATTTTGAGGAAGATAAAAAGATTCCCATAATCTTGGGGAGGCCTTTCCTGGCAACTGGCCGTACCTTGATAGATGTGCAAAAAGGAGAACTTACTATGCGGGTTCAAGATCAGGATGTGACCTTCAACGTATTCAAGGCAATGAAATTCCCTACAGAAGATGAGGAGTGCTTAAAAGTGGATGTGATTGATTCTGCGGTTACTTCGGAACTCGATCACATGCTAATGTCTGATGCATTGGAAAAGGCCTTAGTGGGGGAATTTGACAGTGATGATGAAGATAGCAACGAGCAATTACAATATCTGAACGCTTCTCCCTGGAAGCGAAAGCTAGATATACCATTTGAATCTCTTGGTACTTCTGACCTCAAGAACGCTGAAGGGAAGCTCAAACCATCAATAGAGGAAGCGCCTACCTTAGAGCTCAAACCATTACCTGAACACTTGAGGTATGCCTTTTTAGGTGATTCATCTACGTTACCTGTTATTATTTCAGCTGACCTTTCAGGTAGTGAGGAAGACAAGCTCTTAAGGATTTTGAGAGAATTCAAATCGGCTATAGGATGGACTATAGCAGACATCAAGGGGATAAGTCCCTCATATTGTATGCATAAAATTCTGTTAGAGGAAGGTAGTAAGCCAACTGTGGAACAGCAGCGAAGACTGAACCCAATCATGAAGGAGGTGGTGAAGAAAGAAATTCTGAAATGGCTAGATGCAGGCATCATTTATCCTATTTCTGACAGCTCGTGGGTGAGCCCTGTACAATGTGTTCCTAAGAAGGGAGGTATCACTGTGGTCGCAAATGAGAAGAATGAGCTCATCCCTACTCGAACAGTTACAGGATGGAGAGTATGCATGGATTATAGAAAATTAAACAAAGCCACAAGAAAGGATCACTTCCCTCTCCCATTCATTGATCAAATGCTTGACATATTGGCGGGACATGAGTATTGTTGTCTTCTGGATGGGTATTCCGGGTATAATCAGATTTGTATTGCACCAGAGGATCAGGAAAAGACTACCTTCACTTGTCCATTTGGCACATTTGCTTTTCGTAGAGTTTCGTTTGGGTTATGTGACGCCCCGGCCACCTTTCAGAGATGTATGATGGCTATATTCTCTGACATGATTGGAAATAACGTCGAAGTGTTCATGGATGACTTCTCCGTCTTTGGACACTCATATGATGAATGCTTGAATAATCTGCGCGCCGTACTCAAAAGATGCGTGGAAACTAATTTGGTGCTTAATTGGGAGAAATGTCATTTTATGGTGCGTGAAGACATTATCCTTGGGCATAAGGTCTCTAGCAAAGGTCTGGAGGTGGACAAGGCCAAGGTGGGAGTCATTGAAAATCTTCCCCCACCTAATTCAGTGAAAGGAATCCGTAGTTTTCTCGGTCATGCGGGTTTTTATCGGCGATTCATCAAGGACTTTTCAAAGATATCTAAGCCGTTGTGCAATTTACTTGAGAAAGATGTGCCTTTCAAATTTGATGATGAATGTTTGGCAGCATTCGAGACTCTCAAGGAGAGTTTGATCACGGCGCCAGTTATTACAGCACTAGATTGGACAGAACCGTTTGAGATGATATGTGATGCGAGTGACTATGCGGTAGGTGCAGTTCTGGGACAGCGCAAGAAAAATCTCTTCCATGTGGTCTACTATGCGAGTAAGACTTTAAATGGGGCCCAATTGAACTACACCACTACTGAGAAGGAGCTTTTGGCTATAGTCTTTGGCTTTGAGAAATTTCGATCTTATCTGCTTGGTACGAAAGTGACAGTATTCACTGATCATGCAGCTATTCGCTATCTGGTTTCTAAGAAGGATTCGAAGCCGAGACTCATTCGTTGGGTGCTTTTACTTCAGGAATTTGAGTTAGAGATCAAAGATAGAAAAGGTACCGAGAATCAAGTAGCTGACCATCTCTCTAGGTTGGAGAATCCCGATTTTACTTCACAAGATAGGACGTTAATCAATGAATCTTTTCCGGATGAGCAGTTGTTTGCAATTCAGGAGGAAGAACCATGGTTTGCAGATATTGTAAACTATCTTGTCAACAATATAATGCCTCCCAATGTGACATCCGCGCAAAAGAAGAAGTTTCTGCATGAGGTGAAGTGGTATATGTGGGATGAACCATATTTGTTTAGACAGGGAGCTGACCAGATCATCAGGAGATGTATCCCGTTCTGTGAGACGGAGGGGATATTACGAGACTGCCATTCCACAGTTTATGGTGGACACTATGGAGGTGAGAAAACGGCAGCTCGTATTCTGCAAGCAGGTTTTTTCTGGCCCACCTTGTTCAAGGATGCTCATCAGTTTGTTTTAAGGTGTGATCGTTGCCAAAGAGTGGGAAATTTGTCAAGGAAGGATGAGATGCCATTAAATGTGATGCTTGAAGTCGAGGTCTTTGATGTATGGGGAATCGATTTCATGGGGCCTTTTATCTCGTCTTGCAATAATCAGTACATTTTGCTGGCAGTCGATTATGTCTCAAAATGGGTCGAAGTTAAAGCTTTACCAACAAATGATGCAAAGGCAGTGCTAAATTTTCTTCATAAGCAAATTTTCACAAGGTTTGGAACACCTCGGGTAATCATAAGTGATGAAGGATCGCATTTTTGCAACCGTAAGTTCACTTCTATGATGCAGCGTTATAATGTGAATCATCGAGTAGCTACTGCCTATCATCCGCAAACAAATGGTCAAGCGGAAGTGTCTAACAGAGAGATAAAGCGCATTCTAGAGAAGGTTGTTTGTCCATCAAGGAAGGATTGGTCTTTAAAGCTCGATGAAGCTGTTTGGGCTTACGGAACAGCATACAAAACTCCACTTGGGATGTCACCGTTTCAGTTGGTGTACGGTAAGGGATGTCATCTACCGGCGGAGCTTGAGCATAAGGCCTACTGGGCATTGAAGAAATTGAACCTGGATTTAGATGCAGCTGGTAAGAAAAGAATGCTTCAGCTTAATGAACTTGATGAATTCCGACTTCAAGCGTACGAGAATAACAAAATGTATAAGGAAAAGGTGAAAAGGTGGCACGATAGGAAGCTACATCCTAAGTTGTTTGTGCCAGGGCAACAAGTTCTGTTATTCAACTCTCGGCTCCGACTTTTTCCTGGGAAGTTGAAATCAAGGTGGTCTGGACCTTTTATTGTCAAAACTGTGTTTCCACATGGAGCGGTGGAAATTTTTGAGAATGATTCGGACCAAGCATTCAAGGTTAACGGTCAGCGGTTGAAGCACTACTATGGGGACATGGCAAACTGAGAGGTGGTTAGTGCCATTTTGTTGACTACGTGAGAAAGGAACGGAACGTCAAGCTAATGACGAAAAAGAAGCGCTGCGTGGGAGGCAACCCATGAATTGTTGTTACAGGAACCCTTAGAAGTTAATAACCTATCCAAAACCACAAAAAAATCAGAAAACAGGGGCTGAAAAAAAAAATTTCCAGAGACCCTCTGCGCGCCCGCGCAGAAATGCTGAGCGGCCGCGCAGGGGTCGAGTTCCAGAAATTTTTTTTACAGTTCAGAAAAAAAAAAAAAAAAACACAAAAACCCATTACAGCCCATAAACCCACGAATTCTTTTCCCATTACCCCATGATTTTATCCCTCAACCCCACTCCTAATCTAATTTAACCTACTCCACACCTTATATATACATACACCTATCCTACATATCTCCCACAACTTCCTACACTTAAACCCTCTCATAAACATCAAAAATCAGTCTTACACACTTTTATTCACAAATCAATGGCACCCAAGAGAGCACGCACTATTGACAGCAGCAGCACAGTTCCTACTGCTGATTTATCAAGGGGTACTGCTGCGAGGCCTCGGTTAACTGACAGAGCCGCGGAGGAGGAGTACACTAGGCTGTTGGGGAAGCCGATTCTGAAGGAGAGGGGGTTTTTACCATCAGGGAGGGATGGTGAGTTGTTGCCCATGATTGCAGAGAAGGGGTGGATAGCTTTTTGTGAGTCACCCGAAGCAGTACCGATGAGTGTTGTTCGCGAGTTCTACGCGAACGCGAAGGCTGAAAAGAATGGGTTTTCTGTAGTTCGGGGGCTGACGGTTGATTATCATCCTGCGGCGATTCACCGAGTGATTGGACAGCGAGAGAGGAAGCCCGAGGAGGAGAACTGGAATGAAAAGACTGCTGAGGATTTTGACTTGGATTTGATTTGTGCGACTCTCTGTCGACCGGGCACAGTTTGGAACCGCAGTCCAGCCAATAATGAGTATCGTCACTTTCCGGCGATCGCCATGAACAGGTATGCCCGTGCATGGAACGCATTTATATGTGCTAATATTTTGCCTTCTTCACATGCACACGAGGTCACAGTTGAGAGAGCACAGTTGTTGTGGGGAATTCTGAATGAGGAATACTATGTGGACCTTGGTGAGTTTATCTACCAAGGAATTCTGAAGTTTTTGAGGGGATCAAAGCATATGAACATCCCTTATGCATCCACGGTTACAAAGCTATGCCGTGCAGTAGGAGTGAACTGGCCGGCTCATGAGCAGTTGCAGTTGCCAGCAGCTCCTATAGATTCTGGCACTCTGAATGGGATGCAGGAGTGGACCGGTGGTGAGCCTGAGGAGCATGGGCTGGGTTATCATCTTCCAGGAGGGCGTCCAGCACGAGGTGCTACTATGGCCAGGCCAGGGCGTGGTGAGGCTAGTTCTTCGAGAGCTCAGGAGGGTGCTGGGATGGGTGATGCCCAGTATAGGAGGCTTTCACGGCGGATGGATGCCATGTATGAGACGCAGAGCAGGTTTGCTCAGGAGCTCACCCTTGCGTTAGGGACTGCTTTTCGAGGCCTTGGAGCTGATATTCAGTGGCCAGTTTTTGGTGAGGACTCTGCATACCCGCCGCCTGATACTCCACCCACTGAGGGTGATGATGATGATGACTCCGAGTAGGTATACCCTGTGTTCCTTTCTACTACCTTCACTGGGGACAGTGAAGATTTTAAGTTTGGGGGTGGTAGTTAAGGAATATTTTGTGTGTGTCATATAGTTGCATATTCATGATAGTTAGTTCATATAGTTGCATAATTTTTGCCATATAGTTTTTTTTATATAGCTTTATTTGTTGTCATATCATATAGCTCATGCATATACCATGATCCCTTTTGCAATGATTTATCGACTGAATTGTGATATTGATGCGAGTGTAGTGATAGCATTAAAGTGATATTAAGTTGTGTAGGTTGATATGCATGCTAGAAGCACTTGTATTGTCACCAAGTCTTAGAGAATGCTGAAGGACTAGATTGTTGTTATGATTTGATTATTTTCGAGGATAATCTATTTATTATGCTTAGAATTTGATAATAGGTTCTTAGTGGTAAAAGCATGAAAAAGAAAAAAAATGGAGTAAAAATGGAATTTGTTGCTAGTTGTGGCTAGGCGTCAAATGGCTAGTAGCCGGCTCGCATGTTATGCGAGTAGTCTAGGGTTGAGCAAGATGGAGCGAAACGCACTTGCTCAGAGTTAAAAAAAAAAAAAAATTTGCGTAATTGATCAGGAGTGGGCTCTTTGGTATTCGAGTTATTAAGTTCTTAGGGGACTTTGTGCCTAGTGACCTAAGGCTTTTAGAGTCTGGGATCCGCTAACCTAACGCTCGTTACATGGATATCATTGTATAAGTCTTTTGTGGACCTCACTCACTGCACGGTCAAATAAGCATTTGCGTTGTAAATAAAAAGCACGATTCCGTAGTAAGCTCTAAAGTTATTGTAGTGTTGTATATCACTTTGTGCCTAGAATTTTTATTCTTTGTATAATCGTAGGATTGCCTTGAGGAAAGTCTAGTCATAGTAATTGGTCTAGTTCCGAAGCATATCTGTTAAGCATTTGCACACACCACGTTTCTGGCGAAGAGGAAAAGAACGGGCAGATTACGGCGAAGAAACGGAGCGAACCTGGAAATTTTCCAGTAGGGTCCTGCGCGCCCGCGCAGCAATGCTGAGCGGCCGCGCAGCAGCCTTGCGCGCCCGTGCAGAAATGCTGAGCGGTCGCGCAGGGTCGGGGAAAATAATATATTGTTTTAGACTTCTACTTCTGTTTGGCTTCCAACTTCTATGTAATCTGAGTTTTATGGGACTATTATATAAGTAGATTTGAGACGTTTTTCACAGAGTATTAAGAGGGGATTATGTTTTAGATTGTGTTTTGCAAGAAGCGAAGGAGATAAGGAAGAAGACCGATTTAGCACACAACAACGAAGAGGAAGCATATATTCTTGTGATTCTTGTTTCGTTGTAACGTTGGATGCTAGTTTTCTTGCTTTGACTTGTTTACTCTTGTGACGTACTCTGTTTTAATATAATTAGTTTAGTTGTTATTTTCTTGTGTTCGTTTATCATGATTTCATATGAACCCATGATGGCGATAAGTTCTATTATGGGCTAATCGTGATCATGGGGTTGCAACGGATTTATTATGGAATTCTTTAGTTAATTGTTTAATACTTTAGTGTGTGATGATTGCATGATATCTAGTATTGGTTGTGCGTATTCGTCTTATGTGCGTCGCGAACATATAAGATAGGGTGTTAATCTCTTGTGAAGCGACAGTGGATCTTGAGATTTAGAACTTGCCATGCTAGCATAGGTTCATGTACGTTGTGCATGATTAGTGGGTAACTCTAACAGTTTTATTTGCCCTATATAATCAAAAGGAATAACTTGTGCTTAAATCGTTGTGTTGTCAATTTCTGTAGACATATAGGAACTCAACATAATTGATGACTATTCAATTTCTATCTTAATTGTGGATGTTTGGTAGAATGGTATTAGTACAATGAAAGTTGGCTTTTATCAGTTTTGTGTTATTCGATTAATATCATCACTGTCACATGCTAAAGGTAATAACTATGGCTATAGAAGGAAGTAATAATGAAGTTGTGATCTCATGAGTGTTTTATTATTGATAAATTGCAGTGTTAGTTAAGTGGTTAATTAAGTAGTTAATTATAGTTAATATTTAATCAACAATTTTAAGTGTTACTATCTTAACATTGAGAAGTAATCATACATTGGTGAGTGAGTTAAATTAGACAATAACTTAGTCTGAGTCTCTGAGGGAACGAACTAGAAAGTATTCTATATTACTTGCGAACGCGTATACTTGCGTGAATATTAGTGCGTGATTTCGCCCTAACAGCCGCCTGGAAGTAGGTGTTGCTCTACACAAAGAAACATGAGTTAGCACAAGTTTATAAAAATAGGAAAGTTGGAATTTGAAGAGAAAAGAAAGGGATGTTACCGCAGCTTGGGCCTGAGAACCCAGAAGCTCAATGGACTCAATGTCACTCCCCGTGACAATGTCAGTGAAGTCGTGGGGAGTGATAGAGTGATACGACGAGTCCTTGGCATGTTTGGTGGATCCAACCACCGTATCGCTCCTCCTAAAGCCCCAGTTGGGCCTAAAGGAGTGTGCCTTAAGTGGAGGATCCACATCATCCCCCAGCTCCACCACCGGGACGTGGGGCCTAAGGAAGGAAGGAGCATCAGGCTTGCTCATGGGGTCTTTATTCAGCTTGGCCCTCTTCTAGCGGCCAGATTCCCCCTCTTTAGGCATGTTGATGTTGTTAATGGCCTCGCAAGCTGAAAGAAAAAGAAGAAAAGTGTTAAAGTTCTGGAAGTAATAAAGTTGCAAAAAAAAAAAGAAGAAATGAAATAATTGCGCAGATAAAGTTACCCTTATCACTGGCCTGAGAGAGACCAACTTTCTTCAACAAAAACTCCTTTAAAAGGTTCCAAGTGTCTGTTTTCCGTCATTTGAAATGAGGGCTTGATAGGCCACCTCCTCCTCATCAGTTAGCCTAATATTACCAGGACTACCATCTGACACTTTACAAAAGGCCTACGGAAGAGTGTGGCCCAATCACCCCCAACCCAGGTCAGCCTAACAAACTCGTCTCTCCACTTGGGGTTATTCTCAACTATAGAGTTACCATAAAAAATTTGGGGAATTTTGGGTCGTTGACGAATTAAAACCCAGCCCGGTTGAGATAAAGAACTGTTATAAAATTGGAAAATTTTCATAAAGACAGCTACGGAAAGAGAAAATTTATTTCTAAGACAGAGAACCATAAAACAAATAATATTCCTCCATGTATTAGGAGGGAGCTGCCAGGGGTTTATTTTTACATCTGCAAGCAAACGAGGAATAAATTCATGAAATGGGAACCTAAGACCTGCGGTCAGGGCTCCTTGATAAATAAACAGAGTATCATCCTCCCAATTACATGTCCTATCCCCAGGGGCGGCCGGGGTAATCCTAAGGTGGGGAGGAAGCCTATACGTGGTGTTGAAAGCCCCGATTCTACCCTCAAACTCGTGAAAAGTATTATCGTGGTTGTATGAATCTAAGTCAGATAAAGAGGGATATTCATCAACTCTAGAGTTTATCATATCAATTAAAGAAGTGTAGGGAGATTGGATTTGAATGGCAGTACCTCTCTTGGAAGTGTTCATCTTCCCCAAACGAGCTAGATCACGATCCACCATTGATATTCTTCGGATGAAGGCTTAAAACCCAGAAAAACTTGAAGGTGGTGGAGCTACGGTGGCTGAGGTCGCCGGAAATCGCCTTTCTAGAGAGGAAACTTGAGAGAGAGTTGAGGGAGTTTTGAGACAAGTTTGAGAAGTGAGAAGTGAAATGAGGATTCTCACTTCTCATTTCTCTTTTATAGCTGAAAAGATCGGGATACAAAGTGCCTAAAGCCCATAAGGCAAGGCCCAATTTGAGAAAATCCCACCAACTGGGAAGCTTCAGGGACATTCTAGAAGCAGGAATAGAAACTGAAAGGTCAAAAATCGACCAGAATTTTGAAGAAATTATTCGATCAGAGTCCTGATCGAAAGAAAGATGTACTGTGATCGAAATTTCATTCGATCAAAGGGGTAAAAAATCAATAAGTTCGATCAGAGTCCTGATCGAAAAAGGGAAGCACTGCGATCGAAATTTCATTCGATCAAAGGGGTAAAAAATCACTTAGTTCGATCAGAGTCCTGATCGAAAAAGGGAAGCACTGTGATCGAAATTTCATTCGATTAGAGGGGTAAAAGTCACTTAGTTCGATCAGAGCCCTGATCGAAAAAGGATAAATTCCTGATCGAATTTTCATTCGAACAAAAAGGAAGATACATGTTTAATTCGATCAGAATCCTGATCGATTTCGATCAGGATTCCTGGCCTACTCCATCTCAGACCTCACTGTCAAAAATTCACTCAATTCGATCAGGATCACAATCGATTTCGATCAGGAATTCTGGTTGAAGTTTCATCAACCAGAGCGATGAATTGTAAGCTAGTCCGATCAGGATCCTGATCGAAAATTCGATCAGGATTCCTGGTCGATTTTGCATAAATCCTGGTCGAAATTCAATCGACCAGAGGGACAGATTGACAGCTAGTTCGATCAGGATCCTAATCGATTTCGATCAGGAATCCTGATCGAGTTGGCACATCTACTGATCAATTTTGAGTCAGAAATTGAAAATAAATCCATAAAAAAGGATAAATTCTGAAAATAAAGGAAAAATTCCTGAATATTAAGGAAAATTTTCTGTAAATCCCATAAATTAAGGGAAAATTCCTGAAAAATACCAGAAAATTCCTAAAAAGAGGGAAAAAGGTAAGAAAATAATAGGAAAGTTCTAAAAATAACCCCGAAGCCGTGTGAAAGGCAAATCATTGTGAATGTGTAGGTCGCTCCACACTTTACGCAAAAATGATACCCTGTAAGGGAACAAATGAACTTAACTTCTGCGGAATCTTTTACGATTTCCCAGAAGTTGGGGGGGGGCAAATGATATGGGCTAAATATAGCCTAGAAAAATAATTAATTCTGGGTCAATTAAACTTGATATGGTCCAGTAACGAAGCCCATCTAATAAGGCCCAAAACCCTGAATATTAATTAATTTCGTAATTAATTTATAAGGGAGAAAACAGCTATCAAGAGGAGTCCTAACAGGGACATACATCCTTGTGGATCAGCCTCCAAGGGACCCAATAAGATAAGGAATCAATTTCCTACTTCCTAGGACTCCAAAGTCCATTCTAGTTCTGAGACTTACTCACTAAGTCTCCTAGATCTAGTCCAATTCAAGGACTCCCAATACCTATATAAGGGGCCTCACCCCCACAAATCAGAACTACGTTTTTGGCTTGATTCTCTAATTCACAGAGATACGTAGGCATCTCGTAAAGGCAGAGTTAAGCTACAAAACACGAGAGCAGCCATTAAAGGCCTTGAGCTCCCGAACCTTAGCAATAAACACAACAGTTAATATACCTTATTTTTTAATCCATAACAACTGTCCTAGGTATTAGGACAGAAGAAATCTTAGACTCCTTTACGAATGGGGCTCAGCCCTTGTAAATAATGGAATTTATACTCCTAATGTGGTCGACGCTGAAGTTTACTTTAATTAGGTGAGTTAGCGTTCCTCTTAGACGAAAACATAATTGTTAACATCTGAAATCCGACTGAGGATTTATCCCCTGGTTTTCAACTTCTTGAGGTTGGGTACTGGTCCCTTGAATCAGTGTTTGGTCACAAGGAATCCCATAATTACGGGTCCGGCTTCTTAATTGTGTGATTGAAAGTTGTGGTAAGGTGCAAGCGACAACTTGAGTTGTGGTTGGTAGATCGTGATTTCCTTATGATTCCAGATCTTTTGGGGTTCCCGGATGTGTGCTTCATGAACACGGATCCTCCTCTTTATGACTTGGGGATTAATCGTTTCCCGTATTCGGGGCTAAATACGCCATTTGACAACAGGTTTCTTAATCGGCTACACCCTTCTTGGGGCGATCTCCTCTTCATATGAACAATCATTATCCCCGATATGAGGATCCCTTCAATAAGGTTTAGCCCTTGCAAATATTGAGGTTCGTACTTCTCATGCACTCGGCGTTGCGTTTCTTCTCAAAATTATGCATATCATAAGATGGGTGATCATTCACTCTTGATGGAAGTACAATTATTAACATCTGAAATTCGGGTATTCATTAGTGCGAGCACCATCTATAGTTTGGGACTCTTCCCTTAATTATACATCCGTTGAGGTTGGAGACTGTTCTTTGATTCAACAGTTGGGTAATGTGGATCTTCGTCCCTGAGAGATTAGTCCCTCAGATATTGAGGTTTGACTGTGATGGAATCTTAACGTTGGACGCAATATTGCACATCTCATCAGGTGGTTTCTCAGTACTTCTTCACGCTTTCATGGTTGTCATCTTCGTCCCATAGAAGGCGCCAAATGTTATGGATAAAAAACATGTATTTATTTATTACGTATATTTAATGTTAAGGTTTGATAAGTTTCGAGTTTTAATGGCCGCGCTTGTATTTCGTAGCTTAAATCTGCCCTCACAAGATGCTTACGTACATTGGCATATGCCAATGATCAAGTCAAAACGTAGTTCTTGGTGATGCTTGCCCTCAGGGCTATGACAGCGAGAGCTCACCAAGGACGTGGTGACTTTCATGTCCTTCGAGGGCTGAGTCCAAAACGTCGTTACAGGTAATGGTCTCGTGGCTTGTAGGATGCCTTCGCGGCTTTGTGACGTGTGGAACTCTTATCCCAAAACGTTCTGCTGAAGTTAAATGGGTAAGACCCTTTATATAGACGTTGAGAGTCTAAGAGTTAGGGTAGAATTGGATGACTTGATGGGAAGTCTCCACCTCTGATTGGACTTTGGAGTCCTAGAAAGTAGGAAACAGTTTTCTTCTGAATTTAGGTTGCTTGGAGGCTACTTCTTATAGAAGTGGTTACTTATTTGAACACATTTATTGGATTGTTTAGTTAGCCCTTTCATTAATTACGAAATAATTAGGATTTTGGGTCTTATTAATTGGGCATTTCCCTTTGATCAAATCAGGTCTAATTAATACGACATTAACTCCGTAATTAGGATTATTTTTATTACATTGAACAAGGATAAATCTAGTTTTTTTATAAAAATAATAAGCAAAAAGATCAATTTGGCCACACTTATAATTAGGGCTAGTTCATTCTATTACAGTGGGAGAAGCAATTTTATGTACATATGATCCTTCTAAAATTAAGTTTTTCGATTCTATAATAATCAGTACGAGGAGGGGCAAGAAACTCCAAAAAAAGAAGAAGAAGATATTTTGTTCGTTTTTGGGGAAAAAATAAAAAATAGGAAGAATAATTATATTATTATTTCTGTTATTTTATATTAAAATAAAAAAGAAAAAGAGTTGAAACACCCCCCTTATCTAGTATGCTATCTATGAATCTATCCAAAATCTGTACATTTCTCTCTATCTTCTGTACATAATAGGTTGCATACATTTTGGTAAAGATCATCATCATCATTATCAATACAGACATAGATATGTCTGCAATTCACATATTGAGTTCTGTCTCATCTTTCTCCTCAATCTCACTCTCTTTTAAAACCAAATCAACATGCAACTCCTCTCACTCCAGCCCCAAAATCATTTGTGCCATCCCAGGTACGTTCTCTCTTTTTTCCTTTTTTAAGAATGCATCATGTATATATACATATGAACAATGTTGTATTTTAACACGACCCTTTACTTAAAATCTGATTCTTGTGTAAATATGCAGAATCAAAAGCAGTTAGTGCAAGTGAGCAAGCAGGGAGGTGTATCAAGGCAGGTCTATACTATTTCATATCCTCCTCTTTACTATTTATTTCATGCTTTACTATTGCCCCCCAACTTCTCCACTGTGTTGATGATAGAATGTGATCCTCGAAACCCCAATTCCTAACAATTTAAGGGTTTTAGGAGAACTGTAACTTAACAGACTTATAAAATGTACTTATTGTAGTCAAAGTATCGGATTTCAAATAGGGGCTTTTGGTGTTTCTTATTGGTACCCTTCTTTTCTATAAGTAATAACATGCATATGTATGAGAAACTTTTAAACGGAAATGGGGTCGTTTAATCTATAGTGTATAGGCTTATCAAGTGTTTTGAAATAGCTCAACTTTTTTTGTAAAGTTTAATATGTAAGTTAGAAATTTAGTTTTAGTAGAAAAATTAAAATATCAAGTTTAATGTAGTTGTGAAAATTCTTGATAAACTTTTGAGTTGATTTTGAGGTTTAAATTGCTGAATGTGGTCAAATAATTAACAAGATATTAGTATGTACAGGGACGTCGCTACACTATGTGTAGTGGGTGTAACTCCCCCCCCCCATTAACGTTTTCATAATATATTCATTTTGTATTACTAATCTGAGTGATGTTATCTAGTCCGCCCTGGTTTAATCAGTAGGAGATGCATTTCTAGAACTAATCTTACTGATTTTATCTATGTTCTCCGAGTCTTTTCATTGGGCCGAATTCAAGTCTCAATGAGAGCAAGTTTTGTGTCAAATTGTTGCAAGAATGCTGTTTTTGATTCTGAATTCTTTTGGATCTGTTGTTTTGCCACCTCTTGTGTTTTTTGCCCCAACTAGAATGTAATAGTGAAGAGATCAGTGAGCTACCTTAGGAAAACCAAACACCCTTCCCCAAATCCATTATAATTGTTGAATCAGCATTTTATTATCATCTTCTCTATTTGCATATAGAAAGACATTTACATACCCCCCCCCCCCCCTATGTCGCCAACAACAGTGCTGAGAATAGCTGCTCCTTCAACAAGGAGACAAGTATACTCAAAAACTCATTGCAATAGCATAATGTTCAATTTTCTCCCAAGTTACTAAAACACCGCTTTTTGTTCTTGATTCAGTGTGCTTTGCCTCATCTGATGAAATTACTGAGACCGAACAAGTAGAGGAGGAGATTCAAGATTCTCTACTTGAGGTTAGTGCATACATCTGCAACCCACCCACGGATTACATGCAAAAATGGTTGTATGTGGATATGTGGTAATTTGGAGATTTCTTGAATTTTTTTCTTGTAGGTAAATAAACTATAACTTTAGATGCGACAGAATTTGAAGGAGATGTTTTAAATTTTATAATTGGATATTAATAATCTCAACTTTAACTGTATGTATACGACTATTTGTATAAATAGTATGTATGGTTGATGGTTCTTACTGAAGCTTAAGAATTAGTTTTATGGTCAGTCGAGTTGCTGCATATACGGGAGATGAGATATTCTTTTAGCCGAACCAAAGTCTGTTGGTTTTGGGCATGTGTGTCTGTTAGTGTTCGGTTTGTATGTATGAATAGTAGAAATATATTAGTTTAATGGTGGCCTACTGGGCAATATAATTATAATAGTGACCCATGGCTCCCACGGAATAGAAGACGTGTATGTATAAGTATAAGATCAAATGATGAAAAATAAATCATACAGGAACAGAGAACTCTGGCAAAAAAAGATAAAAGAAGCTATAGCTCTACATTGTATTGTTCTATTTATTATTATAATGAAGACAATGCAATTTTTTAAAACCTTAAATTAAATTTGTATGTAATGGTAACCTTCACGTAAATCCCTTAATATGACTAACCTAACGACTCCATGGGCATGGTTATGCAGAGTAATTTCTACTAGTATCTTGGTCAATCTGGTTTCGTTTTACGATCCATATATTTATGTACATTAGCTTATGGTTCAGCATGTAAAATATATGTGCATTAATGCAATTTAACATGTTTTATAGCATGACTTGTCATTTCTAATATATAATCAGACTAAAGCTTTTGCAGTCCCGAGGAGGCAAATAATGACCATACTCCTTTCAAGTTATGTACTTGCACAAGCTAATTCAGTTAATACTGCAAGTGCCTTACAATCTGTTGGGTTAAGGGAATACATAGATACCTTTGATGGTTACTCGTTCAAGTATCCTAAAAACTGGATTCAAGTTCGAGGTGCCAATGCAGACATATTTTTTAGGGATCCTTTTATTCTTGATGAGAATCTCTCTTTAGAGTTGTCCTCCCCTTCATCCTCCAATTACAAGAGCATTGAAGATCTGGGTCCACCGGAGGTAGCTGGAAAGAATGTTCTGAAGCAGTACTTGACAGAATTCATGTCTACCAGACTTGGGGTTAGGCGTGAGTCTAGTATTCTTTCTACTTCTTCAAGAGTGGCTGATGATGGAAAGATGTACTATCAAGTTGAGGTAAGGGGTTATAAATATTATTAGCATTAACTGCATTTACTTTCAGCTTCTAGGTTGTTAAAAACAACCAGAAATGTACTAGCCTTGTCTTCTTTATGTCTTCACATTCAAAGAAAATCTGCTGTACTATGATCAGGTAAACATAAAGTCATATGCAAACAACAATGAGTTGGCCGTTATGCCACAAGACAGAGTTGCTCGTTTGGAGTGGGACAGACACTACCTTTCCGTTCTTGGAGTTGAAAACAATCAGTTATACGTATTAAGATTGCAAGTACCTGAAAAGGTTTTTGTTGAAGAGGAAATTGATCTGCGTCAGATACTGGATTCTTTTAGAGTCAACAAGGTTATAGCTTGATCATCTGGCGGACAAGCGATGTTGCTGGTGTCAGACATTCAATCGACATGACATTGCAGGGACTGCTTAATTAGTCAGCAGGTTTTGGTACATACATTGTTATTGTTATCTTGTTTGTTAACTTTTTGCCTGTTTTAGCTTACTTGCCCTGTTTGAATTGAAATATTTACTTTCTATGAGTTGCAAAAGTGTGTTTGTTTTTTCTTAAATGTAATTTTCTTTCAGCTTTTGATATCGACAAGTTACATTGATGTTGCCCATCTCATCACTAGTATACAATTATTTTTAAGTGGCGCGGATATCTTTAATTTACCGCTGAGTTTCCAAAAGCCTTGTTCAGGAAACTAATAGTAAAGAATATTAGCCCATTCTACTGTTGAATCCTATCAAGATGGTACCGTAGAAAGGTACAAGGCACTACTAGTGGCTAGGAGATTTAGTCATAGAACGACTTAATTACTTTGAGACATTTGGACTAGGTGCAAAAATGTATATTCTCAGGGTGCTCTTTATCATATTGGCAGTAGGTAGTAATTGATCCACTAATGTTTTCTTAGATAGTGAATTGGAGGTGGAGGTTTAAACTAATTGTCTTCCGGAGTCATTTGAATTGTAAACTACTCATCTAATGTTCTTATTTGTGAACTGATCATGTTTTGGCATTAAGCAATCCCTAAGAAAGTAGTTTTAAATATTCAAATCAGTCTTACTCTAGTTTGGTAGCAAGCACATTGTTATTTTTTTCTTTTGGCAGAGGCATGTTTATGGAAAAAGCGTATATTTTGATTCCTTCATGTATAGTCAAAACTGTTTAGCCCGCTGCTTCAGGTAAATCTCTCAACCTTAGAGCATTATGGACCTGAATACCCTGCACGTCTAGGCTAATTCGAAACTTCTGTAATCTAGTTCTGTATTCCTTTTTTTTTCTTTATACTCCCTGCTAGCTTTTCCACCCCACTCCTGTTGTTTAAAAGCACAAAGTTTCAATTTATCCATTATTGTCTGCCCTTCAACACTCTCCCAATTATTCTCGACAATATTTTGTACATTCCTTTGACATTATTGTCTGCCCTTTCAACACTCTCCCGATTATTCTCGACAATATTTTGTACATTCCTTTGACTCTCTCGACACTGGTATACAATTATTTTTAAGTGTAGCTGGTGTCATTAATGTAATACATTCAAAACAGTGAAGATTATTTAAAAAGCCCTGTTCAAGAAATTTTACGAAGAAATTAAGCTTACCTCTGCGCTCCAATGTTGAATAGTAGCTTTTTAAATTTGACTTGTGCCAATTTACACATGAACCACATGAAATCGGGAAGTGGTCGACTACTTCCACATCTCCTAAAAGTTGTATGTTAAAGATGGTTCCGGGCCACGCAGAAATCTTTGAAATATTAACCTTCATACCTAATTTATTTGCAGTTTCCATCCTACTGTATATTATTTATCTGAACTAAAAATACATTTTTTGTTTTTTCAGATTTTCATCTTCTGCGAGTTAACTACTTCTTAAAGTGTTTTTTTTTAAAAAAACTACTTCAAAGTAAAATTTATCAATTTATTTTTAAAAACTGATTATTTCTTGAAAAATAATTATTCATAATTATCTCGCAAGTTTTTATTTTATAACAATCTTAAAGTTTTGTCTAAACTTGCCAAAACAAGAAAGAATCTGCAATTGTGATGCATTCCCAAGTCTTCAGTTATTAAAAGTAAGATGTCTGATTTCTGATGCATTTCACAACCCAGAAGACTGATAGCTGCCTTCTCTCAAATGTCTTGGTTGTAATTGCTTAAAAATTGGTCTTATTAGTCCATGCGGCAAACACACTGACTGACTGTACTTAGTTACGGACGGTAGACTCAAATACAAGCACTATGATTCTCGGATAATTGATGCTAGTTAAACTCCTTGTTTTCATACATCCCATGTCAACAGACATTATGAGGGGCGGAACTGGGGGGATCTCATTTCTTATTAAGTTGATTAGATATAGGGCCAAACGTAGTGCAAGAAAATGGATGTGCACAACAAACAATGATAATACAAGGTCCACAAAATCTACTCTCAACATAAGAATGAAGTCAAGTCTATCCCCAATCCACAAACGGAACTGATGGGTACCCTCCTTCTGGAGGAGGTTTTAGCGACGGAGGTAAGTTTCCTAGTGAAATTCCCAAACCATCTCTTAAGATGCTACCTGGTGATATTAGAAAACAAGGAAAAATATTATGATTTTTTTATACTAAAAACAAAGAAAGAAACAGGAAAGAGGCTGCCCAAATTATTTAGATTCAGAAAGAGGGTAGTGAAGAGCATCTCCTTAAAACAAAACAAGATAATGGAGTCCAACCAGTAACAGAAACTTACTTTGCAAAGAGGCTCCTCCAGCTTGTTGATGCTCCATCAGATCAAGTGACCGCGTATTGTCTGTGTAGTTCGTCACTAGTTGACAATAAAATAAATGCAAAATTAAAAAAAAAAAGAAAAAAAAAGAAGAAAAAGGAATGAAGTTTGACACTATAATGATTTCATATTCTGAATTCAACCGACTGTATGACAAAATCTTCAAGAACTGGATTTTATTATTTTAATGATCCTGCTAAATTCTACGATATGCTGTCAGACTTGAGCCTATAAAAAATGAAGCTGCCCATTTTCGTGTCACCAACAAAGGCATTTATTTACGAATTTATAGAAAGTATGTAGATGCAACAAAAGGCTTAAGAATAAAATGAACAGAAGTATAGAAAAAAATGTTACCCGTCGTGCCTGAAGTATTAGTACTGTGTGGGTTCTGCTTAGGATCAAGATATTTACAAGAATCTCCATATGGACATGATCCCTTTAAACATTGCAAGATAATTAGTCAAAACATTAATACAACAAGGGAAAAAAATGCAAGTAAACAAACACAGTCAATAAAAGGTTGAAGACATAATCCTAGGAGGGGCATCAATTCACTACCAGAATCTAAAATTATAAAAGCAAAGAAACCCAACGTTTTTGATTTCATATAATTATCATCAACTTTGTATTTATAGTGCGAAGTATACCATCCAGTAACAGAAGGGTAAATATAACAAGAAGATCATCCTCAATTTGTAATTAAAAAGGCAACATATCGTGAATACAATCTGCGATTAATACATATAAATCAAATAAGTGTGTGCGTGAGTAAACGAAATCAAAGAGAGAAAGAAAGGATATAAACAATGGGAGATTCTCGAGTCCAGTTGAAACTGTCACCTTAAAGCTATTTCGCCTCTCACCGTATGTGCGAGTCGATAGCCTCCCAGGATAAAACGAGGCAGTGGCGGCGTTACGGATAACGAGCACCTTCAGCGAGCTTGAACGGACACGAAACTATCACCGAGAGCGAGAGAGAGGTAGGGTTTGTGTTTAGGAGGACGACCGTGTATTCTGAGTGAGTAAACCCTAAACCCTATAGCGAAAATATATAGGCTAGGAGAAACGTGTGCACTACTTCTCTTATTTAATTAAACGCGTTAATTAAATTTAATTCGAGAGTCAATTATTATCCGTAATTGAATCGAATTATAACTGTCAAATCAATTCATATTCGTATTTATAAAATAAATACTGAATAATGAATATTTATTTAAGAGCCCAGGCCCAGTGGAAAATTAAATTAGCAAAACTAGTCCGTGATTATTCGGACCAATTTTTTGCTACATTCGTGTCCGCACGTCGCACACGCGGGCAAGCCCGAAGGCTTCGCAAGCCTCGGATTATCCCTCGAACACAATTTGCACCCCCCTTGCGAGCGCACGTAGGAGATGGAGCAACACCTTACTAACACTTTTAAACACTATTAAAGTGTTTTGCTATATAAAGCAATGGAAACCCCTTTTCCATTTCAACGTGGGATACAAGTTTTCACATCTAAAATTCCACCTTCAAGGGACCAACTTTGAATGATCGTATCTCATTCATCCCTTAACCATTTTGAGTGTTTCAAAGTGCCTCGAAAAGCTCTCACGAAGGAGAACATACTCCAAGCGACACCCACTCAAGAACGGCTCAAAATGACTTGACAATGTGGGGCTCAATACCCACATTTTCCAACAATCTCCCACATGGATGAAATTGATATTTCAGTAGCACACACCAGACAGACAGACACGGAGTTTGACTTGGTGATAGTTTCTTCGATCAGATATAGCATACGATAGGTAGAGAATGCTCCTTGAACCTTCGCTCGACTAAGCATACCGACTTTACTGGTAGACAGTAGACGTGCTTGTCCTTGAACTGTTCGACCGTTTGTGTAAACGATGATATACTTATCACTATATCGTTTCTGACTCGTTCAGCTCTCATGAGTATGTCCATTTTGGCCATGGAACATCGTCCTGGTTCTGTAGGAGTTTCTAAAGAATCGTGTCTCGCAATTCTCCTTTGAAGCAGCCCCACTTCTCTCCCACATAGGTGATCTTTATCTTATAGAGTAACCCGCGTTTACTCAACTGAATTCCATGCGTTCACTCCTGAACTCCATGTATTCATCAAAGATCATTAAAAGCTCAAAGCTCAACCTCGTACCTTACGGGTCTCACTGTTTCCTCATCATAGGAACAGGCGAGGGGTTACCCCCACAATGATTTGGTCATCATGATTTAGTTGTCCCATTGAACCAAGTTCTTGGGATCTCCAGTCAGCAATGGTTGGGTGTCCACCATGATGCCGTTAAGAAATAGGCTTAAGGCCCATCCCTCTCGATGATTTCTCAACCACTTCTCTTGATAACCCTTTGGTTAGTGGATCCGCGATATTATCTTTTGACGGTATATAGTCAATACTGATAATTCCGGTTGAGATCAATTGTCTAATGGAACTGTGTCGTCGTCGTATATGACGAGACTTTCCATTATATATCGTGCTCTGTGCTCTGCCAATAGCGGATTGACTATCACAGTGAATCCCTATTGCAGTTACAGGCTTTGGCCATCTTGGAATATCCTCCAGAAACTGACGTAGATATTCAGCCTCTTCGGCGCATTTATCTAGTGCCACAAATTCAGCTTCCATCGTGGAATGAGTTATCACCGTTTGTTTTGAGGATTTCCATGATATTGCCGCTCCAGCTAATGTAAACACATAGCCACTCGTAGACTTACGTGCTTTTTTGCTAGATATCCAGTTTGCATCACTATATCCTTCTAATACTGCTGGGTATCTTCCATAGTGCAGTCCATAGTCTCGAGTTCCCCTCAAGTACCTTAGTACCCTTATGATCGCTTTCCAGTGATCAGCTCCCGGATTACTCGTAAACCTACTCAACTTACTAATTGAGTATGCAATGTTTGGTCTTGTACAACTCATGAGGTACATCAGACTACCAATTATCCTCGAGTATTCCAATTGGGAAACAGCTACACCTTTGTTCTTGGATAGGTGCAAAGTCATATCCACAGGTGTCCTAACTTTCTCAGAGTCATCCTTAAGAAACTTCTCAAGGATCTTGTCAACATAATGTGGTTGACTTAATGCGAGACCCTCTTATGTTCTAGAAATATGAATTCCCAGAATTACATTTGCTAGTCCCATGTCTTTCATGTCGAATCTTGATTTCAACATGTCCTTGGTAGATTTGATCACTTTATCATTGCTTCCGGCAATAAGTAGATCATCTACATATAGTGTCACCATGACATAGCCACTCTCGTTATCCTTGTAATAGGCACAACTATCACATTCATTAATTTTGAAGCCATTGGCCAGCACGACCTCATCAAATTTTTCATGCCATTTTATAGGCGCTTGCTTCAAACCATACAATGATTTCACTAATCTACAGACTTTTCTTTCTTGTCCTGGGACAACAAACCCTTCGGGTTGTTCCATATAGATTTTCTCATCTATGTCTCCATTTAGGAAAGCTGTTTTCACATCCATTTGATGTACAGTTAGATTACGTATTGCAGCAATAGCAAACATCATCCTTATGGACGTTATTCTCGTTACAGGAGAATATATATCAAAGTAGTCAAGGCCTTTTTGTTGCTTGTATCCTTTAATCACAAGTCTGGCCTTATACTTATCAATAGTGCCATCAGTTTTCAACTTCTTCTTGAAAACCCACTTGCTACCTAATGGTTTGCAACCAGTTGGCAAGTCCACTAATTCCCAAGTATGATTCTGCATAATTGAATCAACTTCATTCTTGAGGGCCTCTTTCCATATAGGCCCATCAGGTGAGGTAACCGCCTCCTTATAGGTTTTTGGGTCACCTTCGAGCAAATAGGTCATAAAATCAGACCCATCGGATTTCTCCGTTCGTTGTCTTTTGCTCCTTCTCACTACCCCCACATTTTCGTCTTCACTTTCGTCACTCTCATTATCGTCATCTACAGACTCATGAGATCGTTTAGACGTCGTAGGTTGTTGGTTTCCTGGATTACAGGGAAACATCGTCTCAAAGAATGAGGCATTCCTTGATTCCATAATGGTATTCTTTTGAATATCAGGAATCTTGGATTCATGAATAAGAAACCGATATGCAGTACTGTGTGGAGGATATCCGATGAAGATACAATCCACAGTCTTAGGACCTATCTTCACCTTCTTCGGTGTAGGGATCAGTACCTTTGCAAGGCACCTCACACTTTTAGGTGTTGGTAACTTGGTTTCTTTTTCTTCCACATTTCATAAGGACTTACATCCTTATTCTTGCGCATCGTAATATTTAAAATATTATTTGCGCTTAAGATGGATTCTCCCCACATCGATTGTGGAAGCCCAGAGCTTAACAACATCGCATTCATCATCTCTTTCAGAGTGCGATTCTTCCTTTCAGCCACACCATTTGACTGAGGGGAGTAGGTGCAGTGACCTCATGGATTATACCATGTTGTGAACAGAATTCCCCAAATGGTTCAACATATTCACCTCCACGATCACTTCGTATCGTTTTGATTTTCTCAGTCTGTTGTGTCTCAACTTCTTCTCTATAGATTTTAAATTTATCTATAGTTTCGTCTTTGCTTTTCAACAAATATACATAGCAGTATTTTGTACAATCATCAATGAATGTAATAAAATACTTGTTTCCTCCTCTTGTTGGAGCGAATTTTAAATCACATATGTCGCTATGTATTAGGTCTAGCACTTTGGTGTTCCTTTCCACACGTTTAAATGATGATCTCGTTAATTTTGCCTCAACACAAGTCTCACACTTATGTTTTGAATCAGTAGTAAGTTTAGGTATGTATTCTTTTGCACTTAAACGTTGTAAAGTGTCATAATTTACATGTCCTAATCTAGCATGCCATAAATTAGGAGACTGAAGCAAGCAGAAGAATTCTTCATTTCATTATCGTCCTTAACGGACATTACATTGAGCTTAAAAAGCCCATCGGTTAAATAACCCTTGCCTACAAACATACCACTCTTAGACAAAATAACTTTATCTGACTCTATTACAATGCGAAAGCCATGCTTATTCAACAGAGAACCAGACACAAGGTTCTTGCGAATATCAGGCACATAAAGTACATTCTTCAAAGTCAGATTCTTCCCAGAGGTCATCTTCAGGATCACCATGCCTTCACCCTCAATAGTAGACGTTGCTGAATTCCCCATGTAGAGCTTCTCACTAGCATCGGAAGCTTTGAGGCTAGAGAAAATCGCCTTGTCTGAGCAAACATGCCTAGTAGCACCAGTATCAATCCACCATTCACGTAGATTAGAACCGACCAGGTTCACTTCAGAGACCGTAGCAAGAGGTCTATATCACCCATATCCTTGGAGATATTCTCTACCATGTTTGCTTCTTTCTTCTTGTTGGGCTTCTTGGGCTTCTTGCAGTCAGAAGACCTATGACCAACTTTATCACAGTTGTAGCACTTCCCTTGAAATTTCGACTTCGAAATCCCTCCCTTGGGTGCCAGTTTTGCCCCTTTACCAGAATTAGTCTTCTTGGGCTTGAAGATTTGAGCATGCTCCACCATGTTTGCCTTCTCAGTGGCAACATTAACTTTCTTCTCGGACCCTCTGTTGTCTTCTTCAATACGAAATCTAACAATAAGATCCTCCATAGACATCTCCTTTCGCTTGTGCTTAAGGTAGTTCTTGAAATCTTTCCATCTAGGTGGAAGCTTTTCAATAACAGCAGTGACTTGGAAAGATTCACTTATGACCATTCCATCAGCATGAATGTCATGAATGATCACCTGCAGTTCCTGCACCTGACTGACCATAGTCTTATAGTCTGCCATCTTATAATCAAGAAAGCGGTCAACAATCCATTTCTTTTCCCCAACGTCCTCGGTTTTATACTTATGGTCAAGTGACTCCCATAAGACCTTAGCTGTTGGCTTCGCGCTGTATACGTTATACAACGAGTCAGACAAACAATTTAGCACATAGTTCCGACAGATGTAGTCGGAGTGCTTCCAAGCATCAGCAACATACACAGTCTGCATGTTACTCTCAGCAGTGAGCAATGGTGGTTCTTCCTTAAGGAAGCGATCCATATGCAACGTGGTCAGATAAAAGTGCATCTTTTGTTGCCAACGTTTGAAGTTCGTTCTGTTGAGCTTCTCAGGTTTTTCAGCATGTGCAGCAGGCACAGTTGGCATAACAGGTGCAGCAGGCACCACAGGTGTATGCACACCAGTAGGCACCGCAGGTATGATCGGAGGAGTGAATCCTGCCGATATCTGTCCAAGAGGAACACTAAACTGTCCACTGACAGTGTGTCCTATAGGCACATGTCCCGAAGGCACATGTCCAGAAGGCACATGTCCAACAGGTGTTTGACCCCCATCAGATCGTACGATCTGTGCGTTAGGGTTAATCGCCTGCTGGTGCACCCTATCAGATCCAGTGATCTGTGCGTTGGGATCAGCCGTCATGTTCATCGGATCGTTCACAGTTTGGCTCTCCATCGATCTGTTACTCAACAAAACAAGTAGATACAGATGTATCAGTCACAAATGTATAAAATAAGCTCGCTTTAAGATTGTGAATACAATCTGCGATTAACACATATAAATCAAATAAGTGTGTGTGTGAGTAAACGAAATCAAACAGAGAAAGAAAGGATATAAACAAAGGGAGATCCTCGAGTCCAGTTGAAACTGTCTCCTTAAAGTTATTTCGCCTCTCACCGTATGTGCGAGTCGATAGCCTCCCAGGATAAAACGAGGCAGCGGCGGCGTTACGGATAACGAGCACCTTCAGCGAGCTTGAACGGGCATGAAACTATCACCGAGAGCGAGAGAGAGGTAAGGTTTGTGTTTAGGAGGACGGCTGTGTATTCTGAGTGAGTAAATCCTAAACATAGCGAAAATATATAGGCTTGGAGAAACGTGTGCACTATTTCTCTTATTTAATTAAACGCGTTAATTAAATTTAATTCGAGAGTCAATTATTATCCGTAATTGAATCGAATTATAACTGTCAAATCAATTCATATTCGTATTTATAAAATAAATACTGAATACTGAATATTTATTTAAGAGCCCAAGCCCAGTGGAAAATTAAATTAGCAAAACTAGTCCGTGATTATTCGGGCAAATTTTCTTCCAATTAGGATAGGGGAAGAGACAAATGCAGCAACATGAATGATAAGATATTTAGCCAACTCCGGTACTATGATTTATGAAAATGTGAAAGATTATTGGGGGCAAATGGAGGATTATTTTGCTATTAACCGGGGTAATTAACCATTAACTAAACGGTGGTTGGATAACTTATATCATCATAGTATTTAATAAAGTTGAATAAAGAAACAAAAGGGAAAGGAAAGAGATAATTCAATTCATACAGAAGTGAGGAAGCGATTGCAAAGTCCTAGAGTAGGAGCAAATGAAGAATCTCCAGAAGTAGTCCGTAAAGAATGGTACCAGAGAGATTTGGATCTCTGGTGTTGAACACCTTGGAGATGTCTTTTTCTTGCATAAGATGTGTCCTGAAATTCCTTGTCGCAGTAGTCACAGTAGTACTTCCCCAGTGGCATCCCCCCCTTCTCTTGATACTCCCTCACTGTCTCAACTCCTATCTATTAAGTCGGCTCGGCTCTCCCCTTTTAAATATGGAATATGGAATTTTCTATCGTCTACTCGTTTATCACATGAAAAATTAAAATTTTAATATATTTTGATCTATTCACTTTTTTATAATAATTATCGATCCTGCGAAATACCTCTGTATACCTTACGCATTTAAAAAATTGGATATTATGCTTAAAAATAAAAAAAAAATTACAAAAAAATAAATAAAGCACGTGAAACATTTATAGGATTTCCCAAATGAGAATGATCTGGTATGTCACTTTGTATGTATGGGAGGAACCTCAGTAGCAGCTGATGTATCAACAGATGACACTTCTTCATGCTCACTCATACTTCTTTTCCCGAGGGCGACGACTTCACTACCTGGATCCTCCTCACGTCTTCAACATTATTCTACATGGACAACATCAAGTGACCATCTGCTACGATCTTTTTTTCATTTCTAATTCAAGATGAGTGTGTATCATGTATATTTGCTCTCACAGATTTCAATTAATGGAAGTGTACCCATCCTAATAAAATACATCTTATTCAGAAATGTTTCTCTAATTCGGTGGAATTATTTGTCTGTCAAGAAATTTCAAAATATAATTAACATCCATATTTTGTTTGCTAAAGATCCACGGATGACAAATTAAATACCAGCCCTCAGACACATCTATAAAAAGGCACTAGGAATCATGATGCATCTTCAAGCCTGTGAGTACTGAATTTTCAAAGGAGTTTTCAGTGTAGTAACTACATATAGCCTCTGACTGAGAAAAGCAAATGAAATCCGAATTTGCCTGGCCCTTCTCCTATGTTTTGCCCCGCTAAACATCATACAGGAAACAAAATCATAGCACACTCATCTATATCCACAAAATAATGTAAGATGATACTCTAATTTACATAACAAACCACCATGATAACACACTACGGTTGTCATAATGGAAAAACAAAAATTAATTATTCCGGAGTCAATCGGGTATAAGGACTAATCTGATGTGCCACAGCCATACCATGGCACAATGTAAGATTAGATGGATCCAAGATGTTCAAAGCATTCACTGAGATAAAATGTACAGGTCTAAATTTCTGAAATTGGGTATAAGAACATTAATCTGTTGTGCCACAAAACGGGATCATGGCACTATGTAAAACTAGGTGGATTCAAAATGTTCAAAGCATTTACCGAGAGAAATGTTTAAGTCTAGAGTTCTAGATGGACTAATAAACAGTTTGTGGTTGCATCTTCTTCACAACTCCTTCAAACATGCCATCAGTTCCAAAAACAGCATGAACACCTTCAGAATCAATTGGGCCCGGCAGCTGAAATGAGATGGAAAATTCTCCCGGTGGACAAAGATTTTGTGTCAGCATTTCAAATACCATACCGTGCTTGAGAACTTTTTTCTCACCGGTGGTCGTTATTCCTTTAATAAATATCTTCCCATTGGGTTCGACAAACCAACTAAATGTGTCTGCAATTATAAAAAGCAGTCACATGAATATTAATAGCAATACATGTACCATATTGGATATTTTAGATTAGAAAATTTAACAATAAATTCCAGCATTGGAATTTGGAAGGGTAATGTCAACTTTTATAAAGCAAAAAATGTTATATATTGTCAGAATTCACTACTTTAGCAAGTACTTAACAGTGCTGCAGAAAATTATGTATATAGTACACATGGAAAATATACCTGCGTTGAAATATATAATGGATATACACAATAGCTTAATAGGAGCTTAGATTTGACACCATGTCACCGTCTTAAGTGATTTCTATATACAAGAGCTAAAAATGTTTCTTAATTACCCTAAAGCAATATACATTTAGATAATCTCGATCACCACAAGTATATTTTATAATGAAGCCAAAAACAACAGCTAAACTGATACATGGATAGATATTTAATTCACTCAATGACTGATTTAATAATTCTGTCAGAATCTTAAATTCTCAAGAAGCTTGCTCAAATTCTTATGCAGAAATAGATGGCACAGTCTGATTCAACTATTTTCAGAATTTTAATTTCTAGACACACTGGCAGGAATTAATATCAGAGAAACTACAAGTCTAAATAAGTACTTACTGCTATCTCTTGCGACACCTGGGAGAGCGACACGGAAAAGGTAAGTATCGTTAGATTCCGAAATGTCAATGGATCCAATAGGATGTCCTACCTTCCCTAGTGCAGCACTTCCTGTTACAGCAACCCCATGACTGGTGGCCCCTAGAACTCTTTCCAAATGTCCCTCATTTGACTGAGAAGGCAAAAATACCATAGCCGGGTGATTGATTATAGAAGTAGAGAATACATTCGTTTGAGATGCAGAACTGTTCATATGCGGTCGTGGTGTGCTCGTGTAGGGAACACTGTTAAGAGGCAACACTGCAATGACAGGTTGTTGAGGATCCAGTGATCTCGCAGCATGATCTCCACTTGCACGAGATGAGTTATAAGCTCTGCATTTATTGGTAGAAAGCACAAGTTAGCTCAAGATATTACAATTTAGCATCTTATTGAAGGCTAATGTCACACTATCAGATGCACCAAAATATTATTGTTAACAGGATTACTCTCACCTTAAAGACCGGATGATATCATATGTAGATATATTCAATCATATACCGAAGATTCATGAATCCTATACAAGGTACGGATATTATTAAAATGATGGTCAACATTTGTCGGTGATTTGAGTTTAATCTTTAATATAATCACGCTTCGACAAAGGTGAAGCGTGAGCCCGTAGCCTGAAAGCGCGAGGTGCGCAAAAGTGTGAAGCACAAAAAAAAGCACGTTTTAGTGAAGCTTTGAAAATTATAATAAAAATTAATGTTACTGGGTCAGTTTAAATCTCAAGGAATATAATAGAAAACAAGAATAAAATATCAAAGGCCAATCATTGCTTGATGTTGATGAAACCAGCGAGAGGTTGGTTAGAAACCTAAATGTAATCTAGATGTGAAATTGATTAAAATAACAATCCTGTCTCATCTTCTCTGATAAAAATGATGATGGATTGGGATGGACAATAGTTGCAAAAGCTTCTGGTGTTGGCGAGCCTATGTATAACTCTATGCCACAATCAAAATCATCCTTGAATCTTGTCAGAGTCAAAATCAACTGTATGCTTCTAGTAGAGGTAAAAGACACCGACGTTTATTACAAGAGGACGGCGAAGAGGAGTAAGAATAAGAGTTTGAAATATCTGGAAGATGTTTTGGATGAGGAATTTTAAGATGAAAGTTAAGAATAAAATTTGTATTAGTAAGTAGTAACAATGTGGAAAGCTGGAAGCCTGGAAGTTGGCTATGAACTTTAAATTTTGATAGAGATGTTAAATTTTAGGATTGTTTCTACAGTACAAGTATAATATAAAATATTATAAAGTGTATAAATTATGTTATTTGCCCTATAAATGTGACTTAATATATAATGAAGTATAAATTATGTCATAAACTTAAGTAATTATATGTATAAACCAAGTATTATATTTAAAAAAAAATTATAAATTGTGGGCCTAACTTCAGTGAAGTGTCTGCCTCGCTTTCACACTTTGCGCCTAGGCTCCATGGATTGTTGTGCCTCAGTGCGCAACTGCGCATAACGCTTTCGACAATAGTCATGAGCAAAGAACCGACATTAAAGGCAATGTGTCACATGTCAAGGGTGACACTAACTACGAGTTCTATTTAATTTATAATCTTCAATAGATTTTAGAATTTATGGGACAGGAAGATAGGTATCAGCTGAGAGGAAATATTGTCCACTTTTAGGGTTTGACCTGCATGCAGCTTGGTTCGTATAGATTGAACTCATGGTTTTGTCCCTTCATTTTAAACATCGTTCTAGGTCTGTCAATAGGGTGCAGATCCAATCTAGGGCTGTCCAATGGGTACTCTAGTAACCAAATTGACTTATATTATGGTAAACGAATCCGAAACTAGGGGTTTAAAAATTCCAAAACTTTCAAAAATTTGTAAAAACTCCAACCATGCTAGAGAAATTACTAGCTAACAAATAGAAACGAATGACTAATTTAAAAGAAATGGCCAAACATTGATTTTGCTCCAACCCACAAGCTAAATTTGCTGGCTATGGCACTATTTTGTTATTAAACACATCTGTAATAATGGCTAAATGTACTGATAAGTGATAACTGTTAATAATACGCAAGCAAGAGAGAGAAAATTATAATATCTTGGGTGGGGATTCAGTGAACCTAGGCAAAAATAGCTAGAGCATAAAGCTCAGCTAATGGTTGAATAGCCAACTCAAAGCATTGGGACTTGGGAGCAAGTAAATGACCATTCAACTAGCTACAATAGCAAAAACGAAAAAAAAGCCAGTGCCTTGGGATTGAACTAACAGTTCAATATTTTACAAATATATGATACTTTGATAGTTCCGAAACACTAGAATTGGGAAATAAAATTTCACAAGAGTGGTAGGCTTTTCAGTAATGACTGAAAAAACATTATCAAACAAATATTGACGAGAAAGAAAAAACAGTTTATAATGCCAAATTTATTTACAGTGTCCAACCCAGAAGCACAGATTACACCACAATCCACCAATTGAGGATAATAACTGTACTCCTACTAGTTTTCCATGCTTCCTTAGTTAACAAAACTTCTGTGTCTAAGTAGACTTGCCCTGGTGAGTGCCCTATTAAAACCAGGACCCTTGACCACCAAGACAAAGTCACAATTTGTTAGAGCAAGTTCAATGCAATGCTATAAGTGGTGTCATTTCTATAATTTGAAATCAAATGTCAAAAATTTCAACTCCAAAGGAGTTCTATAGTTGGATGCAAATATGCATATATGCATCCTTGGTTTTAAATTTGAAACCAAAGATGCATTTATGCATCTAGCCACATCATCAAACTACTATAAATGAGATGCATGTTGTTGTACTTCAAATGAAACTTAGGGGAAAGTGACAAAATTTAAGTAAATTAGGAAATATTTGGTTTCAAAATGCATCTAGCATTGGAGTTGAAGTTTTGTTATACCATCAAAAGACCTTTTTGATGCCAAATTATAACAATAGCTATGGCTATTTTGCATCTTGCACTGGACTTGCTCTTATATTGGCGATACACATTTTTTAAATCCTATATTCTGTGGTAAAAATGACAAAATATAGAATTGTGGCATTTTCAGAAATAATTAATGAAAATGTGGCAAGGGAAAAAGTCTTCAGAAAAACCAGCAAGAACTTACTATATTTCTAGATAAAAATAGACAATGAGGGCAGATGGTAACAGGTATAGAGAGATGTGAAAAACAGAAAGGTTCTTTACACTGGGGGGCCGGGGGATTGGCACGCATTTCAAGACTCCCATAAAGTATGGTTCCCTAAATAAATTTAAATATTTTTTTAGAGTACTTTTCAATTTATATGCGGCGTTGGCACTGAACAAAAGCACCCATCATTCTTGCCCCGGAGACAACCCTCACATAACCCACCTACCAACCGCCAAAATTGCAATCTATTAGGGGGAAATTCATATGTACAGCAATAACAGATTGCCACCGTGAATTTCCTCCAATTCTCCCCCCTCCAAAAAAAAGTGCCTTCTTTTATAATATTACTTAACATGCACAAAAATTGAATCTTTACACACTAGTACCAAAAGGAGTTCCACAATCAACCACCAAATGGGAAAATTACCCTTAAAGAAGCTGTAGCAAAATTATGTATAAAATAAATCACAATTCAAGAAACTTAGGGTTCTACTAAACCCTTTTTAGAGTAAAGAAAACAGTAACTAACAGATGTAGAATGAAGAAAGGGCAAATGCACTTAAATATAATATATAACATGAAGAAATATATGAAAAGAATTGAATAAATAGATAGAAAAAAGGAGAGTGAGTTTGTACCGATTGTTAGAAGCCATGAGGAGGAGAGCTGCCGGAGAAAACACTGACTCACCCAGAAACTGAATCACACCCCAAAATATTTTGAATTTATTCAACAAACAAATACACCGGATATATGTATCCTACTATATCATAACGCCCACATTTGCATTTATTACATATAAAATTCTGGATTTACTGTATTATTTAACTAAACAAATATTTCTTTTCGTAAAATTATTTGTGATTTTACTAATTTCTGATTATTTTTTGGTAAAAATGCTATTTTATTCTGAAATATTTGTAAAAATATAATGTTACATAATATGTTACATTTATCATGAACTGTGATGTAATTACCCGAAATTTTCGGATTACTAATAATTGATAAATTAATAAAATTTAAGTGAGAACATCTATTATATATTAATGACATGATAAAACTTTTATTACAAATAATAATTTATGTTTTCTCTATACTTTATGATTTTGATAATCACACACTGTTAACTTGTTAACTTGTGATGAAATTTTATTAGCAAACTCAGTGTTACTAACTTTGTTTTGCAGAAGTCTATATTATGACAGACTTAACATATAAGTAAGCTAATATTATTCCGCCTAAAAATTATTTGGATAAACATATCTTGCAGATTTAAATGAATTTTTTCGTCACCCAACTTATTGTGCGTTTGAAAATTTATCACTCAACTATAATTTTTTTTTGTTTTACTCACTAATGTAAGGTTCATATTTTTTTTACTTATTAGGTTCAGATTTGATTATTAGTATTTTGTCAATTTTCTATAGCATTATTAAAATATAGTGATAACTAGTACAAAAAGTGTCATATGTGTCTTATAAGAAAGGTTATATGAGTTTGAGTTTGCTAAATGCATATGGAGGAGTCGTATAATGTCTAACCTATATTATAGGAAGGACTTGTATTGTTTTGAATATCTTGTCGGGACAAATATATATACATTGTAAACAGACACATAAAATCGGTTCATATACGTGTGTTACTTTTTAGGTAGGGTACTAAACTCAAAACCAAAATTATTAGGAAAAGGCATCCCAATCCATACTAAAATTATTAGGAAATAAAAAATAAAAAAATTCAATATAATCAAATTAGAAAACTGATCATAAAGTACTAAAAACACTAAAAAATTATATATCAATATTTAACCAAACGATACTTTCAAAAACCCAATGAAATCACTAATCACAACTCATTAATGCAACTCTTACTGACCCAAAATCATAACTATAAACTCATCCATTCTAATAGTATTGTAAAACAAGTATATATATAAACACAAAAATAGAATAATGTTCTAATAATGTGAATTTGATATTAAATCAAAAAACTCTCACAAGATATTTTTCTTACAAACATAGTTTTATAACTTATTTTTAAGATTTTTTTGTATAAAAAAATTTAAACGTTAAATTATTATTCATAAAAAAATTAAAATAATTCATCAAACATCTTTTAGGAGCCTTAAAATACTTGTCAAACTCTCATCATCAAAGTAAACGTGGTGGGGACATATGAAGTACTATATATAAAGATATAGACATATCTAAAAAATTTAAAATATTATAGACTACCACCATATTTTTAAAATGCTACAAAAATTTGACATAATTCTAATAATCAAATCTGAACCTAACATTAGTGACTAAAAACCAATATAAACCTAACATTAGTGAGTAGAAGAAAAAAATAATAGTTGAATGGTAAGTTTCAAAAAACATGATAAGTTGGGTGACGAAAAAATCTATTTTCCCATAAATTTATTAGAGCTCGTCTTATATTTAAATTCTTTATTCAAAATCATTTGCTATTTTCTAGGAAGTTGTTATTTAAACATTTTATTTTAAATAACTTTTTTATCGTTTGGTATTTGAATTAAAACTAAACATAGATGTTTTCAAACTCTTTTCGTATCTATCTTATCTTTAGTTTAAAGATATTTGAGATTATCTTAACGTTCAAATAATAACCATCAAACCATGACACTTGGTCAAGAACGAAAAAAGTTACTGTTTTATTTTGAGAGTTAAGTTAATCCATAAATATAATCAAATATATTGTTTTCAAGGTTGATCCACAAAGTATACAGTACAACTAACTGAGAAAATACAACTTTGCATTCATTTAATATTCTTATTATGAGCTCTAATTTATACATGTATATCTATATTCATAGAATTCTAGTTTCAGTTGTAATTTTCATTTAAACTTGTATTGTTCACGGTGTAAACATTTGTTGCTGAGTAGTTGAACTTGGATAACAACAATTCAGGGAATTAGATTGTTAGAGAAGGCTATACATGTTTGATATAAGGCTTAAAGGGCAATTCATTTAAGGGAACATGTGTTATCAGCAAGCTGCTATCAGGAACAAGGAATAAAATGAGATATATTATTGAATCTTGTAATCGTATCATTTCAGTAATGAATAATATATTCTCTTACAATTATTGAAGTTGATTATTGGGGTGCATTGAATGTAATTTTGTTTAAGTGTTGTTGGTATCGTAAGGACAAAGATTGTTGTGGGCTCACAAGAGTCAATTTCAATAGACTATACCAAAAAGATGATCCATTTGTTTTAGCTACGCAAGTACAACAAATTTTTTATATTCAAGCTTGTACGGAACAACATTTCTATTATGTTATTAAAAAAATGCCGAGGGAGTTTAATGATAAATTACAAGGAAGTGATGTTCTTGAGGAAGTCAGTGGGCCTACTATGCATGATGTGCCAATACATTTTGATATGGAAAATCAGACAGCTGATGGTGTCAATTGGTATAGAGACGACGTGCCAAGACGACATATTCCTATTAATGATGAGCAAGAAATTGAAGAACTTGGAGAATGACCGGACTTGAATTAGTTGATGTATTTTGCATTTGCTGCTGCTTGTAATGTGACTTTTTTATCAGTACTTGAATTAGTTGTATCTTGCATTGGCTGCTACTTTTGCATTCTGATATTAATATCAACACTTTTTATTTTGTATTTGTTATTACTTGTATTGTGTTTTTTTATCGTACTTAAATTAATGTAATGAATTCTGATATTAATATCAACACTATTATTTTGTATTTGTTGCTACTTGTATTTTGTGTAATTATTTCCCCTAGTCATTTCTATATTATGCCATCAGTTCTTTCACGAATTAATTTTTTTATATTTTAATTTCAGGATGGCGGCCTATTTCTTTCCCAGGTTTCATAACAAGGGTCAGTTTCTGAAAACTAAATACCTAGGTGGCATTTGTACAAAAAATTCCTACTGCCATGAAAGCTGATAAATTTTCATTCTCGGAAATTATGGAGCATGTAATGGAAGACTGCAAATACATCGAAATTGGAGGACTTTATGTCAAGAAAGCTGGAGGTGGTTGGAAAATTATTAGTAATGATGTTGAGGCAAATGAACTCGTAAATGGATTGGCTGATGAACATATTTAGATCTATATATCGATACTGTTGTTGACAAAATAATAGAGCCGACAAAACAAATGCAGCCTCATGTGATAATATGACCACGAACAAGTTTCTTTCAAGGTAAAATTGTATTTCTCAAATCATGTTTATTACAAATGCATTTGAGTTGTAAAATGTATCTATTTTTTTCTCTATTTTTCTAGGTCAAGAATTGTAATTGAAACGCCAGTTTGTGACAATATGTAAAAACCCAAATTTTTGACGTTAGTAAAAGACCTTTGGGAATAGTAACCTTACGGTTTATTAAAAAATTTTGCGACCACACCAATGCATTTGTTTTTTGTCTTTGCTATTTTTCTAGGTCAAGAATTGTAATTGAAACGCTAGTTTGTGACAATATGTAAGAACCAAAATTTTTGACGTCAGTAAAAGACCTTTAGGAATAGTAACCTTGTGGTTTATTAAAATTTTTTGCGACCACACCATATACGAGTGTTTAATTTAAGTTTTCGAGTTCATATTGTGGTTATACGACTAAATGAGTGTATGTAAGAGTCGTGAGTTTTCGAAGAAAACCAATAATCCAAATGATATTATTTTACGAGCCATCGAGAAATAAGAGAATTATATTACGACCAAGAAAATCTTGAGAATTATAAATTCATAACTAATAACCAAGTACGAGCACTGGAAATGGTAATGATTTACGATTAGCGGAATTCTTCGACGTAACATTTACGGGAATTGATTTAAACGTACGTGAACGAAAGCGAGATAATGCAGGATGACAAAATCAAGTGATAACCTAGGAAATTAAGTATTTTATAAATTGATTCAACAAGTAATAAATTAGGAAGCTAGTTATAAAAATTAATAAATAACAAATTTTGATAAACATAGATTCAAGGAGCTTATCATGCAAGCTTTGATAAATGAGACATCTAGCTAAGCCTAGCCTTTGAAAATGAGATGCATCTTGTCCTACACACTTTCTAAAGTCACAAAATCCTATTTCCATCACATTTCCAAGAAGCAAGCAAGGCAATTCTCTCTCTCTCTCTCTCTCTCTCTCTCTCCAAAAACCCAATGCTGATTTCCAAGAACATCATGGGAAGAAAAATTCATATCTCATGATCTATTCATTCAAAAATCACCAAATTTTAACCAAATATTCCTCATACCATATACAAGGTACGTTAAAAATTTCATGGCCATTGAATTAGTATAGCATAGTCAAATCCCTGCTCAAAATTGGTGGTGAATAGTAACTCCGAAAATCACTAACTTGTTTACTTGATTTTTCATGAAAGTTTAAGGCTCCTAAAGATAGACCAATGATTCATCAAGGATCTTAGGACTTTATTAAGTATTAACAAGCTTCAAGGAAGGTATAAACATTCATCCAAACTTTGTTTAAGTTTTAAGTTTCAAGAAAAGTAAGGATCTTGGATATAAGTATGGTTTTGATGATTGATTTGATATTATCTTGATGTTGATAATTTTTGCCTCAAGAACATCATGTTCTTGAGATTAGTTAGTGCTGAGATGTTGATTTGATGATTGTTCATGGTGGTATAATGGTTTAAGACGTAAACGAAACTCGAATCGTAATCGTAACCTCGTTAAAACGAACAAAACTCAACTTAAGTTTCTGCAGAAGTTCCCGAATATATAAACTGTATTTTCATAAAAAATAAGTCTTGATTATGATAGACAATGTTATGAAGATCGTTTAGGCGCTTTAATCGCTTGATTCCGATTTACGGATCAAATGTTATGACCGTTTTAGTAAAAAGGATTTACGCGACAAAACTGCTACAAATTACGAACTTTGTAAATATAAATGATCGACTTAAAAATATTTAAAAATCATGACATTTTTACAAAGAGTAATAAATAGAGTTATTCAGATGCCATAAAAATTTCAAGTAAAAATGTTGATTTTTCAATTTTATAAAAATGTCGGAGATGAGGTCGCGCGGAGTACGAATGCCAAAAACAACCCTCTGTTAGGAAACTGCCACTTCGGGATTTTCACCCCTGTTACCAGAAAACCACTTTCAAATGATGTGTTCTAAATTTTTTCTAGATCGTGCAGGCGAAAACGGTATGTCAATTGAGTTAACGGTTTGAGAGATATCAACGTTTTAGTGAAAGCGGTTTAAATAGTAAAACTCCGTAGTTGATCGAACTTTTTAAATGCTTTTCACCTAATTCAATTCATTTTATCAAAATGAAACTTTTAGGATAAATATTAAAAGCACTAAAGAAGCTCCTCGAGGTGATTTCGTATTAAAATATTAAATTTACGATTTATTAAAAATGATAGAGTGCGAGTCGCGTAATAGTAATTTTCGGTAAAGTCAAATCTAGAAGACCACTTTGACCGCCCGTTTCGACCAAGGAGTGATACTTATTTCGAGTCGGTCGAATGATGAAAGTTATGAAGTATTTAACTTAATAGTTGGTGATGAGAGTAGGAATACTGATTAAGATTATGATGTTTGTTGATTAGAAAACCCGGAACGAGAGGAAGTCGGGAAACGTGTCTTGGACTCCAGGCAAGTTTTCAAACCCTACCTTTTTGAAACTGTTGTGTTGTGTTTGTTTTCAAATAATGTCGATATATACATGATGCTATATTTACGATGATGTAGGAATTATGTTATATAATATCATACGATATGATAATGATTTTGGTATGTGAATATTACCGAATTTCAATCGATAACGCTAGAGAGTATCGTTGTATATATGAGGAGTATATTTTAGATATCATACGATATGATAATGATTTTGGTATGTGAATATTACCGAATTTCAATCGATAACGCTAGAGAGTATCGTTGTATATATGAGGAGTATATTTTAGACCAAGGATCGGTCAGTATGATTTTATGAAAACTCGGAATTATTCCGGAGGTATTTTATTTAAGAATACAAACGCTATAGTAGAGCGTGATATATAAGTTATAAGCCCGAGAGTCAGTCAGTTTTTATAAAGTATAAACTCGGGAATCATCCCGGAGATGTTTTGGACCATTAAAATTCCGTACTTATTTTATTCCAATGGACTCGATGTCCATTTGCAAAACATTAAATACCTCGAATTTTTAATAAACGATTTCCAAAGATTGTATTCCCTCAACTATACTTTATCGTTCGATTAATAAATATTTATTAACTATTCATTTATTATGGAAGAAGTATTCTCCAATGAGTATTTATTTCAGACTCGATTAAATATTAAGGTTTACTAAATTACTTAAACATAAATAAGTTGGGGAATATTATTTCGATATTCTTTTAAAGTGTAACTATTCGAGGTTTAATTATTTATATATTAATATTTAATTATTTATTAAATGATTTATTTATGATTAAAAATCATAAAACCCGATTTCAAATACTTTCTAATTTTTGGAAAATCATTCGAATAATTTCAGATCATCGAAGAATATTATCTCGACTTATTTTAAATATTTCGAATATAGTTTCAAAAGAAACTTCCCCTTATTTAATTATCTGTTGACAACGGTCAACTCACATCCTTAGTACTTCCTCCAAAAATTCGGAATTACGTATACCTATACATATATACGCTAATAAAACAAGCTGTTTCTATCAACAAGCAAAACGCTTGGGGGAACTTTGATGTGGTTCGAGTTCTCGAGATATGATAGAATTCTTTTAAAGGACAAGGGAGGGGTAGACTCTAGTACTATGTGTGCTAGATGGACTACCAAAGGTACTGCAGGCAAGGTACTCTGTGTACTCAGGAACTTGTGAAATATATGTATACCCAAAATGGGATACGTAGCCCGAATGCGGCCAGGGTGATAACCGGGATACGAAGGTGTCGTCCTTCTACTAGTAGAAAAGGTTACTATTTTCCCGTAGTACGACTGATCATCGTATGCGGTGGCTCCAATTAACGTCCTATTCTTCCAACTGGAATTGTGATGCAATACCGTAACCCAAGCTTAGTGCTGGGTTTACCATTAAGGTATTCGCAGGATAATAAATCCACTAAAGAATTGTTTTCAAAAGAAGGTGTGTATCACCAAGGAAAACTATTTTTGAATAAAACATATTTATCATATATGACGTTTTACTTGAGTTTATCATACAGTCATTTCATACTATACATTATTATGTTGGGCATTATAGCTCACTCTTGCTTTCTTTTAAATGACACAACACAACAGATAACCAGTATGCCAGTGTGGGACTTAGTCGCTTGCAGTCATGGGGAGAATCCCTGGCAGCTTTGTCTCAGGTGGGCAAAAGTATTAGATAGGTATAAGATATCAGTCGTAATTATTGTAACTTCATGTATAGGTTATGAATAATTGTTTGAGATCCTGTAAAGTACATTTGAGTGTAATAAAAGAAGATTACATTTTGTACATCATTTCTAAGGCTATAACTTATGTGTGTGTGTGCATGAGATTGGGGTCTGTTGGATTATTGAATCTATACAGGTTATACATGAGTGAAGTATGGCGTGATGACCCGGATTCCTGACCCCGGATTTGGGGGCGTTACATAAATGGTATCAGAGCATTAAGTTATAGTACTTAAAAACGAAAGTGTTAGGATTTTGTCTAGATGTGAGATTTCGTAAGAGCTCATATAGAGTTCATCATTGGACTACCGGATGTAGCCTCAATGTGTAGGTTAGATTAAATGTATATTTGAGGTATTAAAGTGTGACTAATAGAACCATTAGAGATTATCAGAATGATGAGAAGAAAAATTATAATCATATATGATTTGGCAAGGATGTGGATGTAGAACTCGGAGCTGAGTCTCCAGGGCATTTGGGGTAAAGACGATATTACCAACACCATATGTAAATTTTGATAACACGAGCGTTGTTACTCGTAGTTCTTTATAGGTTGCCCATGAAGGGGCATCACATGTGAGAACTATAAAGTCTAATTATTATACAGTTGAGGTTATTGACCCAAACTAGTTGAAGGTATCATTTTACCAATGAGGATGTGAATGTCGTATTAATCACGAATTCACCAGAGATAGTGTCCAATATACCCTTAAGGATTTTAATTCTATTACGGAATATTTGAATGTAATATAAGAATGTTATCGTAAGACGAGTACACTACGTGATATTATTAGTGCGCTTAACTTGTAAGGTTATGATGGTTTAGCTCAGAGATCGAGAGCATCGAGAATTGATGGCATGTCTATAATTGAATGGCGTAAGATTACAATGAGCTATAGTTCGATCTTAAAACCTTTTAAAAGGATAGACCAGTGAGTCTAGACTGGAATTTTTCGGTAGAAATGATGTCAGAGACTACGTATATATACTCGTAGACCTCTAATATATTCGGTAATGTATGTTCACTTACACACACATGCCACCGAACTTATGGACTGCATTGAGATCCCTAAAAGATCTCTTTGATCTGTTCCCAGGGAGAACTGGCCACTTGTAGTTGGTAACAGATGCGTGTAACAGGCCCCTATCGGCTTTAAAAATGCTTTTGGAATATTTCTGAGTAAGGTCTTCGAGGTAAAATACCTGAATGACAGATATACGTACGAAAGTCAAGTTAGTAAGCGATTTTAAAATGATTTGAAAGAGACACTAGCTGAAATAAGGAATTACAAAGATGAAGAGGTGGTATCATCCTCAGACGGATAATAACGAGAGTTAGGATAATCTGTAAAATATTTTGGCACCTACTCATTGTCATGCTACTCCCTCCAAACTGTTGATCATTCGTATTGCCTTGATAAGTCATATCAGGCAATCCTTTTCGTTCCCTACTTTGAACTTTCGATGTGACCATCTTGAATAGTCTTTCTCTGCAGCAGGACTTGTTCAATTCTTTTAGTTAATCCATGAACTTTCATTCATAGATTATGATCTTCTTGTTCAACTCAGAGCTATTTATACTTCATTTCAATTATCCAAGAGATTGTTTTTATATATAAATTTTCCCTCAATTCATCGATGAATATTCATAATGAGTATCTTCAATTGATTCTTCTTTCTTACTTACTCTTCTCAGTCGAGATTGTAAATATCTAACAAATTGCTAAAAAAATGGATGATCTAATATCCATATATTCCTCGGGAATCCTTTTCTTCTAATCGGGATGAAATTGTATATTGAACTTTGAAATCATAGTAAGTGTATCAATTTAATATTGGTATTCCGAATTCAATTCTATTTGAGAATCTGATAAAGTATGTGAACGAGGACACCTCTGAGTGTACCCTTTTATTTAGCAAGAAATATTTGATAAGAGGCTATCGATTGTTCCGATGCCAAGACCACTCGATTCAGAGTTATAATTATCTTTCTCGGCCCAAATTTGAAAACTCTTTATTTCAAAATCATCATCCGGGTAGCCACAAATTTCTTCAGTGGTTACGACGTTGAGATTTTTTTCAAACAAACTGAAATATGCCTAGTTGCATATGTTCTCATGAATGACTAGTTAATTGTCCTAACTAGTCGAAAGTTCAATTAATACGACGAAAGCCTAGCTAATCGTCCTAGCTAGTTGCTATAGGCCAAACCAATTGAGCTGGCCATTTTCTTAGTCGGTTTATAAATATTGCTTGATATGGACTAGCTATTATTTTGCTAGTTCCACTTCCAATCAAATTTTTATTATTCTATAGTGCATTACATATGCAAAATTTAATTGTTGATGAAATTTTCAAAGAATGATTTAATTGTGACCTAACTAGGTCGCCCACTCAAACGAGAATTCATATTCAGTTTTATGAAATATTTTGTTCATGAAATATTCTATTCTTTCATTTATATAAAGAATAACCAAATAAAATCATAAAGTGATTGAAGAACAATATACTTCCTTATTTGTTAATCATTGAGTAAAATTCCTTCCTTCAAAATAACATCATTTTGAAAGCTTAATGATTAACCTTTGGTTGAGAATGTTATTTCAAATTTCCTTCGTTATTCGAAAAGAAAAGTTTTCTTTCAATGGGAAAATCTTACAAGTATCATTCGTATGATGTTATTATTCAGCAATCATTGCTTTCAATGGATATTCTCTATAATATCACAATATAAAATATTAAGGACATGGAAGGATAATCCTTGTTTTATTCTTCCTTCCAAGTTATAAATTTTCTGAGTGTTGTGACTCTTTTATTCAGAGCTCATTATTCGTTCAGATGTTAGATTTTGAAATCTTGTTAAGATTTTCTAAATTTCATCGATATCGTGAAAATCATTTTTCCAAGGCTAATTGCCTTTCGAACAAAGAGAGGTATATTTGAGAACCGATTGTTATAATATAAGACTGAAAGCTCAGTGCTATGATGGTGAAATCGGAGCATCGTGATGAGTAAGTTGTTTTAAAAAGGGAATACCATATTTAGTTATTATCATAAGGATCTTTAACATGGTTATAGAAGAACGATAATAGAGATATAACGTGATTAGTGAGGTACGCTTCTGTGAAATACTATTGGGATAAGAACTAATGAATTCGGAAAGACCAATTATGTATGAATTCGAGGAATAAGATTTTCAAAAAGTGAACATAAGATTAGTAATAACCTCTTGTTAGAAATACTCGGCGATAAAACAGGATTTTGTATGAAATGTAATGATACATCTACGCAACTTAAGGATCGTGATATAAGGCGTCCTAATAATGATCTAGAATAATTGTGATAAGGTTCGGACTGAAAGGGATAAGGAGTTTACTTATGAGAAAATTTTAAATTTTTTTTTACACTGAACACGAGATAGAGGCTATAGTCAAATTGATCAAATGTTATGATTGAGAGATCTATTATCATCAAGGAAAGGCCAATGTGGTGGCCGACACTTTAAGTAGGAAAAGATATATTGAGGATGACAAATCTCAGAATAACTGATGAGAAGGATCGCATGAAAAGAACGCTTTATTACTTAACAGGAAGACTTAAAGATGCCTAAAAATGTAAACGGATATTAGTCATGACAGAATATGAAAATGGATGTCACTGAGTAGGTAAGTAAGTATTCGACATGGTTGAAAATGAAAACGGAAAGGCGAGGATTAAAATTTTGGCGATTATGACTTGTAGATGACCCAAATAGGAGTAAGAGTAAATTATAATAAATTTTGAAGGAGGATTATCAAGAACCAATTTAGCCGTCATGCTATTTGAGGATTTTGAGTGATAGATTAAATAAGACCGCTTATTTTATTATGCAAACGATAAATGTCCACTCTACAAAATTGTTATGAACACAGAAGAGATAATTGGGACAGAGAGACCCTGTGACGACCGCGCCGCGCAAGGACCCAAGATTTAATTAACGGGTGTATTTCTCAAGATATTTTGTGAAAAAGGACGAACAGAAGAATGACTCTGAGTTCTCAAATCGACAAGTAGAATGAGAGGACTATCCTGACCATTGAAGATACGTCTAGCGGCTTGCCTTTTATCTGGAACGGTTTGGGAAATCGCTATTGTTGACATATAATTCGTGTAGATGTACTTACCACGCTAACATACGGAAAATAGTCGCCGATATCCCTTACGAAGGACAACGTGAAAGAATGAAGGATGTCATTGTCAGAGCTGATAGAAGGAAAAGAAGATCGTACACGCCCTATAAAGGCCACTGGTAGCAGGTACCAATAAATGTGAATACGTCTAAGGCACTAGCGAGAATAACAAGTACAACCCAGAAGGTATCGTAGTACTATAGATATTATACGGGGAATGATTAAAGAAGTCCGACCGATGACGGAAGCTGAACGTTCCACGATCCTAAAATGTGTCAATCAATTGCGTATGAAATGGTGCTTCCTTCAAGAAGGCAAGATGATGATGATGTGCCTTACGTTACTACGAGAATAAATGTTAAATCTGACGCTAAGCGTGTAACATGAGACGAGCGTGTAGAAATGCGACGAGAACTTCTTACATAAAATAATCAACATAGATGATACGCAAAAATGAGAAACATTAAGGAACGAAACTCTAGCACTAGTAAGAGTGATAGAGGGGGAAACGAATAAGTTGAAGGAGCATTCCAAACACTAGAAGATGCACTAATAGTCCATATTATAGTTTTCTAAGGAAAATGAAGTGACCAATTGACGTTAATCGAATTACTGATAATAACGAGTTATCATGCGGGCATTGGAACGACAACAAAGCTTTGTTCGGAAGAAAGAATCGTTCTCCCTTAGGTTGGGAAGAAATTGGTAAGCGGAGGATACTGGACCATAGTTGAGTCTACAGACCAAAGAAATTCCTAGAACTTATCAGAACCCGGCTAATAGAAGCCCAGGATGAACAATAGAGATATGTGGACTAGATCTATAAAGACGAAAAGTATGAACTAAAAGACCAAGTACTATTTAAAGTGCCTCCCGAGGAGGGAGTGATGAGATTCGAAAGGGAAAGAATGTTTAACCAAAGATTATTGGACTGGTTGAAATCTTTAAAGGAATAAGAGATTTGGCGTATAAATTAGCACCAACATCGAACAGTCACCAAGTTTAAAACGAGTACCCGGAAATATATTTGACAGATGAGTGGAAATTTTATGAAAAGATCCAATACTGTGAAGTTAACGTGAGAACTCAAGGTGGTCCTGTGAGAAGCGTGTCCCCGCCTATTTCTGAACTGATTCCGGGACGGAATCCTTTTAAGGGGGAAGACTGTAAGAAGCCAAATTTTTGACGTCAGTAAAAGACCTTTAGGAATAGTAACCTTGCGGTTTATTAAAAACTTTTGTGACCACACCATATATGAGTGTTTAATTTAAGTTTCCGAGTTCATATTGTGGTTATACGTACTAAATGAGTGTATGTAAGAGTCGTGAGTTTTCAAAGAAAACTAATAATCCAAATGATATTATTTTACGAGCCATCGAGGAATAAGAGAATTATACTACGACCAAGAAAATCTTGAGAATTATAATTTCATAACTCATAACCATGTACGAGCACTGGAAATGGTAATGATTTACGATTAGCGGAATTCTTCGACGTATCATTTACGGGAATTGATTTAAACGTACGTGAACGAAAGCGAGATAATGTAGGATGAAAAAATAAAGTGATAACCTAGGAAATTAAGTATTTTATAAATTTATTCAACAAGTAATAAATTAGGAAGCTAGTTATAAAAATTAATAAATAACAAATTTTGATAAACATAAATTCAAGGAGCTTATCATGCAAGCTTTGACAAATGAGACACCTAGCTAAGCGTAGCCTTTGAAAATGAGAAGCATCTTGTCCTACACACTTTCTAAAGTCACAAAATCTTATTTCCACCACATTTCCAAGAAGCAAGCAAGGCAATTCTCTCTCTCTCTCTCTCCAAAAACCCAATGCTGATTTCCAAGAACACCAAGGGAAGAAAAATCTAAATCTCATGATCTATTCATTAAAAAATCACCAAATTTTAATCAAAGCTTCCTCATACCATATATAAGGTACGTTCAAAATTTCATGGCCATTGAATTAGTATAGCATAGTCAAATCCTTGCTCAAAATTGGTGGTGAATAGTAACTTCGAAAATCACTAACTTGTTTTTTTGATTTTTCATGAAAGTTTAAGACTCCTAAAGCCAGACCAAGGCTTCATCAAGGATATTACGACTTTATGAAGTATTAAAAAGTTTCAAGGAAGGTATAAACATTCATCCAAACTTTGTTTAAGTTTTAAGTTTCAAGAAAAGTAAGGATCTTGGATATAAGTATGGTTTTGATGATTGATTTGATATTATCTTGATGTTTAATTAATTAGTTTTAAGGTTGATGATTGTTGCCTCAAGAACATGATGTTCTTGAGAGGAGTTAGTGTTGAGATGATGATTTGATGATTGTTGATGGTGGTATAATGATTTAAGACGTAAACGAAACTCGAATCGTAATTGTAACCTCGTTAAAACGAACAAAACTCAACTTAAGTTTCTGCAGAAGTTCCCAAATGTATAAACCTGTAGTTTTCTGAAAAGTGAGACTTGATTATGATAGAAAATATTATGAGGATCTTTTAGGCATGTGAATCGTTTGATTCCGATTTACGGATCAAAAGTTATGACCGTTTTAGTAAAAGAGATTTACGCGACAAAACTGCTACAAATTACGAACTTTGTAAATATAACTGATCGATTTAAAAATATTTAAAAATCATGAAATTTTTTCAGAGAGTAATAAATAGAGTTTCTTAGCTTCCATAAAAATTTCAAGAAAAAATGTTGATTTTTCAATTTTATAAAAATATCTGAGCCGAGGTCGCGCGGAGTACGAATGCCAAAAACAACCCCCCTGTTTGGAAACTGCCACTTCGGAATTTTGACCCCTGTTACTAGAAAACCATTTACAATTGATGTGTTATGAATTTTTTCTAGATCACGCACGCGAAAACGGTGCATCAATTGACTTAACGGTTTGAGAGATATCAATATTTTAGTGAAAGCGGTTTGAATATTAAAACTCCGTAGTTGACCGAACTTTTGAAATACTAATTAAATTCATTTTATCAAAATGAAACTTTTAGGATAAATATTAAAAGCATTCAAGAAGCTTCTCGAGGTGGTTTCGTGTTAAAATATTAAATTTACTATTTATTAAAAATGATAGAGTGCGAGTCGCGTAATAGTAATATTCGGTAAAGTCAAATCTAGAAGACCACTTTGACCGTCCGTTTCGACCAAGGAGTGATACTTATTTCGAATCGGTCGAATGATGAAATTTATGAAGTATTGAACTTATTAGTTGGTGATGAGAGTAGGAATACTGATTAATATTATGATGTTTGTTGATTAGAAAACCCGGAATGAGAGGAAGTCGGGAAACGTGTCTTGGACTCCAAGCAAGTTTTCAAACCCTACCTTTTTGAAATTGTTGTGTTGTGTTTGTTTTCAAATAATGTCAATATATACATGATGCTATATTTACGATGATGTACGAATTATGTTATATAATATCATACGATATGATAATGATTTTGGTATATGAATATTACCGAATTACAATCGATAATGCTAGAGAGTAGCGTTGTATCTATGAGGAGTATATTTTAGACCAAGGATAGGTCAGTATGATTTTATGAAAACTCGGAAGTATTTCGGAGGTGTTTTATTTAAGAATACAAACACTATAGTAGATCATGATATATAAGTTATAAGACCGAGAGTCGGTCAATTTTTATAAAGTATAAACTCAAGAATCATCCCGAAAATATTTTGGACCATTAAAAGTCCGTATTTATTTTCTTCCAAGGGACTCGATGTCCATTTGCAAAATATTAAATACCTCGAACTTTTATTAAAAACGATTTCCAAAGATTGTATTCCCTCAACTATATTTTATCGCTCGATTAATAAATATTTATTAACTATTCATTTATTATGGAAGAAGTATTCTCCAGTGAGTATTTATTTCAGACTCGATTAAATATTAAGGTTTACTAAATTACTTAAACATAAATAAGTTGGGGAATATTATTTCGATATTCTTTTAAAGTGTAACTATTCAAGGTTTAATTATTTATAGATTAATATTTAATTATTTATTATTTATTAAATGATTTATTTATGATTAAAAATTATAAAACCCGATTTAAAATACTTTCTAATTTTCGGAAAATTATTCGAATAATTTTAGATCATCGAAGAATATTATCTCGACTTATTTTAAATATTTTGAATATAGTTTCAAAAGAAACTTCCCCTTATTTAATTATCTGTTGACAACGGTCAACTCACATCCTTAGTACTTCCTCCGAAAATTCAGAAGTACGTATACCTATACATATATATGCTAATAAAACAAGTTGTGTCTTTCAACAAGCAAAACGCTTGGGGGAACTTCGATGTGGTTCGAGTTGTCGAGATATGATAGAATTCTTTTAAAGGACAAGGGAGGGCTAGACTCTAGTACTATGTGTGCTAGATGGACTACCAAAGGTACCGCAGACGAAGGTACTCTGTGTACTCAGGAACTTGTGAAGTATGTGTATACCCAAAATGGGACACGTAGCCCGAATGCGGCCAGGGTGATAATCGGGATACGATGGTGTCGTCCTTCTACTAGTAGAAAAGGTTACTATTTTCCCGTAGTACGACTGATCATCGTATGCGGCGGCTCCAATTAACGTCATATTCTTCCAACTGGAATTGTGATGCAATACCGTAACCCAAGCTTAGTGCTGGGTTTACCATTAAGGTATTCGCAGGATAATAAATCCACTAAAGAATTGTTTTCAAAAGAAGGTGTGTATCACCAAGGAAAACTATTTTTGAATAAAACATATTTATCATATATGACGTTTTACTTGAGTTTATCATACAGTCATTTCATACTGTATATTATTATGTTGGGCATTATAGCTCACTCTTGCTTTCTTTTAAATGATACAACACAATAGATAACCAGTATGCCGGTGTGGGACTTAGTCGCTTGCAGTCATGGGGAGAATCCCTGGCAGCTTTGTCTCAGGTGGGCAAGAGTATCAGATAGGTATAAGATATCAGTCGTAATTATTGTAACTTCATGTAGAGGTTATGAATAATTGTTTGAGATCCTGTAAAGTACATTTGAGTGTAATAAAAGAAGATTACATTGTGTACATCATTTGTAAGGCTATAACTTGTGTGTGTGTGCATGAGATTGGGGTATGTTGGATTATTGAATCTATACTGGTTACATATGAGTGAATGATGGCGTGACGACCCAGATTCCTGACCCCGGATTTGGAGGCATTACACAATACAAGGGCTTCAATAAGAACATGCTGAGAAGAAGAAATTGGCAAATGATAGCTAACAGTTGGTCGTTGAGAAGTCGGGAGCGAGAGAAGAAGTTGCAGTTGTACAAAAAAATGCAGAGAAGAAGAATCCGACTGATTGCATGTTGATTGTTGAAGGTGAAGGGAATCACGCAACCAAAAAGGCAACCAAAAAGATAAAACAAAAGAATGCAAAAGGAAATGTTGAAAAAAGCAATTCACTCGGAGGTAATTTAGTTTAAAAATAATATGTTGAATGCTCTATTTTTTCTAATTTATTTACCATAGTATTTTAGATTATTATCTGTTTGTTAAGGTTTTCTCTGTCATTTTACTCCTCTTTTTTAGATTGATTTAATGGAGGAAAAAAAGAAGAAAAAGGGATGCAAAAAATCTGAGGTACTTAGAAGAGACCGGACTAAAAAAATTGGCTGGTAGTTCGATTTCTGAGAAATTAAAAAAAGCAAAAAAATCACTTGATGAGTACTGGTCCGAGTGTGTCAGAGAATATACTCCAGGCCATGATAGCTTGAAAAATAGTGAAAATGAAGAAGTTCCTACGGTACATGTATCACTATCAAATACATGTTTTGTTTTAATTATTTGTTTATATTTTCATGATGATATTTTCTATGGAAATTGATTAATTTAGTCTATGTTTTATGTTTATGTAGAAAATAGAAAAAGTGCAGAAGGTGAAGGCTGTCACCAAGCCATCGACGCATTTGACGCGTTCACAAACATTGAATAATGTTACGATTACACATGAGGTACGATAAGTTTACTTTAATTTTATTTTAGCATTTTTTTCGAATAATATGCATCTTAACATTTATAAGAAAATGACCCTATGTTAAACTTGAATAATCTTTTTATATATAATAGTGTGAAAACTATTTTACAGAGTGAAGAAGACGATATGAAAATTTGTTACACGTGTTTTGCTTTGAGATTAAGTAAAATATTCTAACTAACTAATTATATAATCCAATGAGTGGTATTTAACTGGTTTTAGCTTGTTTTAACATTAATAAAAACATGACCCTCCAATTTATTTGCCTTACTTTTTGCAAGGTAATGTGGAAGAGATTGTGCAACCGGTACATGGTGATCTGGGACCATTACCACCTCCCCCACCGCTACCTACTGATTTGGCACAATTTTAAAAACTAAAAAGGGCAATGGATAATGACGGAGTTGGTACGATGGGCGCATATATGGCATTGAAAAAACTCAGCTGGAACAGGAAGCCAAACATGTCATTGATGCTGAAGAAGAAGATTTGGGGAAGATTGATGACACAGTTGTAATTGTTACAGGTATAATTCAACACATACCTAGGAGATTAGATATTTTCTAGCAATTTATGATTATAGTTTTGTTTATCTTCTTTGATAGATACAACTAAACCCAAGAGGCGTAGAGGACCTTCAAAAATGAACCGTGTCTTCACAAGAAAATTAGAAGACAGACCGGTGATTACCTTGAATAAAAAGCTTCAACTGATGGCTGAAAGTAGTAAAATAAGAGCCGAGTTGAGTAGATTTGTGGGTACTCTAGCAAGGCAATGTGTGCCACTTGATTATATTAATTGAAGTGTGGTTCCTGAAAGCCATAAAACTAGTTGGTGGGAGTATGTCCAGGTGAACACCATCAAATATATTTTCTTAGTTTCTGTTTTACATGTTGAGTTTTGTTATTTTGTGATCATTGTTCAATTGGATATATTTTGCATATTTTGTATAGACAAAGTATATCATTCCTGAGGAAGGTAAAGGCTGGGTACTTAGGACTATGGATGAGTTATGGAGGATTCATAAGAGTCGTGTCAAGGCAATATATTATACAAAATACAGTACTGATGTGGAAAGACTGCAGAACAGGCCTGCCTCGATTCCATTGGAAAAGTTCAAGGTTTTGCTCGAGTATTGGGGTGATGAAGATGTGCACATCAAAGCTGTAACAAATGCCGAAAATTGGAAAAAGGTCACTGATGTGCACAATGCTGGTCGCACAAGTTTCACACAGATTGGAAAAAATATGGTATACCAATATTTGAGAATCTTAAGAATTACACTTAATTTAAATCTGCAAATACTAATAAGTCGTATAATTTTTTCTGCTACACTCTATCTTTTATGTTAGAAAAATAAAAAGAAGATGCATTAGACCCGTAGAAAATGACATATCTACCTTAAGACTCGCAAGAATCCTACTGAGGTACCACATCAGTTATTTTTTTGTCACAAATATGCATGAATTGTAATTTTTACACACTCATATTTGGATCGTTCATAGGTTAAAGGTGATGCAGCAGAAACTGGTGGTGACAGTGAAGCGGAAGAAGTTCAGCTGGACTTTGATGGTTGTTAGGGCGAAAACACGCGCTAAAATTCATGCAAGTATACGCGTTCACAAGTAGTATAAGATATAAATCAGATTCGTTCCCACAGAGACTGGTTTAAGTTAAGTTCAATTTATGCACCTATGCAACAATGTATGGTTATCGCTCAATGCTAAAACAAATAACAAATTAGGTTTTTATTAAACTAAGAGATTATACTAAATAATATTAATTAAGAGAATTGAGGTTGAATTACTATATATGACCAACATAGGATTCTAACTTCATTAAATACTTCATTCAATAGCCTTATTGATCTTAACCTTAGCATGTAATGGTGATGACACCAATCAGATGACACGAAACTAGTAAACACCAACTTTCGTTGTACGAATACCCTACTACCAAGTATCCACAAAAGAGATAGAAGTTGAATAGACACCAATTATGTTTAGTCCTTATATGTCTATAAGAATTAAAAATATAACGGTTTAATGCGCAAGTTATCTATCGTGATTACATAGGGCAAATAAGATGGTTAAAATTACCTACAAATCATGCATAACAAATACATGAACCAATGCTAGCATGACAAGTTCTAAACCTCTGTATTTACTGTCGCTTCAATAGAGATTAACACGCTATCTTATATGTTAGCTACACACATAAGACGAATAAGCACAACTAATACTAGGATATCAATCAATCACCACACACCAAGATATCGAAACAAACTAATTATTGAAATCCATAAGTAAATCCGCTAGAATCCCATGATAACTATTAGCCCATAATTGAACTCATCGTCATCAATGTGTTCCAATGAAAGCATGGTTTAAAACAAGGTCTTAATAAACTGAATAATAATCAAAGTACGAATAAACTAGATCTAGGTTCAACAAGAACGAAAACGAGCATCCAAAGTTACAACTAATTCAAAGAATCACAAGTTGAAAACAAGATCTTCTTTTTTGGATTTGTTTTGCGCTTCTAGGTCTTCTCCTTGGTATCCCAATCTTCCCGGATGATGACAACCCTTTTTTTAAGTATATATAAGCCCCTAGTGGACCTGTACCCTTAAAATTATCAAATTCCACTCCAAAAAGGCTTTTTAAGCGAAATCAGTCGCGCACCAGCAGGTGGTCGCGCGCGGGTCGGAGGCGGCCGCGTGTTAGCAGGCAGTCGCGTGCACTTCTGACGCGGCCGCGTGCAGCCTTTTTGGAAAATTATGATGAATCTTATTTTGGCCATAACTTGAGTTCTACTCGTCAGAATTAGGCGATTCAACTGTCCACTCGAAGCTAACAAGATTCTCTACAACTTGACAATGGACTTGGATTCCAAATCTGATCACTTTTCATCATATTTTCTTTAAAAGATCCTTTATTCATTTAACTGATACCTGAAATGTAATAACACAAAAACACATCAAAATACCAACAACTTGAGTCCAAAACACCTATTTAAGCTTGTAATAAAGCGTTCCAAGTGGATATAAAATCCACTTATCACACCCCCAAACTTGAATCGATGCTTGTCCCCAAGCATAAACAGACTCAAAACTACAAAACAAACCTAATGCATGAATGTAACTACGTGACTGCAACTAAATGATAATGCAATCGATCCCCTCAGAATAACCATAACCAAATGAATAAGCTAATGCCTCTAAGAATGCAATGACTTAAAATAGAGTTTGAATAAATCCCACAAACCAACTCACAAACCAGAAATGTGCGTGTGTAGAATGCTTAATAGATATCTCTCGATACTAGATCAATAACCATAACTTATCTATCATCGAAACAATCAAAAGTTTATAAATATAATAGACAATAAACGCATTATGACTCACAACACCTCCTTTCTACTAGAGTTATACAAGGATTCACACTATTATTGAACACATAACAAAGATGCTTATTTGACCGTGCAATGAATGAGGTCCCAAAAGACTTATGCAATAATACCCATGTAGCGAGCGTTAGGTTAGTGAATCCCAGACTATAAAAGCCTTAGGTCACTAGGCACAAAGTCCCCTAAAACTTAATAACTCGAGTATTAAAGAGCTCACTCTTGATCAATTATGCATAAACACATACTTTTTTTTCTTTTTTTTCTTTTTTCATTTTTTTTCAATAATTTCTGAATGAGTGCATTTCACTCCATCTCATTCAACCCTAGACTACTCATAAAAATATGAGCCGACTACTAGCCATTTGACGCCTAGCCTTACAACAACTAGCAATAAAATCCAAGTTTTTCTCCAGATAAAAAAAATCAGTGTTTTTACGTCATTACGAGAATATCACAAATTCTAAATATAACCAAGTGATTAAATGTCAACAACAAACAAGTATGATCATGATATAGATCAAAAGCAACCCTATAAGACTTTGTGAAAATATTTATTTCTGGCATGCAAATCAATTCATTAGGACTTAAACATTCCTCTATTCGTCATCACCACACTCAAATCAATATCAACTTATCAAGTATAATAGTTCATCTTAAGGGATCATGCTAAATATGCATGCAAATACAACTATATGAAATCATATAAAAAATAAACAAATATGTCTTATATGAACAATCATGCAAAAATATGAATGAACTACAACTAAACATGCAATATGAATCTATATGGACACACACTACTAATCCTTACATTATCACCCCCAAACTTAAAATTTTTAATGTCCTTATTGAAGGTAATAATAAGGATTTCAGGAATACCTAGTCGTCGGAAAGATCACCCTCCTCGGGTGGAGGATCAGGTGGCCAATCAACCTGGACACCAGTGGCTCGGAAAATAGTGCCCAAAGCCTGTGTCAAATCTGCAGTAAAATGACGGTGAATGTCGTGCATGGCCTCCATATGCCTAATTACTCGCCAGTACTGCTCATCACCAACACCAGTCCTATCAACTACCATATGCACATGAGAAGAACCCTCTGTAGGTATTGGAATATCCTTTCGTCTACCCTCTATATCATCAAAAATATATCCCAAACCCTTATCATGTGATGCACCTAAGAATGCATAACTCAAATGATTAGATATTGGGTGAAGCTCAAGTGTGGAAACATCTTCAATAGACGGCTCGAGACGTTCCTGAGAAATTTTCAGCTCTGCTAACCCAAGAGAATCGAATGGTATATCCAACTTTCTCTTCCATGGAAGTGCATTCAAAACCTGCAATTGCTCTGCTCCTTCCTTGTCATCAATAACTGATTTCCCCATTAAGGATCTCTCTAAGGTCTCTAACTTTGGCAATTGCTCAAGTTCCGAATTCACGACAGAGTCTACCCACTCTACTTTAAAGCACTCCTCTTTAACTGTAGGTAACTTTATTCCCTTGAACACATTAAAAGTGACCTTCTGATCATGAACCTTCATCGTAAGCTCTCCTTTTTGTACATCAATCATAATTCAGCCTGTAACCAAGAATGGTCTTCCCAAGATGATGGAAATCTTCTTATCTTCCTCAAAATCAAGAATTACAAAGTCAACAGGGAAGAAGAGTTTATCCACCTTGACCAAGACATCCTCCACTATACCTCGTGGACTCAGCTAGTTGCAATAACATGTATGTTGGTTTCGGATCAGATGGACCAAGCTTCTTGAAGATAGATAAGGGCATCATATTGATGCTAGCTCCTAAATCACATAAACATTTGTCGAACGACAAGTTTCCGATGGTGCAAGGAATAGTGAAGCTTCCAGAATCTTTAAGCTTCGGAGGCAACTTCTGTTGCAGCACATCACTGCATTCCTCCGTTAGAGCAACAGTCTCTAAGTCATCGAGCTTCACTTTCCGAGAGATAATACCTTTCATAAACCTCGCATAGCTAGGCATCTGTTCAAGAGTTTCAGCGAAAGGTATGTTGATATGAAGTTTCTTGAACACCTCCAAAAACTTCTCAAACTACTTATCCAGCTTTTTCTACTGCAGCCTCTTAGGAAAATGAGGTGGGGGATATAACTGTTTCTCCCCTGTATTATCCTTAGGAGGAGTGTGTTACATAGTAGTCTTCCTTGGTTCCACCTCTGCTTCCTTCTGCACTTCTTCTTCAGCCACAACTGCATTTTCTGAAACTTTAGATTTTTCAAGCTCTTCGTCTGGCTGAATTTGGGGGTTTGCGACCTTTCCAGACCTTAAGGTGATGGCGTTCACCTGTTCTTCAACTTCCCTCTTGCCTGGATTTGTTTCTGTATTACTATGAAGCGTTACTAGTGGTCGATTCAATAAGACATTAGCAATTTGCCCTATTTGGTTCTCCAGAGTCTTGACAGAAACAACGTGGCTTTGGCATATAAGAGCCTGGTTTTTGCACATAAGCCGCAACTCCTCCAATTCAGATTATTCATTTGAAGATAGACATGCACCAAGAGTTTGTTGTTTTGGTGTAATTTGTTATTGAAAACCAGGAGGGTTGAATAGCTTATTTCCAAACTGCTGGAACGGCTGTTACATCGCATTCTGATTGTTGCTCCAGTTGAAGTTAGGATGATTCCAGTTGTCAAGATGATAAGTGTCTGGAACTAGTTGTTGCGATCTCTAAAAGTTGCTCACAAACTGAGTTGAGTCACTAGATATAGCGCATTGCTCCGTCACATACGGACCTGCACACAGCTCACAAACACTAATTATCTTCTTAACACCATAGTTAGCCAGAGAATCGATCTTCATAGACAACGCCTTCAGTTGAGCAGTGATAGCCGTAGCTGTATCCACTTCAAGAACTCCTGCTACCTTTCCCTGTGGACATCTCTGGGTTGGATACTGATATTCATTAGCAGCCATCAGTTCAATTAGATCATAAGCTTCCTCATAGCTCTTTGCCCATAATGCTCCGCCTGATGCTGCATCGAGCATGGGTCTGGACTGTGCTCCCAACCCATTGTAAAAACAATTGATGATCATCCAATCAGGCATTCCATGATGAGGACACTTCCTAAGCATCTCCTTGTAGCACTCCCAAGCTTCACATAGCGATTCTCCCGTTTGCTGCGCAAATTGAGTAATAGCATTCCTGAGTGCAGCTATCTTCGCCATATGGAAGAATTTAGTAAGAAACTTCTGAGCAAGATATTCTCAAGTAGTAATCGAACCAGCTGGTAGAGAGTGTAACCAGCTCTTAGCCTTATCCCTCAGAGAGAATGGAAACAGTCCAAGCTTCACAGCATCTTCAGAAACACCGTTGAACTTAAAGGTGTCGCAGATCTCAATAAAATCCCTAATGTCATATTGGGATCTTCAGTTGGAGAACCCCCAAACTGAATTGAATTCTGCACCCATTGAATTATGTCAGGCTTGATCTCAAAGGTATTAGCTGTGATAGCTGGCCGGACAATGCTAGATTGAATGTCATTGATCTTGGGTTGAGAAAAATCCATCAAGGCTTTCGTTCATGCTACTGGATCTCCCATTGTAATGAGTACCTGAAACACAAACAAATAAACCGTGAAAGTAAAAGAATCCGAGTCAGTGAACTTTAACGACCACTGATAACAAGCACATAAACTAAAAATTAACACCGAGTCCCCGGCAGCGGCGCCAAAAACTTGTTAGGGTGAAAACCCGCGCTAAAATTCACGTAAGTATACGCGTTCGCAAGTAGTATAAGATATAAATCAGATTCGTTCCCACAGAGACCAGTTTATGTTAAGTTCAATTTATGCACCTATGCAACAATGTATTGTTATCGCTCAATGCTAAGACAAATAACAAATAGAGTTTTTATTAAACTAAGAGATTATACTAAATAACATTAACTAAGAGAATTGAGGTTGAATTACTATATATGACAAACATGGGATTCTAACTTCATTAAATACTTCATTCAATAGCCTTATTATTCTTAACATTAGCATGTAATGGCGATGACACTAATCAGATAACACGAAACTAGTAAACACCAACTTTCGTTGTACGAATACCCTACTACCAAGCATCCACAAAAGAGATAGAAGTTGAATAGACATCAATTATGCTTAGTCCTTATATGTCTATAAGAATTGAAAATATAACGGTTTAATACGCAATTTATCTATCGTGATTACATAGGGCAAGTAAGATGGTTAAAATTACCTATGAATCATGCATAACAAATACATGAACCTATGCTAGCATGGCAAGTTCTAAACCTCTATATTCACTGTCGCTTCAATAGAGATTAACACGCTATCTTATATGTTAGATACACACATAAGACGAATAAGCACAACCAATACTAGGATATCAATCAATCACCACACACCAAGATATCAAAATAAATTAATTATTGAAATCCATAAGTAAATCCGCTAGAATCTCATGATAATGATTAGCCCATAATTGAACTTATCCTCATCATGGGTTCCAAAGAAAGCATGGTATAAAACAAGGTCTTAATAAACTGAATAATAATCAAAGTATGAATAAACGAGATCTAGGTTCAACAAGAACGAAAATGAGCATCCAAAGTTACAACTAATTCAAAGAATCACAAGTTCAAAACAAGATCTTCTTTTTCAGAGTTGTTTTATGCTTATAGGTCTTCTCCTTGGTATCCCAATCTTCCCGGATGATGAAAACCTTTTTTTTAAAGTTTATATAAGCCCCTAGTGGACATGTACCCTTAAAATTATCAAATTCCACTCAAAAGGCTTTTTCAGCGAAATCAGCCGCGCATCAGCAGGCGGTCGTGCGCGGGTCGGAGGCGGCCGCGTGTCAGCAGGCGGCCGCATGCACTTCTGACGCAGCCGCGTGCAGCCTTTCTGGAAAATTCTGATGAATCTTATTTTGGCCATAACTTGAGTTCTACTCATCAGAATTAGGCGATTCAACTGTCCACGCGAAGCTAACGAGATTCTCTACAACTTGACAATATCCTTGGCTTCCAAATCTGATCACTTTTCATCATATTTCCTTTAAAAGCTCCTTTCGTCATTTAACTGATACCTGAAATGCAAAAATACAAAAACACATCAAAATACCAACAAATTGAGTCCAAAACACCAATTTAAGCTTGTAATAAAACGTTCCAAGTGGATATAAAATCCACTTATCAATGGTCATGGGCCAAACTGGTTAGTTGGCAGGATTGGTAAAACAAGGAAAACCAAGAAAGATGCTATGAAAATTGAGAGGATAAATTCAGCAAAATTGGAAAAGCTAAGGGAGGTATTTTATAACACAACTTATAGAGCTTTGCGTTGATTTGGGCCATCGTTAATACAACTAGGGAAAATAGAATGCCTGAAACTACATATGACTCTCCGCAAAGTAATAAAATTCTGCAGAGCAGCCGCTATCTTGCACTCGGCATCTACTTGTAAATCTCTATCAGTCATCCTTAATTTTCATGTCATATTTCACTTTTTTTATACAAGAGAATCTATCCCCTGCTGAGAATTCTGCTATATGACTGGAACGAAATATGAAGCAAGACAGTTTTTGGCATGGGAACAACTGAATTTCAATGTGACAAATCTTGGCTCAAGGCAAGACTTTGAAGATTTTCACAGCTAATGTTAAAATTGTCCTTGAATCCCCAAAAAGTCTGTGCAATTTCTTCAAGTTTACAAATCAGATTATGATCACCAAAATAAACATTCCGGAGATACAATGAGGTTAAAGATTGCAACAATCGAATCATAGGATAATAAAACGCTCTCCACAAGTATTAATAATAAGTAACTATCCAGATTTCTCGGAATATGAATACTCAGAGGGGTGTTTTACCACGTTTATGCCCTGAAACAGTTACAGACTATGTAGTGCACATAATATCTCGCTGATGCTAGGATAAAATCTGAAATATAACATTTTTGTTTCTTAATTAGTGTAAATATGATAGACATCCCCTAAGAAAATTTCCTGCATCCGTCAATAGCAAAGGTCATTGATGCGAGAATTTCTGGAAGTTCAGCATCTTTCAGATATATAGTTCTAAAACAAGATAAATACCATTCAGTTTAAATAAATATTATGAACTCTTCTCATATCTTATACATATACACAAAATATGAATAATCTGGCTAGAATACTTGTAAAAATAAACATTAAATTTGTCTCACTCAAGAACTTCTTTAATTACTTCAAGGCTTCCATGGTGATGGGGTGGTGGACTTGGTGAAAAGATAGGCGGAACTGCGGAGAATATGGTGTTCCTCTCGATTGCGTGACCACCACTTGCTGTGAGCGAGACAAGTGCGGCAAGTAATCTCTCAGTGTAGATGTATTCGGAGTGAACGTCCTTGTACTCATCGATTTTATTAAGACCTCCTACCATTGGCCCTACAATTGTGTTCTTGGATTTGGCTCACAGCTCTGAAACCACCAATCCTTACACAAGTATGTCTTGTTGTCTTTAGGAATGGATGCTCCACGGTGATGAACATTTTGGGATAGTTGTTTCCAACTTTCCATATCCAACTACATAGCTCATATTCATTAGATTTGCTCCAAGAATGTAATTTGCTTAAAAATGAATTCGTCTCGTGGTTTTAAAGACCAAATTCTAATAAAAGTTTGCAGATTTCATATATTTAATTAGTGAGGAAGCCAAACTATGCAGATCATTAGCTAAGATGAAACGGATCCACCATACCAGCCCAGAGTTCCAGCGATATTTAAATAATCCTCAAAGAGTGATGCTAAAAAGATTCTTTTGCCACATACTGAAGTGGCTTACGTCCGTGATTTAATTGAACTAGCCCCTCTAAAATTTTGATAGTAGTTAAATTAATATACGGTACATGAATTATTGCGTAGTTTAATTGATAATTTGTTTAATTAGCGCTATTTAGCTTGCTTAAAAGTTGTTTTCTAAGTATGTATTGTAAATGTTCCGTGTCTCTAATGTATGTTGATAGATAACAAGTTAATCTAAAAGTTACCTCAAGTCCAGTTGTAGACATTGTAGCGCTGGAGATATGAGCACATGATAAGACCACAAATATTGTGATAGCTTCTGACCACAGCCTCATAGGGGTAACCGTGATTCAAGAAAATGCGTAGCCTAGTTAGAAGCATTGCAGCTGTTGGTACCTTGTTATCCCAAATTAAAACCCTCGAATTAAGATGCATACATAAGTCATGGGGCGGTTCTTGATCAATTGCAAGCGCTAAATAACTCCAATCCCCTTTGGCATAGTAAAGCCAATTTGCTCCGCAAATGTAATCATCGTAAAAGCCATTTGACTTATAATATTCAATCATTGAGTCTTTAAAGCTGTATGTCTTGCGTTTGCTTTGGTCTCGGGCGAATTCAAAGATTGTAGTCGCCCATTTGACCACTTTTTTTTAGTATGCACTGTTGTCACAGAAAACTATTAATGCACATTGTTGTCATTGTCAATAATTTTCCGTGACAACAATGCCTACTCTAAAAAACTGATCAAAAGGGCCAACTACAGTCTTCGAATTCCTATTCCCCCAGAGCAAAACAAACGCAAGATATATAACTCCACAGACCCAATGATTGAACATTCTAATTCCAGTGACTTCTATGATGAGTACAATTGTGGAGCAACCGAACTTTACTATGCCGTGGGGAAATGAAGTTATTTAGGGCTTGCAACTGATCAAGAACCGCCGCATAACTTTTCTATGTATCTGAGTCGAGGGTTTTGAGTTGGAATAACAACAAATCTACCGGAAGCTGCAAATGCTTGTAACTAGGCCGCACATTTTCTTGAATCCTCGTTACTCCTACGAGGCTATGCTCGGAAACTATCACAATATTTGTGGTCTTACCGGGTGCTCTTATCTTCAACACTAATATGTCTACAACTGGACTCGAGGCAGCTTTTAGATTTTCCAGTTAATTATTAGCACAAACTAAAGACACTACACATTTACAATACGCGCTTAGAAAATAAACTTTAAGCAAACATAATAGTGTTCATTAAATAAGGCATCAATTAAACTACGCATTAATACATGTATCAAATATTAATTTAACCATTGTCTGAAAATCAGGGGGCCTAGTTCAATAAAATCATGGACGTGGGCATCCACTCCAGTATGTGGCAAATGCAGCTTTTTTAGTATCACTTTTTACGGATTATCTAAATACCGTGGGAGCTCTAGGTTGGTATTGTGGATCTGATTTTATCTTAGCTAATGATCTGCATAGTCCGGCTTCCTCACAAATTAAATATATGACTTCTGCAAACTTTTATCAAAATTCGATCTTCAATACCATACGAGATGCATCCAACAATTTTCTACTTTTCAATGATAGGTAAATTACATTCTTGGAGCAAATCCAATAAATATGAGCTATGTAGTTGGATAATGAAACAACTACTCCAAATATGTTCATCACCGTGGAACATCCATTCCTAATGACAACAAGACATACTCGTGTAAAGGCATATGGACGTGGTTTCGGAGTCGTGAGCCGAATCCAAACACAATTGTAGAGGCAATAGTAGGAGGTTCAAATAAAATTATAAGGGCTTGCAGGAGGATATTATGATCCTGGAGACAACGAGAAATATCATCTCCTGATGTCATTTGCAATGATAATGCTAAGCTGTCACTGAGTAAGATGGAAAGTACAAGACTATCATATCATACCATATCATATCTGATAGACATCAATGTTACCTTTCGTCAATGCTTTCATATGCATCGACGAACGTGTTTCCAGCCTTAACTTTCACCATTTCTTTCAGTTTTGGAAAATTAAACTCCACAATCTTGTGTACCTATAATTTTCCATGTAGACACATCACAAAGCACATCCCTGTGGATAAATAAACAGGAATACACATATATTTCGAGTACTAAACTATTCAATTATGTACTACAAAACATAATTTACTTAATGAGAACTAATGTGTACTCTAAGATAACTTAGATTCACCGGATAGTACATACAGTCCGATGATTCTTAACTTGAGTGTCCATCTTCAACCTCCACCCTTGCAAATCCTAAGAATCAAAATACACAAAGAATAAAAAAAAAACAACTGATATCCGTTATTATCCCATATATGTAACAAGCAAAAACACATATGTATTACAAAAAGCCTATCAATTATTCAATTCTCTAAGTTAACCAAACTAGCTTATAACTAGTGCGATGCACGGGCTAACTAGTAACTAGCTTAATTTATTAAGCATTCATTATCTTTTATATGAGTTTTGAGTAAGTTTGTTATTCAATTTTTTTACTCTTATACAATTTAGTTATGTGTTATTATTTACATTTTAGTCAATAATTTTGTAGATTTTGTTGAATATTTGGGGGTTTTTTTTCTTGTTTTTTCTATAACTTCAATTTTTTGCGAATATTTTTTGTTGTTTTTTCTGTGGTGGTGTTTCTTATTTTTTGTTCATAAATTAAAGTTATTACATATGTAGATTATATGATTGTAGGAAGGCATTGGTGCTTTATCTTGGTTTTTGTGCATAAATTAAAGTTATTTAATATGCAGATTGAGATTTTAGGAAGATAATCTCAAGTGTAAGAACATCATTTACCTTGATTAGTATAATGTGCTTTAGTTCTACGTTAATTTCCCTTCGAATTCTTGTAACATGGGAAACATGCTAGAGGACATCATGGATATATTTTGCACGATACAGATAACATTTGCATGATAGTTGGTCTCTTTTTTACTAAAATTGTTAAATTCATGATATGTTAGTGTTTAACAAAATGCATGTGTGCAGTATTCAACCTCACACTGGGAGATCACACGAAAGCACAAGTGACAAAGGCAGCTTACGATGCTGGCACCACAACAAAACCTATTGTTGTGTGTATTTCCGCGGTGCAAAAAAGATTTTCTTTTTTGACACTGTAAAAACATCATTTTCACTGGTTTCATAATAATATACAGGAACAATAAAACCGAATGGATGAAATTTTAATGTATATACATGGCCTATAATCAAAATAAACATAAAGCTAATCTATTGACATATATATGCAAGTTGTAATAAAGGTAATCCGGTGGCTTTTTTTTCCTAGCTAACCTTCGTCAAATATCTCATTTCATATAATACAGTACTAAGAAATAAGCCAAAAAAATCTTATTTTTGAATGGAGAAACATCCAAACCTCCCACTATTTAACGGAAATTCATCCCACTACAAAGCATAGAAACCACCAAAAGCCTAATTTGCCAAGAGCACTCTGTGCATGTATCATGATGTATAATATAATTTTAAGTTTTTTCACCATTAAAGTTTTTGAAAATTTGCCAAAGTGTCCCCACGAGAATTCAAAAATATAAGGAGGTATTCACAAAATATAGTCGATGTCCACCCAAGATTTAATTCCTAAATCCGCCCCTGCGGCCACTCAACAAATTTCCTCACCCAGTTGTCATCTTTCTTTATCGCGATGGCTTTTGATTTGGGTACCAACACAAGAAACCAAGTCCAATATCAAACGTCTGATTCGTGAAGGGACAGAAGCCAAAACATGGCTAATTCCAGTTTCCCAACATCAACATTTCCAAATCATAACTCAATTGTATTTGGCTTGTATCCATCTTATCATGGAATTGTCGCTAATAACTTATTGATCCAAAAACTGTTGACACTTTCAAGCATCAAGAGTTTGACACCAAATGGTGGCTTGGGGAGCCTTTGTGGAAAACTAATATGAAGCAGGGCATGTATTTGAAACAGCCGGGTTATTCAAAATCAGGGTATTAGTCTACTCATAAATTTTATTCTCCTCCTATTTATTTTTAAATATAGTAAAAGCTTCTGTATTTCTTCTTGGTAGCAAAGGTGTAACCTTTACAGTGAAGTGTTTTGGTTATATAATTAACACATTATTGCCATAGAGCTAATTTCTGGAACCAAAAGCTTGTTTAGGTATCTAGTTATGCTTTCATTTCATGTGCCAATTTGACAAATATTAATCAGATTCAAGTCAATTTTTAGATTTAACTATAAAATAATCTTCAGCACAAGTACCCTTTCCATATAATTTAATTGCTTATTGCTTGCGCACATAGCGGTTGTAGAATATTTCAGTGTTTATTCAGTCTAAGGTTTACTGTATACGTATGTGCAGCGAATTGAAGGGTTTCTATCTGACCGAAGCATTACCTGATGAATTTGAAAACCTGACTAATCTGGTTGCAATATAAGTATCTTTCTTTCACTTGAATTGGAATGCCCATATGTTGTATAAGCGGCCTATCATGTCTTCAGCATTTAGCATGAACCTGTTTGGTCAAATGGCAATATACAGGCATTTAAAGATTAAAACTGTCATTGTGCCGAAATATCAATTTACAAACACTGATTTAATACGTCTTATGCAAAAGAAATCGAGCTCTTCACTACTGCATTAAAGCACCCCCCCCCCTTCTCTCAACATATCCTAAATTAAATTCCAAGAGTAAAATGTAAGAGTAGTTGTTTAGAACTCTTCTTTCCGCAGATCACTTTTGGGAAATCGTATTGGTGGTTTGATTCTCCAGGAAATAACCAATATTTCTACACTTGAGTAACTGAGAGTACAAAATATGAAAAGCATAATATGAAAACCATTGTAGGACATAGGCATGTCTCTGAAATGCTCAGTATACTACTCTAAATCAAAGTAAGAGATGCTTGGAGAGGAATTGATTGGCTGGTACGTCCCAGAAGTATGCAGAGCTTATGATCACTCTCATGATTGTCCTTGTTTTAATTTTGTACTTAGGTTGAAATTGAGCTATACTGCATAATGTTTTTTGCACTTATGTATTATTACCAGTAGTCAGCTAATGAAAGCAGAGTCTTAACAATAACTCATAACTTCCCTTCTTTAAATCTAGATTAAGAAAACAAAACTTATAAACTACCAGGAGCCTCACAACCGTTTTTAAACAATATGTTAGGATTATCTTACTTCACTTCTATACTCACTTGCCTCTGCTAACAGTGATAGTGTCAGATTTTTGCTACTTATAAGGCTATCTAAGCAAATGAAGGCCTACAATTTGTTCTAGTGGGCTATATCAACCACCAAGTTATGTTGGCATTGCACATAAACTACATAAACATACTTGCAAAACAATAAAAATAAACAAAAATTCTCATCAAATCAACCCTAATAAAACACCCATTTTTCAAAAGCCCCATCAAAATGCAAAAACCACAATACCAAGAAAATAGTAAAGGTACCAAAAAAATAAAGAAAGGTAACATACCGTGGAGAAGAGATTGATGGTAGGGAAGAACGTGAGTCTGAGATGGAGAAAAGGTGTTCGGAGGCAGCAACAGTCGATCGATTCTTAAAATTAACCAACTTCTGAGAATTCACCAGTTTGAAGCTCCGAATCCTACTTATAAGCTCAGTCCTTGATTCGGTCAGTTCCTACGAAAAAACCCAACATATCATACTTGCTATAAACCAAAATTTACAAACACAACACAATTTACAATTTTATGCAGTTAAAATACTATGGTCAGAATGCAAATCATTAAGCTATTAACGAAAAAGGTGAGTTTAAAATATACATACAGTAGGATAGTTGAAACAATCAAAACCCTCAATCTCACTGATGCCCCTGACACCCTCAAGCAGATTGTTATAGAATACATCTGGGTCATGACCCATCGAAGTCTCCACACCCATCCCAGTCACAACAACTCGTCTGTGATTTGTAGGTGGTTTCTTCTTTATAACATCTACCATCAGAGGTTGCACAGCTACTGCCATTGCTTCCCCTAACATAGAAATAGACTATATTGTCAGTTTGGATATCGGAAGATATCGCACAATTAAATGGTATTGCTAAACATCTTCTTTGCTTTCTGTTAATAAGTTTTCAGACATAACATTAATAACACAAATGAGAACGATGATAACTGAAAAAACATCACCGATATACTTCCTGTGCACTGTAAAGGTGTCCAGTTGTAAATATATCCGTGGAAACCCAAATTTCCTACATGATACGGCCAAAAACATTGGATAAGAGGGGCCAACTCTAAGCGAATTTTATCAGTATTAAGACAATATCGTCATAAAGTTTTACACGTCAACAAAGAATGTTCCTATTAATTAAGATTTCTTTTTCGACGCGATTATGAACAATCGGCCTATTAATAAACACTTTCAAACAATAACAATAAATGAATGAGTGATACACTTCCCATAAACACGGAACTCCTTGTTCCGTTTAGCTCTTAAAGGAAGGTCTTCTCAATAATCTCTTAACAGGAAAGACAGCAACTCCGAAAGAAAGTAATAGTCATATCAGACAAACTAAACACCATCCACCTTCATCTTACTCCGAGAGACGTGATTAATTATTCATTTAATTAATTAAAAAATCATTTAGGAAATAACAAAATTGTTATCAGAATACGAAACACAACTATCAACCCAAGCAAAACAAATTGACACCGCTGGATCAATATAAAATAGCAGCACAGCAAACACACAATTAATAGTAACTAAAATTATAGACAAATACACAAAACAGAATAAAAACAAACTCAACAAAAATAGACAGTTATATCTATAAAAGCAGGCAGATATACCAGAACGGGGAGCAGGTAGAATCCTCTTACGCCTCGAAACATCTAGAAAATGAAAACAAAAGCCTTATCACCGAATAAAAAATCCTTGGAGCACAGGCTTTCAGACCTATAATACTCATCACAGGGTTGGAATGAGCTATAATACAAACAATGAAGGTGAATTTAGATAGTTGAATCAAGTGAGGGGATAGTGAGATAGTGATTATGCAAAAGGTAGCACAGACACAAGATCCTGAAATTTTTTGAAGGACATATATGATTTACATTCTTTCTGCCCATATCACAGAATTTTCGTACATATAAATTTTGTTTGATAATTTATGACAGATAGATTCTGTTGAACAAAGCACCCATAAGTGTATTTAATAAATCATGATGAAAATGTTAAATTTTATAATAATAACTACCCATAGGAGAACCTGGAAGAAGAAGAAATCAAGACGGGCCTTGTTGAGTGAAGCCTTAAGTTAAAACTGAGGTGTGGTGATTGAGTTGAATGAATTGAGAGCTGGGTTTGGGATGAAGAGTCGATCTGAGTGTGTGTCTTCCGACATTGTCAAACTAGACATTGTCAAACTGAAACATAAGTACTGGATTCAAACCACACACTTAACAAACCAAAAGTAAAACAAAGTTTGAAAAATATATTCCAAGCCATCTCTCTAAAGTAAAGTTGAAAAAAGAAAAGTTATTCCAAGGCATCTGAAAATATGTTAGGATACAAATGATCCAGGACTCATCTAGCGAGCCAGGATTTAGTTCCGGTTCAGTTCGGCCGAACAATGCAGTCCCACGGCCATAACAAAAACACCAAGTCTCGCATGATGATCATTGGCCTGGCCCGAAGCAAAAAAAAAGGTCAAGCGGTACTCTCTCGTTCATACTCTCATACACATATACACTGTGTTGCCTTGCACACACCCACCAGTTACAAAAAAATATGCTTCCTTGATTCTTTGTTTTACATTATCATTCATATTAATTATTCATATAAACATAATTTTAAAGAATTTAAGTTAAATGTTTAATTGATATTTGTACTTTTAATTATTTTTTTGATATATGTTAATTATTCATATATTTTATTTTAATAACACGTTAGCATCTTTTATACTAAATAATCAAAGTCCTTAAATATTTCTAAGTTCAAATCTAATAACTACATTTGAATTAAATATTTACTTCATATTAAAATATTAAGATCAGGGTTTAAAACTAGTATACTATGAACGATGGACACTCTGAAGTTTGCAAACAGGCTCTTCTGATTTTTTTCTAGGGGACCCCAAATTTAAAAGGCATCTTTTTTTTTCTTTGAATCAACTTTTTAAATTTACTAATATCCAAATTATGAAATGTAATTTCTCAATCTTACCAACTGTTTCATAAAAATCTGACTGTGTTTCATTTCATAACATATTCAATATACCTTTCAAGTTTTTTGACAAAATATAGAAAGTTTTCACTTTTCATTAAATTAAATATAGTGCAGCCCGGACAAACCCCAACCGTTGATACAACACGTGGTAAAATAAATATCATACTAAAAACAATTAGATGATTTATTTTCTATTATTTAACACATAAAATTTTAAAATTCTTCAAAATAAAAACAAAATCAAAAACATCCCAAGCCATCCAAATTGCACAAACATCTCTGAAAATAACAATATCGCAATTGACCATATCCATAAAAACTATGATTAACCCAATATTCAGAAAAACAGAAACACCAATGACATAAAATGAGATTGGATAAGCGGCACCCAGCTATCTACATGCCGGATACCAGCTATAAACATGTCGAAAGTGTAAATCCATGAAAGATTTAGTTGTTCATACTGAAATTCGATGGCTCGATAGATAATATAATATTCTAACTGTCAAGGCAAATGGGACAGTCTCTTATGCAAATGGGACAGTCCCTTTACAAATGAGACAGTGTATGTGACAGTCTCTTTTAACTGCAGAAAATAAATTACTGAAATATAAATGCAGTAATAAAGAAATTAAACAATGCAGAACACCAAGAGTTTTCACTTGGTTCGACCCCTACACCTAGTCTATGGCCTACATCCAAGTCCCCATGCCAACTAGCATAGAGAATGTATTATATCAACTTTAATAAAAGAACTTACAGTCTTTTCCTTGATTACAAATATAGCACCTGAAAGAAACCCTTTCCCAAGCTACCTTGCTACCTACCCCACTGCTATTCCTTAGCCTTCTAGCTACCTTGCTATACTTTGAAATCAAGCTTGCCACAACCCGGCACAAAGTTGATATGAATACACGAGTACAAGTAAAAACAGATTGATTACAACTCAAACTAGGCTTCTTGTTTGACTGGATATTCAAGAGATATAAAACAAGAATGGTGTTTCAGATTATAAAGATAGAACATGGAATCATTAGGTGTAATCTGAAAATATGAGATGTGTCTTCTTCTTTGATAGAATATTCAAGAGAATGAAATAAGAAGAGTTTTTAGAGAATAAAGATAGAACATGGAATAAGCACTCTTGTTGAATCTGAAAAACAAGATGTGTATTTATACACACAAATCTAACGGGTTTGATTTTCAAAACAAAGAAGAGATAAGATTGGATAATCTATTTGTTTGAAAATATTTGAATAAGTCTTTGTAAAACAACCCGTTAGTTGGTTGTAAAAGATAAACATTAGAAATGATAAGATTAGAATAGTTCAAATAGGTTTATCAAGATAGAGTTTGTTTTGGAGATAAACTTGTTTACCCAGTCAAATAGAATTACACCAAACCCTATCACTTACAACAACTAAGACCCATAATCTGCATTCTCCACGTACATCTTGAATTAGGTCATCATCAGAAATCTGCAAATCAACATTCTCCCCCTTTTATGATGATGACAAAGAGAACAATTGCTTCCCCTATCAAAAATACTTTAAGCTCTGTTCAAGATGTTAGTAACAAGAAAATAGCATATGCAGATTATATCGTTATGCAACAGATATAACAATAAGTATAGAATCAAATGAAATTAGTACATAATCAAAATCGAAAAATATCAAAATCGAAAAATAACTCTTTCTCCCCCTCAACATCATAAAAGGGACAAAAGAATTAATCACACAAGGAGCACATACCAAGTTCTCGACGCATCAAACAAAATCTATCTTCAGCTAAGGACTTAGTGAAGATATCTGCACGCTATTTCTCAGTAGAAATATAAATAAGCTCAATATTACCTTTAGAAACATTATCTCGTAGAAAATGGTGACGAACATCAATATGTTTAGTACGAGAATGCATAACAGGATTTTTAGAGATATTAATTGCAGAGGTATTATCACAATAAATAAGAATATTTGAGTAAGAAATACCAAAATCCTGCAATATTTGTTGCATCCACAAAATTTGAGCACAGCAACTTCCAGCTGCAATGAACTCTCCTTCAGCTGTAGAGAGAGCTACTGAAGTTTGCTTTTTACTATGCCATGCAACTAAACAATCTCCTAAAAATTCACAAGCACCACTTGTGCTTTTTCTATCAACCTGTGACCCTGCATAGTCAGCATCTGAAAAACCGATTAAGTCAAAGGAAGAGGAACTTGGATAAAATAATCCCAAGTCACTCGTATCTTTCAAATATTTATAAATACGTTTAACGACATTCAAGTGAGATTCTTTAGGTTGAGATTGAAAACGAGCACACAAGCATACACTATACATAATGTCAGGTCGTGAGGCAGTTAAATATAACAATGAATCAATCATACCTCGAAATTTAGTGACATCTACAGGTGTACCTTGTTCATCCTTGATAAGTGGATTTTATATCCACTTGGAATGCTTTATTACAAGCTTAAATTGGTGTTTTGGACTCAAGTTGTTGGTATTTAGATATGTTTTTGTGTTATTGTATTTCAGGTATCAGTTAATGAAGAAAAGAGCTTTTAAAGGAAATATGATTAAAAGTGATCAGAATTGGAATCCAAGGCCATTGTCAAGTTGTAGAGAATCTCAATAGCTTCGCGTGGGCAGTTGAATCGCCTAATTCCGACGAGTAGAACTCAAGTTATGGCCAAAACAAGATTCATCACAATATTTTTCCCAGTCAGCAGAGCTGAGCGCCCGCTCAGAGAGCTGAGCGCCCGCTCAGGAGAGCTGAGCGGCCGCTCAGGGCGCAGCTGGTCGCTGATTTCGCTGAAAAAGCCTTTTTTGAGTAGAATTTGACGATTTTAAGGGTCCAGGTCCACTAGGGGCGTATATATACTTAAAAAAAGGGTTTTCATCATCCGGGAAGATTGGGATACCAAGGAGAAGACCTAGAAGCACAAAACAACTCCAAAAAGAAGATCTTGTTTTCAACTTGTGATTCTTTGAATTAGTTGTAACTTTGGATGCTCGTTTTCGTTCTTGTTGAACCTAGATCTCGTTTATTCGTACTTTAATTATTATTTAGTTTATTAAGACCTTGTTTATACAATGCTTTCATTGGAACCCATGGTGACGATGAGTTCGATTATGGGCTAATCGTTGTCATGGGATTCTAGCGGATTTACTTATGGATTTCAATAATTAATTGTTTCGATATCTTGGTGTGTGGTGATTGATTGATATCCTAGTATTGGTTGTGCTTATTCGTCTTATGTGCGTAGCTACATATAAGATAGCGTGTTAATCTCTATTGAAGCGACAGTGAATATAGAGGTTTAGAACTTGCCATGCTAGCATAGGTTCATGTATGTGTATGCATGATTCGTAGGTAACTCTAACCATTTTACTTGCCCTAGGTAATCAAGATAGATAACTTGTTCTTAAACCATTATGTTGTCAAATTCTATAGACATATAGGGTCTCAATATAATTGGTGCCTATTCAGCTTCTATCTCTTTTGTGGATGTCTGGTAGAATGGTACTCGTGCAACGAAAGTTGGCGTTTATCAGTTTCGTGTTATCTGATTAGTGTCCTCATCATTACATGCTAAGGTTAAGAACGAGAAGGCTATTGAATGAAGTATTTAATGAAGTTAGAATCCCATGTTTGTCATATATAGTAATTCAACTTCAATTCTCTTAGTTAATGTTATTTAATATAATCTCTTAGTTTAATAAAAACCCAATTTGTTATTTGTCTTAGCATTGAGGGATAACCATACATTGTTGCATAGGTGCATAAATTGAACTTAACCTAAACCAGTCTCTGTGGGAACGAATCTGATTTATATCTTATACTACTTGCGAACGCGTATACTTGCGTGAATATTAGCGCGTGTTTTCGCCCTAAAAAGTTTTTGGCGCCGCTGCCGGGGACTTGGTGTTAATTTTTAGTTTATGTGCTTGTCATCAGTGGTCGTTAAAGTTCACTGACTCAGATTCTTTTACTTTCACGGTTTATTTGTTTGTGTTTCAGGTACTCATTACAATGGGAGATCCAGCAGCACGAACGAAAGCCTTGATGGATTTTTCTCAACCCAAGATCAATGACATTCAATCTAGCATTGTCAGGCCAGCTATCACAGCTAATACCTTTGAGATCAAGCCTGGCATAATTCAATGGGTACAGACTTCAGTCCAGTTTGGGGGTTCTCCAATGGAAGATCCCAATACGCACATTAGGGATTTCATTGAGATCTGCGACACATTCAAGTTCAACGGTGTTTCCGAAGATGCTATGAAGCTGAGACTATTCCCATTCTCTTTGAAGGACAAGGCTAAGAGCTGGTTACACTCTCTACCAGCTGGTTCGATTACTACTTGGGAAGATCTTGCTTAGAAGTTTCTTACTAAATTCTTCCCTATGGCGAAGACAGCTGCACTCAGGAATGCTATTACTCAATTTGCGCAGCAAACGGGAGAATCGCTAAGTGAAGCTTGGGAGCGCTACAAGGAGATGCTTAGGAAGTGTCCTCATCATGGAATTCCTGATTGGATGATCATCACTTGTTTTTACAATGGGTTGGGAGCACAGTCCAGACCCATGCTCGATGCAGCATCAGGCGGAGCATTATGGGCAAAGAGCTATAAGGAAGCTTATGATTTAATTGAACTGATGGCTGCTAATGAATATCAGTATCCAACCCAGAGATATCCACAGGGCAAGGTAGCATGAGTACTTGAGGTGGATACAGCTACGGCTATCACTGCTCAACTAAAGGCGTTGTCTATGAAGATCGATTCTCTGGATAACTATGGTGTTAAGCAGATAATTAGTGTTTGTGAGCTGTGTGCAGGTCCGCATGCGACAGAACAATGCGCTATATTTAGCGACTCAGCTCAGTTTGTGAGCAACTTTCAGAGATCGCAACAGCCAGTTCCTGCCACTTATCATCCTGACAACTGAAATCATCCTAACTTCAGCTGGAGCAACAATCAGAATGTGATGCAACAGCCGTTCCAGACGTTTGGAAATAAGCTGTTCAACTCTCTTGGTTTTCAGCAACAACTCCAACTTCAACAACAAACTCATGATGCAGGTCTATCTTCGAATGAAAAATCTGAATTAGAGGAGTTGAGGCTTATATGCAAAAACCAGGCTCTTATATGCCAAAGCCAAGCTGTTTCTATCAAGACTCTGGAGAACCAAATAGGGCAAATTGCTAATGCCTTATTGAATCGACCACCAGGAACGCTTCCTAGTGATACAGAAGCCAATCCAGGAAAGAGGGAAGTTGAAGAACATGTGAACGCCATCACCTTAAGGTCTGGAAAGGTCGCAAGCCCCCAAATTCAGCAAGACGAAGAGCCTGAAAAATCTCAAGATTCAGAAAATACAGTTTTGGCTGAAGAAGATGTGCCGAAGGAAGTAGAGGTGGAACCAAGGAAGACTACTGTGGAACACACTCCTCCTGAGGGTAATACAGGGGAGAAACAGATCTATCCTCCACCTCCTTTTCCAAAGAGGCTGCAGAAGAAAAATCCGGATAAGCAGTTTGAGAAGTTTCTGGAGGTGTTCAAGAAACTTCATATCAACATACCTTTCGCTGAAGCTCTTGAACAGATGCCTAGCTATGCGAGGTTTATGAAAGGTATTCTCTCTCGGAAAGTGAAGCTCGATGACTTAGAGATCGTTGCTCTAACGGAGGAATGCAGTGCTGTGCTGCAACAGAAGTTGCCTCCGAAGCTTAAAGATCCTGGAAGCTTCACTATTCCTTGCACCATCGGAAACTTGTCGTTCAACAAGTGTTTATGTGATTTAGGAGCTAGCATCAATCTGATGCCCTTATCTATCTTCAAGAAGCTTGGTCTGCCTGAGCCGAAACCAACATACATGTCATTGCAACTAGCTGACCGTTCCATCGCTTATCCACGAGGTATAGTGGAGGATGTCTTGGTCAAGGTGGATAAACTCTTCTTCCCTGCTGACTTTGTAATTCTTGATTTCGAGAAAGATAAGAAGATTCCCATTATCTTGGGAAGACCATTCTTGGCTACAGGCCGAACTATGATCAATGTGCAAAAAGGAGAGCTTACGATGAAGGTTCATGATCAGAAGGTCACTTTCAATGTGTTCAAGGAAATAAAATTACCCACAGCTAAAGAGGAGTGCTTTAAAGTAGAGCAAATTCAGGTTTTGAATGCACCTCTGTGGAAGAGGAAGTTGGATGTACCATTCGATTCTCTTGGGTTAGCAGAGCTGAAAATTTCTCAGGATCGTCTCGAGTCGTCTATTGAAGATGCTCCTACACTTGAGCTCAACCCACTGCCAAATCACTTGAGTTATTCATTCTTAGGTGCACCCCCTGACAAGGGGTTGGGATATATCTTTGATAATGTAGAGGGTAGCCGAACGGATCCTCCAGTTCCTATAGAGGGTTCTTCTTATGTGCAGCAGGTAGTTGATAGGACTGGTGTTGGTGACGAGCAGTACAGGCGAGTAATTAGGCGTATGGAGGCCATGCACGATATTCACCGTCATTTTGCTGAAGATTTGACACACGCTTTCGGTACTATTTTCCGAGACACTAGTGGCGAGGTTGATTGGCCACCTGATCCTCCACCCGAAGAGGGTGATCTTTCCGACGACTAGGTATGCCTGAAATCCTTATTATTGCCTTCAATGAGGACATTGAAAATTTTAAGTTTGGGGGTGATAATGTAAGGATTTGTAGTGTGTGTCCATATAGATTCATATAGATTCATGTTGCATGTTTAGTTATAGTTCATTCATATTTTTGTATGACTGTTCATTTAGGACATACTTGTTTGTTTTTATGCAATTTCATATAGTTGCATTTGCATGCATATTTAGCATGATCCCTTAAGATGGACTATGATATTTGATAAGTTGATGTTGATTTGAGTGTCGTGATGACAAATAGAGGGATGTTTAAGTCCTAATGAATTGATTTGCATGCCAGAAACAAATATTTTCACAAAGTCTTATAGGGTTGCTTTTGATCTAGATCATGATCTTACTTGTTTGTTTTTGAGATTTAATCACTTGGTTATATTTAGAATTTGTGATATTCTCGTAGTGACGTAAAAACACTGATTCTTTTTTATCTGGAGAAAAACTTGGATTTCATTGCTAGTTGTTGTAAGGCTAGGTGTCAAATGGCTAGTAGCCGGCTCATATTTTTATGAGTAGTCTAGGGTTGAATGAGATGGAGCGAAACACACTCATTCAGAAATTGTTGAAAAAAAAAGAAAAAAAAAGAAAAAAAAGAAAAAAAAGAAAAAAAAGAAAGAAAAAAAGTATGTGTTTATGCACAATTGATCAAGAGTGAGCTCTTTAATACTCGAGTTATTAAGTTCTAGGGGACTTTGTGCCTAGTGACCTAAGGCTTTTATAGTCTGGGATGCGCTAACCTAACGCTCGCTACATGGGTATTATTGTATAAGTCTTTTGGGACCTCATTCATTGCACGATCAAATAAGCATCTTTGCTATGTGTTCAATAATAGTGTGAATCCTTGTATAACTCTAGTATAAAGGAGGTGTTGTGAGTCATAATGCGTTTATTGTCTATTCTGTTTATAAACTTTGATTGTTTCAATGATAGATAAGTTATGGTTATTGATCTAGTATCGAGAGTATATCTGTTAAGCATCCACACACACACGTTTCTGGTTTGTGATTTGGTTTGTGGGATTTATTCGAACTCTGTTTAAAGTCATTGCATTTTTAGAGGCATTGGCTTATTCATTTGGTTATGGTTATTCTGAGGGGATCGATTGCATTGTCATTTAGTTGCATTCATGCATTAGGTTTGTTTTATAGTTTTGAGTCTGTTTATGCTTGAGGACAAGCATCGATTCAAGTTTGGGGGTATGATAAGTGGATTTTATATCCACTTGGAATGCTTTATTACAAGCATAAATTGGTGTTTTGGACTCAAGTTGTTGGTATTTTGATGTGTTTTTGTGTTATTGCATTTCAGGTATCAGTTAAATGAAGAAAAGAGCTTTTATAGGAAATATGATTAAAAGTGATCAAAATTGGAAGCCAAGGCCATTGTCAAGTTGTAGAGAATCTCAATAGCTTCGCGTGGGCAGTTGAATCGCCTAATTCTGACGAGTAGAACTCAAGTTATGGCCAAAACAAGATTCATCAGAATATTTTTCCCAGTCAGCAGAGCTGAGCGCCCGCTCAGAGAGCTGAGCGCCCGCTCAGGAGAGTTGAGCGGCCGCTCGGGGCGCGGCTGGTCGCTGATTTCGCTGAAAAAGCATTTTTTGAGTAGAATTTGACGATTTTAAGGGTCCAGGTCCACTAGGAGCGTATATATACTTAAAAAAAAGGGTTTTCATCATCCGGGAAGATTGGGATACCAAGGAGAAGACCTAGAAGCACAGAACAACTCCAAAAAGAAGATCTTGTTTTCAACTTATGATTTTTTGAATTAGTTGTAACTTTGGATGCTCATTTTCGTTCTTGTTGAACCTAGATCTCGTTTATTCGTACTTTGATTATTATTTAGTTTATTAAGACCTTGTTTATACCATGCTTTCATTGGAACCCATGGTGACGATGAGTTCGATTATGGGCTAATCGTTGTCATGGGATTCTAGCGGATTTACTTATGGATTTCAATAATTAATTGTTTCGATATCTTGGTGTGTGGTGATTGATTGATATCCTAGTATTGGTTGTGCTTATTCGTCTTATGTGCGTAGCTAACATATAAGATAGCGTGTTAATCTCTATTGAAGCGACAGTGAATATAGAGGTTTAGAACTTGCCATGCTAGCATAGGTTCATGTATGTGTATGCATGATTCGTAGGTAACTCTAACCATTTTACTTGCCCTAGGTAATCAAGATAGATAACTTGTTCTTAAACCATTATGTTGTCAAATTCTATAGACATATAGGGTCTCAATATAATTGGTGCCTATTCAGCTTCTATCTCTTTTGTGGATGTCTGGTAGAATGGTACTCGTGCAACAAAAGTTGGCGTTTATCAGTTTCGTGTTATCTGATTAGTGTCCTCACCATCACATGCTAAGGTTAAGAACGAGAAGGCTATTGAATGAAGTATTTAATGAAGTTAGAATCCCATGTTTGTCATATATAGTAATTCAACTTCAATTCTCTTAGTTAATATTATTTAATATAATCTCTTAGTTTAATAAAAACCTAATTTGTTATTTGTCTTAGCATTGAGGGATAACCATACATTGTTGCATAGGTGCATCAATTGAACTTAACCTAAACTAGTCTCTGTGGGAACGAATCTGATTTATATCTTATACTACTTGCGAACGCGTATACTTGCGTGAATATTAGCGCGTGTTTTCGCCCTAACAAGTTTTTGGCGCCGCTGCCGGGGACTTGGTGTTAATTTTTAGTTTATGTGCTTGTCATCAGTGGTCGTTAAAGTTCACTGACTCGGATTCTTTTACTTTCACGGTTTATTTGTTTGTGTTTCAGGTACTCATTACAATGGGAGATCCAGCAGCACGAACGAAAGCCTTGATGGATTTTTCTCAACCCAAGATCAATGACATTCAATCTAGCATTGTCAGGCCAGCTATCACAGCTAATACCTTTGAGATCAAGCCTGGCATAATTCAATGGGTACAGACTTCAGTCCAGTTTGGGGGTTCTCCAATGGAAGATCCCAATACGCACATTAGGGATTTCATTGAGATCTGCGACACATTCAAGTTCAACGGTGTTTCCGAAGATGCTATGAAGCTGAGACTATTCCCATTCTCTCTGAAGGACAAGGCTAAGAGCTGGTTACACTCTCTACCAGCTGGTTCGATTACTACTTGGGAAGATCTTGCTTAGAAGTTTCTTACTAAATTCTTCCCTATGGCGAAGACAGCTGCACTCAGGAATGCTATTACTCAATTTGCGCAGCAAATGGGAGAATCGCTAAGTGAAGCTTGGGAGCGCTACAAGGAGATGCTTAGGAAGTGTCCTCATCATGGCCTCATCATGAGAAGATATCTTCCGAAGAAGATCCATGTGAACATGGCCTAGACGTCGATGCCAAAGATACTGCTGATCTTGAACAGTAGCAAGACAAATTTTCTCCTGCTGTTCATCAAAATCTAACACGAAAATATTTCCTTTTCTTTTGGCAACTAAAGCAAACTCGTTAGTCTTAGTACCAATATAACATACATCCTTATCGAACTTAACCTTATGACCAGCATCAGTGAGTTGACTTACACTAATAAGATTATATTTCAAACCATCAACTAAACAAACATTAGAAATAGCAAACCTGTCATTACCAATGGTACCTTTTCCAATAATTCTGACGGTGTTTGAATCTCCAAGAGTAACTAAGCCACCTTCCTTGGCAACTAGAGATAGAAACTTGGATTTATCACCTGTTATGTCACGTGAACAACCACTGTCGATGATCCATTTATTTCGCGGAACATGGACCTTCAAACAAACCTGCAAGAATTGCTTTATCTCTTAGGTACCCACTTAACCTTGGGTCCTGGTTGGTTAGTATCACAAATCTTATATAAATGTCTATCTCATTTCTTAATCCACATCTGAACGATATTAACAGAAGTATTAGCAGATTTATATCTAGCAGACGATTTATAAGATGAGTTAGAGGAGTGGCCCTTGATACCACATAATCTAGATTCAGATGTAGGGTGGCTAGCTTTACCACAATCTCGACATTTCTCATAAGACATCTTATATTTCATAGGAGCTCGCTTATACTCTCCTTGAAATGCACGTTTCTTGATTGATTCACATCCTAAACCTCCTTTATCAAGAGAAGATTTTTGTTCTCCAAGAAGAGCATTCAAAGTTCCTTCTCCATGGAAACATTTAGCTAGATCCTTTTCAAGCTGTTCGACTTTCTGCTTTAATTCAGGAACCAGGGGATCAGGAGCACTGTCTTCTTTAACGGTTTCTGGATCAACAGATATTGATTCTTTCTTCAAGGCTTCAAGGCATACATCCTTCATCTCAATTTCATTTTTGAGATATTGATTTTCTTCAGTAAATTTTGAAACCTTTTCAAGCAATGATTTGTTCTCAGCAACTAGGGCTTCTTCCTTCATGGGGTCATCCATTTCACTAAGAACTTCACTTAAAGCTTGCTTTAAATAAGCATTCTTTTCTTTCAACTTCTTAACCTGGACCTGCAAATTTAAAATAGATGGATATATATTTGAATTATACTTAATATTCTGTACCTCATCATTATCACTGGAGTTGTCCTCTAGTCCTGCAAAACAAAGTTGAGCAACTTCATCGTCTGAATCGATCTCCACGTCAGATTCATCATCACTCCAAGTAATTAATGCCTTCTTTTTGTTCTTCAGCTTGTAGCAGTCCTTTTTGAAGTGCCCTTTCTTTCCACACTCAAAACAAGTATCTTTGCTTTGATTCGTTTTAACCTCCTTGCTCGGATTAGATTTGAAGTCTTTCTTTGGAAACTGTGACTTCATAGGTCATTTGGAGGCATTCCATTTGGCAAGAAATTTATGAAACTTCTTTGTTAGAAGAGCAATCTCTTCATCAGAATCGTCAGGAGACTCGTCTGCATCTGCATTAAGTGCAAAAGTTTTCTTACGATGAGCTTCATCTTCTTCATCATATCTGCGTAGCTAATTTTCAAATTCTTCCAATTCACTGAACAGTGTTAGAGTATCCATAGTCGAAAGCAGCGTAGAATCCTGCAGAATGGTAACTTTTGGAGCAAACTTCTTTGGCATTGCTCTGAGGATTTTCCTATTAATCTCAGATTGAGGAATGATCCTTTCCAGAAGTGAGATAGAGTTCATCAATGTCAGAAACCTCCCTTGAGCATCTCGCACACTTTCATCTTTTTCCAACCTGAAACCTTCATAGTCACTCATTAGCATACTTAATTTTACTTCACGTACCTTAGACATGCCTTCGTGGCTGACTTTGATCGTATCCCAGATCTGCTTGGCAGTAGTACATGCTGATACTTTTCTTAATTCTGTAGCTACCATGCCATTGAGAAGTGAGTTCATAGCTTTAGCATTGGAATTCATTGCGTTCACTTCTTCGGGAGAAAGATCCTTGAGAGATTTTGGCTTCCCTTCTTTCATAGGAATTGTGAAACCATTTTCTACAGCATCCCATTCAAATGCATCACGTTGGAGAAAAATTTTCATCTGAAACTTCCAGTCATTGTAGTTTTCAGCACCATGAAGCAGTGGTGGATAATTGTTTGAATACCTATCTGGTTGAGCCATGGATCGCTAGCAAAATAAACACTAAAAAGAGAATTAAATGCACCTGCTCTGATACCAAATGAAATTCGATGGCTCGATAGATAATATAATATTCTAACTGTCAAGGCAAATGGGACAGTCTCTTATGCAAATGGGACAGTCCCTTTACAAATGAGACAGGGTATGGGACAGTCTCTTTTAACTACAGAAAATAAATTACTGAAATATAAATGCAGTAATAAAGAAATTAAACAATGCAGAACACCAAGAGTTTTCACTTGGTTCGGCCCCTACACCTAGTCTATGGCCTACATCCAAGTCCCCATGCCAACTAGCATAGAGAATGTATTATATCAACTTTAATAAAAGAACTTACAGTCTTTTCCTTGATTACAAATATAGCACCTAAAAGAAACCCTTTCCCAAGCTACCTTGCTACCTAGCCCACTGCTATTCCTTAGCCTTCTAGCTACCTTGCTATACTTTGAAATCAAGCTTGCCACAACCCGGCACAAAGTTGATATGAATACACGAGTACAAGTAAAAACAGATTGATTACAACTCAAACTAGGCTTCTTGTTTGACTGGATATTCAAGAGATATAAAACAAGAATGGTGTTTCAGATTATAAAGATAGAACATGGAATCATTAGGTGTAATCTGAAAATATGAGATGTGTCTTCTTCTTTGATAGAATATTCAAGAGAATGAAATAAGAAGAGTTTTTCAGAGAATAAAGATAGAACGTGGAATAAGCACTCTTGTTGAATTTGAAAACAAGATGTGTATTTATACACACAAATCTAACGGGTTTGATTTTCAAAACAAAGAAGAGATAAGATTGGATAATCTATTTGTTTGAAAATATTTGAATAAGTCTTTGTAAAACAACCCGTTAGTTGGTTGTAAAAGATAAACCTTAGAAATGATAAGATTAGAATAGTTCAAATAGGTTTATCAAGATAGAGTTTGTTTTGGAGATAAACTTGTTTACCCAGTCAAATAGAATTACACCAAACCTTATCACTTACAACAACTAAGACCCATAATCTGCATTCTCCACGTACATCTTGAATTAGGTCATCATTAGAAATCTGCAAATCAACACATGCATCGTGAGATTTATGCTCTTTCTTCATCCTGAGCTTTACAGAGATGTGATTTTTCACCTAACTACTTGGTAGCAAGCATGAAAGCATTAGTATCAACATATTAAAACATTTAAGATGTGCCTGTCAATCCGTCTTGTATCCTGATTCCTTTCCCGTTACACAGTTTCTTGGAGTTGGCATTTTGACTTAATTACCTGGATTATTGTGTCGTCAACTGACTTTTGATCTTTCTCATTGTAGGTTTCGAGACTTCAAGAGCAGTTGCAAACTGAGAGATATAAGGGCTGCACTGGAAGTTGGATTAGGCATGTCTGGTAGCGGCCAAGTTTCAGGTTCTCATAGTAAATAGGTTTATTGTAATTGCTATGAAAAAGGATAAAATATCTTTCCAAAAACACTTTTAAGAATTCTCAAATTTACGCTAAATTTTTTATATAAGAATAGATTAAATATATTATTATTAGTAAAGTATTATGTCACGATTCAGATTGGACTAAGTCTTTTAATATTAGTAACCAACGGTAATAATATTCAATTTTAAAATTTTTGTCTTGGAAGATTTATAAGATTAGAATTTAATCAACATTAAAATTTATTTATGTAATGTATTTTCTAATTATTTTTAGTTATTAAATATTTAAATAAATTTGAAGAGTAGACACCACATGAAAAAAGGCTAAATTCGACCGAAAAAACTGTCAAATTTAGCTTAATTTGACTACGCTTTAAATTCGACCGATTTTGAATCAGTTGTCACAAAAGGATTTGAATTTAGGAGTTTAGTCGTATTTAACTAAATTTGACCGGCTAATTACGACCCGATGAATACAACCGCTTAAATTCGACCGTCCAAATTCGATCTAAGACAGTCGAAAGTAAAATTTTCGCTTAAAATTTAAAAATCCCGCTCTAAAATTTGAATTTTCTGAATTTTTTTTGAAGAACCTCCGAAAACTTAAATTCGACCTTATCCAATCAAAAATAAGGATTCTACATTTAACTAGTTTTGGTTGAATTAATTAAAACAAGTTTATGAAAGAATTTCACCGGAAGTTGGAAAATTTCTAGAATTTTGTGATTCAGAGCATATTCCGGTAACCCAATTCAAGTCAAAACTTATTTCAAATATGCCATAAATATAGAATATACACCCATCACAAACATTCAGAGGTGTGATAACTTTAAAAATGACTCGTTCCTGAGGTATTAATTATGATATTAAATTATTGCAGCCGAGTAATAATACTAGGACACTTGAATTATAGAATATCCCTGCTGGAGCATAACATTCGAGAACTAGTAGATAAAGAACATAGCAGATATGAAGAGGAGCCACACAAGCACAAACTGAGAGGACAGTCACTAGTGTGACAGCATCTGGCCTCAAATATATTAATCTCAATATGATAAAACAGTTTTCAGAGCCTCATAGGCATGTCCGTTTTGTGCATACAGGACATAATTGAGTTCCAGGTGATCATATTATTGTTTGAAATTGTCTTAAATAAATTATTAGCATCTTCCATCATATCGCATTTTGCATACATGCGCACAAGAGCAATTGACACATTTGCATCTTCCAAATCAAGCTTGAGTCCAAACCCATGCAACAACCTGCCAAACTTAGAATTGTCTGCTTGTCTACAAGCTGAAATCGCATAGGCTAGATTTACTGAATTAGGCGAGATGACAACCCATTTCTTGTCTGTAAACAACTTCAACGCTTGTTCAGGGTGCTTGTTCTCATCCCTCATATTAACCAATGCCATTAACCCATCAGCCATATCTTGAACAACAGTTCAACATCTTTTTCTCCCTCACCTTCTTCTAACTCATATTATCCTACTCACACCTAATCCCCCTCACCTCCGAAACCCGAATACTCGAAATCAAACACCTCTCATTCTCATTAAGCCTCTTCAACTCCCTAATTTTCAACCTAACACTCTCAAAATACCCAAGAAACTCACACCAAGCACTAATCTTTTGCATAAATCTTTTGCATAAAGATCAAATCTTTACCATCAAATAGGCCTGATTTTACTAAACAAATATACTGTACAATAAAATATCAAACCCCTTCTCCTCCATAAGCAAGAACTATCAAAATCAAGTCTGGGCTGAGTGAATTACCGATTTACGCAGTGAGTTGACATCTTGAATGAACTTACCGAGTCGAAACGCTTTTCGACTAAGACCCACACTAGATGTAACACCCCCAAATCCAAGGTCGTGAATTCGGGTTGTTACGATCACTTATTAATTAAATAATTCTCTTTTCACAATATTACTCGACCTTTTATTCAGACTCACACACACACAGGTTATATGCTTGGAAACATTATTAAATAAATCATTTCCACTTATCTACCTGACGGGGCTGGCGCACAAAAAGCCTACGGAACTCACGAGCGTTCCTTACCCGCCTAAGGACAACAGTCCTGGTCTGATCCATGCTGGTAGTCTGTTGTGATATGATATATAAAAGCAAGGGTGAGCATTAAAGCTCAGCAAGGTATATATCCCCATAATTAAGTATGTAAGGATAAATAAAACCAATAATTATACTTTGTATCTCCAAAGCGTTCTGAAAGTTTATATGCTTATCAAATTTATAAAATTCTCAAAATCAACTACAATAGTATATCCACTGAATACTTGTATTCATCTCCTTCTCAAAATCATTTTATACTCGTACTCATTTTATTTCAAAATCTCAAGATGTTACTCGAACCAAGATTCTCATATGGGTGTGATATATATTCGTCAACATCCCAATTTAAAACTCAGCCTTATCGGCAGATTTCTCAAATGGATTTGATATATAATCATCAACATCCTTATTTAAACTCAGTCTTATCGGCAGATTTCTCAAATGGATTTGATATATATTCATCAATATCCTTATTTAAAACTCAGCCTTATCGGCTCTCTGTTGTATATTTCACAACAGTTTTTCCAAAATGGAAGAAAGGGACTATACTGGAATAAACCACGTATCGGTGATCAGCCGAATACGAAATTTTCTCTACTAGTAGAAGGAATACAAACCTAGCCGCCTTTGGGCTCATCAAGACACTACACGGTGGTTGCCCATTGCCGTGCAAGTCCGAAAGTCAATGGTCACATAGACCATATAACCGTACAATGCGCCACTCCGCGCTTGCATAATGCGCCACTCCGCGCCTGGTCACTGCCCGATACCACTCCGTGCCGGGCAGGCCACATTCCAGTCCCAAAACATTTATATCTTTTGCTCAAAATCCTTTTTCGAAGGAATAGGTCGTTAAAAGTTGACCTGTAAATAAGATGTTTTATTCATTACTTTTAACTCAATTGATCTTTGGGAGTTGTCGGAGTTTTGAATTTAAAATCATTTTCAAATCCCTATCTGTAGTAGGGTGACACATATATTACTCACTTGTTCTTTATTGAACGAGGAAGCAAAACTCTTATGCTTCTAGACTAAGTTCCCTAAGGTTTTGATACGTTTCAAATGATTAATCTCTTTCAAGAGTTTTGAATAATTTAGAAAGTACCTTTGGGAAATATGTCTATTTTTAAATAAGTTTTTAGAAGTCCGAAGACATTAAATATCTAAGGTCTCATAATAATCTAAGAGGGATTTAATGAATTGATAAAATCTTATAAATAAAACATCTCTGTATAAGGTTCAATGAATTGATAAAATCTTAAGTACAAAGTATTTCTAATTAAGGTTCAATGAATTAATAAAAAACCTTAAATACAAAATATTTCTGAATAAGGTCCAACGAATGGAGACACCTTAATCAAATAATCAAAACAGGATTTGGTATCCTATAATTGCTCTTTGAATAGTTAAATCTTTATTAAATAACGTGAAATGATTTATAAACTATTCAGTATATTTTTAAATACTTTCTTTATATTTAATAATCCCTTAAGTATCGCTTTATAAAATAATCAATCAAGTAAGGGTGTCCCTTAAATGAATAAACCAATATTTCTCGAAGTTTAAGTCAAAATCTCAATCGTTCGCTTGATATATATATTACGCGAACGTACTTTGTTTATCGAAATAGAAATCTTTCGCGTTCGGCTCTCTCCGGAATTAAATCGTTATTAAAATATTTCCGACTCCCATTATCCTATATTATATTTGAAATACGTTTCAATTTCTCATACTCGTGTAAAACGAAATTTGTTTTCGTAAACAATCGCATAATTCGTATGCATTGATATCATAGACAAGCATATATATTTGAACTGTAAATCATGCCATCAATATCACAACAGTATATAAATATATAGCATGGATAGTATGAGATAGGGTTTCGAAAACTTGCCTCGAGTAATCGAAGTGGTATGGTATCTAGTGTTTGGTTGGCGATCTATAAACAAGAACCAACAGTCTAAGTTAGTACGCGATTAACGTCTCGTTTTTATTAAGCAACTTTCGCAACTACTCAAGTATAACGAATCTCCGATCGTCACATTCTCAACACTTATATTCTCACTTTATAACATGGTCGAGTTTTGAAATCGATCGTTCGCTTTAGAAAATTCATTTCGAGTTTTAAGCTCGAACGTGAGAAAACGCGCGTCAAAACTTGGTTTTTATGCGTTTCTCGCTTGCGCTCGCTTTACCAAAATATTTTTATAAAATCGAAAAATTAATATTTTCTCAAAATTCTTTTTGGAAAGTCTTCTCTACTGTCATATCCATTTTTTATAATTTTTCCAGAATCTCGAAATTATTTTAAGTCCTTCAAAATCACCATGCAAGTGGACTTAAGTGCAGTTGGCTAATCGCAGAAATGTTTTACACTAAAACGACCATAACTCCTAAACCGTAAATCTCCTCATGATGATCTACACATGTATAGAAACTACAAAACAAGATCTATCTGGTTATGGCCAGTGGTGTTCAAATTTTAACCATTTTCATGGCCGAATGTCCTGCAGAAAACAGATAAAGTGCAAGAATGCCCAAACTCAATTTCTACTACTTGATCTTAACACAATCACTACCTATAACCATCATAAACACAAGTACTTCTCAAGATCCACCCACATACACCTTATATGCTCTATATAGTACCACATACATGGATTACAACTCAACATCTCAAGCCTTTAGCAAGAACATAATCAATACAAACTCAAACAAACACAATCCTTTGGATCTTAACACTACAACAAACATAACTCTTAAATCCAACCATAAAACCTTAAAGGGTTGAAACTTATACCTTCTTGGACACTAGAAAAGGTAGTGCTAGGATTATTGAGGCTTGGTTTGCTTAGAAAACACTTAGAAGGGCTAGCTCCTTAAGAAACAAAACCAAGAAACAAGTTAGAATTTCGGAGTTACATTTCAGCACCTCATTCAAACATTTTTATAAAATTGAAAAAAAATAATTTGAGGCTGAAATTTGGTACGAAGCTTACCCATGATATAGAGAAGATATGGTAAAAATTTCATGATATTTGAATGAGTATATTTTGAGTTATGAATTTTTCTTTCTCCCTTGCTCAGAAAATCCGAACTGCTGGAATGAAAAATGGGAGAGCTTTAAGTGAGGGAAAAGGGGTTGTTTTCTTTTGTGGCTAAAGTGTGGGAGTGTATAATGAATATATGGGATGTATGCAGCAGATTTGACAATAATTTGGCAAAGGTATGGGTTGGTTTGATTGTGTGGTGAAGTGAGAAAAGGGAGAAGTATGGCTTGTGTACTTGTTTGTCTCCCATCACTATTCAACACTATTCTACTAACTATTCTAGTTAGCTTCTAATCATCTAGTTACACTCCTAACTACTAGTTAGGACTTGGTTATGCATGGCCAACTTGCATGGGATTTAATTTCTCATTCGTTTATTTATCGTAAACGCAATCGTCGTTCCATTCCGATAGTTTCCACGTATAACGACTTGTTTCGTAGCGATTTCTTTTATCGCTTATAATCCTATAACCAATTCCATTCCTTCTCTTGATCATAGAAACACCTTGATATATTATTTATTTCACGTAGTATTCCCGGTTCTACGCCATTCTTTATGGATACGAAAACACGTAGTATAATTGTGAATCTTCGAATTCCGTCGGCTTTTACATTCACTTATTTTCCTCGATAAACAAGAATATGATCTCGGATTCTCAAAATTCCACTATTCATTTTATGATGATCCCCATACGTATTACTTAATTAGCTCAAGTTACTATTCACAGAAGTTTTAAAATATTACAAAAATCAGGGTTCTTACAGTCTCCCCCCCTTAAAAGGATTCCGTCCCGGAATCAACTCACAAATAGATGGGGGTACCTTTCTCGCAGGTGGCTCTCTAATTCCCAAGTCGACTCCTCGACCTTGGGATGTCTCAATAAGAATCTGAATAGCTTGACACTCTTGTCCCTGAGTACTTTCTCTTTTCAACCAATGATTTTAACTGGTTGCTCAATGTAGAATAGATCTAGTACTTACTCATGTTTCACTATATTCTTGGTATCCGCATTATACTTTCTCAACATTGGCACATGAAAAATACTATGAACCTGTTGAAGGTTTGGAGGTAAAGCCAATTCGTATGCCACGGTTCTATTTGTCACAAAATCTCAAAGGACCCATATATCGGGAACTCAACTTCCCTTTCTTTCCAAATCTCATCAGTCCTTCCCATGGTGACACTTTCAAAAATACCTGGTCACCCACTTCATACTCTCTGTCTTTTCGTGCTAAGTCGGCATATTTACGCTGTCGGTCATCCTCTGATCAACTCAACTATGTCCCTCGTTCTTTACACCAAGTCGGGACCTAGTAACTTTCTTTCACCAACTTCATCCCAGTACAAGGGTGAATGGAACCTCCGACCATACAGCGCCTCATGTGGGGGAATTTCTATACTCGCATGATAACTATGATTATAGGCAAACTCTATCAAAGATAGGTGTTCATCTCAATAACCTTAAAAATCAATTACAAAATTTCTCAACATGTACTCCAATGTCTGAATGATTCACTCACTTTGTCCATCGGTTTGGGGATGGTATGCAGTACTCACATTCAGTTTGGTTCATAAGCATTCCTGAAAGCTCCTCAAAAAAATCTGGAGTTGAATCGGGGATCTCTGTCAGATACGATAGCTACAGAGACTCCATGTCTTATCACAATTTCCTTGATGTATAGCTCTGCTAATCTATCCACCATGTAGGTTTTCTTGATTGGAAGAAAGTATGCTGACTTGGTCAGTCGATATATAATTACTCATATTGCATCACGGTTAGCCTTAGCTCGGGGAAATCCTACCACAGAATCCATGGCTATTTGTTCCCACTTTCACATCGGAATTCCTAAGGGTTGTAGGAGTCCCCTCAGTCGCTGATGTTCCACCTTCACTCTTTAACAGGTCAAACACTTACTGACTCAATTGGCCACGTCTCTTTTCATGTTGGGTCATCAATAATATTCATTTAGATCTCGGTACATCTTGGTACCTCCAGGATGAATTGAATATCCATCGGCAATGCCAGCACGGGGGCTGTTACCAAACTCCTTTTCAATTCCTGAAAACTATCCTCACATTTTTCATTCCACGCAACCTTTTCCGTTTTGCAAGTAGGCCTAGTCAAAGGTCCTGATATCTTAGCGAAATCCTGTACGAACCTCTCATAAAACCGGTTAATTCCCAAAAAGTTCCTACTTCCGTAGGTGTGGTTATTCTTTCTCATTGGAATACTGCCTCAACATTGGTAGGGGCAACTAGCACTCTTTCACTGCTCATCAATTGTCCTAAGATCTGAACTTCATTTTGCCAGAATTCGCACCTTGAGAATTTGGCAAACAACTTTTCTCTTCTCAATGCTTCTACCACTATCCTCAGATATTCCGCATGTTCTTCCTCCATTTTAGAATAGACTAAAATATTATCAATAAAAATAATGACGCACACGTGCAAATACTTTTTAAACACTCGATTCACAAAGTCCATGAAAGCTACTGGGGAATTCTTTAGCCCGAACGACGTCACCAAGAACTCATAATGTCCATACCTCGTGCGAAATACGGTATTTGTCCCCTGTTTTAATCTTCAGTTGGTGATATCCCGTTCTTAGATCGATTTTCGAAAAGTGTACAACTCCTTCAAGTTGGTCAAACGAATCGTCAATTCTAGAGAGAGGGTATCTGTTCTTAATAGTCAGCTTATTCAGTTCCCTATACTCTGTGCACAATCGCATACTGCCATCCTTCTTTTTGACAAACAACATTGGTGTGCCTCATGGTGACACATTAGGTCTCATCATTCCTTTGTTCAACAGTTCTTGCAACTGTGAAGTCAATTCTTTCATTTCAACCGGGGCTAGCCTATATGGGGCTTTTTGAAACTGATGTCATTCCTGATGCTAATTCGATAGCGAACTCTATCTCTCGGTCAGGTGATAATCCTGAAAGGTCTTTGGAAAACACATCCTCAAATTCGTTAAAAACTGGTATGTCACATACATCGGGGCTTCTCTCTTGGTACCCGCCACGTATGCTAAATACGCTTTGCTATAATTCCTCAATAATTGCTTCGCTTGAGCAATATTCAAAAATTTCTGGGTCTGACGCTGACCCTTAATCACAATTTCCTTACCGTTAGGCATTCGGATTTTAACTTTCTTTCCTTAATAATCAATCTAAGTACCATTGCTCGACAACCAATCCATTTTTAAGACCACATCAAATTCTCTCAGCCTGAAAGGAATTAAGTCCAACTTAAAGTCCTTCCCTCCTAGTTCCCACTTGCAGATTAGATGAATCTCATTAATTGGAACAACCTCTAAATTCACTATTTCTATTCGCAATAATTCTCGCATTGGAATCACATTAAGTTTTAACTTGGCCAAAAATCTCGCGATATAAAATACTTAGTTGCTTCAGAATTAAACAGAATATTTGCAGTAACCAAATTGAGTAAAAGGTTACCTGCTATCACGCCCTAGCTGGGTTGGGGCAGTTGCTAGAATAATGTCTTGGTTGGTTGCAATTAAAGAACCTCAGTAGCTCTTTTCCCAAATTACATACCCCGAGATGTTTCTCCCCACATGACTTATGATCTGGTAGGGGTGACCGAAACTGGTTATAAAACATAGTCCTATATTGACCACCTCCCTGGGCGATACTCTTGCTTACCGGTTCGCTAAACCTGGTACCCACTACGGGTTGGGACACCGCTCCCCTCTCAGTCCTAATCGGAAACTTCTATTTATCGCTCTACCGCCTTGGCTTCCGAACTCCTCTTCTTGCTCTCTTCCTCTTTTTGACCTTGCTCACTCTCTGCCTCTACAATCGAGGCCTTTTTGCACATAGTCTGTTATCTCAAGTAATGACACTCGGTCCTGAATTCATTGTTTCAGCCCTTACTGAAATCTCCTTGCCTTTTTCTCTTTCGTGTTCACAAACTCCGGCACGAATCTCAACAGTTCAATAAATTTGGCTTTGTACACAGCCACTGACATCTTATCTTACTTAATCTCTAGAAACTTCAACTCCATCTGAGCCTCCATAAACCTGGGAAATACTTTTCCCCATGTGATAATCACATCAGTCTCCAGGGTTCCTTTAGGTTCCCACTAATAATTTGCTTCTCCTTTCAACATATAATTGGTGAACACGGTCTTTTGTGTCTCTTCTATAGGCACTATCTCAAAGCTCTTTTCCATTTCTTTCAGCCAAGCTCTGGCCTTAACAGATTAGCAGTCCCTTGAAATTTCTGGGGGTTTTAACAACCTAAAGGCCTTAAAGACATTAGTAACTGGAACATGATCAACCTGGGTTGAGGGTGACAATTTAAATTATCTCGAAGAAGATTCATAATTTGGTCCATGGGGTTTCCGCTCTGGCCTTCCCCCTCGTTAGTATCCATAGTTTCTTCTTCATTGTAATCCTCTAAGTCGAATTCATTATATTCGACTTCCTCGTGTTCTTGGTTATTTTGGTTTACCAATTCAGCAGGGTTTGCTCTAGTTCCCCAATATGTCGGGGTGGCATCGTTATGCTAATATTAAAGATCACCAATATAACATTATTCGCGTCTCTCCTCATTATGTTAAAGTCGCTTAATAACTCGCTTTGCCACAAATACATTCTTCATTCCTCTTTAGTTACTCGCAACGTTGTGCCCACGCACCTGATTTGATGCGTTAACAAAAGACGACATCCTGTCGAGAATATACACGTAGCTCCTAGTGATATCCCACTCTTGCAATTCTGCGTCAGACTTATTGGTCTTCTCCTCCAGCAGTTCGGAGCTTGCTGCGTTGATTGCAGGAGCATGAAACTTTTCGAAAATTATTCTGTCGATTCTCGCTTTCCGTGCCGAGCTATAATGGCTTAACGGACGAAATGATTTCATATTATCGCATAGCATTCTCATCTTGGGACACGCTAAAATCTTCCTTATAGGACATAGATTCCTCAATAGTATAGCGAATACCCTTCTTGGTAGAATCGCTGTTTATCATGTATTGAACCCTTATTATCGGAACAATACTTTCAACCAATTCAGGTAACGTAATAACCTTAATAGTAAAAGAATTAAGAATCTTGATTCTTGCCTAATATGTCTCCTCAAGGACCCTCTATAAAGAGCTATGAGTAGCAAGACTCGGGTTTTCCAATCAACCCATGGTATTGGGGTATCGTTTTCATCCCGCTTTCTCCGGAGACTTAGCTCCACTTCTATATCAACATTATAAAAATCATGTACAATTTTCTCCTTTCCTCATTTTGTCGATCTTAAACGATCCCATCAATTTCCGTATAACACTTCACATAAACACTTCAACATAACTCCTGGTAGTCCATCAACAAACTCTATCGGCTCAACCAATGGACTCTCTTTTGCATATAACTCTTAGCACTCTTTTCTCTGAGTGCTACAACTCATTCTCTTCCCTTAATGTCGGCTTTTCAATCAACTGTTAATAACTCAACCAATGCCTCAACTCTTAAGGCTAAGGTCCCCTTGGGTACTACTGTCGCGACTACTCCATAGTAATCCGACTACGAACTCGATGAAAGTTCTTGTTAACTTTTAGATCCTCAGTCTACCCATTTTACTCTTACTGTTTCCAAGACTTATAACCTTTGGCTCTGATACCATTTCTGTAACACCCCCAAATCCAAGGTCGTGAATTCGGGTTGTTACGATCACTTATTAATTAAATAATTCTCTTTTCACAATATTACTCGACCTTTTATTCAGACTCACACACACACAGGTTATATGCTTGGAAACATTATTAAATAAATCATTTCCACTTATCTACCTGACGGGGCTGGCGCACAAAAAGCCTACGGAACTCACGAGCGTTCCTTACCCGCCTAAGGACAACAGTCCTGGTCTGATCCATGCTGGTAGTCTGTTGTGATATGATATATAAAAGCAAGGGTGAGCATTAAAGCTCAGCAAGGTATATATCCCCATAATTAAGTATGTAAGGATAAATAAAACCAATAATTATACTTTGTATCTCCAAAGCGTTCTGAAAGTTTATATGCTTATCAAATTTATAAAATTCTCAAAATCAACTACAATAGTATATCCACTGAATACTTGTATTCATCTCCTTCTCAAAATCATTTTATACTCGTACTCATTTTATTTCAAAATCTCAAGATGTTACTCGAACCAAGATTCTCATATGGGTGTGATATATATTCGTCAACATCCCAATTTAAAACTCAGCCTTATCGGCAGATTTCTCAAATGGATTTGATATATAATCATCAACATCCTTATTTAAACTCAGTCTTATCGGCAGATTTCTCAAATGGATTTGATATATATTCATCAATATCCTTATTTAAAACTCAGCCTTATCGGCTCTCTGTTGTATATTTCACAACAGTTTTTCCAAAATGGAAGAAAGGGACTATACTGGAATAAACCACGTATCGGTGATCAGCCGAATACGAAATTTTCTCTACTAGTAGAAGGAATACAAACCTAGCCGCCTTTGGGCTCATCAAGACACTACACGGTGGTTGCCCATTGCCGTGCAAGTCCGAAAGTCAATGGTCACATAGACCATATAACCGTACAATGCGCCACTCCGCGCTTGCATAATGCGCCACTCCGCGCCTGGTCACTGCCCGATACCACTCCGTGCCGGGCAGGCCACATTCCAGTCCCAAAACATTTATATCTTTTGCTCAAAATCCTTTTTCGAAGGAATAGGTCGTTAAAAGTTGACCTGTAAATAAGATGTTTTATTCATTACTTTTAACTCAATTGATCTTTGGGAGTTGTCGGAGTTTTGAATTTAAAATCATTTTCAAATCCCTATCTGTAGTAGGGTGACACATATATTACTCACTTGTTCTTTATTGAACGAGGAAGCAAAACTCTTATGCTTCTAGACTAAGTTCCCTAAGGTTTTGATACGTTTCAAATGATTAATCTCTTTCAAGAGTTTTGAATAATTTAGAAAGTACCTTTGGGAAATATGTCTATTTTTAAATAAGTTTTTAGAAGTCCGAAGACATTAAATATCTAAGGTCTCATAATAATCTAAGAGGGATTTAATGAATTGATAAAATCTTATAAATAAAACATCTCTGTATAAGGTTCAATGAATTGATAAAATCTTAAGTACAAAGTATTTCTAATTAAGGTTCAATGAATTAATAAAAAACCTTAAATACAAAATATTTCTGAATAAGGTCCAACGAATGGAGACACCTTAATCAAATAATCAAAACAGGATTTGGTATCCTATAATTGCTCTTTGAATAGTTAAATCTTTATTAAATAACGTGAAATGATTTATAAACTATTCAGTATATTTTTAAATACTTTCTTTATATTTAATAATCCCTTAAGTATCGCTTTATAAAATAATCAATCAAGTAAGGGTGTCCCTTAAATGAATAAACCAATATTTCTCGAAGTTTAAGTCAAAATCTCAATCGTTCGCTTGATATATATATTACGCGAACGTACTTTGTTTATCGAAATAGAAATCTTTCGCGTTCGGCTCTCTCCGGAATTAAATCGTTATTAAAATATTTCCGACTCCCATTATCCTATATTATATTTGAAATACGTTTCAATTTCTCATACTCGTGTAAAACGAAATTTGTTTTCGTAAACAATCGCATAATTCGTATGCATTGATATCATAGACAAGCATATATATTTGAACTGTAAATCATGCCATCAATATCACAACAGTATATAAATATATAGCATGGATAGTATGAGATAGGGTTTCGAAAACTTGCCTCGAGTAATCGAAGTGGTATGGTATCTAGTGTTTGGTTGGCGATCTATAAACAAGAACCAACAGTCTAAGTTAGTACGCGATTAACGTCTCGTTTTTATTAAGCAACTTTCGCAACTACTCAAGTATAACGAATCTCCGATCGTCACATTCTCAACACTTATATTCTCACTTTATAACATGGTCGAGTTTTGAAATCGATCGTTCGCTTTAGAAAATTCATTTCGAGTTTTAAGCTCGAACGTGAGAAAACGCGCGTCAAAACTTGGTTTTTATGCGTTTCTCGCTTGCGCTCGCTTTACCAAAATATTTTTATAAAATCGAAAAATTAATATTTTCTCAAAATTCTTTTTGGAAAGTCTTCTCTACTGTCATATCCATTTTTTATAATTTTTCCAGAATCTCGAAATTATTTTAAGTCCTTCAAAATCACCATGCAAGTGGACTTAAGTGCAGTTGGCTAATCGCAGAAATGTTTTACACTAAAACGACCATAACTCCTAAACCGTAAATCTCCTCATGATGATCTACACATGTATAGAAACTACAAAACAAGATCTATCTGGTTATGGCCAGTGGTGTTCAAATTTTAACCATTTTCATGGCCGAATGTCCTGCAGAAAACAGATAAAGTGCAAGAATGCCCAAACTCAATTTCTACTACTTGATCTTAACACAATCACTACCTATAACCATCATAAACACAAGTACTTCTCAAGATCCACCCACATACACCTTATATGCTCTATATAGTACCACATACATGGATTACAACTCAACATCTCAAGCCTTTAGCAAGAACATAATCAATACAAACTCAAACAAACACAATCCTTTGGATCTTAACACTACAACAAACATAACTCTTAAATCCAACCATAAAACCTTAAAGGGTTGAAACTTATACCTTCTTGGACACTAGAAAAGGTAGTGCTAGGATTATTGAGGCTTGGTTTGCTTAGAAAACACTTAGAAGGGCTAGCTCCTTAAGAAACAAAACCAAGAAACAAGTTAGAATTTCGGAGTTACATTTCAGCACCTCATTCAAACATTTTTATAAAATTGAAAAAAAATAATTTGAGGCTGAAATTTGGTACGAAGCTTACCCATGATATAGAGAAGATATGGTAAAAATTTCATGATATTTGAATGAGTATATTTTGAGTTATGAATTTTTCTTTCTCCCTTGCTCAGAAAATCCGAACTGCTGGAATGAAAAATGGGAGAGCTTTAAGTGAGGGAAAAGGGGTTGTTTTCTTTTGTGGCTAAAGTGTGGGAGTGTATAATGAATATATGGGATGTATGCAGCAGATTTGACAATAATTTGGCAAAGGTATGGGTTGGTTTGATTGTGTGGTGAAGTGAGAAAAGGGAGAAGTATGGCTTGTGTACTTGTTTGTCTCCCATCACTATTCAACACTATTCTACTAACTATTCTAGTTAGCTTCTAATCATCTAGTTACACTCCTAACTACTAGTTAGGACTTGGTTATGCATGGCCAACTTGCATGGGATTTAATTTCTCATTCGTTTATTTATCGTAAACGCAATCGTCGTTCCATTCCGATAGTTTCCACGTATAACGACTTGTTTCGTAGCGATTTCTTTTATCGCTTATAATCCTATAACCAATTCCATTCCTTCTCTTGATCATAGAAACACCTTGATATATTATTTATTTCACGTAGTATTCCCGGTTCTACGCCATTCTTTATGGATACGAAAACACGTAGTATAATTGTGAATCTTCGAATTCCGTCGGCTTTTACATTCACTTATTTTCCTCGATAAACAAGAATATGATCTCGGATTCTCAAAATTCCACTATTCATTTTATGATGATCCCCATACGTATTACTTAATTAGCTCAAGTTACTATTCACAGAAGTTTTAAAATATTACAAAAATCAGGGTTCTTACACTAGATTTAAAAGATTTTAAATGGGTTTTTAGGGTTGGGCTCAAAGGTAGTGAAGATGAAGAGAGAATGAGTTTGGTGGCGTATCTTGAGATTTTGGGGAGCTTGTCAACGCCGTATCTTGGATGGGAGGAATATGTAAATCTTGAGGGGGTGAAGGGGTGTCGAAATGTGAGTAAAGAGAGGGATTGAGAGATGCAGGCGGCCACAGCTAATACTGATAAATAGCTAGGGTTTGTCTATTAGCGGGCTGGGCCTTGATTTAATTAAGCCTTATTAATTATAATTTTTTAATTATTGTGATCTATATCTTATTTGTTTTTATAAAATATTTTAATATTATGAATTTTTTGCTAGAACTAAAATTTTACAAAATTTTATGTTAACGATACATTATTTTAAGAAAAAAGAATAGAATCATGATTTTGGCTGATTTTATCATAAATTCCACCAATATTAATGTGTAGTGAAATTTGGTATAAGGGTTAATTTATATCTTATTGGTTAAAATAATCAAGGTCTAGCAATTAATAAATCTTTAAAAATTCATATATTATTTTTTTGAATTCATTTTTATATTCGTACAATTGAATTTTTTAATATTTATTTTGAATATAAGGAACATTTTAGGTTTGGAAACCCCTAAATTCGATTTTGTAAATGTAATTTAGATTTAATAATTTAAAATAGTTTTATTATTTAATGGCTGAAAATGTACTGAAAGTAGTATCTAGATGTGAAACTTTGATAGTTGTTAATCTTTTAAAAATATTTGTCATCTATCCAACCGTATGAATGCCAATACATATATATTAGTGATATAACCAAACTTTCAGATTAAAATAATTTTTATTTGGTTTGTCATTTTAAAAGTCAAAAATCAGTTTGACTAGTATAACTACCTATTGTTTAGTCCTCAAATAGGTGTTTCAATTTTTTTAAAAATATTTTTCATCATTCCAACTGTATGAATGTCAATACATATATATTAGTGATATAAGCTAAGTTTCAAAAAACAAAAATATGTGAACTTAGTTATGCCAAGGCATTGTTTAACAAGTGAAACCGTTCTTATAAGCAAAATTAAAAGCAAAACCAGACTGATTTTACCTCTAGTCTATTAAGTAATATATATATGTGTATGTATACATGCAACAGCGACCAGGAATGCATGAACATACCAGATTTTACCAACTTACAGAGTTGTGCACAACCAAACTTGTATAAAACTGGTGGGATGCCCACAGATCTGAATCCAGGAGAAGAGTATTTGGTATTCCTGGGGGCGTGAAATTATTGCCTCACTGGTTACCCATATTTTCATTACTCGACTCCACTATCCCAATAGACACACACAAATAATCTATACATACACACAGAAAACTTCTTGCCAAGAACTCATAAAGAGGTCTATAAATAATATATGTTCGAAACACAAAGGACATGAACGAGGGAAGAAGCAGCAGTTTTATTTTTCTCTTGTACCACTGACTTGCCTGTGAATCTGGTTTTGCTATGATTGGTTGAATGAAAAAGATTTTTGTATCAATAGAAATGGCACAGTTCGTGAAGAAAGATGATGATCTCGACGGTGAAGGCATTTTGAAGGATGTTATTAGAAGTTAGAACGACAAAAAATGAAAAAAAATGATAACACATGGTTTAAAATTATCGTGGTTAAGCCAATTTGGGGTTACTAAAATATATTTCAAATGTTTTGTTTTTGGGCATGGTTCGGTGAAGGGTGTAGTTGGTGGATCATTTTGCAATTTGAGTTTATCGTCAACGAGTAGTAAAATAATTTTGCAGTTAAGAGAAAAATGCATTTGAATTTCGGTAAGTCCTATGTGAACAACGCCATAGGTTAAGGTTTGTCTTGACCTCCATTTATTTTATGCTATCAAAATTTAGTTATTTTTTAAATTGTTACACTTTTTATATATTATGCACATGCACACACTGTTAGGAATATGTGTATTAGTTTGATGATAAGTTAAATAAAACACTTAAGTAGAAATCTAGTGTTTGTAGCCTCAATGGATAAGACCATTCTGGCTATCCATTGATGGAGTAGCTTTACTTAGAAATAAGTTTAGTATTGTAGCACATTTCAGTTTCTGTATTTAAGTTATAATTCTTAGATGATTGTGGGAAATTATAAGTCATGTTGACTACTAGTGGATATGCAAATAGGAGGGCTAATTGTAAATATTTCATGCCTTGTAATTTTGTATAAGTGAAGTAGTATCAACTGATAAATTAAAGGCCTTCAACAGATGAGAAACAAAGCTTCAACAGATGTCTCTAAAGCTTCAACGGATAACATCCATCAACGGATGAGTGCATCAATGGATAAAGCTTCAACTGCTAATGCATCAACGGATAAAGCCATCAACGGATGAAAGCTTCAACGGATGCTCAGTTCAATAGCAGTTGACAGTGATAATTCATAAGCTGACAGAGGCACATGGATTGACTGAGACAATTGAAATGTGGTAGCCTCTTGGAGGAATCAAGAAAATGCAGCATTTCCATTCTGGTGCAAACAAGGAAGTATTCAAAGATTCACAGATTATCCGAGATTGCATTGGATAGAGAAATGAAGAAAAAACATGTGAAGAATCTTTTTAATTGTATTTGTACTTTTGTCTTCACTTGTAAACTTTGTGATATAAACCAAGTTGCAGCTAGTAATTAGAGAGTGAATTTTTCCAGAGTTGTTTAGAAAAATTCAGAGAGAAAATCATCTAGTTTGTACTAGAACGCAGCTGTGATCAATTCTTTGAATCACAGATTTTCTGAAATACACATCTCTGGTGGAACAACAAATCCACCAAAAAAGTTTTTGAAGCCTTTGTGTTCTTTATATTTGTGTCTTGAATATATATCTGTTTGCACCTGCTCAAAGCAATTCACACACAACTGTTCATCAAAATACTTAGCCTTTGAAACTGCTCAAAACTTGAAAAAGTTTTGAGATTTACATTCAACCCCCTTCTGTAAATCTCATTGTTAGTTCCTTGGGAATAACAATTGGTATCAGAGGAAGCTCTTAACTTACAAAAAGTTTAAAGGTCTATTCTACTAACATCATGAGTAAGAAGGATATTGGTGTAAAGATTCCAATCCTGGAAAGAGATAATTATCATCACTGGAAAGTGAAGATGCATCTACATCTTCTCTCTCAAGATAAAAGCTACATCAACTGCATTGAAAATGGTCCTCACATCCCTCACAAGGTGGCCACAGCTGCAACTGCCACAGTTGCTATTGGACAGTCTATTCCCAAGCCAAAAGCAGAATGGACTGATGAAGATATTGAAGAGGTTCACAAGGACAAGAAAGCCATGAACATTCTGTTTAATGGCCTAGATCAAGATATGTTTGATAATGTCATTAACAGCCAAACTGCTAAGGAAATTTGGGATACTGTGTAACTTATCTGTGAAGGTACTGAACAAGTCAGAGAAAACAAAATGCAGCTTCTCATTCAACAGTATGAATACTTTCATTTTGAAGAAGGAGAATCACTGAATGATACCTTCAATAGATTTCAGAAACTGTTGAATGGATTGAAGCTGTATGGCAGAGTGTACCAAGTCAAGGATTCCAACTTAAATTTCTGAGGTCTCTACCAAAGGAATGGAAGCCTATGACTGTTTCACTAAGGAATTCTCAAGATTATAAGGACTTCACACTTGAAAGATTATATGGAATTTTGAAGACCTATGAACTTGAGATGGAGCAAGATGAGCTGTTGGAAAAGGGAAAGAGAAAAGGTGGATCAGTTGTACTTGTAGCTGACAATGAGAAGACTGAAGCCAGGAATGAAGAAAAGACAATGCCAAGTCTCAAAATTGGCACAAGCAAATCAGAATCAAGCTAGGGAAAGGAGCAAGTAGTTGAGGTTGAAGATAGTTCCAGTCAAGATGACTCTGATGATATTGATGAACATATGGCTTTTTTGTCCAGAAGGTTTGCAAAGATGAAATTCAAGAAAAATGCTAAATTCACTAAGTCAAACAAGAACATAGTGGACAAATCTAAGTTCAAATGTTATAACTGTGGCATAAGTGGACACTTTGCAAATGAGTGCAGAAAGCCAACCTCTGATAAGAAGAAATTTGAGCAAGTGGATTACAAAAAGAAATATTTTAATTTGCTCAAACAAAAGGAAAGAGCTTTTCTGACTCAGGATGACTGGGCAGCGAATGGAGCCAATGAAGATGATGATATGGAATATGTCAACCTAGCCCTGATGGCTAATTCTGATGAAAATGAAACTAGTTCATCAAGCAACCAGGTAATTACTACTGACCTCTCTCAGCTTTCTAAGACTGAATGCAATGAAGCTATAAATGATATGTCCAATGAATTATATCATTTGCGTGTTTCCCTCAAATCACTAGCTAAAGAAAATACAAGAATTAAATAGAATAATTTATTTTTAAGTGATAGGAATGTTGTGTTAGAGGGTAAGGTAATTGAGCTTGAAAAGATTAAAATCAAATGCTTATCTGTTGAGAGTGAACTAGAAGAATCTGTTAAGAAAGTAGAAATTCTTTCTAAACAATTAGAACGTGAACAAGATGTAATCAAGGCCTGGAAAACATCTAGGGATGTTAGTGCTCAGATTGTCAAGGTTCAGGGAATTGAATCACTCTGTGAGAATGCCTGGAAGAAAAACAAAAAGGAAGTAGAATTAATTGATGGATTATCAACGGATGTGGAATCAACGGATGATGAAAGTTATCCGTTGAAGGAATAAAAGGAGCATCCGTTGAAGGCTCATCAATTAAAACAGGCAAGTGATTCTAAAAAGAACAATTTGAAAAATCTCAATAAGAATTTTGGTTCAACTTCCAAGAACTTTGTCAAAGAAGAAGCTAGCACATCCAAAGATGCCAGTAAGGTGAATATAGGACACATGACTTTAGATCAGTTGAAAAATAGGCTTAAGATGGTTGAGGATAAAAAGGAAACTAAAAGAAAATCTAATAGAAATGGGAAGGTAGGGATTAATAAACACAACAATTACACACCTGATAAGTATGCTCCTAGAAAAAGTTGTGTGCATTTTAAAAGTGTTAATCATTTATCTGCTAACTGCAAGTCTGTTAAGAATGCTCCCATGCCTTTAACTCCTTCCATGCCTAATATGTCTATGTCACCTCTGCATGCTATGCCTGTTATGTCTCAACAGAATCCTCATGCACATTTTGCAAACATGCCATATGTTAATAATCCTTATTTTGCTGCATTCAGTATGCCTCAAATGCCATACAACATGCCTATGTGGAATAATATGTTTGCACAATCTATGCCTTATCAAATTCAACCAAATGTGCTAAATGATTCTGTGACTAACCCTACACTTCAACCAACTACATCTGAGACCAAAGTTGACCCAAAGTTACCTAAGTCAAAAGATGCAGGAGGTATGAAGTCTAGAAAAAAGACTAACAAGGCTGGACCCAAGGAAACCTGGGTACCAAAATCAACTTAATTTGATTTTGTTGTGTGCAGGGAAAAAGAAGGAATATATGGTACTTGGACAGTGGTTGTTCAAGGCACATAACAGGAGATTTCACCCTGCTCACAGAGTTCAAGGAGAGAGCTGGCCCTAGCATAACCTTTGGAGATGACAGCAAAGGGTTCACTATGGGATATGGCTTGATTTCAAAAGAAAATGTCATCATTGATGAAGTTGCATTAGTTGATGGTCTCAAACACAATCTATTAAGCATCAGTCAACTATGTGACAGAGGAAATACTGTTTCCTTCAATTCTGAAGCCTGTGTTGTCACAAATAAGAAGGACAACAAAGTGGTTCTAACTGGAGTTAGAAAAGGGAATGTGTACTTGGCTGACTTCAACTCTACAGATCCAGAATCAATTACTTGTCTTTTCAGCAAAGCAAATCCAGATGAAAGTTGGCTATGGCACAAGAAGCTGTCCCATTTGAATTTCAAGACAATGAATGATCTAGTCAAAAAGGACTTAGTTAGAGGAATGCCTCTAGTGGAATTCTCAAGGGATGGACTGTGTGATGCTTGTCAGAAAGGAAAGCAAAAGAGAGCATCATTCAGTAAGAAGCTTGAATCAACAATTAATGAACCATTACAACTGCTACACATGGATCTTTTTGGACCAGTCAATGTATTGTCAATTTCAAGGAAAAGATATTGCCTAGTGATTGTAGATGATTTCTCAAAGTTTTCATGGACCTACTTTCTTGGATCAAAGGATGAAGCTAGTGAAATCATTATCAATCACATCAAGTCAACAATCATCCAGATTTCAAAGTAAGAAATATCAGGAGTGACAATGGAACTGAGTTCAGGAATTCTACCATGAGGTTGTTCTGTGAAGAAAATGGGATCATGCATGAGTTCTCAGCTCCAAGGACTCCACAACAAAATGGTGTGGTGGAAAGGAAGAACAGATCACTAATTGAAGCTGCAAGAACAATGCTTGAAGAGTTAAAACTCCCAACATATTTTTGGGCTGAGGCTGTTAACTGTGCATGTTACATTCAGAATATTTCTCTAATCAATCAGGCAAAAGGCATGACTCTCTATCAATTGTTCAAGAGAAGAAAACCAAACTTTAAACTTTCTTCATGTCTTTGGTTGCAAATGCTACATTCTAAGGAATCAACCTGATCACAAAGGGAAGTTTGATGCAAAGGCTGATGAAGGAATATTTGTTGGTTATTCTGCTGAAAAATCATATAGGGTCTACAATCTAAGAACCAACATTGTCATGAAATCTGTGCATGTTGTGTTTGATGATAAAAAGATTGATGGACTAATAGATGAGGGACATCATGAAGGACTCAAATTTGACAATATTGAGATATATTATGATGATAGTGAAGATGAGAATGATGAAGAAGGCACCTCAAAAAGAATTCAAAATCTGCCTTTGGATAATGCACAAAATGCTGCATCAGTTGAATGTCATAATTCAGCTTCCGTTGATAGAAGTAATGCAGCATCCGTTGAAAGACAAAGTGCATCATCCGTTGAAGTACATAATGAAGCATCCGTTGATCATAGTCTATCAACGGATAATTAATTTACTTCATCAGTTGATAGAACTCCCAGTTCCTTTCAAAAGATCAGTAATTCAGGGGGAGTTTCAGCCAATCAACACTCTATCTCACATCATGACAATACTGAGGCAACCTCATCTAAAGCTAATCTACCACCTCAAAGGAAATGGACCAAGAATCATCCTTTTGAATTGATCATTCGTGATGCAACATCTAAGGTGCAGACTAGAAGGGCTACTCAAGATGAATGTCTATATAGTAGTTTTCTATAACAGGAAGAACCTAAGAGAGTGGAAGAATATCTATTGGATCCAGATTGGATTTTAGCAATGCAAGAGGAGCTAAACCAATTTGAGAGGAACAAGGTATGGAAGCTGGTACCCAAGCCAAAGAACAAGAGCTCTATTGACACAAAATGGGTATTCAGGAACAAGATGGATGAAAATGGCATTGTCGTAAGGAATAAAGCCAGATTGGTTGCCAAGGGCTATTCTCAACAAGAGGAAATAGATTTTGATGAGACATTTGCTCCAGTTACAAGACTTGAAGCCATCAGAATCTTTCTAGCCTATGCAGCCCATGCCAATTTCAAAGTCTATCAAATGGATGTCAAGAGTGCATTTCTGAATGGAGAATTGGAGGAAGAAGTTTATGTAAGCCAACCTCCAGGATTTGAAGATCCAAACTTTCCAAACTATGTGTATTATCTGTTGAAATCACTCTATGGACTAAAGCAAGCACCTAGAGCCTGGTATGAGACTTTGTCAAAATTTCTCCTAGATAATTACTTCACAAGAGGTACTGTTGACAAAACTCTTTTCTTTAGAAATGTTAATGGCTCTACAATACTTGTTCAAATCTATGTAGATGATATTATATTTGGTTCTACAGATGATAAGCTTTGCAAAAAGTTTGCTAAGTTAATGCAAAGTAAATATGAAATGAGCATGATGGGAGAGCTAACTTATTTTCTTGGTTTACAAGTTAAACAAGTTAGTGGTGGAATTTTCATTAGTCAAACTAAATATATTTATGATCTTTTAAAGAAGTTTGACTTAATGGATTGTTCATCTGCAAAAACTCCCATGGCCACTGCCACCAAGCTTGAATTAAACAAGGCTGAAAAGTCTGTGGATATTACAAGTTATAGAGGCATGGTTGGCTCACTTATATATTTAACTGCTAGTAGACCTGATATAATATTTTCTACATGTCTCTGTGCTAGATTTCAAGCTGACCCTAAAGAATCTCACTTAGTGGCTATTAAAATAATTTTCAGATATCTTAAAGGGACTCCAAATCTAGGAATTTGGTACCCTAGAGAGTCTGGTTTTGTTCTAGTTGGCTACTCAGATGCAGATTATGCAGGTTGCAAAATAGACAGGAAAAGTACAACTGGCACCTGTCAATTTTTAGGGAATAAGCTTGTGTCATGGTTCAGGAAGAAGTAAAATTCTATTTCTACATCAACAGCTGAAGCTGAGTACATTGCTGTTGGTAGTTGCTGTGCACATATACTGTGGATGAGGAATCAACTATTTGACTATGGGCTAACTGTTGACAAAATTCCAATATTCTGTGACAACACAAGTGCCATTGCCATTACTGAAAATCCAGTACAGCACTCAAGAACCAAGCACATTGACATCAAGTATCACTTCATAAGGGAACATGTGATGAATGGTACAGTGGAACTTCATTTTGTTCTAAGTGAAAAGCAGATTGCAGACATATTTACCAAGCCACTTGATGAATCAACATTCACAAGATTAGTAAGTGAGCTAGGTATGCTTAATTATTCATAAATTCATGTCCTTATTATAATTTGTTTTGTAGCCTGGAATAAATTTGTTGCAAGAACAAAGTTGGCTTTAAGTAAAGATCATTCTATCAATGGATATTCCCTATCAGTTGAAAGCCAAAATTGTTCTATCAACGGATGTTCATTATCCGTTGAAAGATAAATACATTTCTGGTAATTTTATCCTTCAACAGATAAAATTGTGTTAATCTTCAACGGATAGATGCTTACCTCATCCGTTGAAGTGTCACATCAGTTGTTTTAAGTAAGTCACAACCGTTGATTCTTTTACTTAACCGTTGATACATATATATACACACATTTGTATGTATTTGTATTAAAAGCATTTTTTAGAATTCATACAGTTTTCTTTATTCTCAAACGGCTGTAATTTACTTAAAAATATTGTTTAATCATTCTCCTTACGTTTTAATTTGAGAAAGTATAAAAGCCCCTTGAATTCTTATTTTCACTTTACGTTTTCTTGCAATTTTTCAAAAGCTTTTACTCTCTTTCTCTCCCAAAACTCTCAACTTTTCTCTGCAACCTCTACCCACTACAATGGCACCAGTAGTAAAGATAATGTCCCAGTCTGGATTTGTCTATGAGAAAAACAATTTAGTAGCTTTGGTGGAAAAAAATGAAGCCCACTCAGATTATCACAAGATGATGGACATCATCAAAAATTGCAAACTAAGCTATGCAATGCTGGAAGCCCCAACTATTTACTGTGAGGTAATTGAGGAGATTTGGACAACTGCAGAGTTCAATCCCACAGATATGACCATCACTTTCTCTCTCAAAGGTAAAGATTACTGTATTAACTGTGATGATATACAATCCTGTTTCAAACTACCTGAGAATAATGCCATGACACCACACACTGATAATGATGTATCTAGCATGTTAGATTCCATAGGCTATTCTTTTGATTCTGCTAGTTTAGGGAGTATTAGAAGAAAAGGCCTTAGAAAAGAATGGAGTTTTCTTGGTGATGCCTTTATCAAGGTTTTCTCTGGGAAAATTAGTAATTTTGATGCAATAACTTCATCTCTTGTTAATATGCTCTATATGCTAGTTTCTGATAGGTATTTTAATTTTAGCAACTATGTTATGCTAGAATTGGGTACCAGGTTAGGGAACAAAGCTAATAGACCTCATAACATCTACTATGCTAGATTCTTTATGTTATTGGCTAACCATGTTGTTGAAGGTATGGTCATAACCAATGAGAGTAATAAACTCAAGTGCTGGGCACAAGAGAAAAGGGTTCTTGCAGACCTTTTGAGAATTAACCTAAACAATCAGGTGCCATTGGTATATTTACCAATAATGAATGCACCTCAGATAAGTGAGGTAAATACTTCTTCAACTCATACTACTTTCAACCCCATTATTTCTTTGCCTTCGAGTGTGGCCATGGAATCTGTATCTTTGTCCCAACAGATTCCTACCAAAGCCACCAAACCTAAAGTTTCAAGACCAAAGTCAAAGAAAGCCACCTCTGTTGTTTCTTAAAAGACAACAGTTGTAACAACTACCATAAACCCTGAGGGGAGTGAACAGGGTGTGAGTGGTGAGGGGAGGGGTGAACATCAAGAAACCCCTAGGATAGGTAGGAGAGGTGAGTGGTACCCCAGCTAGCCAAGCCACAGTTTCTCAAAAGACTGTGGTGGTTGAAAAGGATTCAAACTCATCCCCAGTTGCATCCTCCCAAAAGGGTGCAGCTATTGAAAATAGTCCCCAACCAGGGACACAGAACAAAAGAGGGAGGGACACTGAAGCCACACACTCACCTGTAAAAGCCTTTACAAGAAGAAAGAGGGTCAAAATCTTAGTTTCCACACAGGGTGCACACACTGCACAGATACACCCACCTGTATCTATGCCTTCTTAAATTCAGCTTGATGTGACTCCAACAAATGTGGAGTCACAGCCCCATTCTCTCAAAATTGACACACATCAATCACCAAATTCTCCATCACCATCTCTGGATGTGGACATGATATTCACATCAATTCCTGATTCTCCCTCTTTACAACTCAGGGAGGAGCCCCACTCAAATACTGGTGATCATCATCTTTTAGATGATTTGTTGGATCATTAGCCAAATCTTTCAGATTTGGTTGAAGAATCTGTGTCCCCTAAATTAAAGTCAATCCACACAGATTTAACAATCATGTCACTTTCAATTTCTACTGCTTTTCCTTCTTCAACGGATATTTCTCATCCGTTGATAAGTGGTTGTTCTTCGACGGATAAGCTTAACAGTAGTTATCCGTTGATACCATCAGTTCCTACTTCAACGGATACTCCCTATCCGTTGATAGTCTATACACAAATAACTGAATCAATTCCAAGTGTAGAATACATGGTTACTGTACAATCACTTCTAGGATTGAGGGAAGGGAGTGAAAATTTGAGTGAGAGGCTGGGTTGCTCCCAGGCAAAAGGAGAGCTTGAGAGTCTAAATATGCACGCTATTTTTTCCAGCATGGCAAAAGAAAGTGAGAGGAGTGCCACCTTAGTAGGTGAAGGTGAGGAGGTGAGGAGTGTGAGCCAGGGGGATCCCGTGATGTAAGAAAAGAGAGAAATTGAGAGAAAAGCAGGTACAAAAGGTATAAGGGTGGATCCAGCCATTGCTAATGAGTCAATGATTGTGGATGATGCTGAAAAGGAAAGACAATTTCAGCAACATTACAAAGTTGTAATTGATAACATTTCCTTGGATGCTGACACTTTTACTCATCCCGTGTCAACCTATCAATTGTTGGCTACTCAGGGCAATGAGGAGGCAGAAAAGACTTTAAATCTAGTACATACTTTAGAATCTTTACAAAGGGATAAAGCTGCTATCAACTTGATGCCTTCTACAGCTGGTGAGCCATCTGAAGAATTTGGAGTAAATTCTAATGATGATGACTCTGTTTTATTTGATGGAAGCATGAACTTAGGGGGAGATGAAGACCCAAGTTCTATTCTAGACTTACCTGAATGGGCATTGACAAAGGAGTCAACACCAGGACAATTCAATGTCTCCTTAGTCAAACAAATCATGTCTATCCAAAAAGCCATTCAGAACACCTCCAATGCTGGTACCAAGGCTCTTCTTCAAGCCCACCTAGATTCTCTACATCTCATGAAGCTACAACAATTAAGACAAAATCTGAGTGTGGATGAACTCAAGAAGGATATAGCTGACTTGAAGTCCTACAATTCTGAGAAGCTGGATTCAGTCATGCCCTATGGTACCATGCAGGACTTGTTACTGAGACTGAGAAGAGAATCAGATGCTGAAAAGAGGCTGGCCAAATTGGAAGACAGAGTTCAAGTCATTGAAAACTCTGTGGTCACCATTCTTCAAAATCAACAGTCTCAAACAAGTCTACTCATGCAACTGGCTAAAGCACAAGGCTTGACTCCTCTCCTTGATGATAACAAAAAGGGGGAGAATAAAGTGGAAGGGGGAGGGGAGCCATCTACAAACATTCAAATATCCAAAGTGCTAGTTCCTGCCATCACTACTTCTCCAACAATTCAAATCAAAGGAAATCTTGATGGAATTGATCTAATCCTGCTAGCAGTAGCTGAGATGAAGGTGAAGGAGCAAAGGAGAAAAATTGATGAAAGGATGCAACAGATGTTTGGCTCTACAACTTCAAAATCATTATATGTGAAATATAGCACAAAGGGTGAGCCAATCATTATGGAGCATAAGACAATAAGGAGGAATAAGGTTGGAGAAACTTCTTTCAGGAATTTGAAACCCATGGTACTCAAGCCATCCACTAGACTCAACATGGACTCTACAAAGAACCCTCTAAACTTTGGTCAACCAAAAAAAGTGGATTTTCCTCTTCCAAAACCTGATGAAGACAAAGTTTTGGGTGGTAGCATCATAAAGCACAAAGAGACCAATGATGTAGTGGAAAGAATGAATATGGCTATCATTTATAGAGAGGGAAAGAGTATATGTGTGATGCAAGGACATCCCAAATTCTCAAAAGCCAAGAGGGAAGAAACCATGAGGTTAAAGGAAGAAGCTAAAAAGCTGAAGGCTGACAAAAGAGCACAAGCAAAGCTTGAAAAATAGCTAAAGTCAAGTCAGACTGAAGAAAAGAAGAAGATTGAAGACAAGAGTGAAGAAGACAAGATTGAAAGCAGAAATATGGATATGGGGAATGTGGTTTGTGAGAGTGTAGAGGAAAGAAAGGAATGGAAGAGAGGGAACAGAAAGAAGGTCAATGCAAAAAGGAAGAGTGGAGATAACACTGAGGAAACCCAATCAAAATCTAAACCACTACCTTCCATTCCTGAACCTTTTGTTGCTGATCCTAGTATAAATGTCCATGGTGAACCAATCATCCCTAAAGAGGAACCTATTGATTGGGACACCATCAACTTGCCTACCTTCCTAACTACCTCTCCACCACCAAAGAAACTGAAAAGAAAATCTAAATCAACACCTCCCCCAACCTCAAGTAAATTCACTCAGAAATACAAAACTAAGCCTAAGCCACAAGCCTCAAAGGATGATTATGTTCACATTTGTGACATAAAAGAGTTTACAGATATTGAACTCTATCTGGATGAGCTGGAGGAAGTTAGGGGAATAAGTGCATACAAACAGCTCCCCAAAAGACTAGTGTTCAAGTATAAAGGAAGTGAGGAAAGGACTTGGCCTCTTCAAAGAATTCTGAATGAAGGCTATTCTACCTTGGTTAGAGTCTACTCAGCTATCAAAAGGGATTCTGGCTTTACCAGGACTGCCAAAACTGAGATTCTCAACAAGATTGCCAGCATAAGGAAAACTTGGTGGGAGTCTAATTCCTTGCCTAGAACATTACTCATACCTGAGCATGGAATTACAATTCATAAATCACCTCATTGGTTGATGGAGTTCAGAGACAATAAAGGAGTCAGAAGATTTTTCGGACTTGAAGACCAGCTTAAAATTGCCGGTAATGAAACTCTCAAGAACATGCAATCTAAGTTGGACATCAGTGAAGAAGATGAAGCTGAATTCTACAGACAACTCCAACTCCAAGTAGAGGAAAATGACAGGAGGCTAGGGAAGAAAACATGGGATCAAAGGAAAAGAAAATAATCTGCTCAGCCTAAAGGAGCATCCTTGGAAATAATGTAATTCTTCAATTATATCTCAGTACATACACTTTTGCAGCACTTTTGAATTTCTACTTAATTTTAGTTGATATATTTGTTAAGTGTTTTCTTATCATCAAGTTAAACCCAAATTTATGCCTACAATTCTAGTAGACATAAATAGGGGGATATTGTTAGGAATATGTGTATTAGTTTGATGATAAGTTAAACAAAACACTTAAGTAGAAATCTAGTGTTTGTAGCCCTAACGGATAAGACCATTCTGGCTATCCGTTGATGGAGTAGCTTTACTTAGAAATAAGTTTAGTATTGTAGCACATTTCAATTTCTGTATTTAAGTTATAATTCTTAGATGATTGTGGGAAATTATAAGTCATGTTGACTACTAGTGGATATGCAAATAGGAGGGCTAATTGTAAATATTTCATGCCATGTAATTTTGTATAAGTGAAGTAGTATCAACTGATAAATTAAAGGCCTTCAACGGATGAGAAACAAAGCTTCAACGGATGTCTCTAAAGCTTCAACGGATAACATCCATCAACGGATGAGTGCATCAACGGATAAAGCTTCAACTGCTAATGCATCAACGGATAAAGCCATCAACGGATGAAAGCTTCAACGGATGCTCAGTTCAATAGCAGTTGACAGTGACAATTCATAAGCTGACAGAGGCATATGGGTTGACTGAGACAATTGGAATGTGGTAGCCTCTTGGAGGAATCAAGAAAATGCAGCATTTCCATTCTGGTGCAAACAAGGAAGTATTCAAAGATTCACAGATTATCCTAGATTGCATTGGATAGAGAAATGAAGAAGAAACATATGAAGAATCTTTTTAATTGTATTTGTACTTTTGTCTTCACTTGTAAACTTGGTGATATATAAACCAAGTTGCAGCTAGTAATTAGAGAATGATTTTTTCCAGAGCTGTTTAGAAAAATCCAGAGAGAAAATCATCTAGTTTGTACTAGGACGCAGCTGTGATCAATTCTTTGAATCACAGATTTTCTGAAATACACATCTCTGGTGGAACAACAAATCCACCAGAAAAGTTTTTGAAGCCTTTGTGTTCTTTACATTTGTGTCTTAAATATATATATGTTTGCACCTGCTCAAAGCAATTCACACACAACTGTTCATCAAAACACTTAGCCTTTGAAACTGCTCAAAACTTGAAAAAGTTTTGAGATTTACATTCAACCCCTTTCTGTAAATCTCATTATTAGTTCCTTGGGAATAACACACACATAAGTAGGGGGTCTTTCGGGAAACAACCTCTTCATTCTTTTGAACGAGGGGAAGGATGCATATATCTTAACCTCCCCAGACCCTGTGATAAGCGGAATATACTGGGTATGTTTGGTTTGGTTTATATAACCAAAGTTTCAGATTAAAATAATTTTAATTGGTTTGCCATTTTAAAAGTCAAACATCATTTTGACTAGTATAACTACCTAGTCTTTAGTCTGAATTGGTGTTTTGATTTTTCTCAAAATATTTTTCATCGTTTCAACCGTATGGATGTCTATAGATATACATATTAGTGATATAACCAAAGTCTCAAATCAAAACAATTTTATTTGGTTTGCCATTTTAAAATTCAAGCATGAGTTTGACTAGTACAACTAAATAGTGTTTAGTCCTGAATTGGTGTTTTGATTTTTTTAAAAATATTTTTTATCGATCCAACCGTACGGATGTCAATAGATATATATTAGTGATATAACCAAACTTGTAAATCAAAGCAATTTTATTTGGTTTGCCATTTTAAAAGTCAAACAACAGTTTGACTAGTACAACTAACTAGTGTTTAGTCTTGAATTGGTGTTTCGATTTTTTTAAAAATATTTTTCATCGATCCAACTGTACGGATGTCAATATATATATATATTAGTGATATAACCAAAGTTTCACATCAAAATAATTTTATTTGGTTTGCTATAATGCCCCCAAATCCGGGGTCAGAAGATTTGGTCGTCACGATGAAACCTCAATCCAAAACAACATGTTTAATAAATAAACAAAATGCCAGCAACTGAAATATAACATCTTTGACCCCAAACTATAATCGGATCTTTTTAGGTTATAGTTCTAGAAACAAGAAATCCAAATTTTCATAAATACATTTTTCACTTTCTTTTAAAACTCTTTTCAACAAATTCCAACTCAATACTAAATCCGCTAGTAAAACTTCGAAAAGAAGTATACTAGGCCCAGCTATACAATACACAACTATAATATAATATAAAATAAACAACTTTACACAATAGAACTTACACTAGTCCACAAACCCTGGACCAACCACCTTCCAAAAGCTTCTTATTTGCTTTCCCGAATTACGCGGCTAAACAGCGCAGGCTAATCCTCACTAGAAGGTTAAATTTAAAAACATGCAAGTATGAGTGAAACAAATGCTCAGCAAGTTCAGTATAACGTATAAATGGTCTTTTGATATAAAACCGACATCTGCACTAGAGCAGAACATTTTAAATCATAATTGTTGAACAAGAAAAGTTTTAGTTAAGGAACCCCAGAATTGGTTCCTTAAATATATTTAAAATCCTTTTGATATTTTCGAGCGAAAATGCTTCAACAATACTTTGAATCTCAACGAGAATAAAACTCCTAAAACAGTGTTTATAGAAATATTGTAAATAATAATAAGAAACAATTATTATGTATTGAATCATAAACTCATTCAAAACCCAACTCTTGATATTAATACTCATTTTGATGTCATATCAAATTAGATATCAGTACGACCTTTGATGCTCACAACATCCCATATTGAAGTCAACATCAATAAGCTATATTAGTACCACCTTTGATATTTAATGAAAAACTAAATATCAACATCAAACAAAAATAGAATCAAAACTGCATTTTACCTTTTATTCAAAACAGAAACACTGGATAAATCATTTATTATATGATTATTAAAAAAACTGGAATAATAATTTAGATTGGAATCCTCGAACGACGGTGTGTTGCCGCAGGTGATCAGCCGCGGAGCAACACCGATATGCCGAAGCATATCTAAATAAACAAAGGGGTACCCAAGGCACACATTGTCCTAGAACGGTATTATAAACAAGTATAATACATAGCTCACACTGGACCGCCCACCATGGCCTCTTACGCAACTATCCAATCTTAAAACCTTTTATTGAAAGGGGTCATAATAATCGACACCCTTATAAATTTTATTCCCCCATTCACTTGGGAAGAAATACTCGCAACAAAATCATCTTTCTTAAAATATAAAATATTTATAAATCCGGTAGTTTGATAAGTAAAAACACTTAACTATTCTGTACATAGAATAGCAGAAGAGTACTTGCATGATAATAATTTAATTCAGCGATATGTAAAATATTTATCTATTCTGAAGTGAGAATAGGAAAGCAATACTTGCATAATCATAAGCAGTTGGATATGAAAATATTGAAATATTCTGGAATTAGAATTTCACACTCGCAATAACATAAACATCTCAGTATGACATCTCAAGACATCACCGTCTTTCTATTTCAACAATTCACTAATGTATTGCTCTTGTGATTGCTAGAAACCATATATCTAATACCATTCCATTTCATTCTTTCCAATATCTGGTCCTGATCAATTTGAATGATCCGCATCTATAATTAAAATATACAACTTTAATCTTCTAAACGATAATTACTCGACGAACTGCACGTCAAAACCCTATCGTCTACCCATACGATAGCCCACCCATAAAGGAAACTGTCAAACACAAGACTCTTGAACCACGTACGCACATAATTCATATATCATGTAAAAACATAATTCACGTATCACATAATTCATTTCACACAGAACTCAGTTCATCAAAAGGTAGGTCTCAATATTTTTAAAATCAATATCGGGTCGAAATATGACTTTTCAGTCACTACGCGACTTGGAATCAATTTGAAAAACAAGCGACCTTTCGAAACAAAAGGATTTGTGTCTCGAAAGTATTTTTAATGAAAGCAGAATATTTTTCTGAGTCTATACGCGTTCATTTCGTACTAAACGGACAAACAGTCTATTTATTACGAATAAAATAAAAATAATTCAATTAATAATAATATTAATTGAATATTCAATACCTTTATATAATTTTAAAATCAAAATAATTTTAGAATATTATTTGGCTCAATTATAAATAATTACACTTCATCCAACTATTTATAAATAAAATTAATTCAACTATTTAGGAAAACAATACTTGCAAAGACGTGTCTATGTAGTTGTATTTTTCGTTTCCGGCATTTTTATACGTGCAAATAAAAATTATTGTGTGTTTTAAATTTATAAATTTTATTAGAGCATAGTTGGATTGTATTTTTTGAGATTGACTTTGAGGGGTTTAGATCCCGGGGGAAAGTCTGTTTGATAAAGACGTTATTTCCATTTTTTTGTAAAATATTTACTTCAATTTCAAATTATCATCTTTTATTATTTTAGAAAATTATAATTTAATTTAATTATTTATAATTTGTTTTAATTAATTAATTATCCATTTAATTAATTCATTAATTCATTCATTTAATCAATTAATTTTATTTATAAATAGTTGAATGAAGTGTAATTATTTATAATTGAGCTAAATAATATTCTAAAATTATTTTGAGCTTTTAAAATTATATAAAGGTATTGAATATTCAATTAATATTATTATTAATTGAATTATTCTTATTTTATTCGTAATAAATAGACCGTTTGTCCGTTTAATACAAAATAAACGCGTATACACTCAGAAAAATATTCCGCTTTCATTAAAAATACTTTCGAGACACAAATCCTTTTGTTTCGAACGGTCGCTTGTTTTGCAAATCGATTCTGAGTCACGTAGTGACTGAAAAGTCATATTTTGACCCAATTTTGATTTTAAAAATACCAAGACCTATATTTTGACGAACTGAGTTATGTATGATATGAATTATGTGATACATGAATTATGTATTTACATGCTACTAGAGAACTCAGAGTTATTGACAAGTAAATATTCATTGGAGAACTCTGAGTTATCGATAAGTCAAATTCCACTAGAGAACTCAGAGATATCGATAAGTCACTCGAGAAGTCACTCGAGAACTCCAAATGACTTATCGAGAAGTCAGGAAAGCTACTAGAGAACTCAGAGAGATATCGACAAGCCAATTGAAGACATGAAGTTTGGAGATATTGACAAGTCATTTCTTCACTAGAGAACTCAGAGTTATCGAAAAGTCAATATATATTAGAGAACTCTGAGTTATCGATAAGTCAAATTCCACTAGAGAACTCAAAGATATCAATAAATCAAAATTTACTAGAGAACTCTAAGTTATTGACAAATCAAAGTGAAGACATGAAGCTGAGAGACCTCGACAAGCCAAAGTCTCTTATAGAGAACTCAGAGACCTCTACAAGTCAAATTCACTGTGGAGTACTAGAGATCTCGATAAGTCAATATACTTATTGAGATGTCAAGATCTCTATATGCCTAACTGGAGATCTCGAGATAAATTCTCAAAGTACAAATTGCAGACCAGTTCAATATCCAAGATCTACAATCAACAAAAAATCCAACTATTTGGATTAACAAGTCTACAAAAAGCAGCTTGAAGGATGTGCAAGATAAATGGTGAAGATTAACTGGCAAAGGAATATTAAAGTAATCACAGGATGCTAAGATATGTTAAGCCAGAAATAGAAAATTCACTTTTCCTAAAATGGAAATGACAAGTGACAGTTTACTAAAGGTTAATAGCATGTCTTATTGTATAATGTGTAAACCAACAGTTAAATGAATTATAAAGTTAACACCGGTCCTTTGTTAGAAGTAAAAATTTAGATAGAAAAATCTTGTAACACTCTCAAGGAGAAGCTAAGCTCTTTATCAACAAAGAGCCTAGAAATTTTGTAGCAAAACATTCTTAATTTTAATATAAAATTAAGCGAGTTTTGAAAGATTTGTGTTCTTTATTATTGCATGTTTAATTTTTGCATTAACACATTTCACTACAAGATTTGATTTACTTTGTTCAACCATAAAGAATGCAATAAAAACATAGAACACCTAAAACATATTCACCCCCCTGTGTGTTATTCATTTCCTAACAAGTGGTATCAGATCATAATCTAAAAGTAAACAGATTCAAGATCTTGGAAGAATGAATACACAGAAAATCAGTAGCATCAAAATCCCTACCTTTGACAAAGCTAATTACACTCTTTGGAAAAAGAAAATATTGCTGTTTATCAGGATGGACAATCCACTCTATATCCAGATTCTAAAAAATGGGCCCTTCACTCCTATGGTTAGAGTTGGTGAATATACAGATGGGGATATGGTCATTTCAGCTCATTATGCTCCAAAAGACCCTTCTAAGTACACTGAGCCTGAAAAAGAGAAAGTTTCCCTGGATAGTAGCTTGTAATCGATTTTAATAGAATCACTTGACAATGTAATATACAACAACATTGTCAACTGTGACACTGCCAAGCAGATCTGGAAAAAGATTGAAATACTCTATGAGGGAACTAAGGAGGTTAGATCTAATCAAAGAAGGATACTGATTTCATAATATGAGGGTTTCATGGCCAAGTCAAAAGAAAGTATTACTGATGTGTTTGAAAGGTTCAATAAGCTGATTAATGACTTGCAGCTTCATGACAAGAACTATGAAGCTGAAGAAGTGAAATTAAAAGTTTTGCTTACTCTCCCTGATCATTTGGAATGTTACGATCGGTATTTCTAAACCCAATCTATATATAATTGTGTGTTTATAATTAAAATTTAAATTGTGTGGAATTAAAAATGTGAATGATCTATATGACTGAGTGCCTATAAACTAAGTGTTTAATGTATTAGTTTATATATATTTTTTTGAAAAGAAAATCTTATCATTTAGTATTTTTAAATGATAATCAAAATTACTTCATTTTATATGAAAAATCGATTTTAAAAATCTTTTAACAATAAACTTTCAAATTTTATATCATTAAAATTCTAAAATCATAAGCTATTTTATGATATTTATTTTGTGATTTATGGAGGTGCATTTATATTTATAAAAAATGTTTTATATAAATTAGTTGATTTTTAAATTGCAAATTATTTAGTTGCCCATGCATGAAAATACCCTCCAATTCAATTTAAAAGGCCATAAGAGACAATTCATACCCCACTAACCTTCTTTTATCCAACAAAAGACTAAACTACCCTTGCATGCACTTTTGCTTGGTTATTGGAGAAGGGCACTTTAGTACATTCCAAATTCCACTATTGAATTAGTGATTGATGAACCATAAAGAGAGGAGTTAACCCAAAACCACACTCTACTCAAGCTCATCATTTTCACTCTCAAATTTTCTCTCCTCCCCATCTCTTTTTCTTCATTCGGCCGAAGCCCCTTTCCCCATTCCCTTCAATTTTTCTTCATCAAATCCTTGCCATTCTAGTGTAATTACATTACCTATTCATATAATATACACTTTGCAAGAAGTTCCATGCTTAGGAGATGAAGTTTAATTCTTGCATGTCTTGTTTTTATGTGATCTCTAAAGAGAAACTCTTAATTCACGTGGATTAAAGAGTTCTCTATGAGATATACTTTTTATGTGCATAAACTAAGTGTTTCCATGAATAAAACTCTTTTAAAACCTTTGCATGCTACTGATCTTTAGTTGTAAATTCATATTCTACTTTTCATGTTAGAGATAGGGCATTATTTTCAAGTATAATCATGTTATATATTCTCTTCTTTTCGAAAATTTACATGCATGCTTAGTTTATGTTAAATTCGACCTTATATGTGCTTAAAACGAATTGTTTCCTTGATATTATGCTTGATCTTAGTTGTTAAAAGGTAGTGTGCATGATCTTTTGAAGTAGTTAAGTATTTTAAGTCGAATTTATGAGCTAATTACCCTCTTGTTTAGTCGAACTTGATTTAGTGATCATCTTGAGTTGCATGTTAAGTTTTATTTTGTATGTTGGTACTATAGGGCATGGATGATCTCCATTATTGATTGAGGCCTTATTTTAGAGTCTTATAGTAGTAAATTTTCCTTGGTTGAGATTTAATTCGTGGTTTTAAAGTGGGAGTTAAGGTGAAAAGGCTAGGATAGAATCCTGAAATTTTTTCCATATTTGCATGTGAGTTTTGTGTTGATTTTGAATGGGCATTTCTTAGGCATTGTTAGGCCCAATCCACGGGGAGTTAATACTTGGGGTATAATTGAATCTAGAAATCATAAATTAGAGAAACCCAACCATTTAGTGAGGTGCATACACAAAAAAATAGAATCTGTCCAGTAGGGGACAGTTTTGTTGTAACATAGAAATGAGGAGTTTTGACCATGTCATGTGTAACGACTCGTCCTCTTATATTTACTTAAAGTGTAATTAGGGAATTATTAAATGAATAATATATGTGTATAGCTTCTATCAGCTATGTGTTGTTTCATTTTTATCTATGTGTGTGCTTTATGGTGTACATGGTGGTTCGTGTAGTTAATTATTGAGTATATTGAATTGCTTTTACTTTCAAAAGGGGTTTTAATGCAAATTTATTTGCATAAATACTCGAATTGTCTCTAAAATAGTTTTTATGGTTTTATAATTACAATAATTATTTATGGGATTTTATAAAATTCAGAAATCAATATTTTATCAATTATTTATTCTCGTATGATTTTCTGATTGTATTTATTCGTCAAATCCGTATTTAATTCCAGAATCCTAAAAAAAAATAATTTGAAACTCATATTTTTTTAAGGTTGAATTATTCGGGGAATTTTAAAATTAGTTTGGTAAATTTTCAGATTAAAATCATTTGTGCGTTTATCGGTTAAATTGTAGAATCCGAGTACATTGAATAGTTGAGAAATTCATATTTAATTGCGAAATTTTTATTTTAATAACTTTTAGTTATTTTGAGATTTTTAAAAGTATTTTGAGAATTTTTTCTTAGAATTTCCAGGCGCACTTTGATTCGTTAATATTGAAAGAACGAGTCAAAATTCAGTTCCCGGGGATATCAGGATACGTGTCCAATTCTTATAAAAAGAAAGGACACGTATCCGTTTTTATTTATGTGGCAGCTTCTCGATTCTTCTCGACTGAACTTAGTATCTCAGAAACAAATTGGGTTGGAGGGGGTACAAATCGATATGCTATCTCTCTCTTGTCTGCTCCCTCTCTCTCTCCCTCTTTTGCTCTTCTCGGTTCACTGCCGTTTTCCCTCTTGTTCCGGCGATTCCGCCGCTGGTTTTGTTGTTCCGACGATCTGTTACTCCGGCGAATTGCCGCCGGTTTTGCTGGTGGCTGCCCTGGTCGTTGCTGTGTATGTATATACTTGTAAGTATATGTTTATGCAGTTGCGAGTACTGGTCTCATTTCTCTGTATTCTCTGCTGTTGTTTCCATTAGTTCCGGCCACCTGTCGCCGCCGGTTCTCCGACAAGGTGACAACGGTGGGTTTGCATATTGTTCGATTGTTTGTGTTGTGCGCCTTCGTTTTTCTTCTTCTGATTATCCTGTTCCTTCCCAGCCGCGCGTATGCGCGTGAGTAGGGGGCTGCTGTGATTTTCGGATTTTGCAGTTATTCTGATGAAAATATACGATATTTGCGAAAAAAATTTAATTAATTAATCGGTGGTTTACGGTCCGAAACCTCGAGTCGAGGCACCACCGTAAAACTGCCGCCACCGACAATGAATTCCGATGAGTCGGCGGTGGACAATGATGTTCGACTGAGTCCTACAAAAATTTTAAATATTATTTTTCTAATTATTTTGGAAAAAATTTTACTTTTAGGAAAAAATAGTTCGTAAAAGTAAATATTCGGTATGAAAATTAATTGTTTGAAATGGAAGTTGGGCATATGATTTGAAATGTGAAATATGGCATGTTGGATTTGTGAATTGTTGTGTTGTGATTGGTTTTTGGTGTCGATATGAGATCGACTGGTAGTCCAATAAATAGAGGAGGTGCTGTCCGGATTTTGAAAGATTACTACTTTGGAAATTTGGAAACATTTCCTATAATTATCGGACTTACCAATCGAGTCGTTTACTTATATTATTATAGATAGAATGTTTCTCAAATTCAATTTTTGGTATGAGTACTAACTCGGATTAGTACGACCTTGAGCTGTATTTGATTAACCGTTACTCAGATAAACTTACTAACCTATGTTGGCCGGTTTATCTTACTAACGATTAATTAAGTATAAATTCGGTTCTAGTAGTCTAGGTTAAAACTCAAAACCAAGATTCCAAACAGTTAGTCATATGTAACATAGTTGGGAATATATATTTTGTGAAAAAGAAATTCCAAAACCTATTCTCTGTATCAAGAATATATGTATATTCCAAAAATGATTAGTGAACTGGGTTGTGAATGTATGAACCTTAATTGTATGTGAGTTATGATAATTCGAATATATGCGAGTCGGGATTGTTATCGTTTGGGTAGGATTGTTCGAGAGGATATGTCAAGCATACCTAGACGTCTAACATAGGGTATTTCGGCTCTGTAGGTTCTACTTGAAGGACTCTTGAATTGATATCGAACTAGAGATAACCTAGTGGACTGTCGACGAGCTCAACAGGGTTTCAACTGAAGAACCTGAGTGCTAAAGTCGAATCCAAGGACATCTAGTGGTTAGACGATAAAGCCTGAGCGTCTGAGTCGGTTCAGAGTCGATCAGTAATAGTTGTAAAGCTCTGCAAGGCAAGTACCCCTGACCATTCATTTATGGTTCAGTACGTATGAATAACTAAATGTTTTATTCTCGTAATGGAACAAAAATGTTTTAAGTTACGTATCCCCTGTAGTTATAAATCATTGTTTTCAAATTGTTTTGGGGAAAAGTAACTTCGCAAGGTACCTATCTCGAATGAAATGATTTGCGAACTGGATTTTATATGTGTGCTGGTTAAATAAATGATTTTGAAAATGAGATAGGTACAAGTGTTTTGAAAACTGGATAAAACGGTCAGATATGGGATACATTGGGGCCATAGTAGGCCTATTGAGGTGGCGTAAGAGGCCAATTCAGTTGCACGCATTATATAACCGATTAGTCCAGCAGGTTAGAGACCTGGCTAGTCTCTGAGTTCCGAAACAGGTAAATGGGATGGCAGTGGGAGCCGTCCGGTGTTGATAGCCTGATCAGCTGTCTTCACATATCCACTACGTATCTGATTTGGCTTTGTGATTCTCGTAACGGAACAAGTGAGTTATACAGTGGATTTGGAAATGAAAATGGCATGCTAGAATTAAACTCTGGTATTTGTACACAGCACACTACTACGTTTGTTTTATTGAAAGCATGCTAGTTTTGAGTATCCAGTTTATGAATGTTTTACATGTTTTGCAAGCGAGCTATAATCTCTATTCCTATTATTGCTTGTTATAAACTAATTTACTTGTTATTCATATACTGGTACTGCTGAGCAATTGATTGCTCACCCTTGCAGAATGTTTCATATATGTATTGCAGATGCCTAGGAGATTCTTCCGTGGTAGTCAGGGCAGAGTTCCAGTTCCCTTCGTGTTAGACTCCTCTGAGATGGTTGTGTTGGACCAAGGGTGGTATGTTGAGTTGTTGTGTTAAGTTAGCTACGTCAGGATGATTGTTGTAAGTTGGTTTGTATTAGTTGTAACCTAAATCATACTTAAACTTGACAAAGATCTTGGTAAAGGGGTCGTAGTTATATCCTATTATTGGATTGTTTATCTTATGGTTGTTGTTGCTGACATCAACTCCTGACCCCGGGGTTGAGGCTGTTACAGTTGGTATCAGAGCTACAGGTTTGAGTCCCTGATTTAGGTTAGGAGTAGAGTCAAAAGAGTGCAGGAAGGTTTATATATAGATGTAAGTCAACAACTCAATCAGAGGAGCGAGTCTAAGAGTTCAGTTAAGGGTTTCTAAGGTGTAACCCTGACGTTTGTTGAGGATTGACTGGAACTGCCCTAGTTTAGAGTACGTCTCCTTCGTACATGTATTATTAGTAATGTCCGATAGAGATTTCTAGTTTCCCTTTCGAGAATTCGAGTTTGATTGAGAAAAGTCAGCTTCTGAGCAGACCCTTGATGTGTCAGCTAAAGAGACACCAACGTTATTTCTAAATATCATATTTTCTATGTCAAGGAATGTTATTAGCCCGATTGTGTGACCTTGGTGAGTTCGGATAACGTGAAAATAGTCAGGGGCTGCTATGACGACTAAGTTTTATAGCGAATGTGGATCAGAACGGGAGGTGGTATCTTTGAACCCTTCTATTTCTTTCTTGAAATATATTTTGTTTTCAGAATAATTGTTTCATATCCCATAAGTTGCTTATTTTTCCTGTGAGAAAGTGGAGAACTCAAAGTAAGCAACTTAGGATTCGGTTGATCCTATTATAAATCAGATTTTTCTCCCTCCCTATTTGTGAATTTTCTATTTTAACATTGTCTCTTTCCTCGGTGATCCTATCAGTTGATTGGGGCAAACAATACATATGAATTGACCATTTGTCTATGTGACAAAAGGGTCTGGTGGGACGCCACCAAGTTATGTATTGTGAACTGTGCGGTACTAAGACTGGCCATCTTATGTACTTGTATGGTTGCTCTCAGTTATACCTATGTTTTCTTCTCTTTTCCTCCCCGTATTATTGATTCTTTGATTTTGAAATATCATTTGAAGTTATGAAGCAGCGAATTGTTAGTAGCTTTTATAATTAGACAGTCCTGGTTATTGAAAGTAAACTAGAGTTGACTGTCTGGAGGAAATAGAAGTTTTACATCGGGTTGCTAGCTATCTCAGAAATAATAATAGTAGAGAGGATACATGATTCGATATTGAAGGTTGTGGTTTTAGAAAAGTTAACCCTGTGAAAGATAGGTTAATGGTAGGATATAAGAAGCCGCCTTGGGAAGGAAGGGTAATTCAGTGATTGATGAATCACTTGAGGGTGATAAGAAATCATCCCTGGAGAAAAGGTTGGTTGAAATTTAGACTATGGTGCCTGGAAGAGTTTAGCGTTTCTTAAAATTGACCTGATTTATTAGTTTGTTCAATGTAGGTGGGTGATATAGCCATCCTAGTCTTGTGGTATATTAAAGTTGATGTGGTAATTGAATAGTGGCGGGAAGTTAGTCGGTTGTTGTTATATTGAGGAGTCGTGTGATAGTGCTTAGTTTCTTTGTATTTTAGTTTTCCTGAACTTTTATTGATTCTGCTACTGTTATTGTTGCTATGATTGCTAGTTCTATTAATCTAGGTTTCTTTTGTAAATGGACCCCAATATTAAGGACATGGGTATTTTATTGGGCAACATTTTCCTGATGCAGGTGCACCGTTTAACGGTGATATCTTTTGTCAAACATTTTGTTATGTTTTGAATAAACTCATTTATATATCTCAGGAAGATGCCACCTAAGAAAGCTATCCAGTCTAAAGAAAATAATAGTAGTTTTGCGGAGGGTCCAACTATAAATGAAATTCTAGATTTGTTGTGCCAGCAGCAGCAACAACAGTTGCAGTTAATCTAACAGGTTTAGCAGTGGTAACTACTGTTGCGGCAGCAACAACAAGGAGTGAACCAAAGTGCTAATTTCAAATCCTTTCAGAATGTTAACCCTCCTGAGTTTAAAGGTGAACCTAATCCAGTGATTGCTAGAGCATGGTTAAAAGAGATGGAGAAAGCTTTCAACTTTGTCCAAGTAAGTGATAGTTTTAATATTGAATATGCAAGTTAATTTTTGGAGAATGAAGTAAATTACTGGTGGGAGTCAACCAGAGCGTTAAAAGGAGAAGGCCCTGTTCCATGGGCTAGATTTACTGAGTTGTTTTTTTTGGAAAAGTATTTCCCTGACTGTGTGCGGAGTTAAATGAAGATTGAGTTCTAGAACTGAAACAAGGTGAAAGAAGTATGTTGGAGTATGAGGCCAAATTTACAGAATTAGCCCGATTAGTTCCTAAGTATGTAAGCACAGAGATTCAAAAAGCAAGAAGAATTTAGTCAAGAATTGCAGAATCAGTTTGGCCGAAGTAGGAGTAAGAGATTCTGGAGACAGAGTTTCTCTCAGGCTAGGTCTAATGCTACTTCAGTTGCTTCCACTCCAGCTCAGTCAGTCAAGTGAGCAGTGGATTGCAAATCCTGTGAAAGAAGACGCAATGGTGCGTGTAAGAAAAATATGCAATCTTTCAAGCGTGGACATGAGGGTCATTATGCATCGGAATGTAATCCAAAAAAATCCAGGAGTTATGTATCGCAATTATGGAGAGAGTGGCCATATTGCAAGGAGTTGTAGAATGGTTATATAAGATACTACATCCCAGGGGCCAACATCCAGCTCAGTTAGAGATAGAACTTTCAAAAGAACCAAGAAATCAAGCATTTAGAAGTTGAACATAGTTACAGTTGATCTGACACCCTCTAAGCTAGAGGGATTTGATGTGATTTTAGGATTGAGTTGGTTGTCCTGTATTATAGCAAATAGTGGTTTTTATAAGAAGCGAAGTGTAAAGTGTACAGAAGCCAATAGTAAGGTAAGTTTCTGGATGCAGAGGCAATATAAGGAATTCTTCCAATCATGCAAAAAAAGAAGTAATAAGCTAAGGATATAAGGTAGATCCACCATCTGTAAAGATACGAAGAAGAGAATACTTAAGCTGGAGGAATTTTGGGTAATAAATAAATGCTCTGGAGTCTCTGGAGGCCAGTGGAATGAAATAATTAGTTTAATAATGACAAAATTTATTAGAAAGAAAAGTGAGCATACAAGTATAGTTCTCTGGGGGTGCACCAGTGATGTTGCTAGGAAAGATGAATGAAATTATGAGGCTGTGTACTGATTATCGGGAGTTTAACAAAATAACGAATAAGAATAAGTAACCTCTATAAAATATTGATTACTTATGTGACCTAATTCAGGGAGTATGTGATTTCTATGTGATTGAATTAAGATACAGCCCGAGGACATTTTAAAGATTGTGATTAGGATGAGGTATGAGCATTGCAAGTTCTGGTGATATTATGTGGAGTAATAAGTGCATCAATTATCTATAAGGGATCAAGGAACATGGTGTGTAAGGAGTACTTGGATAAGCAAATTGTATTTATTGATAACATACTCAGCTATCTAAGGATAAAGAAAGTCTGTGTACAATGCCCAAGGATTTCCCTATAAAGATTAGAAGGGAAGCAATTATACGCTAAGTTTTAAAGTATGAATTTTGGTTAAAAATAACAAAAGATTTTGAGTATTTCACTAACAACCATTTAAGCAAAACCGGTGTAGTAATAGATGCCCTGAGTAGAAGAAAAGAATTGAACGTGATTAAGATTCCTGAGGAAATTAAAAAGAGTAAAAGTTGGAGTTCGAATACCGAAAGGTGATAAAAAGTGAATATATAAAATTACTTTGTAGCCTAGACAAATGAGAATGAGTAAGAGGTCTTTGGATATTGGAACTAAGTTGAAAATGAGTACTACCTATCATCTTTAGATGAAGGGTCAAAGTGAGAAGATGATTCAGACAATATAAGAAATGTGGAGAGTAAATGTGTTGGGTTTATAAAGGAAACTGAAGTAATCACCTACTATGATTTGAGTTTTTTATGCCAATAGTTATCATGTTAGTAAGAGAATACTACTTTGCGAAGTGTTTTATGGACATAAGCGTGAGTCCTCCCTCTATTGAGAGAAAGTGAGAGTAGAGATATTATTAAGTCCCGAGCTAATTCAGTACCTCAAGAGTGTAGTGGTGTTGATTCGGAAGAGAGTTGAAACAGCTCGGGATAGACAAAGAAAGGAAGCGGATTTGCATCGAAAGAATATGAATATATAGAATTAGGATCGTGGTACAGGAAAAAGTTTCACCTTGAAAGAGAGTGGTTAAATAGAAGGGACAAGTAGAGTCCTAAATGTATTGAACCGTTCGAGGTATAAAGAAAAATAGGTAATGGTGTCTATGAGTTGGTGTTGTCATCGCAGTAGCAATATATATATATATATAATATGTTCTACGTGTCAATGTTAAGGCGATATGTATCTAATGCAAACCAAGTCATTGATTAGGAGCCAATAGGCTCTTATCCAAATTTATTTGCGTGGGATGATCGATCCTAATCCTGGATCGTTAAGAGCGTCCTTTAGAAAGAGTTTATATCCATATCAAATATGCTTTGAATAAATCCTCGAGTCAAAGAGTCTACTTGGAAGTTAGAGTCAGATATGCTTGACAAATATCCTCACTTGTTTAATTAGATCAGATTCTGGGGACAGAATCTTTTTAAGGGGGGAAGGATGTAACGACTCGTATACTCTTATATTTACTTAAAGTGTAATTAGGGAATTATTAAATGAATAATATATGTGTATAGCTTCTGTCAGCTATGTGTTATTTCATTTTTATCTATGTGTGTGATTTATGGTGTACAGGGTGGTTCATGTAGTTAATTATTGAGTATATTGAATTGCTTTTACTTTCAAAAGGGGATTTAATGCAAATTTATTTGCATAAATACTCGAATTGTCTCTAAATTTTTTTTATGGTTTTATAATTACAATAATTATTTATGGGATTTTATAAAATTCAGAAATCAATATTTTATTAATTATTTATTCCCTATGATTTTCTGATTGCATTTATTCGTAAAATCCGTATTTAGTTCCAGAATTCTAAAAAAAAAAAAAATTGAAACTCATATTTAATTAAGGTTGAATTATTCTAGGAATTTTAAAATTAGTTTGGTAAATTTTCAGATTAAAATCATCTGTGCGTTTATCCGCTAAATTTTCAGATTAAAATCATCTCTGCGTCTATCTGTGCGAAATTTTTATTTTAATAACTTTTAGTTATTTTGAGAATTTTAAAAGTATTTTGAGAATTTTTTCTTAGAATTTCCAGGCGCACTTTGATTCGTTTATATTGAAAGAATAAGTCAAAATCCAGTTCCCGGGGATATCAGGATACGTGTCCAATTCTTATAAAAAGAAAGGACACGTATCAGTTTTTATTTGTGTGCCAGCTTCTCGATTCTTCTCGACTGAACTTAGTATCTCAGAAACAAATTGGGTTGGAGGGGGGTACAAATCGATCTGCTCTCTCTCTTGTCTGCTCCCTCTCTCTCTCCCTCTTTTGCTCTTCTCGGTTCGCTACCGTTTTCCCTCTTGTTCCGGCGATTCCACCGCTGGTTTTGTTGTTCCGACGATCTGTTACTCCGGCGAGTTACCGCTAGTTTGGCTGGTGGCTGCCCTGGTCGTTGCCGTGTATGTATATACTTGTAAGTATATGTTTATGCAGTTGCGAGTACCGATCTCATTTCTCTGAATTCTCTGCTGTTGTTTCCATTAGTTCCGGCCACCTGTCGCCGCCGGTTCTCCGGCAAGGTGACAACAGTGGGTCTGCGTGTTGTTCGATTGTTTATGTTGTGCGCCTTCATTTTTCTTCTTCTAATTATCCTGTTCCTTCCCAGCCGCGCGTGTGCGCGTGAGCTGGGGGTTGCTGTGATTTTTGGATTTTGCAGTTATTATGATGAAAATATACGATATTTGTGAAACAAAATTTAATTAATTAATCGGTGGTTTACGGTCGGAAACCTCGAGTCGAGGCACCACCGTAAAACTGCCGCCGTCTACAATGAATTCCGATGAGTCGGCGGTGGACAATGATGTTCGACTGAGTCCTACAAAAATTTTAAATATTATTTTTCTAATTATTTTGGAAAAAATTTTACATTTAGGAAAAATTAGTTCGTAAAAGTAAATATTCGGTACGACAATTAATTGTTTGAAATCGAAGTTGGGCATATGATTTGAAATGTGAAATTTGGCATGTTGGATTTGTGAATTGTTGTGTTGTGATTGGTTTTTGGTGTCGATATGAGATCGACTGGTAGTCCAATAAATAGAGGAGGTGCTGTCCGGATTTCGAAAGATTACTACTTTGGAAATTCGGAAACATTTCCTATAATTATCGGACTTACCAATAGAGTCGTTTACTTATATTATTATAGATAGAACGTTTCTCAAATTCAATTTTTGGTACGAGTACTAACTCGGATTAGTACGACCTTGAGTTGTATTTGATTAACCGTTACTCAGATAAACTTACTAACCTATGTTGGCCGGTTTATCTTACTAACAATTAATTAAGTATAAATTCGATTCTGCTAGTCTAGGTTAAAACTCAAAACCAAGATTCCAAATAGTTAGTCATATGTAACATAGATGGGTATATATATTTTGTGAAAAAGAAATTCCAAAACCTATTCTATGTATCAAGAATATATGTATATTCCAAAAATGATTAGTGAACTGGGTTGTGAATGTAGGGCTGTAAACGAACCGAGCTGATCGTTAGGATCGACTCGACTCATTTAACTCGACTCGACTTGACTCATTAAGTAATCGAGCTCGAGTTCGAACAAGAAAATATGCTCGTTTAGCTTATCGAGTCGATCCGAGTTTTACAAGTGGTCGACTCGAGATCGACTCGAGATCGACTCGACTCGTTAAACTCGACTTGAACTCGACTCGATAAGCAATATGCATAAAAAAAATCTAAATATATACATGAGCATACTCTATTCTTTACCTATGTCTTTCTAATTGGATTGGGCTTCAATTTTATTTTATTTGTGTTGGGCCTTATTTGGACTCTAATTGTGAAAAAAGACTAAAAATTTAACATTTATGACCAACTCGAACTCGACACGAGTTCAACTCAACTCGAAAAGTTCGTGAACAACTCGAACTCGACTCGGTTGTTAATGAACTCGAGTTCGAACATGAAAATCTGATCGTTAAACTTTTCGAACTCGACTCGACTTGTTAAGAAAAAACTCGAACTCAAACTCGTTAAGGAAAAACTCGACTTGACTCGGTTCGTTTACAGCTCTATGTGAATGTATGAACCTTAATTGTATGTGAGTTATGATAATTCAAATATATGCGAGTCGGGATTGTTATCATTTGGGTAGGATTGTTCGAGATGATATGTCAAGCATACCTAGACGTCTAACATAGGGTATTTCGGCTCTGTAGGTTCTACTTGAAGGACTCCTGAATTGATATCGAACTAGAGATAACCTAGTGGACTGTCGACGAGCTCAGCAGGGTTTCAACCAAAGAACCTGAGTGCTAAAGTCGAATCCAAGGAAATCTAGTGGTTAGACGATAAAGCCTGAGCGTCTGAGTCGATTCAGAGTCGATCAGTAATAGTTGTAAAGATCTGCAAGGCAAGTACCCCTGACCATTCATTTATGGTTCAGTACGTATGGATAGCTAAATGTTTTATTCTCGTAATCGAATAAAAACATTTTAAGTTACGTATCTCCTGTAGTTATAAATCATTGTTTTCAAATTGTTTTGGGGAAAAGTAACTTCGCAAGGTACCTATCTCGAATGAAATGATTTGCGAACTGGATTTTATATGTGTGCTGGTTAAATAAATGATTTTGAAAATGAGATAGGTATAAGTGTTTTGAAAACTGGATAAAACGGTTAGATATGGGATACATTGGGGCCATAGTAGGCCTATTGAGGTGGCGTAAGAGGCTAATTCGGTTGCACACATTATATAACCGATTAGTCCAGCAGGTCAGAGACCTGGCTAGTCTCTAAGTTCCGAAACAGGTAAATGGGATGGCAGTGGGAGCCGTCCGGTGTTGATAGCCTGATCAGTTGTCTTCACATATCCACTACGTATCTGATTTGGCTTTGTGATTCTCGTAACGGAACAAGTGAGTTATACAGCAAATTTGGAAATGAAAATGGCATGCTAGAATTAAACTCTGGTATTTGTACACAGCACACTACTACGTTTGTTTTGTTGAAAGCATGCTAGTTTTGAGTATCCAGTTTATGAATGTTTTACATGTTTTGCAAGCGAGCTATAATCTCTGTTCCTATCACTGCTTTATTATAAACTGATTTACTTGTTATTCATATAGTGGTACTGCTGAGCAATTGATTGCTCACCCTTGCAGAATGTTTCATATTTGTATTGGAGATGCCTTGGAGATTCTTCCGTGGTAGTCAGGGCAGAGTTCCAGTTCCCTTCGTGTCAGATTCCTCTGAGATGGTTGTATTGGACCAAGGGTGGTCTGTTGAGTTGCTGTGTTAAGTTAGCTGCGTAAGGATGATTGTTGTAAGTTGTTTGTATTAGTTGTAATCTAAATCATACTTAAACCTGGTAAAGATCTTGGTAAAGGGGTCGTAGTTATATCTTATTATTGGATTGTTTATCTTATGGTTGTTGTTGACGATGTCAACTCCTGACCCTAGGGTTGAGGCCGTCACATCATGGGTAGGCCCTCACTAGGCCTTGGTTAGCCCTAGTTAGAGGGAGTGTCAGAGGAGTTTTTCCAGCCATAGTTCATAGGAATTGAGTTAGGATCATGTGTCATAAGTTAGTGCAAATCAGGACACTTTTCTGTCCAGAAAACAGGGGAACATTGGACTTTAAGCTTAGGCCCAGGTAGGCCCAAGATAGGCCCTTGAGCCACACTAAGTTTGAGAGTTTCCTTATGGTCAGAAGAGTCTATTGTAGAAGTTTGAGAGGTAAACTTGAAGTTTAAGGGTGTCAATTGTACCCATAAACCCATTGGTGTCACCCTGGAATCACTATAATGAGTAAAATCACTTAACCATTAGTTTTAGGGCACTTATGAGTGAGGCCTAGGTTGACCACCATAGTTTTAAGATAGTATGAGGTTAGTAGAGTGTAAGGCCTAATTCAGGGTCCATAAGAACTTGATGGTTTAGAAAAGGCACTTCGAGTTATGAGGACGATATTAAGAGTTTTGGCTAGTTTAGCATAACTAAGTGACTTGAGTAAGAGGAGTGAGATCATCCAAGCCTAGTGATGCAATATAGTGTGTATGGATACATTATTATGTACTTAAATGTGCTATGTGAACATGAGTGGCTATGTGAACTATTATTCTTATAAGGTAATTATAAGCATTTATGTGTATATGGGCCTAAGTGCCAATGTGCGTAATTTTGGTTTATAATTAGGTTGAGTTAGTGAGTATATATTATAATGAGGATATTATTATTTTGTGTAGGCTCTCGAGACGAGGGTAGTGAAGCCCTAGTTGCTCCCACCTGCCAGTCAAGTCAAGCCTTTCTCAAGGCAAGTGTTTCAACCTACCTTTTTGTTTATACTGCAAGATTGTGTTAGCCCAGCTTTTATATATGATGCGGGTATTCTAATTTACCTTGATATATATGATCCAAGTGGTTTTAAATCTATCTATCTCTTGTATTATATGCAAATGCCATGAACCTTTAAGTATCTATTGCAAGTAGTTTTACTTTGCTTGGAGATTTCTATGCAAGTAATTCACAAGTCATATTATGCTAATATACCAAGTAATTGTGATATGGAACCCTGTGCAAGTTATACTCAGCAACCTTATCTTGATACCTAAAAGTCAACTATCCCTTAAAAGTCGTTCATGATTGCTTGATAACCCTATTCTTGCTCCTAAAACATGATACCCTGTTATATTTTGAAATGATGCTCACCTTCTTTATATTTCAATAACTATGTCTTATCTGGAACCATTACCTTGAACCTAGTTTGACTTAGTTCCTTCATACTATCCGATAACCCTGCTAAATCTCATTGTCAAATTCCTTGTGAATAGAAACCTTGCAATTCCCTTGATAAAGTATAGTCTAGTTGATCATGGCCTTGAAATTTAGTGGACCTATTCCCTGTGCTTCAAAGTTGATCTAGAACCCTTGATAAGATGCTCACTGTTTAAGAAATTAACCGTCACTTGGCATCAGTTTTTAAAATAAAAAGTTAAAATTTGGATTTCCAGTCCCAAAGGGGGACAAATATTTTATTTAGATAGTGGATCTGGACTGAGACGCAAGTCCTTTCCGCTCTTAGTTTGTAGGCTTAAAAGTTGCCTAAGGATCCCATTAATGTTCTAGAACCCAGCGAGGTTCGAGATTACTTCGTGACTGATCACCGGCTGTAATCCGTACCGTCATAAAATGGTTTTTGATAAGGAAATGGTTTTGAATGGTTTTATTATAAGAAAAGATGCCATCATCCTGAAAGTTTATCTCTTGATACTATATTGTTGAATCTTTCAATTCTATTATTAATGTTTTATTCTTGTTTATGTATATTATAGCGCTTGTTGAGCATTTGGCTCACTACTTGCTTACCCTGATATTACAGCTAGCAGATATGGTTAGATTCAAGCAGACAGCGCGTAAGACTTGTGATGCCGATTCGTATGTTCGAGCTCCGGTAGTTAGTGATTTTGTGTGTGAGGATTTGATATTGAAATCAGGTTGTATTAGTTAATAATGTTGGGCTGCTCCAAACCCTATACTGTAAGATCTTGGATTCAGATGTATTTACTTCCTCTTGTTAACTAATATAATTACTCGTATATTGTCTTTTATAAATGTTTGGGGCGTGACAGGTTTTGGTATCAGAGCAACGGTTTAGAGTCCCTAGACAGCCCATATAGGTTATATATGTATATAGGTTTATAGAATATTATACGAGAGTGTAGGTATAGGATATTCGAGTCGTTCGCTACTAATTCTCTTATATATATCTATGCATTATTTGGCAGCAAAGGGCGCATTCCTCATCATCTTCTGAACCGTTTGACATAATTGCTTTCTCCGTGTATGCTAAGTTGAGGCGTGAGTTCGACAGGCTTCAGGGAAAGTACGATTGAATATTAGAGCGATTGAAGAACGTGTATTCGGACAACCAAAACTATGAAGGAAAGCCTAAGGAGCAGATGACTGCCAGACTTGAGACCTTGGTTCAGTACATTAATACAAAGCTTGATGAGATGCCATCACACCGAGACCGTACCAGCCAGTATACTATCTAGATGATTGCGGACGAGCTCTAGAGTATTGTGAAGATGCTTCATGAGGAGAAGACTACCGGACCCCGATCTGATGGAGCGGAGCCTTAGTTCTTTCCATTATCTACTTTTCATGTCGTATTGTTGGACTTTGTAGAATTCCCTATTGTTTCCTTTAATTAAGCATGTTATCCCTAGATTCAGACTCTATTCCAATCATGATGTACCTTGACCCTAATTTCGATAATTATGCACTATCGTTCTATTTGCTTTCAATTGTTCTTATGCTTTTTATATGCATCACCCTTATTGTTTAATTTGAAACCCGATTGAATGAAATGACTTGTGACACCATAACCATGAAATTTTCTGTATTGTTCATACCTATTTTGATATAACTTTTATTTCAGGATCATGCCACCTAAAAAGAAGAACCCGACAACAACTTCTACCACAGATCCTAATATTCTTCGACTGCTGGAAACCTTACAACAGCAAACAAACGCTATAGCTCAACAACAACTAACTCTTCAACAACAATTCGAAAACCAAGATAACCGTGAACCATACCAACCACCTGATCCACCAGTACCACCTCGACAAATTGTTACTTACAAAGCTTTTCAGAATGTGAATCCACCTGCATTTCATGATACCACTGATCCGGTAATAGCTAATACATGGATTAGGGAAATGGAAAGAGCTTTTGTATTGGTTCAGTTAGGAGAAGATCAGAAGACGTCATATGCTACTTATTTTCTGAAAGGGGAAGTCATCTATTGGTGGGATTCAGTGAAAGCTAGACAAATCAGCCGGTTTCTTGGGAAAGGTTTAAGAGGTTATTCTAGGAAAAGTATTACCCTAAGTATATGTAGAATCAGATGGAGCTTAAATTTCTTGAATTGAAGAAAGGAAGTATGTTTGTATTGGAGTACGAGAAGAAGTTTACGGAGCTGTCAAGGTTTGTGACGAAGTATACCAACACTGAGGAAGAGAAAGCAAAGAGATACTAACAAGGATTAAAGCCTTGGATCAGAGATATAGTGGCTATGTTTGAGCTTGATACTTGTGCTGGAGTAGTAAAGAAGGCTGCTCTGATTGAGAGTAATGGGATACAGTCAAGGAAATAAAAGGATAAAAAGAAGAGAAAGGTTCCATTTTATGGAGAGAAGTCTGAAGCCGGAAGCTCACAAGACAGGAGTGTAAAAATGACTGGATTCCACAAAGGCGGAAATTTTTAGAAGAAGGGAAATTTGAACAAGAGACAAGATTCTAAGGGGGACAACCAGTCAAGCCAAGGACAAGTTGGAGAAAATAGATTTCAGAGACCAGAGTGCAAGCATTATGGAAAAAGACATCCATGAATGTGTAATAAGTTGAACATGACATGCTATAGATGCAATCAGAAGGGACACTTGGTTAACGAGTGTAAGATACCGAAGCCGAGAGTTACATGCTATAAGTGTGGAAAGACTGGACATATAGCTAGGGAATGCAAGTCAACCGGACCAGTCAAGGCTTTGATGAACGTGGCAAGTACTAGTGCAAGCATGCCAGCTGAGGTATTGGCATTACCTCCACCATCAACCGCAACTCCGCACGCGATAACAGGGACATTTGATTTAAAGATGAAGGATGCTGTTCGGAATTCTGAGGTGATAGCAGGTAAACTTTTAATGAATAATGTTGAAGCTAAGGTATTGATTGATTCTGGAGCTACTAGATCTTTTATATCAGAAACTTTCATTGATAAACTTAAATGTGATAAAATGACCCTGAACGAGGTAATCGATGTGGTAATTGCGAAACAAGAGAAGATTCCTGTGAGTCAATTATGTCCTAAGTGTGAGATTGATATTTCAGGGCATAAATTTTCAGCAGACTTGATACTATTCAAGTTAGGGGAGTTTGACATAATCTTAGGCATGGATTGGTTAGGGAAGAATAACGCCCAGATAGATTGTAAATCTAAGAAAGTATATTTAAAGACAGAGATTGGAGAAAAAGTGGTATTTAAGGGTCAGAGACAAGAGCGATTATTTCTTACAATCATCTAGGCTAAGAAATTGCTTAGGAGAGGTTGTGAATTGTTCCTAGCCTATGTAGTGGATTTAGAAAGAGCAAGCGTCCACATGGAAGATATCCCCGTAGTCAATAAATTTCCAAATGTGTTTCCAGATGAACTACCAGGTTTACCGCCCGATCGATAGATTGAGTTTGAGATCAACCTTGCTCCAGGCATGGAACCAGTTTCGAAGGCACCTTATAGAATGGCACCAGCAGAAATGAAAGAGTTGGCGAGCCAGCTACATGAATTGTTGCACAAAGGAGTGATACGGCCAAGTACGTCACCATGGGGAGCACCTGTTCTATTCGTAAAGAAGAAGGATGGAAGCATGAGGTTATTTATAGACTGTCGGGAGTTGAATAAGATGACGATTAAGAACCGTTACCCGCTACCAAGGATAGATGATTTATTTGATCAGCTGAAAGGAGCTAAGTGTTTTTCTAAGATTGATTTAAGATCAGGATACCATCAATTGAAGATCAAAGAGGACGACATCCCGAAGACAACATTTAGGACAAGATACAGACATTATGAATTCTTAGTAATGCCTTTTGGGTTGACTAATGCTCCTGCAACATTTATGGATCTAATGAACCGGGTATTTAAAAAGTATTTGGACAAGTTTGTAGCGGTATTCATTGATTATATTCTTATATATTCAAAGTTAGAAGAAGAACATATGCAGCATCTATGGTTAACATTGGAGATACTCCGACAAGAGAAGTTGTATGCCAAGTTTTCTAAGTGTGAGTTATGGTTAAAGGAAGTTCAATTTTTGGGACATGTTATTGGAAATGAAGGAGTCAAAGTGGATCCGGCAAAGACTGAGGCAATTATGAGTTGGGAGAGACCAAAGACACCTACGGAAGTGTGAAGTTTTCTAGGATTGGCGGGATATTATAGAAGGTTTGTTAAATATTTCTCAAAAATCTCCACGCCATTGACTAAGTTGACTAGGAAGAATCAAAAATTTGAATGGAATGCAGAATTTGAAGATAGTTTTCAAGAATTGAAACAGAGGTTGGTTACAGCTCCGGTACTAGTTTTACCAGACGATCAAGGAGACTTTATGATTTTCAGTGATGTTTCACATAAGGGCCTAGGTTGCGTGCTAATGCAACACAACAAGGTGATTGCGTATGCGTCAAGACAGTTAAAACCACATGAATTGAAGTATCCTACACATGACTTGGAATTAGTAGCTATAGTATTTGTACTTAAGATCTGGACACATTACCTTTACGGAGAAAGGTGTGAGATCTACACGGATCACAAGAGTTTGAAGTATATTTTCACTCAGAAGGAGCTCAATATGAGGCAAAGAAGATGGTTGGAATTAATTAAGGACTATGATTGCTCGATAAATTATCATCCGGGAAAGGCAAATGTGGTAGCTGATGTTTTGAGTAGGAAAGAGAGGTTGAATATAGCAGCGGTATCAAAGGAATTATCTGGAGAATTCAGGAGATTTGAATTAGAACTGTGTGTTTGCGGAAAAGCTAATGAGATTTGTGGTACTATGACTTTTCAACCATCATTGTTTGATAAGATAAAGAAATGCCAGGAAGAAGTGATGAAACAGGAGAATAATCAACTGACCGGAGAAGAGATTTGTACTCAAAGGGACGAACAAGGTATATTAAGGTTTTCCTCAAGAATTTGGATTCCTCATGTGACTGATTTGAAGAATGAGATATTGCAAGAAGCTCATAATTTTAGATTTTCAATCCATCCGGGAAGCACCAAGATGTACCAAGACTTGAAGCAGAACTTTTGGTGGCCAAATATGAAGCGAGAAGTAGCAGAATGGGTTGCGTGGTGCTATACTTGTCAGAAAGTGAAGAAAAAACATCAAAGACCAAGTGGATTAATTCAGCCTTTAATGATTCCAGAATGGAAGTGAGAAAACATTTCCATAGACTTTATAGTAGGATTACCACGAACGAAATCCGGACATGACGCTATATGGGTTATAGTTAATCGCCTTACGAAGTCGGCACATTTTCTTCTGATTAACGAGAGGTCTTCATTGGATAGATTGGTCTACCTGTATGTGCGTGAAATCATATTACGACATGGCGTACCTGTATCAATAGTTTCGGACAGAGATCCACGATTTAACTCGAGATTCTGGAAGCAATTTCAAGAAAGTCTTGGCACCAAGTTGAATATGAGTACGACGTATCATCCACAAAATGATGGTCAAAGCGAGAGGACAATTCAAATAATTGAAGACATGTTGCATAGCTGTGCGATTGATTTTGCGGGAAGTTGGGACTACCACCTGCCATTGGTAGAATTCTCCTATAACAACAGTTGTCACACCCGTATTGGCATGCCACCATACGAAGCTTTAGACGGACGGAAATGCAGATCACCAACCAGCTGGGATGAAGTAGGAGAAAGAAAGATTTTAGGCCCGGAATTGGTACAACAAATGCATGAGACAGTCCAATTGATTCAGAAGAGATTACTTGCTGCTCAAGATAGGCAAAGAAAGTATGCAAACCTGGCATGTAAGGATATCAGATTCCAAGTAGGTGAAGCCGTATTGCTGAAAGTATCACCGATGAAAGGATTGTCTCGATTTGGCAAGAAAGGGAAGTTAGTATAACGACTCGCGTATTTTTGTATTATTTAAATATGTAATTATAGAAATTATTAAATAAATAAAATATGTGTATTGGTTTTAACCGCTATGTGTTGTTGGATTATTATCTATGTGTGATTTATGGTGTACCGGTTGTCCGTGTAATTATTTATGTAGTTGTGTAAAATTGTTTCATTTTTCAAAGTGGATTTAATGCAAATTTATTTGCATAAATAATTTGAATGTCTCTAAAAATTGTTTTTATGGTTTTATAATTACAATAATTATTTATAGGATTTTATAAAATTTAGAAATCAATATTTCATTAATTATTTAGCCCTGAGTGATTTCTGATTGTATTTATTCGTAAAATCTGTATTTAATTCTCGAATTTTCATAGATTATGAAACTCATATTTACTTAAGTTTGGAATATTCCGAGAATTTTAAAAATATTTTGGGAATTTTTGGGATTAATTTTACCCGCGTGTTGTTTCGTTTAATTGATTAAAGCGGGTATAAATTACGTTTCAGAAATTATTTTAAAACTATGAAATTTATATTTTTATAAACTTCGGGATAATTATAATTTTATTAAAACTATTTTTGTAATTTTCTGAATTTGTTTTTCTTGCAGCTAAATTCGTTAATTTTAAATCGCGGGTATGAATCTCATTTCAAAATTAATAAAAAAATTATGGAACTTTAATGTTATCAGTCTTTAATTATCTTGGAAATTTTAGAAGTTATTTCGGTGATTTTTGGGATTTTATCTACCCGCGTCTTTATTTACTAAATTATAAAATCGGGTTGTAGTCAGATAAGGAACACATATCAAATAGTTGGACACGTGTTATGCAAAGCAGATATACACGACTCCCCTCCCTGTTCTTTGATTCCCGATCAAAACAATCTCTCTCTCATCCCTTTTATCTTTCGATCTCTCACGCCTATTTTTCTGCTCTCTCCCTGGGCTTCTCGCTCGTTTGTTCTCCTGATTCCCTGTGGTTCGAGGCTGCCACCGCCGTCTTAACCCCGGTGAGGCTGGTGGTTTCACCCGATTGTATATATACTGGTGTATCTATGTATGTGGGTGATTCTCTGTGTGTGCGACATGTGTGTGTGATTCTCTGTGTGTTGTGTGTGTACAACGGGTGTGCGTGGACTCTGTGTTGTGGCCGTTCACCGATTTTCCGGCGATGCCCTGTGTTTCCGGTTGGCGCGTATGCGCGTGTGTGTGGTTGCAACTATTTGTTCGGTTATTAACTGAATGAAATATTTTAGTTAATTTATTTTATTGATCTGCAGGAAGTGTTTTATGTGAGAAATTAATTATTAATTGGTGGAATCGGTCTGGATATCCGACTTATTCGGGCACCGACAGATTTCACCGCCGTCAGCGATGAACATCGGTGAGCTGACGGTGGACTATGATGACACGGTTCTGAGTCCTAATGTAAATAAATAATAATAAATAAATTAGTTGTAAAATTAATTTCAAAGCAAAAAGTAGAGTATTATTATTATAGTCGTACCGGTGTTTGGATTATGAACAGGGCTGATTGTGGATTGTTGTTATTGTGAATTTGGTGGTTGTGACGTCGAATTGCTTCGACGGGTTAGCCGATAAATAAAGGAGGTGCTGCCCAATTTCCGAGAAATTGAACTACGGAAATACGGGAGCGTATCCAGTATTTATCGGAACGTCGAGCGAGTATAAAATAAGTATATACATATATTTTGTGCGGAACCTGATTGCATGTAATGGTAAATTGTTTTTACAAAACCAATAACCCTAATTTCATAAAATAACTATTATACGTATTTTCTGGAAACAAACACCGAACCAATTCCTGAGAACGTGAACCCTAATTGTTGTGTGTTATTATAATATGAATAATTACGAGTCGGGTTATGGTATCGTATGGGTAGGTTGTTAGCGAAGATATGTCAATCATATATAGACGTCTAACGTAGAGTATTTCGGCTCTGTAGGTTCTAGTCAAAGGACTCAAGGATTGATATCGAGCTAGGATAAGCTAGTGATCAGTTGACAAGTGTAGCGACGTTCCAAGCAAAGAACCTGAGCGTAGAAGTCGGATCCATGATAGTCAAATAGTAAAGCGATAAAGCCGAGTGTCCCAAATCGGTTCAAGGTCAATCAGAGATAGTTGTAACGCTCTGCAAGGAAATACCCCTGACCATTATTTTATGGTTCAGTATATATGAATAGCTGTTGTTTTATTCTCGTAATGGAACAGAAATGTTTTAAGTTACGTATCCCCTGTACTTTAAAATGTTGTTTAAATGTGTTTTTAGGGAAAAGTAACTTCTGAAAGTACCTATCTCTAAAACGTGATTAAAAATGGAAAAGATGTTTTGAATAGTGTATTGTGACAGAATTGATTTTAACAAGAGATAGGTAAAAGTGATTTTGAAACTGGATAAAACAAATCAGATATTGGATAATATTGCGTAAGTGGCTAATTCGGTTGCGCGCATTACATAACCGATTAGTCCAGCATAGTTAATCAGAGACCTAGCTAGTCTCTGCGGATCCAGTGATTTTGTGTGAAAGCCCGATCAGCTTTCCTAGACATTTTGAGTGATAGCCCGACCAACTATCCTAGATAATTTGTGTAGAGGCCTGATCATCCGTCCCTAGATAACATCAAATATATATCTGATTGTGATTTAGTGGTTCCTGTAACGGAACAGATGATTTTGTGGTTCGAGTAACGGAACAAATGGTTTTGGGTCCCTATAACGGGACAAATGGTTTTATGGTTCCTGTAATGGAATGGAAGGTTTGAAAATGAAAATAGCGTGCTAAAAATTGAACTCTGGTATTTATGCACAACACACGATAGTTGATTTTGTTTTAAAGAGCATGCTAGTTTTGATATCCAGTTTATACCTATTTTACATGTTTCTAACAAGTTATGAATTCTGTTCCTATAACTGTTTTGCTTTAAATCATTTTGACTTGTTATTCATATAGTGGTACTGTTGAGCAATTGATTGCTCACCCTTGTAGAATGTTTTATATATGTATTGCAGATGCCTAGGAGATTCTTCCGCGGTAGTCAGGGCAGAGTTCCAGTTTTTTTCGCGTGAGGCTCCTCTGAGGTATTTGTGTTGGACCAAAGATGGTCCGTTGAGTTACTGTATTAAGATAGTATTTTTCAGATTATTGCTATAGGTTGGTTTTGTAATAAATGTAACCTAAGTCATACTTAAACCTGGAAAAGATCTTGGAAAAGGGGTCATAGTCATATTCTAGTATTGAATTGTTTATCTTATGGTTATTGTTGATGACGTCAACTCCTGACCCCGGGGTTGAGGCCGTCACAGTTGGTATCAGAGCTACAGGTTTGAGTCCCTGAATTAGGTTAGGATTAGAGTTAAAAGAGTATAGGAAGGTGTATATATAGATGTGAGTCAGCAACTCAATCAGAGAAGCGAGTCTATGAGTTTAGTCAAGGGTTTCGGAAGCATAACCCTGACATTTATTGAGGATTGACCGGAAATGCCCTAACCTAGAGTACGTTTCCTTTGCATATGTATTATTAGTAATTTTTGATAGAGATTTCTAGTTTTTCCCTCAACAAAACGAGTCTGATTGCGAGGATTCAGCATTGAGCGGGCCCTTGTTGTGTCAGCTGAGAAGACGCCAACGTTATTTATAAATATTACCTTTTCTATATCAAGGAATGTTATTGATCCGATTGTGTGACCTTGGTTAGTTCGGATAGTATGATAATAGTCAATGGCCACTATGACAGCTAAGTTTTATAGTGAATGTGGATCAGAACGGGAGGTGGTATCTTAAAACCCTTATACTTCTTCTTTGAAACGTATTTTGTTTCCAGAGTCATTGTACCTTATCCTATAAGTTGCTTACTTTTCATGTGAGAAAGTTGACAACTCGGAGTAAACCACTTAGGGTTCTGCTGGTTTAGTTATAAATCAGATTTTCTCCCTCCTTATTTGTAAATCTCTATTTAAATATTATTTCTTTTCTCGGAGATTCTATCGGTTGATTGGGGCAAACAATGCATATGAGTTGACCATTTATCTGTGTGACAAAAGGGTCTGGTGGGACGCCACCGATGTATGTGTTTTGAGCTATACGGTACTAAGACTGGACATCTTATGTAGTTGTATGGTTGCTCTCAGTTATACCTATATCTTCTTCACTGTTTCTTCTTATTCAATTCCTTTGAGCCGGAAATTTCATTGGATATTCTATGGTAATGAATTTCTGCGATTAGATGGTCCTTGTTATTGAAAGCAAGTCAGAGCGACTATCGAGAAGAAAGAGAGTCCTATATCAGGATATCATTTAATAATAATGGTAACCGCGAGAGTTCAGGACCTAATGATGGAATTATAGCCTCGGGAAAAGTAAATCAATGGTTGATGAGTTACTTGAGGGTGATAAGAAATCATTCTTAGAAAAAGGGTTGGTTGAAACATGAACGATGGTGCTTAGTAGAGTCAGTGTTCCTTAAGCTTGGCCTGATTTACGGGTTTGTTCTACACAGTGTATGGCTGATATAGCCAGCCAGCTTTTGTTGTATATCAGATCAGTTTAGCTGTTGTACTTGAATAGTGATGGGAAGTGGGACAGTTGTTGTTATATTGAGGAGCCGTGCTACGGTGTTTGGTTTCTTTGTATTTTAGATTTCCTAAACTGTTGTTGATTCTGTCACTGTCATTGTTGCTATGATTTCTAGTGCTGTTAATCTAGATTTCTTTGTAAATGGACCCCGATATTTAGGACATGGGTACTGTGATTGGGCAGCATTTTCCTGATACAGGTACACCATGTAAACGGTGATACCTTCTGTCAAATATTTTTTTATGGTTTGAATAAACTCATTTATATATTTCAGGAAGATTCCACCCAAGCAAGCTACCCAGTCTAAAGCAAATAGTAGTAGTTTTGCGGAGGGTCCAGCTGAAGGGTTTTTAGCACATAAACGCAGCGAAAACGTAAATTTAAATCTTAAAAAAAATCTGAAACCCTCCGCAGGATCCATGCGAAAAATAATATTTAATTCGTAGTTCAGTATGTTTACCTTAAGAAGCTTTACGTTAATGGAAAGATGGAGGTCTTTAATGGCGATCCAAAAACGATGAACGGAGATCCTTAGCAGCTGCTCCTCAAGTGTGAAGCACTCCACCGGTATCCACCAAGAAAACGATGTAATGAAGGAGGAGGAGATGGAGAGAATTAGGGTTTTGTAAATCTTTTTGGTTGAGGCAAAAATAGGGTTTATAATAGTATATTTATAGGCAAAATTTTCAGCTGAAAATTTTCCCATAAAATATTATTATTATTAACCCTTTATTATTCTCACTAATAATTAAAACAACTTTTAATTATTAATCCTTTTTCTAAACTCTTTAGAAATAATTCTCTCACTTGATTTAATTTCCAAAAATTAAATTCTTAATTAATAATATTAAGAACCTTTTCTTAATTAATTTATAATCAATTAAATCTCATTTAATCAATTATTAAATTTGGCAATTAATTATTTATTTCATAAATAAATAATTATCATCCATTATTAAATAATTCCTCCACCATTAAATCATTCTCTTTTATGGTGTGACCCTGTAGGTTCAATATTAAGCCGATAGTAGAAATAAATAATAATCAAACTATTTTATCATTATTTATATAAATTCTCTAATTCATTAAATATGATTAATTAATTAATCATATTTATTCTACATCGTGAGGGATACTTCTCAGCATATCACGACTATCCGGATAATACGAATTCACTGCTTAGAATACCAAGAACCTATTCAGTGAGTAGTTACCATACAATTAATTCCTTCTACCCTACAATGTCACGATTAAATACAAGGCATGGAACTTGTGTCAAGCCTATCTTATTTAATCACTTGCTTTCCCATTCACTATGCTTAGTTCTATTTAATGTAAATTAGAAACTCCTTTCTAATTTCATTCACTCTGGCCAGAGATTCCTGAACTAACATAAGTGGATCAGCATTGAACATTCTCTTCCTACACTGGAAGGGGTAGATCCTTTATTGATCATATACTATCTTCGTGTACAAATTCCTATACCCAGTAGAGCCCTTATAATTGTCCCTTGAGACTAAGAACTAAACCAAAGCATAGTTCAGTGTACACAAGATGACTGTGATGACCTCATGTCTAAGGATACTTGTACAACTATCACTATGTGAACAACTGCTGACACGTGAGTGAACTCCATCAGTTGTTCAGCTGTGTGAGTCATGTTCAGTGAACTTATTCTATAATAAGCACCTACATACTAGCTATAGTGTCACCACACAAATGTCTATAAGAACAGACATCCTTCATAATGAAGCAAGTATAGTATGTACCGATCTTTACGGATTATTAATTACCAGTTAGTAATCCTACGACCAGGAACTATTTAAGTTTAGAGTTATCATCTTTTAGGTCTCATTATTATGCTCTCATCATAATCCATAAAAAGTTTTACTCTAAACTGTGGTATATCTTATTTAAACATTTAAATAGATAGAGCCCGCAATAAAAACAAAACAAGCCTTTTATTAATATCAATGAAATCAAAACATATTACATAAAAGTTATTCCTAAATCCTCATACATGATTGGACTTAGGACATATCTCTTTCACCAGCTATAAACAAAATTCTAGATTTGTTGTGCCAGCAGCAACAACAACAGTTGCAGTTAATCTAACAGATTCAGCAGCAACAACATCAGCACAGGAAGCTAAAACAAACTACTAGTTTTAAATCCTTTCAGTCTGTTAAGCCCCCAGAGTTCAAGGGCGAAGTGGATCCTGTTGTTGCCAGAAATTGGCTGAAGGAAATGGAGAAGGCATTTACCCTCACGCAAGTAAGTGATGATCTTAAGACCGATTATGCGAGTTACTTTCTTAAGAATGAAGCAAATTATTGGTAGGAATCCACTCGAGTGTTGGAAGGAGAAGGCCCTGTTTCTTGGACAAGATTTATAGAATTATTCTTGGAGAAGTATTTTCCCGATAGTCTAAGGAATCAATTGGAAGTTGAGTTTCTAGAACTGAAATAAGGTGAAAGAAGTGTGTTGGAGTATGAGGCCAAATTTAAAGAAATAGCCCGATTAGTTCCTGAGTATGTAAGTACGGAGATTCAGAAAGTAAGGAGGTTTTAACAAGGGTTGAAGCCTGAAATTCGCAGAGGAGTGGTGGTTTTGCAACTCAAGACATACTCCTCTATGGTTCAGACCGCCCTGGTAATAGAAGGTGACCAGAAGTTGGCTGCTAAGGAAGATGATGATAAGAAAAGGAAGTCTGGTGGTGCTATGGACAATGCAGATCAAGAAGAATCTAGTCAAGAATTGCATAATCAGTTTGGCCGAAGCAGGAATAAGAGATTCCGGAGACGGCGTTTCTCTCAGGCTAGATCTAGTGCTACTTCAGTTGCTTCCACTCCAACCCAGTCAGTCAAGTCAGCAGTGCATTGCAAGTCCTATGACATGAGACACATTGGTTTGTGCAAAAAGAATGTGCAATGTTTCAAGTGTGGACATAAGGGTCATTATGCATCGGAATGTAATCCAGAAAATCCAGGAGTTACGTGTCACAATTGTGGAAAGGTTGGGCATATTGCAAGGAGTTGTAGAACAGTTATTCAAGAAATTTCATCCCAAGGGCCAACATCCAGCACAGTTGGAGGCTGAACTTTCAAAAGGAACAAGAGATCGAGCATTTAGAGGTTGTACATAGTTGTAGTTGATCTGACACCTCTCAAGTTAGAAAAAGCGAAGTGTGAAGTGTACAGAAGTCGATAGTAAGGTAAGTTTATGAATGCAAAAGCAATATAAGAAGTTCTTCCAATCATGCGAGAAAAGAGATAATAAGCTAAAGACATAAGGTAGACCCACCATGAGTAAAGATGCGAAGAAGAAAACACTTAAGATGGAAGAAGTTTGAGTAATAAATAAATGACTTGGAGTCTCTGGAGGCCGGTGGAACAAAATATTTAGTTTGACGATTGTAAATGTTATTACAAAGGAAAGTGAGTATACTAGATATAGTCCTCTGGGATGCACCAGTGACGTTGTTGGAAAGGAAAAAGAAAATTTTTGAGATTGTATACTGATTATCAGGAGTTTAACAGGACGCCGAATAGAAATGAGTAACCTCTATTAAGAATTGATTACTTATGCAACCTAATTCAAAGAGTGAGTTGTTTCTCAGGAATTGAGGTAAGATTCAACCTGATGACATATCAGGGATTGCGATTAAGATAAGTTATGAGCAGTGCAAGTTCGGGTGATAGTATGTGAAGTCGCAAGTGTACTAGTTATCCATAAGGATTTAAGGGACATAGTGTGCAAGGAGTTCTTGGATAAGTAAATTTGATTTATTAATATCTGTGTGGAATGCCCAAGGATTCCTCTACGAAGATTGGAAAATGAGCAGCTGTATGTTAAGATTCTGAGGTATGAATTATGGGTTCCTATTAACGATCACTCCAGCAAGACCAATAAATGTAATTGAGATCCCTGAGAAGTTAACAAAAGAATCGGAAAGAGTGAGGGTTGAAGTTTGAACAATCGAAGATGAAAAGAAGCCTCAGTACGAAGCTCATTCTTGGTTTAAATTAATGGAAAAGTTACAAGAATTGTTAGATCCTGAACCAGTTCAGTAGATTATGAATAAGGAATATTGATTGGGAAAGGTTAAAAGTAACTCATGGTATACAAAAGGCGAATGCGGATTCGTGTTGGAAGGATATAGAGATAAAAGTGAGAATGTTGATATCGCTGGAAGTTTTGCCTTGAAAAGGAATAGTAAGATTTGAGCATCAAAGTAAACTAAGCCCTATAAATTCGGGATCATGTGAGATATTAAGAAAAGTAAATAAGTTGTCTATGAGCTAGCGTTGTTGCCATAGCGGCAGCACACTCCTAGAATGTTTGGGTCTTTGTGTCAAGGTAAGGTATTCTTTATTTAATTAAAGCAAGGTGTATGACCCAATCTAGATACTAGATCATATGAAGCAAGACCTCAGGAAAAAGTTATTCCTATAGTGAGTATGTTTTGGAGGAATGCCTGAGCAGAAGGATCTACTTAAGAGTTAGAGTCAAATATGCTTGACAAATATCCTCACTTATTTAGTTAGATCAGATTCTGAGGACATAATCTTTTTAAGGGGGGAAGGATATAACGATTCGCCTATTTTTGTATTATTTAAATATGTAATTATGGAAATTATTAAATAAATAAAATATGTGTATTGGTTTTAACCGCTATGTATTGTTGGATTATTATTTATGTGTGATTTATGGTGTACCGGGTTGTCCGTGTAATTATTTATGTAGTTTTGTAGAATTGTTTCATTTTTAAAAGTGGATTTAATTCAAATTTATTTGCATAGATAATTTGAATGTCTCTAAAAATTATTTTTATGGTTTTATAATTACAATAATTATTTATAAGATTTTATAAAATTTAGAAATCAATATTTCATTAATTATTTAGCCCTGAGTGATTTCTAATTGTATTTATTCATAAAATCTGTATTTATTTCCCAAATTCTTCATAGATTATGAAACTCATATTTACTTAAGTTATTCCGAGAATTTTAAAATATTTTGGGATTAATTTTACCCGCATGTTGTTTCGTTTAATTGATTAAAGCGGGTATAAATTGTGTTTTAAAATGTATTTTAAAATTTAAAATTTATGTTTTTATAAACTTCGGGATAATTATAAAATTTTAAAATTAATTTTGTAATTTTATGAATTTGTTTTTTGTGCAGCTCGGTTCGTTAATTTTAAATCGCGTGTTAGGTCACACTTTCACTGTAGAGGGGATGAATACAGTGTTTATTACAATCAAATCAAACTTCAAGAACTTATGTAACAGAAAACAAACTTTATTGAAACAATAAACTCTGTTACAATCTAGAACCGTTATCTCTCAGTGATGAACAAAATATCACGAGAGCTGCTAGGGTTACAGTAAATAATATTCTCGATAATGATAACACTTATAGTGTAAACCCTATGTCTGTGTTTATATATTACACAGTTACAAGATAATCGCTAATTGATATGGAATATAATTCTGCTTCCTAATATATATCAATCAGATATCTTTTATTCCAAGTATTCCATTCTTTATGGAATTCCTTCTTCATGCATATCTCTTCTTATGTTTATCTTGATCTTCTTAACTTTAATCAGCTGCTGTCCTTATCTGATCGTCCTTCAGCACTTAAGTTCTGATATCTATCTCCTGATGCTTATCTCCTGATAACATAAGTACTGATATCTCTTAAGTCCTGATGTCCAGTATAAGTACTGATCAGTTAAGTACTGATTTGTCCTGTTCAAATAAGATCTGAATTCTAAACATAAAACATATTAGCCATGACATTATCAAATATATCTAACAATCTCCCCCAACTTGTAAATTAGCAAAATATACAAGTTTAACAGATATTTGATGATGTCAAAAACATTAAGTACAAATGCATGAGAATTAGACAAGATAACTACAACTTACAGTCCTTAAAGCTTTTACCAATTTCAACTTCTGATAACAACTTCAGTCTGTATAAATATCAGAATTTAAGCAGTTGTAGATCTTCGACTTGGCTTCATCATTTTCTGATCTCTCTGATGTCAGGAGTTGTTCTGAGATAATTCTTCAAAATACTTCAATGGAATGGCATTTTGTCTTATATGATATACCCTACCATCTGTCATGAAATACAACAAGATGTGTTCCTTCAAGTAGGTATGGTAAACCATTTGTACAGATTCCAGTTGATTCAATCTTTCAGGAGTTGCTCCAACACCTGGTTCACTCAAGGAAGTTGGATCATTGGTAGTGTTGTGTACTCTTCTTTCATCAGCACTTCCCAATCCAGTTTTATCTCTTGCTTCCTTTCCAGTAACTACTCTAGCTTCAAAACGACTTGCAGTAGTCTTCAAAGGTTGAGTTTGTTTTGCTTTAGTGAATCCTGGTAAGAGTGTTTTTGATCTTCCTTCTGATATCAAGTTAACTTGAGCTGTGTCAGAGGTTACTTGCTTCTTTTGAATATCAGAACTTTTAATTTCTTGACTCTGAACAACTTGAGCCATGTCAGAGGTTGTTTTAAGAACTTTTCTTGAAGTCAGAGCAAGATTATCTTTGTCATCAGTAATTTCTTCATCTTCAGGAGGTACATAAACTTTAACAGGTTCACCAACCTTTTCTTTACCCTTGGATCTATGATCTATCTTTGGTTGTGATTTAGCAAATGTTGCTTCCGTTTGTGCCTTTTCTTTAATCACAATACCTTTCAGTTTTGGAATTGACTTTTTACCAGAAGCTTCAGATTTAGATGTGGCTTTCTTTGATTTAAGTCTAGCTTCTTCTTCCTTTAAACTTTCCAAGTCCATTCCTGGATTTTCTTGAAGAAATAACTGTCTTGACATTTCTTCATCAAGATCTAGAAGTTCATCAGAATTTATTCTTTTACCAGTATCAGAACTTATTCTCTTCCCAGTATCAGAACTTATCCTGTGACTTGCAATTTCAGCATTTCTTGATGAGAATCTTTTACCTTGACTATGACCTCCACCCATTCCAGAGTTTCCTTGGTCATCTTTTTCATCATCCTTTCCTTGCAGTGTCTTGTCATCCTTGCATTTGGACTTAATTACTTTCTCCCCCTTTTTGGCATCAGCAGGAAGTAGAAGAGAGATAAGCAATTCCACTGAAGATTGGATTTCAGTCAATTGTGATTGCTGAGAATCTTGATTTTGCAGAATTTGATCAATCTGTGCTTGTTGACGATCTTGAGTCTTCTCAATATAAGCAATCCTGTCAATAGAAGGTTGAAAGAACTTTTTCTTATCAAGTTTCCAAACTTGTTCCTGCTTGATTAAGTTCTCCTGAATCTGGTGTATTTCTGCATGAGTGGTTGAATGAAGACCTTGTAGATGTTTAGTACTCAATGCAGTGACACGAAGCTGGGTTTTGAAATCATCAGAATTTAACATTTCATCAGCTTTAGTCAAGTGCTCAGTAAGATGTAACGCAGATGGAATACATGAAACTGAGTTCCATTCCTTAGTCCACTCCTGACCTGCAGGAGTTTCACTCCAAGGCACTGGTGGTTCCTCTGTAACAAACTTCTTTACTTGTTCAGACTTAGAAAGAGGAATATGTCCTGAAGGACCTGCTGCTTCAGTATCTGCAGTTGGAGCAGCATCACCAGTATCTCCAGCATGTGCAGCATCAGAACTTATAGAATCAGTATCATCTGATATAATAGCAGTGTGAGTAGCAATGGAGACTTCAGCATCCTCTAATTGCTGATCTGATGCTAAGTTCTGATCAACAGCCATATCCTGATGCGCACCTAAAGTCTGATCATCAGTGTCTAGATGCAGAGAAGGTGACTTAGATAATTCCGGAGTTTGAATAGCATCAGTAACAGGTGTTGGCAAAAGATTTGTTGCTGTTGGAGCTTCTAAGAAAATTACTCCAGGCACAACTAAGTGTTGATCAGCATTATCAGCACTTGTGCCTTGATTACCAAGAGACACAGATGGAAAATTAGCCTTGTCAGATACAGTTTCCTGAGATGGAGTAGATGGAGAAGAAGTAACTGGATCAAATTCTTTTTCTTGTGAGATCAGAGATTCCTGATCCCCTTCCTTAGCTGCTTCCTCCTCATCATCTGAAACTGGCCTTTGTGCCCTCTGTTTCTTGTATTTCTTGTTTGATTTGGATTCTTTTGGAGTTTCAGGAACAGTCATTCGTCTAAGCCTTTTGAGAAGCTTAGAACCCCTAATATCAGAATCCTTCTGAGAAGTTGCTTTCTCAGCTTCATTTACCACAGGTTCTGAAGAAAGAATCTGTTCCTCAGAATCTGATTCATCTCTCAAAGTAATCCTCCTCTTCTTCTGAGGTGTTTGAGAAACAGTCTTTGTTATCTTTGACTTAGAAGATGTAGGCTTCACATAGGACTTGAGATATGTTCTGAGAGATGGTTGAGAGGTTTGAGGTGGCTGAGTAGAGGTGGTAGGTGCTGATGAACCAGGTTCTGATGTTTGAACATCAGGATAAAGTGCAGTGTACTTCACAGGATCATAGGTGATTAAGGCTTGTTTGACAGATAAAGGTATTAAGAGGGGTCTTAACACAGCCTTTTTATTATCAGAAGATAATAAATCAGTAAAAGCTCTCTTAGCTATTCTGAAAGATGGAATTAGATCACCAAAATTTTGGGGCTGATTACAACAAAAACTATAAATAAGCTGACAAAATCTTGCAAAATATACAGTATTGCGATCTTCTGTCATCCTATCCCCAATAAAACCTAAGTGTAATATCCCATATTTTCAAATCTTATTATTATAATTATTTGGAATTATTATGTGATTTTTATGTGAATTTTTGTGAATTATATGATAAGTGGAATTGATGTTTGGGTGTTTATATGTGATATTCCTTGAGTGTTCTAATTTTTATATGTTCAGAATAAAATATAGATAATTGTGATATTTTTCTGGTAATTTTTGGACTGTTAGATGATTTTATATTGATTTATGAATTATTAATTATTTTCTGAATAATTACCAAAATTATTTTATAAAGCCGGGAATCGTCCGACTTCAACTGTTTTTGCGTTTTTACAACCCGAAACTCTTCCAAAAACTCCTTCCTAACCTAATCTGGTAATTCCGGACATTTTCCGTGTTTTGACTTTTTCGATCCGGATTACGGTTTGAACCGTGCGTGGCCCGGCGCAATATTTTCGATACGATAATCATTTCGGTAATCGACAAAAACCCGTATTTTCGAGAGACGGGATATTTTTACGTTATTTTCGTATATAGTGTTTTATAAAAAGCTCGGTTTTGATAATTATCCAATTCTGGTATTGAATTGTATCGTTTTTGCAGTTACTTAGCGGCTAAGCAACTAATTTAATGATCCAAAATGATCCAGAACGATCCAATATTCCATAAATATAAATAGCCTATTTCTTATTTCGTTTATTCCGTTTATTCATTTGCAACCAGTTAAAACACCGTAAATACAGAGAAAAACCCGAGAAAACTGATACGTTCCCGAGAATCAAACACACGAACGAAGGCGTTATCGAACTCCGATTCGGGCATGCAGCATATCAAAACGAAGCTCTCAAAATCTTCTTTCCGAATCAATCATCAGTTTCTTTCCAGAAATCATGGTAATTTTCTTATTTAATTATTTATATTCGAATTATTTGATAATTAAATTACGAATTTTTGTTCTTGATGTTGTTGATGTGATTTGATGATTCCATGTTATAGAGCATGTTTTTCTAGTCAATTTGGTATATTATACTTCAGAAATAGAGCTCAGTATCATGTAGAAATTAAGGTTTGATTCTCTGAAAATTCTTTGAATATGTGTTCTTGGTGTTCTTGGAGAGTTCTGAGAATCAAACCCAAATTTGAGGGTGATGCAGATATCAGAATTTGAAGTATGAGTAACCAAAATGTTCAGATTTTCATACTCTATCTGTTTATGCCATTAAATCATTCAAACGATGTATAATTTATTAATTTCATAATTTAGGGTTTATACCCGAATTTGGGGCTTTTTGATTAAGCAATATTTGGCTTGTTTTGATCATGTATATAGATTGTATATTGCTCAAGCTTTATTTTGGTATGTAGTATGTTAAATTTGGTTAAGTATTCTGGAAAATAGAGTTTCGCCGGATTTTGAGCTTAAGCTCATCGGCTTTAATGGAGGTTGTGGCCGGAGGAGACGACTTCATGCTCGTCTCTTATGATTGATCCCAGGTCTGTGTTGCTGTGATATTACTGAACGAAGCCTATGAAAAAAACGGGGCAAAGCAGTAGATTTCAGTTAGATCGCACCTTGCCGGAAAAGCGGTGGTACGCCGGATTCTGGGGGGGGGGAAGTCCGGCGGGTCGGTTGTTCTTCGTCGACCCGGTTGTGACCCGTCCTTAAACCCGTCTTTGATCCATTTTTCCCCAATTCCCTTTCCTGAATGTTGTTTCTGGAATTTTGTTTTAAAATAAATCAAAAAATTCTGTTTTAATTTCTGAAAAATGCATTTTAATTCTAAATATTATTATTTTAATTTTGAAAATTTATTTTTAATTCAAAAATAAATCCAAATTATTTAATTAATTAGTTTTAGTTGATAATTAATTATTTAATTAGTCAATTAATTTAAATATTAATTGATTAATTAATTTAATTAGTTATTAATTAATTTTAATTGATTTAATAATTAGATTTAATTATTTATTCTTAATTTAAAAATTCAAAAAAAATAGTTTCGAGCTTTAAAATATTATTTTAAATTATTTTCCAGGCTCGATAAATCTTATAAAATTATTTTAGGGTGTTTGAACCCTATTATTTTATGATTAAATGATTCGGAGATCGTTTTTATTCCGAAAAATATTCAAAAATTCATATTAAATAAACCGTTTGTCCGTTTAATACGAAACGAACGCGTACAGACTCATAAAAATATTCTGCTTTCATTAAAAATACTTTCGAGACCCAAATCCTTTTGTTTTGAAAGGTCGTTTGTTTTACGAATCATTCCAAGTCTATTATTGATCGATAAATCATATTTTTGACCCGATTTCAGTTTTAAACGTATCGAGTCGACCCTTTTGATGAACTGAGTCATATGTGATATGAATTATGTGATATATGAGTTATGTGCTTATGTGCTATGTGAATTACGTGTATATGTGGGTCATAAGTCTTGTGTTTGACTGTTTTCCTTGTGTGTGGGCTATCGTATGGGTAGACGATAGGCTTTTGACGCGTAGTTCGTCGAGTGGTTATCGATTAGACAATTAAAGTTGTATCTTTTAATTATAGATGCGGATCATTCGAGTTGATCAGGACAAGACGTTGGATAAAGAATGAGATGGAATGGTATTGGGCATCTGGCTTCTAGCAATCGCAGGAGCAGCATATCAGTCAAGTGTTGAAAAGAAGGACGGTGATGTTTTAAGTCAGAATGTCAGAATAGATGCGTCTTTGCGAGTATGACTAATTGCTAAAACTCAAAGGCAAGTACCCTAACCTCACTTATCATTCAAGTGACGTTTAATTCGATTCATATTATGCAAGTATCCCTATCATCACTTATTGTTCAAGTGATATTTATTTTAAATCTTATCATGCAAGTGTTGCTTTTCCTATTCTCAGTTTAGAATCGATAAATGTTTTACATATCGCTGACTTATCATGCAAATATTCTTCTGCTATTCTATGTTCAGAATAGCTAAGTGATTTTACTTATCAACTTATTGGATTTATAAATGTTGTGGATTTTGAGAAAGATGACGTTGTTTTGGTTTTCTTCCCAAGTGAATGGGCGAATAAAATTTATAAGGGTGTCGAGTATTATGACCCCTCTCAATAAAATGTTTTTAAGATTGGATGGTTGCGTAAGAGGCCGTGGCGGCGGTCCAGCGTGAGCTATGTGTTATACAGGATATAACACCTTGCTAGGCCGATATGTGCCTTGGGTGCCCCTTTGTTTAGTTAGATATGCTTCGACATACCGGTGTTGCTCCGCGGCTGATCACCGGCGGTAACACACCGTCGTTCGAGGATTCCAATCTAAATTATGATATTATTTTGATATTCATAGAATAAATGATTTATTAACTGATTCTGTTTTGGATTAAAAGTACTGATTCTGTTTTGGATTAAAAATACTGATTCTGTTTTGGATTAAAGTGAATTGTGGTTTTGATTCAGTTTCTTATTTTTGCTGATACTTACGTTGTTGTTAAATATCAAAGGTGGTATTAGTATAGATGATTGATGTTGACTTCAGTATGGAATGTTATGAGCATCAAAGTTCGTATTTATATCTAATTTGATATAACAACAAAATAAGTATTAATTTCAAGAGTTCGGTTTTGAGTAAAGTTTATGATTCATTCCATGATCATTGCCTCTTGTTGTTGTTGTTTACGATATTTCCGTAAACACTGTTTTACGAGCTTTGCTCTCGTCAAGATTCAAAATATTGCTGAAGCCTTTCGCTGGAAAGTATCAAAAAGAGTTTTATGATTCAGCAATTATGATTTGATTTTAAAAATGTTCTGCGCTTATGCAGATGTCCATTTTATATCAAAACGACCCTATATATGCTATAATTAACTTGTTGAGCATTTCTTTCGCTCATACTTGCCTGTTTTTAAATTTAACCTCCAGTGAGGATTAGCTTGCGTTGTTTAGCTGCATAATTCGAGGAAGCAAAGAAGAAGCTTTTCGAAGGTGGTTGGTCCAGGGTTTGCGGACTAGTGTAAGTTTTATTGTATAAAGTTGTTTATATTATATTATATATAGTTATGTATTTTATTTGGGCCTAGTATACTTCATTTCGAAGTTATACTAGTGGGTTTAGTTTTGAGTTGGAATTTATTGAAAAGAGTTTTAAAAGAAAGTGAAAAATTTATTTGTGGAATTTGGATATCTTGTTTCTAGAACTGTAACCTTAAAAGATCTTGGATTAGTTTGGGGTCATTTATGATAAATATCTTCCGCTGGCATTTAATTTTGATTAAACAGGTTATTTTGGATTGAGGTTTCATAGTGACGACCAAATCTTCTGACCCCGGATTTGGGGGCGTTACAGGTTGGTATCAGAGCTGAGGTTATAGTAAACTAGAAACGAGAGTGTGTAGGATTGTTTATAGCTATGTGAGGACGCTTGAGCTCATATCGAGTTCCTGTTGGACTATTGGATATAGTACCAACGAGTAAGCTAAGATAGGCGCATTCATTCGAGATGGCTGTGTTGAGCTGGATGGAACTCCGGGAAACTGCAAACTTATATGGTGGAATCTTTCAAGGCTACTACAATTCGACGATGATGGAGATTATCGATATCTTTGGAACGTTAAGGAACGTCTAGAATCAGAGGGCGAGTCAACTGAAGAGTTCAAATTGAAGATAAATATTAAGACTTTGGCAATACCTTCTCTTTCTATAATTCCTTTTGACATCTCTCAAAAAGTAGTAATTGTTAGAGGATATATTCCCTAACACTCATTTTTAATCATAACTGTGTTTTAAATGTGCCAGAGGTTGTCATGAAGCCTATTTTTCAGGTTTTGATAGCTCTGTCAAGTTATAATAATGAATTTCACTTTTCTTATTTGGTGGATAGTTTCTTGATGATGTGACACCATTTGCTCATTTGGTGACATAATTTTGTTCTCTGGATTCTATTCCTTCAGAAATATCAGCTTTGAAATCTTTTCAGTTTATTCATTTGATTTTGAATTCCTTTGATATTCTTTTATTCTGACTGAGATGAACAACCTTAACTATAAGGGACACAAGGTATACCTTTCTGTGTGATAGGAGTTGGATGGGACGCCATCACTTGTGTGTATTGTGAATACATGAAGGTTAACAACCTTTAGTAGTGTCTTAATTTGGGCACGCAATACCAAGTTCATTTGATCATATTGATCTTTCAGTTATTCTTGTATTTCAACAATACTTTTTCTCAAATTCAGATTTTGGTTCCATTATGGTATCAAATTCTTTTCTTTTTGAAATTTCATGATTTTTATCATCTCAAATATTCTAAGGTATGCCAATAAGATTAAGCTGAGTTATCTTTGTCAAGTCAAAGCAGAGTTATGTGATGGGACTACCAAGAGCAGCAGTGGACTGCGATGCGGTTATAATATTAGTGGCGTATAGCGAAGTCAATCCATTTCTTTATTTCTCTCTCTATCTTTCTTTCTTTTCTTCCCTCTATCTTTCTCTCTATTCTTCTTTCTCGCAATCAGTAAAGCGATTCTATTGAGGAATTGGTCAAAAGAGGTGAATGGAACAGTGGTGCACGGTGAAGCTCCTATAAAAGTTTTATTATACAAAGAATACAAGATTTATTTGAGATTATGGAAAATTGAGGTTATTTGGAAATGGAAAGTTGGTTAGAAAACCCTAAGTGCTGTCTTCTGCTGATTCCGAGGACGGAATCCTTATAAGGAGGGTAGATTGTAATATCCCATATTTTCAAATCTTATTATTATAATTATTTGGAATTATTATGTGATTTTTATGTGAATTTTTGTGAATTATATGATAAGTGGAATTGATGTTTGGGTGTTTATATGTGATATTCCTTGAGTGTTCTAATTTTTATATGTTCAGAATAAAATATAGATAATTGTGATATTTTTCTGGTAATTTTTGGACTGTTAGATGATTTTATATTGATTTATGAATTATTAATTATTTTCTGAATAATTACCAAAATTATTTTATAAAGCCGGGAATCGTCCGACTTCAACTGTTTTTGCGTTTTTACAACCCGAAACTCTTCCGAAAACTCCTTCCTAACCTAATCTGGTAATTCCGGACATTTTCCGTGTTTTGACTTTTTCGATCCGGATTACGGTTTGAACCGTGCGTGGCCCGGCGCAATATTTTCGATACGATAATCATTTCGGTAATCGACAAAAACCCGTATTTTCGAGAGACGGGATATTTTTACGTTATTTTCGTATATAGTGTTTTATAAAAAGCTCGGTTTTGATAATTATCCAATTCTGGTATTGAATTGTATCGTTTTTGCAGTTACTTAGCGGCTAAGCAACTAATTTAATGATCCAAAACGATCCAGAACGATCCAATATTCCATAAATATAAATAGCCTATTTCTTATTTCGTTTATTCCGTTTATTCATTTGCAACCAGTTAAAACACCGTAAATACAGAGAAAAACCCGAGAAAACTGATACGTTCCCGAGAATCAAACACACGAACGAAGGCGTTATCGAACTCCGATTCGGGCATGCAGCATATCAAAACGAAGCTCTCAAAATCTTCTTTCCGAATCAATCATCAGTTTCTTTCCAGAAATCATGGTAATTTTCTTATTTAATTATTTATATTCGAATTATTTGATAATTAAATTACGAATTTTTGTTCTTGATGTTGTTGATGTGATTTGATGATTCCATGTTATAGAGCATGTTTTTCTAGTCAATTTGGTATATTATACTTCAGAAATAGAGCTCAGTATTATGTAGAAATTAAGGTTTGATTCTCTGAAAATTCTTTGAATATGTGTTCTTGGTGTTCTTGGAGAGTTCTGAGAATCAAACCCAAATTTGAGGGTGATGCAGATATCAGAATTTGAAGTATGAGTAACCAAAATGTTCAGATTTTCATACTCTATCTGTTTATGCCATTAAATCATTCAAACGATGTATAATTTATTAATTTCATAATTTAGGGTTTATACCCGAATTTGGGGCTTTTTGATTAAGCAATATTTGGCTTGTTTTGATCATGTATATAGATTGTATATTGCTCAAGCTTTATTTTGGTATGTAGTATGTTAAATTTGGTTAAGTATTCTGGAAAATAGAGTTTCGCCGGATTTTGAGCTTAAGCTCATCGGCTTTAATGGAGGTTGTGGCCGGAGGAGACGACTTCATGCTCGTCTCTTATGATTGATCCCAGGTCTGTGTTGCTGTGATATTACTGAACGAAGCCTATGAAAAAAACGGGGCAAAGCAGTAGATTTCAGTTAGATCGCACCTTACCGGAAAAGCGGTGGTACGCCGGATTCTGGGGGGGGGGGGGGGAAGTCCGGCGGGTCGGTTGTTCTTCGTCGACCCGGTTGTGACCCGTCCTTAAACCCGTCTTTGATCCATTTTTCCCCAATTCCCTTTCCTGAATGTTGTTTCTGGAATTTTGTTTTAAAATAAATCAAAAAATTCTGTTTGAATTTCTGAAAAATGCATTTTAATTCTAAATATTATTATTTTAATTTTGAAAATTTATTTTTAATTCAAAAATAAATCCAAATTATTTAATTAATTAGTTTTAGTTGATAATTAATTATTTAATTAGTCAATTAATTTAAATATTAATTGATTAATTAATTTAATTAGTTATTAATTAATTTTAATTGATTTAATAATTAGATTTAATTATTTATTCTTAATTTAAAAATTCAAAAAAAATAGTTTCGAGCTTTAAAATATTATTTTAAATTATTTTTCAGGCTCGATAAATCTTATAAAATTATTTTAGGGTGTTCGAACCCTATTATTTTATGATTAAATGATTCGGAGATCGTTTTTATTCCGAAAAATGTTCAAAAATTCATATTAAATAAACCGTTTGTCCGTTTAATACGAAACGAACGCGTACAGACTCATAAAAATATTCTGCTTTCATTAAAAATACTTTCGAGACCCAAATCCTTTTGTTTTGAAGGTCGTTTGTTTTACGAATCATTCCAAGTCTATTATTGATCGATAAATCATATTTTTGACCCGATTTCAGTTTTAAACGTATCGAGTCGACCCTTTTAATGAACTGAGTCATATGTGATATGAATTATGTGATATATGAGTTATGTGCTTATGTGCTATGTGAATTACGTGTATATGTGGGTCATAAGTCTTGTGTTTGACTGTTTTCCTTGTGTGTGGGCTATCGTATGGGTAGACGATAGGCTTTTGACGCGTAGTTCGTCGAGTGGTTATTGATTAGACAATTAAAGTTGTATCTTTTAATTATAGATGCGGATCATTCAAGTTGATCAGGACAAGACGTTGGATAAATAATGAGATGGAATGGTATTGGGCATCTGGCTTCTAGCAATCGCAGGAGCAGCATATCAGTCAAGTGTTGAAAAGAAGGACGGTGATGTTTTAAGTCAGAATGTCAGAATAGATGCATCTTTGCGAGTATGACTAATTGCTAAAACTCAAAGGCAAGTACCCTAACCTCACTTATCATTCAAGTGACGTTTAATTCGATTCATATTATGCAAGTATCCCTATCATCACTTATTGTTCAAGTAATATTTATTTTAAATCTTATCATGCAAGTGTTGCTTTTCCTATTCTCAGTTTAGAATCGATAAATGTTTTACATATCGCTGAATTATCATGCAAATATTCTTCTGCTATTCTATGTTCAGAATAGCTAAGTGATTTTACTTATCAACTTATTGGATTTATAAATGTTGTGGATTTTGAGAAAGATGACGTTGTTTTGGTTTTCTGCCCAAGTGAATGGGCGAATAAAATTTATAAGGGTGTCGAGTATTATGACCCCTCTCAATAAAATGTTTTTAAGATTGGATGGTTGCGTAAGAGGCCGTGGCGGCGGTCCAGCGTGAGCTATGTGTTATACAGGATATAACACCTTGCTAGGCCGATATGTGCCTTGGGTGCCCCTTTGTTTAGTTGGATATGCTTCGGCATACCGGTGTTGCTCCGCGGCTGATCACCGGCGGCAACACACCGTCGTTCGAGGATTCCAATCTAAATTATGATATTGTTTTGATATTCATAGAATAAATGATTTATTAACTGATTCTGTTTTGGATTAAAAGTACTGATTCTGTTTTGGATTAAAAATACTGATTCTGTTTTGGATTAAAGTGAATTGTGGTTTTGATTCAGTTTCTTATTTTTGCTGATACTTACGTTGTTGTTAAATATCAAAGGTGGTATTAGTATAGATGATTGATGTTGACTTCAGTATGGAATGTTGTGAGCATTAAAGTTCGTATTTATATCTAATTTGATATAACAACAAAATAAGTATTAATTTCAAGAGTTCGGTTTTGAGTAAAGTTTATGATTCATTCCATGATCATTGCTTCTTGTTGTTGTTGTTTATGATATTTCCGTAAACACTGTTTTACGAGCTTCGCTGGAAAGTATCAAAAAGAGTTTTATGATTCAGCAATTATGATTTGATTTTAAAAATGTTCTGCGCTTATGCAGATGTCCATTTTATATCAAAACGACCCTATATATGCTATAATTAACTTGTTGAGCATTTCTTTCGCTCATACTTGCCTGTTTTTAAATTTAACCTCCAGTGAGGATTAGCTTGCGTTGTTTAGCTGCATAATTCGAGGAAGCAAAGAAGAAGCTTTTCGAAGGTGGTTGGTCCAGGGTTTGCGGACTAGTGTAAGTTTTATTGTATAAAGTTGTTTATATTATATTATATATAGTTATGTATTTTATTTGGGCCTAGTATACTTCATTTCGAAGTTATACTAGTGGGTTTAGTTTTGAGTTGGAATTTATTGAAAAGAGTTTTAAAAGAAAGTGAAAAATTTATTTGTGGAATTTGGATATCTTGTTTCTAGAACTGTAACCTTAAAAGATCTTGGATTAGTTTGGGGTCATTTATGATAAATATCTTCCGCTGGCATTTAATTTTGATTAAACAGGTTATTTTGGATTGAGGTTTCATAGTGACGACCAAATCTTCTGACCCCGGATTTGGGGGCGTTACACTAAGACTGCTCGTGCATAATCAAAATCAGTGTGATTTAGAAGTGCATACCCGATTTTTGGCTGAATATGGGAATTGCATCAAAATTTGAATGCGAAAGCTTTGGTAATGCAATCAAAGAAGAAACTCCATTCCCTCCTTATGAAAGATCTCTTCAACTGTCCAAGCTTGGTCAATGTTCCTTCATATCCCAGACTAACCATCATGTGTTGAAGAACTGAGTCATCAACAGTAGAATAAACACAGTCCTCAGGTAGTTGTAATGCCTGTCTAACTGTAGACAAAGTCACAACATACTCATCTTCCCCTGATGAAAATATTATACTTGGGGACCCTTGAGCACCACCATTGTCATATACTCCACTCCTCCAAAACTCCAGTACTTGAACTCCAGAAATGGATGTAGGCTCAGTTAGAGCAAACCCAATATCAGAACTAGTGAGAAAGTCCTGAATGAAATGAAGTTCAGAGGGTGCCTCTGTCATGTTGAGTATCGTAGAGAAGTTATTAGGAACAAACTTTGCTCCATCAAAGAGAATGTCCTTGGGTGCCATTATGTTTGGAAAGAAATCGGTAACCTGTAATGTGTTTGAGAAAATGCCTCTTAAACGAAAATCGTCAGTAGATGAGAGAGTTGAAAAGTAAAGAGAGAGATAAAATAGAAAGGTAAATAAAAGATTTGACAATCTTTGCTCTCTTTTACTTATACACAAAAAGTAACCGTTGAGGACACATGGCAGACATGCATTTAAAAGTAGTGGTAAATACCTTGACACCTGTTATACATAGAGAAGGCAAAAAGTAATGGGCACGGTAAATAAGGAATAGTTACCACCCACTTGCAGTTTTTCAAGGAAAAAACCGTTCCACTTACCTAGATTCCATTAATCAAGGTGAATCAGTTTAATTTAAAATTGAAACCGTTCCCACTAATTCAAATATTTTACTCTGTAATATCAATATTCTGAAAAAAAACTGTGTGTGAGAATGAGTAATATCAATCAGTTAAGTAAGTACTGATAAAACATTATCAGAACTTAAAGTCAGACACAATTTATATGATCATCAGAATATTTATCAGGATTTATCAATGCATATCAAAATTTCTCAGAGACAAGATCATAAGACAAAAACAAATTCCATTAATATATCAAAATAATACATAGATGAAATTGAAATTACATCAGAACTTTTACAATCTTGTCCTAAGCTTCTAAATCTAACATCAACAGCCTTAGTCCTAGCTAAGAAGCCTGACAAAGCTGAGGATGAAGAAGAACAGGAAGAAGACAAGATTAAGTCATCTTCCTCTTCCTATCTTCGACAAACAAGATAGCGAGTCGAATGATTCGCTCTTGCTGACGGATAGATTCCCGCCTTTCCTCCTCCAATCGATCAAGATGAATCTGGTAGTCCATCTCGAAGAACAGAAGTCAGTTCAGCACCGCCTGTGGGACAGAGCCCCATATCTCTTCAGGAATGGCAGTTACATGCCACTCCTGCTGCCAGTCGGCGCAGCTTAGCTCCATATGAAAATTTTGGTAATTTAAAAACATGTTGAATCGGACCATGATGTTTTTGAAAAAGAATATGAAGTTAAGATTGTGAGAAAAATTGATGAAAAAGCTAATATGAAGTGGCTGTTTATATAGGCAAGAGAATGCCAAGAGACGCGAAGATATTTAATGCTGACAGATAGAGTTAAGTCTACCTCGTCTCCCTAGACTTGAAAAAGAATAACAGTCATTTGAAAAGGAATGTGCACATGTAACAAGAGTGAACTGTTCAAGGACGAGTGCCATTAGTCCTAACCATAGACTATTAATCTTCCACTTCATCATATTCTAAATTAATCTGAGACTGTTACCAAATTTTACTCACAGATAAGTCAAGTAAAGGGTTAGACTGAAAAATCAGAACTTAGACCTATACCAGAACCTAACAGTCATCAGAACATAATGTCTTAACTCGAACAAGGAATATCTATCTTAGTAAGTTTTCATACAAGTTCTGAGTTATAGTCTTCAGAACTTAATCATCAGAACATATAACTAGAACGTGTCCTCAGAATTTGTGCAAGGTGACACAGTGACTGTTTGTCTAAAAGAACATAGACCACCACAAAAATTTCATCATTCATATGGAGTGATTTGTGTGTGCATTAAGCCAAATAACTAATAAAGAGTAAAGTCTGATTTACTGCAGTACATCTTAAAAATAAGTCATAATTAAAATTTTGCTAAAGAGCTGTCATTATCCTGAAACCTACTGATAAATGAGTTCATGCATGAGTCCACCTCAACTGTTTTTGTGCTAATTTTATGCATCTTTTTAAATTCTATTTTACAGTGGCTTCTCAGTGTAAGTGAGTTACGACTGCTTATCAGAATTTATGCTATTATCAGAGTATTTCTCCAGTAATCATAGAGTGTGAAAAGTCACCAAGAAAATATTTTGCTTTTCTAATGCATATTTACTTAATACCAGCTATGCACTTGGGTCGTCCCATTCACATTTTTACTCTAGATCTCAAAGGAGTACCTGATATTATTCTTTGATTCTTTTTCTTCCTCTTTTGATAAGTGAGGTTTATCAGCACTTAGTACATTCAGCAGTTTTACTAGAATCAGAACTTAAACAGATGAGTAGCATTATTCTAATTTGGGACTTAGTAATAAGATGAATAAAGTAAACTAAACTAAGCTCAAGTATCAGAATTTGCTTGTGTCATAAGATTTCCACAGAAATAATTACTTCTTTCATGGGATCATTTGTTTATTGAAGACTAGTAGGTCAGTATCTAGCACAATTATCCTCATAGGATTGAATGATTACTTAAACAGATATATCACTTATTAGAGTTAAGAGATATATATCAGACAACAGTCAGTACTTAAAAACATTTATCAATTAAGCACAGAATACACAAAGAGATTAATTCTGTAAATACTGATCATAAAGTCTGATAACATAGAACAAGTTTAAGCAGATTTAGAGAAAGAACCTGAAATCATTCCAAGTTCATTTACCAATCTTGTAAAGGTAGCTTCACACAGTGGTTTTGTGAAGATATCTGCTACTTGTTGATCTGTGGGAACAAAATGCAATTCCACTGTACCTTCATCCACATGTTCCCTGATGAAATGGTACTTGATACTGATGTGCTTTGTCATAGAGTGTTGAACTGGATTACCTGTCATAGCAATAGCACTTTGATTATCACAGTAAATAGAGATTTTGAAATATGTTAACCCATAATCCAGTAACTGATTCTTCATCCAAAGAATCTGTGCACAGCAGCTTCCTGCAGCAATATACTCTGCTTCTGCAGTTGATGTGGAAATTGACTTTTGTTTCTTGCTATACCAAGAAACCAATCTGCCTCCAAGAAATTGGCAGCTTCCACTTGTGCTTTTCCTGTCAATTTTGCAACCTGCAAAATCTGCATCTGAGTAACCTATTAATTTAAAATCTGATTCTCTAGGATACCATAATCCTAGATCAGCTGTTCCTTTAAGATACTTAAAGATTCTTTTTACAGCTGTTAAGTGAGGTTCTCTTGGATCTGCTTGAAATCTTGCACAAAGACAGGTAGCAAACATGATATCTGGTCTACTAGCAGTTAGATAGAGAAGTGAGCCAATCATACCTCTGTAATCAGTAATATCTACTGAATTACCAGTGTCCTTATCCAGTTTTGTTGCAGTGGCCATAGGAGTGGATGCACTTGAACAGTCTTGCATTCCAAATTTCTTCAGCAAGTTTCTGGTGTACTTAGATTGACAAATAAAAGTGCCTTCTTCACTCTGCTTGACTTGAAGGCCCAGAAAATAACTAAGTTCTCCCATCATACTCATCTGATATCTTGACTGCATTAGTTTGGCAAACTTTTTGCAAAGTTTGTCATTTGGAGACCCAAAAATGATATCATCAACATAAATCTGGACCAAAAGTAAGTCCTTGCCATGGTTGAGATAGAATAGTGTTTTGTCAATAGTTCCTTTGTTGAATCCACTTTCCAGAAGAAACTGAGCTAAAGTCTCATACCATGCTCTAGGAGCTTGCTTAAGTCCATAAAGTGCTTTATCAAGCCTGTAGACATACTCTGAATGTTTGGAATCTACAAAGCCTGGAGGTTGTTCAACATATACTTCCTCCTCCAATTCTCCATTGAGAAAAGCACTTTTCACATCCATTTGAAAGACAGTAAACTTTTTGTGAGCAGCATAAGCCATGAATATCCTTATGGCTTCTAACCTAGCAACTGGTGCAAATGTTTCATCATAGTCAATTCCTTCCTGTTGAGAATATCCTTTTGCAACCAGCCTTGCCTTGTTCCTTACAATTATGCCATCACTGTCAGTTTTGTTTCTGAATACCCATTTTGTACCAACAACAGATCTATTCTTAGGTCTTGGCACTAAGGTCCAGACTTTGTTTCTTTCAAATTCATTCAACTCTTCCTGCATTGCTTGCACCCAATCAGCATCTTGAAGAGCTTCTTCCACTTTCTTTGGCTCAGACTGAGAGAGAAAAGAATTGTAAAGACATTCATTAGAAGTACCTGTTCTAGTTCTGACACCTGCATCAGGATTTCCAATTATCAAATCAGGTGTATGTGATTTTGTCCACTTCCGTGCAGATGGAAGGTTTTCTCTAGAACTGGATGCTCCCCCATGATTCATGCTGTCTTCGTTTTCATTTTCTGATGATCCCCCTGAAACTATGCTCTCTGAGTTGGATTCTTCAGCATTTAGATTTTCAGCACTATCAGTACTTGGCTTATCAGAACTTGACGAATCAGAACTTGAAGAGCCAGATGTGTGTTCTGATGCTTCTTGAGATGTGATAATATCTTGAGTATGCTCCCCCTGCATTGGTGCATCTTCCTTGGACGTAGTCACCACAGTTTCAATAACATCAGAGTTTAATCCATCCGAGTTTACAGTATCAGGACTTAGACTGTCAGGACTTAAGGTATCAGAATATGAATCTTCATTTTCAAATCTCAGCTGATCATGATCAATGCAATCTTCAAGTCCAGTGATCTTCTTGTCATCAAAAGAGACATTGATAGATTCCATGACCACTTTTGTTCTCATATTATAGACTCTGAAGGCTTTTGTGGAAAGTGGATATCCAACAAAGATTCCCTCATCAGCTTTTAGATCAAACTTGGATAGCTGTTCAGGATGAGTCTTGAGAACAAAACACTTACATCCAAATACATGAAAGTATTTCAGATTTGGCTTCTTGTTCTTCACCATCTCATATGGTGTTTTTCCATGCTTGTTAATGAGTGTTGCATTTTGAGTAAAACAAGCAGTCTGCACAGCTTCAGCCCAGAAATAGGTTGGAAGCTTTGCTTCTTCAAGCATTATTCGTGCAGCTTCAATGAGAGTTCTATTCTTCCTTTCAACAACTCCATTTTGCTGTGGAGTTCCAGGAGCAGAAAATTCCTGCTTTATTCCATGATTTTTGCAGAACTCTTCCATTATCAGATTCTTGAATTCAGTGCCATTATCACTCCTCAAAATTTTCACAGAATCTTTGATCAATTTATCCAGATGTTTGACATGATCAATCAGGATAGATGCAGTTTCATTTTTTGTGTGCAAGAAATACACCCATGTGTATCTGGTGAACTCATCTACTATGACCAACGCATATTTCTTCTTTGCAATAGACATGACATTCACTGGACCAAATAGATCAACATGAAGTAGATAATAAGGCTCAAGAATTGATGATTCAGTCTTGCTCTTGAATGAAGATTTTCTTTGTTTGGCCTTCTGACATGAGTCACAAAGACCATCAGGAGCAAACACTGATTTTGGCAGTCCTCTCACAAGATCTTTCTTGATCAGTTCATTTATCTTGTTGAAGTTTAAATGAGAGAGTTTCTTGTGCCAATTCCAGCTTTCTTCAATTGAGGCTCTACTCACTAAACAGATTGCAGAACCATCAGAACTTGTTGAAAGCTTAGCTTCATAAATGTTACCACGCCTGAATCCCTTTAGAACAACTTTTCCTTTAGTTTTACTAACTATTTCACAATGTTCTGCAAAGAAATCAACATGATAACCTCTGTCACAGATTTGACTTATACTCCGTAAGTTGTGTTTAAGTCCTGAGACCAGAGCTACATCTTTAATGATGACATTCCCAAGATTGATATTGCCATATCCCAAAGTTTTTCCAATGTTGCCATCTCCATAAGAAACACTTGGGCCAGCTTTCTCCACAAAGTCTGATAGCAGGGCCTTATTTCCAGTCATATGTCCTGAACATCCACTGTCCAGAACTAAAATATTTTTCCTGTTGCCCTGCAATCAAAAAGACCACTAATTATTAGTTTTAAGGACCCAGACTTGCTTGGATCCTTTGGCCTTTTTAGGTTTGTTAACATTTGCAGCGGATTTAGCATCAGATTTTATGTTAACAGTTTTCTTATCAGAACTTATACTACCAGACTTTGAATCAGAACTTACACTAGAAGGAACAACAGAAACTTTCTTTAAAGAAGGTTTTATTTGATAATAATCATAGTACAAACTATGATATTCCTTACAAGTATAAATGGAATGCCATAAACTACCACAATGAAAACAAGGATTTTGTGGTTTGTATCTAACAGACTGACTCTTAACTCCTGATTTTGAAGATAAGGAGTTAATATTCTTATTCTTCCTGCAAAAAGAAGCCAGATGGTTAGAACTTCCACAGTTATGACATGCTTTCCTAGGAGCATCAGAAACAGATTTATAGTTATTGCTTTTATTCACACCTTCCTTTCCATTCCTGTTTTTCCTAGGTGATTTTACCTTGTTTGCATTCTTAACATCTTTCAGCTTATGCTTAAGCTGCTTCTTTGTCATTAAGCCTATGTTAACTTCAGCAGTCTTTTCCTGTTTTAGTTTGTCAGAAGCTAATTCCTTTTTAACTTCTGATTTCTCATTTTCAGATTTTTCAGTTACAAACTTAACAGGTTTTAACTTCGGCTTTTGCTTATCAACAGGCTTAATTTCTACAGTTCCTTTTTCATTTTTATTTTCTCCATAACCTAAGCCCTCCTTCCAGTTTCCACTGCTTAGCAAATTTTGAGTTGTTTTGCCAGAGTTAGTCCAAGTCCTAATAATCTCTCTCTCCTTTTCTAACTCAGTTTTTAGAGATTCATTCATTTTTAGCAATTCATCCCTAACATAAAAAGCATCATCTCTATCCTTCTGAGTTTGATGGAACATGACTAACTCTTTTTCTAAGAAATCATTTCTTTTCCTAAAAGCAAGATTTTCAGAAGTTAATCTTTCACATGTTAAAGTTTGATCTCTATAACTAACAAACATGGTTTTAAGATATCTTCTCAACTCATTAATATCATCAGTATGAAAAGCATAAGTAGTCTGAGGTACCTTTGTTTCAGCAGCTTCAGAACTGCTCTCAGAACTTGATTTATCAGCATTTGCCATCAATGCATAGTTCTCCTCACTTTCAGAGTCTGAGGTGTCTGTCCAGCTTTTCTGCTTTGTGACAAGAGCTTTGCCTTTGTCACTCTTGGTCTTCTTGCAATCAGGAGATATGTGGCCTTTCTCACCACAATTATAACATTTAACATTGGTGTGATCTCCTCTGTCAGACTTTCCTCCTCTTCCTTCAGATCTTCTGAAATTCTTCTTATCAGAACTTATGCCTTTCCTGGAAAACTTCTTTCCCTTCCTGAACTTCCTGTATGCAATCTTTGTGATTCCTTTCACCATAAGAGCACACAGCTTCATCATCTCCTCATCAGCATCAGTTTCAGGCAAGCTTTCAGAATCTGAGTCATCATCACTCTCAGACCTTGATGACTCAGTATCAGACTTTATGAAAAGAGCTTTACCCTTGTCTTTCTTTGAGGAAGGTGCTTTGGGGGATTCCTCTTCAGCCTTGAGAGCAACTGTCCTTGACTTTCCTCCTTTCCTCTTGCTTCTTTGTTCCATCTCAAGTTCATGAGTCTTGAGCATTCCATAGATTTCATCAAGAGTTGTTTCATCAAGATTGTAGTTGTCTCTTATTGTTGTTGCCTTCAAATCCCAGCATTCAGGAAGAGCTAACAGGAATTTTAGGTTGGTATCTTCAAGATCATACTCTTTATCAACCAATGACAAATCATTCAAAAGTTTGACAAATCTATCATATAAATCATTCAATGACTCATTAGATTTTGAGTCAAAATGTTCATACTCTTGAGTGAGTATTGTCTTCCTGTTCTTCTTAACTGTTTCAGTTCCTTGACACCTTGTCTCCAGTGCATCCCATATCTCCTTGGCAGTCTTACAGTTGATTACCTTGTTTGACATTACATTATCAATGGCACTATGCAGTAAGTGTCGTACCTTGGCATCCTTAGCAATAGATGCTATATCTTCAGCAGTGTAATCACTCTTTTCCTTTGGTACAGTCATTGCTGCTTCACCTGCAACTACAACAGCGAGCTTGGTAGGTTTATGAGGCCCTTCCTTGATTCTATCAAGATATTCTGGATCTGTTGCTTCCAGAAACATGGTCATCCTTACCTTCCATATGGGATATTCAGATGGTCTCAGTATGGGAACTCTGATGGTCTCATATCGACTCTGAATTAATGTCTTTGATGATTCCTCAGTTTTGGCAGGCTTAGTTGGAGTTTCTGTGTCAGACATGATTGTGTTTGGATCTTTAACTGTATGTGTGTTAACAGCAGGCTCTGATACCACTTGTTAGGTCACACTTTCACTGTAGAGGGGATGAATACAGTGTTTATTACAATCAAATCAAACTTCAAGAACTTATGTAACAAAAAACAAACTTTATTGAAACAATAAACTCTGTTACAATCTAGAACCGTTATCTCTCAGTGATGAACAAAATATCACGAGAGCTGCTAGGGTTACAGTAAATAATATTCTCGATAATGATAACACTTATAGTGTAAACCCTATGTCTGTGTTTATATATTACACAGTTACAAGATAATCGCTAATTGATATGGAATATAATTCTGCTTCCTAATATATATCAATCAGATATCTTTTATTCCAAGTATTCCATTCTTTATGGAATTCCTTCTTCATGCATATCTCTTCTTATGTTTATCTTGATCTTCTTAACTTTAATCAGCTGCTGTCCTTATCTGATCGTCCTTCAGCACTTAAGTTCTGATATCTATCTCCTGATGCTTATCTCCCGATAACATAAGTACTGATATCTCTTAAGTCCTGATGTCCAGTATAAGTACTGATCAGTTAAGTACTGATTTGTCCTGTTCAAATAAGATCTGAAATCTAAACATAAAACATATTAGCCATGACATTATCAAATATATCTAACATCGCGGGTATGAATCTCATTTTAAAATTTATAAAAAAAATTATGGAACTTTTATGTTATCAGTGTTTAATTATCTTGGAAATTTTAGAAGTTATTTCGGTGATTTTTGGGATTTTATCTACCCGCGTCTTTATTTACTAAATTATAAAATTGGGTTGCAGTCATATAAGGAACACGTATCAAATAGTTGGACACGTGTTGTGCAAAGCAGATATACACGACTCCCCTCCCTGTTCTTTTATTCCCGATCAAAACAATCTCTCTCTCATCCCTTTTATCTTTCGATCTCTCTCGCCTATTTTTCTGCTCTCTCCCTGGGCTTCTCGCTCGTTTGTTCTCCTGATTCCCTGTGGTTCGAGGCCGCCGCCGCCGTCTAAACCCCAATGAGGCTGGTGGTTTCACCCGATTGTATATATACTTGTGTATCTATGTATGTGCGTGATTCTCTGTGTGTGCGACATGTGTGTGTGATTCTCTGTGTGTTGTGTGTGTACAACGGGTGTGTGTGGACTCTGTGTTGTGGCCGTTCACCGATTTTCCGGCGATGCCCTGTGTTTCCGGTTGGCGCGTATGCGCGTGTGTGTGGTTGCAACTATTTGTTCGGTTATTAACTGAATGAAATATTTTAGTTAATTTATTTTATTGATTTGCAGGAAGTGTTTTATGTGAGAAATTAATTATTAATTGGTGGAATCCGTCTGGATATCCGACTTATTCGGGCACCGACAGATTTCACCGCCGTCAGCGATGAACATCGGTGAGCTGACGGTGGACTGTGATGACACGGTTCTGAGTTCTAATGTAAATATTAATAATAAATAAATTAGTTGTAAAATTAATTTTAAAGCAAAAAGTAGAGTATTATTATTATAGTCGTACCGATATTTGGATTATGAACAGGGCTGATTGTGGACTGTTGTTATAGTGAATTTGGTGGTTGTGACGTCGAATTGCTTCAACGGGTTAGCCGATAAATAAAGGAGGTGCTGCCCAATTTCTGAGAAATCGAACTACGGAAATACGGGAGCGTATTCAGTAATTATCGGAACGTCGAGCGAGTATAAATAAGTATATACATATATTTTGTGCGAAACCTGATTGTATGTAGTGGTAAATTATTTTACCCAAACCAATAACCCTAATTTTGTAAAATAACTAGTATACGTATTTTCTGGAAACAAACACTGAACCGATTTCTGAGAACGTGAACCCTAATTGTTGTGTGTGTTATTATAATATGAATAATTACGAGTCAGGTTATGGTATCGTATGGGTAGGTTGTTAGCGAGGATATGTCAAGCATACCTAGACATCTAACGTAGAGTATTTCGGCTCTGTAGGTTCTAGTCAAAGGACTCAAGGATTGATATCGAGCTAGGATAACCTAATGATCAGTTGACAAGCGCAGCGAGGTTCCAAGCAAAGCACCTGAGCGTTGAAGTTGGATCCAGGATAGTCAAATAGTAAAGCGATAAAGCCGAGTGTCCCAAATCGGTTCAAGGTCAATCAGAGATAGCTGTAACGCTCTGCAAGGCAAGTACCCCTGACCATTCTTTTATGGTTCAGTATATATGAATAGATGTTGTTTTATTCTCATAATGGAACATAAACATAAAAGTGATTTTGACAAGAGATAGGTAAAAGTGATTTTGAAACTGGATAAAATGAATCAGATATTGGATAACGTTACGTAAGTGGCTAATTCGGTTGTGTGCATTATATAACCGATTAGTCCAGCATAGTTAATCAAAGACCTAGCTAGTCTCTGCGGATCCGGTAATTTTGTGTGAAAGCCCGATCAGCTTTCCTAGACATTTTATGTGATAGCTCGGCCAACTATCCTAGATAATTTGTGTGGAGGCCTGATCAGCCGTCCCTAGATAACATCCAATACATATTTGATTGTGATTTAGTGGTTACCGTAACGGAACAGATGATTTTGCGATTCCAGTAACGGAACAAATGGTTTTGGGTCTCCGTAACGGGACAAATGGTTTTCTGGTTCCTGTAATGGAACGGAAGGTTTGAAAATGAAAATAGCATGCTAAAAATTGAACTATGGTATTTATGCACAGCACACGATAGTTGATTATGTTTTACAGAGCATGCTAGTTTTGATATCCAGTTTATACCTGTTTTACATGTTTCTAACAAGTTATGAATTCTGTCCCTATAACTGTTTTGCTTTAAATCATTTTGACTTGTTATTCATATAGTGGCACTGCTGAGCAATTGATTGCTCACCCTTGCAGAATGTTTTATATATGTATTGCAGATGCCTAGGAGATTCTTCCGCGGTAGTCAGGGCAGAGTTCCAGTTTCTTTCGCGTCAATCTCCTCTGAGGTAGTTGTGTTGGACCAAAGATGGTCCGTTGAGTTGCTGTATTAAGATAGTATTTTTTTAGATTATTTCTATAGGTTGGTTTTGTATTAAATGTAACCTAAGTCATACTTAAACCTGTAAAAGATCTTGGAAAAGGGGTTGTAGTCATATTCTAGTTTTGAATTGTTTATCTTATTGTTATTGTTGATGACGTCAACTCATGACCTCGATGTTGATGCCGTCACAGTTAGCACATAGATATATTGGTCCTTTTGAAGTTTTGAGTCAAGTAGGGAAGGTGGCCTATGAATTAGCTTTGCCGCCTCGGTATCAGCATGTTCATAACGTGTTTCATGTGTTATTACTTAAGAAGTATAATCCTGATGCCAACCATGTGATAGAATATGAACCTATAGAGATTTAGGAAGACCTGTCATTTGTGGAGCAACCTGTCAAAATACTCGTGTGGCGCCCCAAAACCCGGGGTCAGGAATCTCGGAGGCCACGCCATCTAAACTATTACAACCACACAATTCACACTATATTATATAAATACTCATGCTTCATGACCCCACACTTTTCACACACACACACACACACTTACAGGTTATTATCTTGGAAACGAACCATCATATGTAGAATACTTTCAACCATCAAGTGATAATTATTACAACCCAAAAGTAATTTAGCCTTACCGGGGAGTAACCTTTAAGTAAAGCTAGTCCTTCGGCCAAATATACGTTTCTTATTTATTATCTTACATAAGTCATACTTATAAATAAGCCGAACTAAAAACAACTGAAAACTAATCCAGCTTATTCGGACTACCTGTGGTACAACACCAAACAATCTACGGAATAACTGGCCATTTCCTACCCGTTTCCTGGCTGTGGTTCTCATGGCAGGCATCTTGATTCACTGTTGTGTTGTGTCAATTTCAGAAAACAAGTGTGAGCTATAATGCCCAACATAATAATGTACAGTATGAAAATGACTGTATGATAACATCATATACGATAAATATGTTTTATTCGAAAATAGTTTTCCTCAGTGATACACACCTTCTTATGAAAACAATTCTTTAAGGGATTTTATTATCCAGCGAATACATTAATAGTAATCCCAGCACCTAGGCTTGGGTTACGGTATTGCATCATAATTCCAATTGGAAGAATTTGGACATTCGTTGGAGCCACCGTATACGATGATCAGTCGTACTGTGATAAAAGTAACCTTTTCTACTAGTAGAAGGACGACACCTTCACATCTCGGTTATCACCCTTGCCGCATACGGGCTATGTGTCCTCATTTAGGGTATACACACACTTCGCAGATCCATGGGTACATATTGTACCGTCTCCTACGGTACCGATAGTCTATCCAATACACGAAATACTTGGATCCTACCCCTCCCTTGTCCTTTAGGAAATCCTACCATATCTCGAGAACTCGAACCACATCGAAGTTCCTCCAAGCGTTTTGCTTGTTGATAGGCATAGCTTTACTGTACATATATATATATATGTACTTCCGAAAGTTTCGGAGGAAGTACTAAGGGTGTGAGTTGACCGTTGTCAACAGATAATTAAACAAGGGGGAAAAAGTTTCTCCTTGAAACTATATTCAAAATATTAAATAAGTCGGAGTAATATTCTCCGACGATCTGAAATTACTCGAATGATTTTCCGAAATCAGAAAGTATGTTTTAAATCGGATCTATGATTTTTAAATCAAAAATAAACCCTTTAATAAATAATAATTAATTAAATGATAATCGATAAATAATTAAACCTCGAATGAGTTTACTCTTTAAAAGATTATTTAAATTAATATTCCTCAACTAGTTTATGCCTACGCAATTAATAATCTTTAATGATTAATTAGGTTTGAGATAAATAATTGTTGGGGTATACTACTCCCATGATAAAAGAATAAGTATATAGTATTTATTATTCGAACAATAAAATATAGTTGAGGGAATATGATCGTTGGGAAATCGTTTTAATAAAAGTTCGAGGTATTTTAATATTTCGTAAGTGGATGTTGAGTCCCTTTTAAAACGTACTACTATGGACTTATAACCGTCCTCTAATATCACCGGAATGATTCCGGGGTTTTATCTTAATTCCCGACCGACTCTCGGTCTTATATATTATGTCACGCTTAAAACGGAATAACATTTCATGATATATACTTATCGTACAACATCGCTATATTATGCGAAAATTCAACAACTACGTATCATGGCAAACATGGTATTTATGCAATGATAATAAAACAATCCTTTCACAACACAACAGTAAATGGAGTTAGGTTCATAAACTTGCCTGGGTATCTCGAGGTGGAGGATGCTCTAGGTTCTGCTTGGAAATCTATAACCATAAACACAATTCACTTCGTTAGGTCCCGTTCTAATTTACGGCGACTCGCCCTCATGTGCTACTTATTATGCACCCTCTCAACTTATACTACCTCATTATTCCTTTAAGTCATTATTCACATTATGGTCTCTTTATTCTTCTAAGTATCTTAGGTTCATTCTCATTATCGTCGTCGGCTCCGCTTATGGATTCTACGGTTTCTAATCGCGCGGTCTCGGCTCCTATATTTTTATAAATTTGAGAAATCATTATTTTCACTTGAAATTTTTATGTAAGTTAGGAAACTCAATATGTTACTCTCTTTAAAACTTTCATGATTTATGAACACTTTAAATTGATCCTTTATATTCTCAAAGTTCGTGATTTGTAGCAGTTTTTATCGCGTAAATCACTTTTAGAAAAATGACCATAACTTTTGATCCGTAAATCAGAATCAAGAGATTCAAGCGCCTACACGATCCTTATAACATTGTATATCATAATCAAGGGTTAGTTTTCAAGAAACTACAGTTTACAACTTCGGGACTTTCTGCAGAAACTTAAAGTTACGATTTGTTGGTTTTAACGGAGTTACGTTTACAATCGGGGTCTCGTTTACGTCCTAACTCTTAACACAACCACCAAAAATCATCATTTCATCATCAACACACAAAATCCTATCAAGAATATCATGTTCTTGAGGCAACAACAATCAACCTTAAATTTACTTAACTTAAACACCAAAATTTCATCAATACCACTCATTGAAGTAGGTTTATTACCACATACTAAATGGATCTTAAAATGAATCTTAAATAAAGTTGGGCCAAAGATTTTTACCTTTCTTGAAAGCTTGAGATGTGTTCTTGAGGATGGTGGAGGCTTGGAAGTTCTTGGTATGAATTTTGGAACCTAAAACCACCATTGAAATCAAGAAACCAAAGAGAGGTTACTATTCATTCTATTCACTCGTGACTTTCTTGATTTCATTTCATCTATCAAACCCTGATAAAAAGAGATGAACGAATTTTCTTACCTTAGTTTAATTTCTAGTAATCTTGAGAATTAATGGGATGATTTTACCATGGCTTGAACTTGAGTTTTGATTTTTGAATTCCTCCCCCTTTCTGAAATTGCCGAATAGAAGAAGTGAAGGGGTGGGGGGGGGGGTATTTATTCTTGCTTCTTTTGGTTGCTTCTAGGAAATGGGGTGTGATATATTCCACTTGATTTTTATTCTCATAGGTTGAATCCTAGGTTTATTCTTGTTGCAAAACTTGGGGACAAAATCTAAGTAGCTTGCTAGGTTACAAGCTAACAACATGGGTTAGCTTCCTTAGCACACTATTTTGCTAGCTAGCTTGATCATCCTATGGTTAGCTCACTATTTGATGAAGTAACCATGGTTACTTTCTTACCATAGTTTAGTTAGTGCGTTACGTTTATTTAATCGTTTACGCGTTCGCTCGGTCGCTTAAACGTTTTCGTAATACTTACTCGTAATTGGTTCGCGACGTAATTCCTTTAGTATTTATTCCTTATATTTTTAATTATCATACTTGAATATAAATCCGTAGGGTTTTAATCTCGTTATTATATTGTGATCCCCGTAATCCTCGATGAGTCATAAATACGGTCGTATTTCAAAGTTCGTTTTCTTCGAAAACTAATAGCGTTTACATAAACTCATTTAGTACGTATAATCGTATTATCAACTCCGAAACTCATTTCCTCATGTACTACATAGTGTGGGCTCAAATTTTTTTCCCGTCCGTCAGGATTACTATTCATTAAACGTTTTACAAGGTCTCAAAATTTTGAGTTATTACAACTCGACTGGCAAGAGAAGACTCTTAGAAATAAGTTGGTCAAGTTGGTAAGAGTACTTTGGAGAAATCCCAAGGTTGAAGAGTCAACATGGGAACTAGAGTCGGATATGCTTAGCCGGTATCCTCACTTATTCTCCTAGATTCTGAGGAAAAAATCCTTAAAGGGGGAGAGGATGTTACGACCAGTATTTTTAAACCCTATCTATATATAATTGTGTGTTTATAATTTAAATTTAAATTGTGTGGAATTATAAATGTGGATGATCTATATGACTGAGTGCCTATAAACTAAGTGTTTAATGTATTAGTTTATATAAAATTTTTTGAAAAGAAAATCTTATCATTTAGTTTTTTTAAATGATAATAAAAAGTACTTCATTTTATATGAAAAATCGATTTTAAAAATATTTTAACAATAAACTTTCAAATTTTATATCATTAAAATTCTAAAATTATAAGCTATTTATGATATTTATTTTATGATTTATGGAGGTGCATTTATATTTATAAAAATTGTTTTATATAAATTAGTTGATTTTTAAATTTCAAATTATTTAGTTGCCCATGCATGCAAATACCCTCCAATTTAATTTAAAAGGGCATAAGAGATAATTCATACCCCACTAACCTTCTTCTATCCACCAAAAGACTAAACTACTCTTGCATGCACTTTTGCTTGGTTATTGGAGAAGGGCACTTTAGTACATTCCAAATTCCACTATTGAATTAGTGCATGATGAACCATAAAGAGAGGAGTTAACCCAAAACCACACTCCACTCAAGATCATCATTTTCACTTTCAAATTTTCTCCCCCCCCTCTCTTTTTCTTCATTCGACTGAAGCCCCTTTCCCCATTTCCTTCAATTTTTCTTCATCAAATCCTTGCCATTATAGTGTAATTCCATTAACCATTCATATAATATACACTTTACAAGAAGTTCCATGCTTAGGAGATGAAGTTTAATGCTTGCATGTCTTGATTTTATGTGATCTCCGAAGAGAAACTCTTAATTCACGTGGATTAAAGAGTTCTCTATAAGATATACTTTTTATGTGCATAAACTAAGTGTTTCCATGAATAAAACTCTTTTAAAACCTTTGCATGCTATTGATCTTAGTTGTAAATTCATATTCTACTTTGCATGTTAAAGATAAGGCATTATTTTAAAGTATAATCATGTTATATATTCTCTTCTTTTCGAAAATATACATGCATGCTTAGTTTGTCTTAAATTCGACCTTATATGTTCTTAAAACGAATTGTTTCCTTGATATTATGCTTGATCTTATTTGTTAAAAGGTAGTGTGCATGATCTTTTGAAGTAGTTAAGTATTTTAATGTTAGATATATTTGTGATGTCATGGCTAATATGATTTGTGTTTAGTTTTCAGATCTTACTTAACAGGACAAATCAATACTTAACTGGAAATCAGCACTTATATTGAAGACATAACTTAAGATATCAGAACTTAAGTTATCAGAACTTAAGTTATCAGAAGATATTTATCAAGAGATAATATCAAGACTTAAGGTGACTTTCAGATAAGGCAGGCGGCTGATTGAAAGGAAAGAAGATCGAGACTAAGACAGTAAGAAATATGCATGAAGAAAGAATTCTATGAAGAATAGAATACTTGGAAGAAAAGATAACTAGTTGATATATTTTAGGAAGCAGAATTATATTCCATATCAATTAGAACATTATCTTGTAACTGTGTAGTATATAAACACAGGCATAGGGTTTACACTATAAGTGTTATCTTAATCGAAGTTATTATTCTTTGTAACCCTAGCAGCTCTCGTGATAATTTGTTCATCACTGAGAGAGGACAGTTCCATATTGTAACATAGTTTATTGTGTTGAATAAAATTTGTGTTCTGTTACTTGTGTTCTTTAATTCGATTTGATTATAGTAAACACTGTATTCAACCCCCTTCTACAGTGTGTGTGACCTAACAAGTGGTATCAGAGTAGATCTGTTAACACACATACAATTTAAGATCCAAAAACAATCATGTTTGAAACAGAAACTCCAACCAAGCCCACCAAAACTGAAGAACCACCAAAAACCATAACCCATAGTCGATATGAGACTATAAGAGTTCCCATGTTGAAACCTTCTGAGTATTCCATATGGAAAGTGAAGATGGTTATGTTTCTGGAAGCTACAGATCCAGAATATCTAGACAGGATTAATGAAGGACCACATATGCCAACCAAACTCTCTGTGGAAGTTGCAGGTCAGCCAGCAAAATCTGTACCAAAGGAGAAAAGTGATTACACTGCTGAAGATATCTCATCGATTGCAAAGGATGCAAAGGTAAGACACTTGCTGCATAGTGCCCTTGATAATGTCATGTCAAACAGGGTAATTCAATGCAAGACTGCAAAAGAGATATAGGATGCTTTGGAAACAAGGTGTCAGGGAACTGATTCAATCAAGAAGAACAGGAAGACTATACTCACTCAAGAGTATGAGCACTTTGACTCAAAGCCTGATGAGTCATTAACTGATTTATATGACAGATTTGTCAAACTCTTGAATGACTTGTCACTAGTTGACAAAGAATATGATATTGAAGATTCAAATCTTAAATTCATGTTAGCTCTTCCTGAAAAGTGGGATTTGAAGGCCACAATAATAAGAAACAACTATAATCTTGAAGAAACAACTCTTGATGAAATTTATGGGATGCTCAAGACTCATGAACTTGAGATGGAACAAAGAAGCAAGAGGAATGGAAGAAAGTCAAGGACAGTTGCTTTTGTGGCTGAGGAGGAAATTCCCAAAGAAGCTGCCTCAAGGAAAGGCAAGGGAAAGGATCTCATCATAAAGTCTGATACTGAGTCATCAAGTTCTAATAGTGATGATGACTCAGAAATAGAAAGTATACCTGAGATGGACCCTGATGAAGAGATAATGAAGCTGTGTGCTCTTATGGTGAAAGGAATCACAAAGATTGCATACAGGAAATTCAGGAGAGGAAAGAAGTCTTCCAGGAAAGGTGCAAGTTCTGATAAGAAAGGTTTTAGAAAATCTGAAGGCAAAGGAGGAAAGTCTGACAGAGGAGATTACTCAAATGTTAAATGCTACAATTGTGGTGACAGAGGCCACATATCTCCTGATTGCAGAAAAGGGAAAAGTGACAAAGGCAAGGCTCTTGTCACAAAGAAGAAAAGCTGGTCAGATGCTTCAGATTTTGAGGATGAGGAAAACTATGCCTTGATGGTAAATGCTGATAGCAGTTCTGATACTGCTGACATAAAGGTACCTCAAACTACTTATGCCTTTCATACTGATGATATTACTGAGTTGAGAAGATATCTTAAAACCATGTTCATTAGTTATAAAGATCAAACTTTAACATGTGAAAGATTAACTTCTGAAAATCTTGCTTATAAAAAGAGGAATGATTATTTAGAAAAAGAGTTAGTCATGTTCCATCAAACTCAGAAAGATAGAGATGACGCCTTTTATGTTAGGGATGAAGTGCTAAAAATGAATGAATCTCTAAAAACTGAGTTAGAAAAGGAAATAGAGATTATTAGGACTTGGACTAGCTCTGGTAAAGCAACTCAGGATATTCTAAGTAGTGGAAACTGGAAAGAGGGCTTAGGTTATGGAGATGATAAGAACAGTACGGGTTCTGTAGAAACTGAGCCTATAGTTGTTAAACAAAAACCAAAGGTAAATCATGTTAAGTTTGTAACTGCAAAGTCTGATATTGAGAAATCAGAAGTTAAGGAGAAATTAACTTCTGACAAACCTAAACAGGATAAGCCAACTGAAGTTAACATAGGTTTAATGACTAAGAAACAACTTAAGCATAAGCTGAAACATGTTAAAAATATAAACAAGGTAAACCCACCTCGGAAAAATAAGAATGGAAAGGAAAGTGTGAACAAAAGTAACAATTATAAGCCTGTTCCTAATGCTCCTAGAAAAAAATGTCATAACTGTGGAAATTCTAACCATCTGGCTTCTTTTTGCAGGAAGAATAAGAACATAAACTCCTTACCCTAAAAGTCAGGAGTTAAGAGTCAGTCTGTTAGATATAAGCCACAAAATCCTTGTTTTCATTGTGGTAGTTTATGGCATTCCATTTATACTTTTAAGGAATATCATAGTTTGTACTATGATTATTATCAAATAAAACCGTCTTTAAAAAAATTTAGCATTATTCCTTCTAGTGTAAGTTCTGATGCAAAGTCTGATATTGCAAATTCTGATAAGAAAACTGTTAACATAAACTCTGATGCTAAATCCGCTGCAAATGTTAACAAACTTAATAAGTCCAAAGGATCCAAACAAGTCTGGGTCCTTAAAACTAATCATTAGTGGTCTTTGTGATTGCAGGGCAACAGGAAAAACATCCTAATTCTGGACAGTGGATGTTGAGGACATATGACTGGAAATAAAGCCCTGCTATCAGACTTTGTGGAGAAAGCTGGCCCAGGTGTTTCTTATGAAGATGGCAATATGGGAAAAACTCTGGGATATGGCAATATCAATCTGGGGAATGTCATCATTGAAAAAGTAGCTCTGGTCTCAGGACTTAAACACAATCTGCTGAGTGTTAGTCAAATCTGTGACAGAGGTTATCATGTGGATTTCTTTGAAGAACACTATGAAATTGTAAGAAAATCTACAGGCAAAGTTGTTCTGAAAGGATACATGCATGGTAACATTTATGAAGCCAAGCTTTCAACAAGTACTGATGGTTCTGCAATCTGTCTGTTAAGTAGAGCATCAATTGAAGAAAGCTGGGATTGGCGCAAGAAACTCTCTCATTTAAATTTCAACAATATAAATGAACTAGTCAAGAAAGATCTTGTGAGAGGACTGCCAAAATCAGTATTTGCTCCTGATGGCCTTTGTGATTCTTGTCATAAGGAAAAACAAAGAAAATCTTCATTCAAGAGCAAGACTGAATCATCAATTCTTGAGCCTTATCACCTACTACATGTTGATCTATTTGGTCCAGTTAATGTCATGTCTATTGCAAAGAAGAAATATGCTATGGTCATAGTGGATGAGTTCACCAGATACACATGGGTGTATTTCTTGCACACAAAAAGTGAAACTGCATCTATCTTGATTGATCATGTCAAACAACTGGATAAATTGGTCAAAGACTCTGTGAAAATCATAAGAAGTGATAATGGCACTGAGTTCAAGAATTTGATTATGGAAGAGTTCTGCAAAAACCATGGAATAAAGCAGGAATTCTATGCTCCTAGAACTCCACAACAAAATGGAGTTGTTGAAAGAAAGAATAGAACTCTTATTGAAGCTGCACGAACTATGCTTGATGAAGCAAAGTTACCAACCTACTTTTGGGCTGAAGATGTGCAGACTGCTTATTTTACTCAGAATGCAACACTTATCAACAAGTATGGAAAAACACCATATGAGATGGTGAAGAAAAAGAAGCCAAATCTGAAGTACTTTCATGTATTTGGATGAAAGTGTTTTGTTCTTAAGACTCATCCTGAACAGCTATCCAAATTTGATCTAAAAGCTGATGAAGGAATTTTTGTTGGATATCCACTTTCCACAAAAGCCTTTAGAGTCTACAATTCAAGAACAAGGTTTGTCATGGAATCTATCAATGTCTCTTTTGATGATAAGAAAATTACCGGACATGAAGATTTCAATGATCATGATCAGCCGAGATTCGAAAATAAAGTTTTAAATTCTGATTCTATAAATCCTGACAGTCTAAATCCTGATAGTTTAAATCCTGATACTGCAAACTCTGATGGATTAAAATCTGATGTTATTATAACTGTGGTGACTACGCCAAAGGAAAATGCACCTGTGCAGTGGGAGCATATTGAAGATCCAACCATATCTCAAGAAACATCAGAGCCTACAACAGGATCTTCAAGTTCTGATGGGCCAAGTTCTGATAATTCTGGAAACTCATGGTCTGATATTTCTGGAAACTCAAATTCTGAAGGATCCAACTCAGAGAGCATAATTTCAGGGGGAACATCAGAAAATGTTGATGGAGACAGCATGGATTATGGGGGAGCATCCAGTCCTAGAGATAACCTTCCATCTACAAGGAAGTGGACAAAAGCATATACACCTGACTTAATTATTGGAAATCCTGATGCAGGTGTCAGAACTAGAACAACTACATCAAATGAATGTCTCCATCATTCTTTTCTTTCTTAGACTGAACCAAAGAAAGTGGAATAAGCTCTTCAAGATGCTGATTGGGTGCAAGCAATGCAGGAAGAGTTAAATGAATTTGAAAGAAATAAAGTCTGGACCCTAGTGCCAAGACCAAAGAACAGGTCTGTTGTTGGTACAAAGTGGGTGTTCAGAAACAAAACTAACAGTGATGGCATAATTACAAGGAATAAAGCAAGGCTGGTTGTAAAAGGATACTCTCAACAGGAGGGAATTGATTATGATGAAATATTTGCACAAGTTGCTAGATTGGAAGCCATAAGGATATTTTTGGCTTATGCTGCTCACAAGAAGTTTAAAGTCTTTCAAATGGATGTGAAAAGTGCTTTTCTCAATGGAGAATTGGAAGAAGAGGGTTGATCAACCTCCAGGCTTTGTAGATCCCAAATTTCCCAATCATGTCTACAGGCTTGATAAAGCACTTTATGGCCTTAAGCAAGCTCCAAGAGTATGGTATGAGACTTTAGCTCAGTTTCTTCTGGAAAATGGATTTAATAGAGGGACTATTGACAAAACACTGTTCTACCTCAACCATGGAAATGACTTACTTTTGGTGCAAATATATGTTGATGATATCATTTTTGGTTCTACAAATGACAGACTTTGTAAGAAGTTTGCCAAGATGATGTAGTCAAGATATCAAATGAGTATGATGGGAGAACTTAACTATTTTCTGGGCCTTCAAGTCAAGCAGAATGAAGAAGGAACTTTTATTTGTCAATCTAAGTACACCAGAAATTTGTTGACAAAGTTTGGAATGCAAGATTGTTCAAGTGCATCCACTCATATTGCCACTGCAACAAAGTTGGATAAGGATACTGGTAAATCAGTAGATATTACTGTTTACAGAGGTATGATTGGCTCTCTACTCTATCTAACTGCAAGTAGACCTGATATCATGTATGCTACTTATCTCTGTGCAAGATTTCAAGCAGATCCAAGAGAACCTCACTTGACAGCTGTGAAAAGAATTTTCAAGTACCTTAAGGGTACAACTGATCTGGGATTGTGGTATCCTAGAGAATAAGAGTTTAAGCTAATAGGTTACTCAGATGCAGATTTTGTAGGGTGCAAAATTGACAGGAAAAGCACAAGTGGAAGCTGCCAATTTCTTGGAGGCAGACTGGTTTCTTGGTTTAGCAAGAAATTGAAGTCAATTTCCACATCAACTGCAGAAGCAGAATACATTGCTATAGGAAGCTGTTGTGCACAGATTCTTTGGATGAAAAATCAGTTACTGGATTATGGGTTAGAATTTTCTAAAATCCCTAATTACTGTGATAATCAAAGTGCTATTGCTATGACAGGTAATCCAGTTCAACACTCAATGACAAAATACATCAGCATTAGGTACCACTTCATAAGGGAACATGTGGATGAAGGTACAGTGGAATTGCATTTTGTTCCAACAGATCAACAACTAGCAGATATCTTCACAAAACCACTATGTGAAGTTACTTTTACAAGACTGGTAAATGAACTTGGAATGGTTTCAGGTTCTTTCTCTAAATCTGCTTAGTTTATGTTCTGATACATCAGATTTTATGATCATTATTTTCAGATATTACTATCTTTGTGTATACTGTGCTTAAATTGAAATTTGCTTAAGTGCTGATTGTTGTCTGATGTGAATTTCTAAACTCTGATAGTGATATGAATGTTTCTGTGACTATTCAATCCAATGAGGATAACCGTGCTAGATGCTGACCTAGTAGTCTTTAATATACTAAAGATCCCATGTTTGAAGTAATTGTTTATGTGGAAATCTTTTAACACAAGCAAATTCTAATATTGAGCTTAGTTAAGTTTACTTTGTGTATCTTATTACTAAGTCAAAAACTAGAATAGTGCTTCTTATCTGTTAAGTTCTGATGTTAGTAAATCTGATGGATGTACTAATGCTGATAAGCCTCACTTATCAAAAGAAAAAGAAAAAGAAAAAGAAAAGAAATAAACATCAGGTACTCCTTTGAGATCTAGAGTAAAAATGTGGAAGGGAAGACCCAAGTGCATTGCTGGTATTAAGTAATATGCATTAGAAAAGCAAAAAAATTTCTTGGTGACTTTTCACACTCTATGATTACTAGAGAAATACTCTGATAGCAGCATAAATTCTGATAAGCAGTCGTGACTCACTTACACTGAAAAGCCACTGTAAAATGGAATTTCAAAAGATGCATAAAATGAGCACAAAACAGTTGAGGTGGACTCATGCATGACCTCATTCAATAGTAAGCGTCAAAACAATGACAGATTTTGAGCAAAGTTCTTAGTTATGCCTTATTTCTAAGATGTACTGAAGTGAATCAGACTTTACTCTTTGTCTGATATTTAGCTTAATGCACACACTTACACTCCATATGAATGATGAAAATTACTGTGGTGATAAATGTTGTTTTAGATGAACAATTTATGTGTCAGATTGCATAAATTCTGAGGACAAGTTCTGATGGAAGTTTTGGTGATTAAGTTCTGATAAAACCATATCAGTATTTGTGTGAAGAATTACAGGAATAAACATTCACTTTTCGAGTTAAGAAGCCATATTCTGATGACTTTTAAATCCTGATAATAATCAAGTTATGATGCTGATGTGGCAGTATTTCTTTACTTGGTTTATTTTTGGTCATTACTTGAACGATAATATTTTTACAGAATATTGGTTAATGTGAGATAAAACAGTCATAATCATTATGGGTTAGTGGTTAGCGTGTATGTCTTAAAAACCTGCATGTGCACATTAATTGTTATTATATCCCGTGCCCATTAACTCTGGCTTTAGATTTTTTACTGACTGTTATTATTACACACCAGTCTAGGGAGTCGAGGGGTCATTATTTTTACTTGTAATTTTTAACCAGTCCTTGTGTCCCTTGGTATTCTATTGGCTATTTAAACCAACTATTCATTCCAGCCAAAACATCTTTCATTTTCTCACAAACTCACTCTCTTTTTATTCTCATCAACAAAAATGGTCCGTTTCAACTTGTTCCTGAACTATGAAACCTTTAACATCGAGTTGAGTTGTGATGAATGGCAACAGGAGCGGCATGTCACCGCCATTCCTGAAGAGCTTTAGAACTCAGTTCCATAAGAGGTTCACACAGAACTCTTGTTCTTTTCAATGGAGTACCATCTCCATCTTGATAGGTTGGAAGAGGAAAGGAGAGAAGCTCTCCGTCAGCAAGAACGGATCATCCGTCTTGCAGTGCTCTTCGTCAGCAGCAGAAGGAGTTAGTCGTTAGGTCTTCTTAGACTAGGACTAAGGCTGTTGATGTTAAGAATCGTAGAATAGGACTATCTTGTACTTTTTGCATGTAATTGCTAAATTTCATCAAATGTAATCATCTGATATATCAATGAAATTTTCTTTAATTGCAAGATTTGTTCTTTGTTTCTCAAATTATGTGACTGTGCATATTTACTTGCAATTTATTAATCTTTACTTCATCGATTTTTAATTTTATTTTATGATGAATGTTTTGATTAAATTTTGATATTTTGAGAAAATAACTGAGGAACAGGTTCCAATATCAGAACCTGTTGTTGTAGAAGCTGAGAAGGTTTCTTCTCAGAAAGATACTGTAACTGGGAGTTCTAGGCCCCTAAAAAGGCTTAGAAAGTTAAATTCTGATGATAAAGCTCCTACAGTGTCTCCACCTTTGAAGAAATTAAAGAAACGAGAGCTCACAGAGACATAGTTGAGTCAGATTCAGAGGATGTAGTGGAAGCAACTAAGGAAGGGGATCAGGAATCTCTGATCTCAACATAATCAATTGTTATTGAATCACTTCCTTCTGCACAACCAGAAACTGCTCAAGACAGAATACCTACACCTCCCGTGTCACCTATAGTTGATCTAGTATATACTGAAGAACCAAGTACCAGTGCTGAAATTGATATTCATAACTTGATTGTGCCTGAGGTTTTATACTTGGAAGCTCCACCAATTCAACTCACTCCACCAACAACACCAATTTTGCATGTTGATCAGAACCTGGCTGCAGATCAGAATTTAGAGGATGATGTTGAAGCCTCTATAGCCTCACATACTGCTATTTTATCAGAGGATGCTGATCTTGCAGGATCTACAAGTTCTGATGCTGCCAATGAGAATATTACTGTTGAAGTTGCTGCTAATTTAGATGCTGATGCAGCTGGTCCATCAGGACATGCACCTCAACAAACAGTTAATAAAACTGATCTAACCAAGAAGTTTGTTAAGGAAGCACCAGTACCTTGGAGTGAAACTCCTAGAGGACAGGAGTGGACTAAGGAATGGAACACAGTTAGTTTTGTTCCTTTTGAAAAGATTCTTGTTGAGCATCTGGCAAAAGCTGATGAAATGCTATTAAATGATGATTTCAAGGCACAGTTGAGAGTTACTGCATTGAGTACTAGGCACCTTCAAGGTCAACACTCAACAACTCATGCCAAGGTGAATAAAATTTAGGAAACCTTGATCCAGCAAGATATGAATAACAAACTTGAAAAGAATAGATTTTTCAAACCAGCCTTTGACAGAATTGCCAACATTGAGAAAACTCAGGAGAAGCAACAAGTTCAGATTTCTGAAATTCTAAAGAATCAAGCTTCTCAGAAAACTCAACTCAATGAGATCCAATCCTCAGTGGAATTGCTTGTCTCTCTTCTTTTACCTGCTGATGCCAAAAAGGGGGAGAAAGTGATTAAGTCCAAATGCAAATCTATTCAGACACTGAAGGGAAAGGATGATGGAAATGATGACCAGGGAAACTCTGATAAGGGTAGAGGTCAAGGTCAAGGTAAAGGATTTTCATCAAGTAAAGCTAGAATTACAAGTCTAGGAACAAGTTCTGATACTGGGAGAAGAATAAGTTCTGATACTGGTAAAATGATAAGTTCTGGTGAACATTTGGAACTTGATGAAGAAATTTCAAAGGAGTTATTTCTTAAAGAAAATCTAGGAAACTTTGAGAGTCTAAAGGAAGAAGAAGCCAGACTCAAAGCAAAAGGTGTCAAGATAAAATCTAAAGCTTCTGTTGTTGAAAAGAAATTTTCAAAGCCTAAGGGTATTGTGATAAAGGAAAGAACAAATTCTGAGGCAACCAAATCCAAATCACAAGTGGAAATTGATCCAAGGTCCAAGGGCAAAGAAGAAGATGATGAACCTGTAAAGGTTTATATGCCAGTCATGGATGAAGAAATAACTGATGATGAAGAAGATGCTAGTCTTACTCTGATTTCAAAGAAGATTTTTCAAAAAATCTCTGACATGGCTCATGTTGTTCAGAGTCAAGATGTAGTAAGTTCTGATATGACAGTGAAGCAAGCAACCTCTGACATAGCTCAAGTTGGCTTGATATCAGAAGTTAAGGAAAATGAAACCTCTGACATTGCTCATGTTAAACCTTCAAAGATACTCCTACCAGGATTCACCAAAGCTAAACATACCAACCTTTAAAGACTGCAACAAGTGATTTTGAAGCAAGAGTTGTTACAGGAAAGGAAGCAAGAGATAAATCTGGATTGGGTAGTTCTGATGAAAGAAGAGTACATAACACTACCAACGATCCAACTTCCTTAAGTGAACCAGGTGTTGGAGCAACTCCTGAAAGATTGAATCGACTTGAATCTGTACAAATGGTTTACCATACCTTTTTGAAAGAATATATCTTGTTATATTTTATGACAGATGGAAGGGTATACCATATCCGGCAGAATGCTATACTACTGAAGTATTTTGAGGAACTGGAACATGTTCTATTTCTACTTCAAGTGAAAGACAAATTAACAGATAGTGCTACAGGCTATTTAAAGTCACAAATTCAATGACAGAAGAAGCTTTATTCTGTAAAGTCTGACAGCACATACTATCCCAAGTACAGAGATCACAAAGGTGATATTGTCGAAATGAAGCCTAACTCTGCTAAGATCATAACTACTTTTCTGGGTTATAAGGCTGTGGAATTCAATCTAGAGTCTGACAAGGCATATCTGATCAGACTAGATCAGGAGATAAGAAAAGCTAAGATAAATGATCTCAGAGCAGCTATTTTTCAAACTGGTGAAGATACAGCTGAATTGAAAGATGCAAAAAGGATAATGGTTAATGAACTTGAATATGCTGAGAGAAGTCTTTTAAGGAATTATCTCAGAACAACTTCTGATATCAAAGAGATCAGAAATTGAAGCCAAGTCAAAGATCTACAACTGATTAAATTCTGAAAGTGTATACAGACTGAAGATGTTATCGGAAGTTTAAGATGGTAAAGCTATAAGGACTGTAAGTTGTAGTTATCTAGTCAAATTCCCATGCATTTGTACTTAATGTTTTTGACATCATCAAATATCTGTTGAACTTGTATATTATGCTAATTTACAAGTTGGGGGAGATTGTTAGATATATTTGTGATGTCATGGCTAATATGATTTGTGTTTAGTTTTCAGATCTTACCTAACAGGACAAATCAATACTTAACTGGAAATCAGCACTTATACTGAAGACAGAACTTAAGATATCGGAACTTAAGTTATCAGAACTTAAGTTATCAGAGATATTTATCAGGAGATAATATCAGGACTTAAGGTGACTTTTAGATAAGTCAGGCGGCTGATTGAAAGGAAAGAAGATCGAGACTATGACAGTAAGAAATATGCATGAAGAAAGAATTCTATGAAGAACAGAATACTCAGAAGAAAAGATAACTAGTTGATATATTTTAGGAAGCAGAATTATATTCCAAATAAATTAGAACATTATCTTGTAACTGTGTAGTATATAAACACAGGCATAGGGTTTACACTATAAGTGTTATCTTAATCGAAGTTATTATTCTTTGTAGCCCTAGTAGCTCTCGTGATAATTTGTTCATCACTGAGAGAGGACAGTTCCATATTGTAACATAGTTTATTGTGTTGAATAAAATCTGTGTTCTGTTACTTGTGTTCTTTAATTCGATTTAATTATAGTAAACATTATATTCAACCCCTTCTACAGTGTGTGTAACCTAACATTTAAGTCAAATTTATGAGCTAATAACCCTCTTGTTTAGTCGAACTTGATTTAGTGATCATCTTGAGTTGCGTGTTAAGTTTTATTTTGCATGTTGGTACTATAGGGCATGGATGATCTCCATTATTGGTTGAGGCCTTAGTTTAGAGTCTTATAGTAGTAAATTTGCCTTGGTTGAGATTTAATTCGTGGTTTTAAAGTGGGAGTTAAGGTGGAAAGGCTAGGATAGAATCCTGATTTTTTTCCAGATTTGCATGTGAGTTTTGTGTTGATTTTGAATGGGCATTTCTTAGGAATTGTTAGGCACAAGCCACGGGGAGTTAATACTTGGGGTATAATTGAGTCTAGAAGTCACAAATTAGAGAAACCCAACCATTTAGTGAGGTGCACACACCAAAATTTAGAATCTGTCCAACAGGGGACAGTTTTGTTGTTACTTAGAAATGTGGAGTTTTGACCATGTCATGGGTAGACCCTCACTAGGCCTTGTTAGCCCTAGTTAGAGGGAGTGTCATAAGAGTTTTTCCAGCCATAGTTCTTAAGAATTGAGTTAGAATTATGTGTCATAAGTTAGTGCAAATCAGAACACTTTTCTGCCCAGAAAATAGGGGAACATTGGACTTTAAGCTTAGGCCTAGGTAGGCCCAAGCTAGGCCCTTAAGCCACACCAAGTTTGATAGTTGCCTTATGGTTCATCACTTAACCATTAGTTTTAGGGCACTTATGAGTGAGGCCTAGGTTGACCACCATAGTTTTAAAATAGTATGAGGTTAGTAGAGTGTAAGGCCTAAGTCAGGGTCCATAAGAACTTGATGGTTTAGAAAAGGCACTTCGAGTTATGAGGATGATATTAAGAGTTTTGGCTAGTTTAGCATAACTAAGTGACTTGAGTAAGTGGAGTGAGATCATCCAAGCCTAGTGATGCAATATAGTGTGTATGGATAAATTATTATGTACTTAAATGTGCTATGTGAACATGAGTGTCTATGTGAACTATTATGCTTATAAGATAATTATAAGCGTTTATGTGTATATAGGCCTAAGTGCCAATATGCGTAATTTCGGTTTATAATTAGGTTGAGTTAGTGAACATATATTATAATGAGGATATTATTATTTTGTGTAGGCTCTCGAGACGAGGGTAAACTTGCCATTAAAGTCGAGTGAAGCTCCAGTTGCTCCCACCTGCCAGTCAAGTGTTTCAACCTACCTTTTTGTTTATACTGCAAGATAGTGTTAGCCCAGATTTTATATATGATATGAGTATTCTAATTCACCTTGATATATATGATCCAAGTGGTTTCAAATCTATCTTTCATATTATATGCAAACGCCATGAACCCTCAAGTATCTATTGCAAGTAGTTTAACTTTGCTTGGAGATTTCTATGGAAGTAATTCACAAGTCATACAATGCTAATATACCAAGTAATTGTGATGTGGAACCCTGTGCAAGTTATACTCAGTAACCTTATCTTGATACCTAAAAGTCAGCTATCCCTTAAAAGTCATTCATGATTGCTTGATAACCCTATTCTTACTCCTAAAACATGATACCCTTTTATACTTTAAACTGATGCTCACCTTCTTTATATTTCAATACCTATGTCTTATCTGGAACCATTACCTTGAACCTAGTTTGACTTAGTTCCTTCATACTATCCGATAACCCTGCTAAATCTCATTGTCAAATTCCTTGTGAATAGAAACCTTGCAATTCCCTTGATAAAGTATAGTCTAGTTGATCATGGCCTTGAAATTTAGTGGACCTATTCCCTGTGCTTCAAAGTTGATCTAGAACCCTTGATAAGATACTCACTGTTTAAGAAATTAACCGTCACTTGGCATCAGTTTTAAAATAAAAAGTTAAAATTTGGATTTCCAGTCCCAAAGGGGGACACATATTTTCTTTAGATAGTGGATCTAGACTTAGATGCAAGTCCTTTCCGCTCTTAATTTGTAGGCTTAAAAGTTGCCTAGGGATCCCATTAATGTTCTAGAACCCAGCGAGGTTCGGGATTACTTCGCGGTTGATCACCGGTTGTAATCTGTAGCGTCATAAAATGGTTTTTGATAAGAAAATGGTTTTGAATGGTTTTATTACAAGAAAAGATGCCATCATCCTGAAAGTTTATCTCTTGATACTATATTGTTGAAACTTTCAATTCCATTGTTAATGTTTTATTCTTATTTATGTATATTATAGCGCTTGTTGAACATTTGGCTCACTACTTGCTTACCCTGATATTACAGCTAGCAGATATGGTTAGATTCAAGCAGACCGCGCGTAAGACTTGTGATGCCGATTCATATGTTCGAGCTCAGGTAGTTAGTGATTTTTTGTGTGAGGACTCGATATTGAAATCAGGTTGCATTAGTTAATAGTGTTGGGCTGCTCCATACCCTAAACTGTAAGATCTTGGATTCAGATGTATTTACTTCCTTTTATTAACTAATATAATTACTCGTATATTGTCTTTTGTAAATGTTTGGGGCGTGACATGGAATAGAAAATCTCAGCACTCAGGGAAGGGAGAGACTTGAGCAGAATAACTCTGGAAGTCCTGTATGGAATCTTGAAAACAAATGAACTAGAAATGATTCAAAGGAAATCATTAAGGTATGGTCAAGGGCATGTTGTATATGGTTCAAGTGCTCTAATTGTCAATGAAATCCATACCTCTAATGATGAGCCAAATTCCCAGACTCTAGCTGCCTCAACAAGTGAGCAAAGAATCAATGATTCACAGGAACAAGTTTTACTGGAACTGGAAGAAGATGAGTTCTACACCCTGGATGAACTTGATGAGCTAGATCAATCATTGGCCTATATGGCAAGAAAGTTCTTGTTAGGAATATGTTGTGAACTTGATGATGAGATAAACAAAACACCTTAATAGATTTAACTTAATGAATTTTATAGCTCTCGACGGATGTCTTATTATAATCCCGACGGATGATTTTTAATGTCCCGACGGATGATAACTGAACATCCATCAAGAGTGTAGCTTATGTAACAATAAGTTTTGTAGCACATTTCTGCAAATAACAATGTGCTAGTTGAGTAGATTCTGTAGGAGTATTTAAGTCATGCTGACCACTAGTTTGATATACAGAATAGGGTGACTAATTGTAAATATAAGATGTCTTGTAATTCTGTATAAATGAAATGGAGTCAAGTGACAGAAAAGACTCCCGACGGATGGTCTACAAAGACTCCCGATGGATGATCAATAATGTCCCGACAGATGATCAACAATGTCCCGACGTATGATCTAATTGTAATAGTAGTTGATAGTGACAACACAGTCACATGCGTCGGATGTTTGCAAATGGAATGTGGCAGTCTACTTGCAGGTGTTAGAGAACAAAGAAGCATTACCATTTCCTTGCAAATATGAAGACAATTAAAGTTGTTGGAAATAGTAGTGAAGCAGCATGAGTTTAGACTAGATACATTTTGTTTTATTGTCTTTCTCATTATCATGTAATTGGTAATATATAAAGAGTAGAAAGTAGAAAACAACAACTAAGAAAGCTTATTTTTAAAGAGAAATATACAAGGTTGTATTTGTTAAGAATTTCTCTATAAGTTTTATTGTTCACTTGTAAGCAGCTGTGTGCTATTCAAAGCATCACAGAGTTCTCAATTTGATATATATATATAGTGGATACATTCAAATCCACCAGAAAGTTTTAAAGCTTTGTATTTTATTACTTAGTGCTTTGATTTATATTATTCCTCTATCCCGCATTACTGCAAATCAAACACTGTTATATATATTAAGTAAGAACATTCTTAAAATTGAAAAAGGAGCCAAAATTACATTTAATCCCCCTTCTGTAATTCTTGTTGTATTGTTTGGGAATAACAATTGGTATCAGAGCAAGCTCTTGAAGTACAAAGAGTGTAAAGATCACAACAATCAACAAGATGAACAAAAAGGATGTTAGAGTGAATATTCCATTTCTGGACAAAGACAACTATCACCACTGGAAGGTGAAGATGCACTTATATCTTCTTTCTTAAGATGAAGCTTATGTGGATTGCTTTGAAAGAGGTCCTCATGTCCCTATGAGAGATGCTACAGGAAATAAACCATCAGTTCCAAAACCTAGGCATGAATGGTCTGACCCTGATATTGAACAAGTCAGGAAAGACAAAAAGGCCATGAACATTCTGTTCAATGGTGTTGATGGTGATATGTTTGACAACATCATCAACTGTAAAACAGTCAAAGAGGTTTGGGACACAATACAGATAATTTGTGATGGTACTGAGCAAGTAAGGGAGAACAAGATGTAATTTCTAATTCAGCAATATGAGCACTTTCACTGTGAAGAAAGTGAGTCACTCACTGATATTTTCAGTAGGTTTCAGAAACTACTGAATGCTCTAAAACTGCATGAAAGGGTCTACCAAATAAATAACTCTAACCTCAAGTTCCTTAGATCTCTCCCAAAGGAGTAGAAGCTAATGATAGTCTCATTGAGAAATTGACAAGATTACGAGGAGTTCATATTGGAAAGACTGTATGACAGCTCCAAAATCAGATAGAAGAAAACAACAGAAAGCTTGGAAAGAGATCCAGACCTTCAAGGAACTAGATAAATTTTCTCAGGCTAGAGGAGCACCTTGAAAATGACTGTGAGCTAAACTTTGTACATTTTGTTAAATGATTCACTTTACAGTTTTATCTACTTACTTTCAAAGTTTTATTTTTAGGGTGTTTTTTTATCATCAAGTTTCTCTTAATTTATGGCCACAATTCCAATAGACATAAATTGGGGGAGATTGTTGTGTATATGTTGTGTACTTGATGATTTCATTAACAAAACACCTTGGTAGATTTTACTTAGTGAAAAATGTAACACTTGACGGAAAAGGATTATAGTCCCGACGGATAACTCAATATAGTCCCGACGGATGATGATTTATTATCCATCGAGTGAGTAGCTTATATAACAATAAGTCTCTAGCACATTTCTGCATACACATTGTTTAGATTCTGTAGTAGTACACAAGTCATGTTGACTTTAACTAGATATGCAGAATAGGTTGATTAATTGTACATAGATGATGTCTTGTAATTCTGTATAAATGAAATGAAGTCAAGTGCCAGATTGCTACCCGACGGATAAACAACAATGCCATTCGACGGATGATCAACAAGACAACTTGATGGATGATCATGAACCCGACGGATGAAGAATTCAAACATCTGTTGACAGTGACAACACAGTCACATGTGTCGAGTGTATGCAAATGGAATGTGGAAGCCTATACAACTGGGTTTTAGAGAACAAAGAAGCATTGCCATTTCCATCCTATTATGAAGATATTCAAAGATGCTGGAATAAAGTAATGAAGTAGCATAGTATTAGACTTGATAGTTTTTGTTTTATTATCTTGTCTTATTGCTTTGTAATCTTGGTGATATATATAAACCAAGAAGTAGAAAATAGAACAACTAACTAAGAAACCAAGAGAGAAACATTTGTAAGTTGTATTCTTAGCATTTCTCTACAATCTTAGTTGTTGTCAATTTGTAAGCAGCTGTGAGCTAATTGCTACAAAGAGTTCTCTTGATATATTATATATCTCTGGTGGATACATTCAAATCCACCAGAAAGTTTTTAAAGACATGAGTTTTTAATTACTTGTGTTTTGATTCATTTGAAGTTATTATTCCGCACTCTGCAAATCAATTCACACTGATATATATATATATATATTTAACTTAGAACAATTTTATTTGTGAAAAAGTTTCAAGAATTCCATTCAACTCCGCTTCTGTAATTCTTGTTGCATTATTAAGGGACTAACAAAAATCCATCGCAATATGTTTCCACTTCCATTCTGGAATGTCCAATGGCTGTACCAGTCTACTGGGCATTTAAGGTTCTGCTTTGACTAACTAGCAAGTGTAACACTTACTCACCCATTCCGCAATTTCCTTCTTCATACTTGACCATCAAAAGTTATCTCTTAAGTCTCGGTACATCTTTGTACTTCCGGGATGAATTTAATATATGGAGTCGTGAGCGTCTCGAAGAATTTCGTCTTTCAGCTCAGCTACATTTGGTATCCATATCCTGAAAGAAAATCTTAAGATTCCTTTATCATTCTTTTGACTCCCTAACTCTTCTCCTGTTAACTGGTCTTGTTCATGGCTCATTACTTCTTCATGACATCTCCTTATTTTCTGCAATAGTTCTGGTTGAAAAGACATTGCACACAACACATCTGTAGACATACTTGGGGCACTGACCTCTATTTCAAGCTTCTCAAATTCCTTGATCAATTCCTCAGATGAAGTGATCATATTTAACCTTTCTTTTCTACTGAGAGCGTCCGCCGCCACATTCGCTTTTCCTGGATGATAGCTGATGGTACAGTCGTAGTCTTTGATTATTTCTAGCCATCTTCTTTGCCTTATGTTCAATTCCTTCTGGGTAAAGATATACTTCAAACTCTTGTGGTCCGTGTAGATCTCGCACTTTTCCCCATATAATTAATGCCTCCAAATCTTTAATGCAAACACTATAGCTGCCAATTCCAAATCATGCGTCGGATACTTTTCTTCATGTGGTTTCAGTTGTCTTGAAGCGTAAGCTATCACCTTGTCGTGCTGCATCAAAACACATCCCAATCCTTTGTATGACACGTCACTATAGATTACAAAATTGCCTTGATCATCTGTTAATACTAGCACTGGAGAAGTACTAATTTATTCTTTAATTCTTGGAAACTCTCCTCGCATTTCTCATCCCATTTGAACTTCTGATTCATCCTGGTGAGCTTTGTCAACGGCGTAGCTATCTTTGCAAAATCTTGCAAGAATCTTCTGTAGTAACCTGCAAATCCCATGAAACTTCTTACTTCTGTTGGTGTCTTTGGCCTCTCCTAGTTGATTATGGCTTCAATCTTTGCTGGATCCACTTCCACTCCTTTATTGCTAATCACATGCCCAAGAAATCGTACTTCTTTTAACCAAAATTCACACTTGGAAAATTTTGCGTACAATTTTTCTTGTCGCAGTATCTCCAGAACTATCTTCAAGTGCTCTGCGTGCTCCTCTTCTATTTTGGAATAGATCAAAATGTCATCTATGAACACAATCATGAATTTATCCAAATACTTCTTGAATACTCGATTTATCAGATCCATAAAAGCTGCTGGTGCGTTGGTTAATCCAAATGCCATCACTAGAAACTTATAATGCCCATATCTGGTTCTAAATGCGGTCTTCAGAACGTCTTATGGCTTGATCTTCAGTTGATGATATCCAGATCTTAAATCAATCTTAGAAAAGCATACAGCGCCTCTCTGTTGATCAAATAAATCATCGATTCTTGGCAATGGATACTTATTCTTAATGGTCAGCTTATTCAGTTCTCAATAGTCAATACACAGTCGCATGCTCCCGTCTTTCTTCTTGACAAACAGTAATGGTGCGCCCCACGGGGATACACTAGGTCTTAGAACTCCTTTCTCGAAAAGATCTTGTAACTGAGTTGCCAATTCTTTCATCTCCACTGGTGCCATCCGGTACGGAGCTTTGAAAACTGGTTCTGTTCCAGGTGCTAAGTCAATTGCAAATTCAATTTCTCTATCTTGAGGTAACCCTGAAAAATCGTCTGGGAAAACATCTGGAAACTCATTGACAACTGAAATTGTTTCTAGTGCTGGAACTTCCTTGCTGGTGTCTATCACATGGGCTAAATACGCCTCGCAATTCTTGACACAATAACTTCTTCACTTGAGCTATCGTTAAGAACTTCTTTTCCTGCTTATTCCCTCAAAATATTACCTTCTTCTTACTATCCAAAATCTGAAGTCTTTCTTTCCTATTCTTACAATCACTATGAACGTTGTTCTCTAACAACCAATCCATTGCTAAGATAACATCAAATTCTCCCAATTTAAAAGGTATTAAGTTGGCATAAAATGATGTCTCCCTATCTTGATATCACACCTCGGGCACACTCGGTCGACGGAAACTTGGTTCTTATTAGCTAGTTCTATCATTAACGATTGTTTTAACAGTTCAACTTCGTAATACAATTTATCGAAATTTTTTTGAGAAATAAATGACCTTGTAGCTCCAGACTCAATTAAAACTTTAGCACCTACAGAGTTGACTAGAAGCGTACCTGCAACCACATCGGAACTTTGAACAACATCATGCATGATCATATTGAACGTCTCGGTTTTGGGTTGTGCTGATGGTTCTTCACCCCTTAGCATTATCTGAGATGACGGTCCTGCAGTTGTTGGCACATTTGTCCCTGGAACTTGCTCCTTGCAGTTGTTAACATAATGCCCTATCTTCCCACATCGGAAACATATAACGTCCGACATCTAGTTACGGCACTCATAAGCATGATGTCCTTTCATGTTACACCGGCAATAAATAGCGTTAGCCTTGCAAGGTACATAATGCTTCTTCCCGTACACTCTACAATCTGGAACTGATGGACAATTAGTCTTTGGTTGATTCGGGTTTTGAGACTGATTACCTTGACCTTTCTTTCTAGCTGCTAGTCGTTTAATTCTTGGTGATACACGGCAGTTCCTGTAAAGTTGTCCAACCTTCCCACACTTGTAATATGTAATCCTCGACTTTTCAACAGACATTCGATTTTTATATTTATTCACATAGTGTCCTTTATGATTGCACTTAAAACATGATATATTAGCCTTACAAACCCCAAAGTGCCTTCTTGTACAAGTTCTGTAATATGGTTACAGTGGATAGTTGGAATTCTGCTGATTGGGATCCTGAAATCGACCTTCTGCTAGCTTACTCTTCTTTTTTGGACCCATTATTCTGGTAAGAAAAGAAGCAACTTATATGATAATCTTTCAAGCATGGTGTCAAATATGTAGCAATCTTTTAGCATATCAAAATTTTCAAGCATTATCTCTTTTCAAAATATCATTAACTTGCTACCATATTAACACAAGTGACATAATTATCACATAACCCGCTTATTATCTCAAAGAATAATAACACAAAGAAAATTTACGAAGAATTATCCAAACCTTTTAAACCCTTGCTCAAAATCTCAAATAAACCAACAAATAGTGGATAGGGTTGCAACACAACCTTCCAACCTATTTTTCATCACTCCTTACCATCCTCAAAACCAACAAAATAGCAAAGAAATAACACGAAGGCCTAAGGCTAAACGCAAAACAGGGAACCTAAACAACTTAATTATAACCCGGCCCAATAACCTAAATTTAACCCTATAAGAGCTAAACTACATGCGCCTATCTTATGTTATCTTCCTATGACTCATCTATGACAACCCTAAGCCTGTTTCAGTGACCATAACCTGTAGCTCTGATACCAACCTGTGACGCTCTCCAAAACCGGGGTCTAGATTTGGGGGTCACTAGCCAATAAATCATAATAAAATAATCATAGCGGAATAATGTAATAAGTATGACCCCTTTCATACAACTGGATCGATCACAGGTTATAGTATGAAACAGACACTAATACAAACCAGCTGTTATTACAAACCATAAGTCTAATTATTTTTACAAATTATTCAAATTTTATTACAAACCTCTAAACTATTTAAGCGTCCCAAAACAGTCTACCTGGAAAACACACCAAGCTATCTACAAGCACTCGACTTCCGATCAAACTTGGAATTCAAGCCTACCTTGGCTTAGCTGAAAGATTAGATTGATAAACAAGTATGAGCGAAAGAAATGCTCAGCAAGCAGTATACAACTTATGATTTAAAACAAAATCAACAATATATCTGAGGAGAAAAACCAAACAACAATACTTGAACAGTATCAAAAATTGATATAAGTTTTGATAATAATAATACTTTTATAAATCTTTTTGTTTTGGATTAGAATCCTCGAACGACGGTATGTTGCCGTCGGTGATCAGCCGCGGAGCAACACCGGTATGCCGAAGCATATCCAACTAAACAAACAGGGCACCCAAGGCATATATTGGCCTAGCGAGGTATTATAATCAAGTATAATACATGGCTCACACTGGACCACCACCGCGACCTCTTACGCTACCATCCAATCCAAAAAAACAATTTTTAATCAAAGGAGTCGAATGAAATGACATCCTTAACCATATAACTCCCCACTTCTCATGGTCCCGAGTTATCTCAACAACTGATGGTGAAATAACTAGAACAATTAGTTATTCGCTAATCTCAAATCAAAGTTTTACTATATAGAGTAATTTGTAGCGAAATGTCAAAACGTATAACTATTCTGAACTTAGAATAATATAGAAATTTAATAATAAAGTCAGAATGATCATCCCTTGAACGATAATTGAAGATATAGATATTTGCAGAATAAGATTCATAGTAGTATCACTTGAATAATAAGTGAAGGTATATATACTTGCATCATATAATTCGAAATAAACATCACTTGAACGATAAGTGAAGTTAGGGGTACTTGCCTGGAATGCTTGATAACCTCTTACTATAACTCTGGCTTATATTGCTGGCTACTATCTCCGTCTAACACTTGACCGCACTCCTTGTTACTCGATTCTATAAACAAAAAGACTATCTTTATTAACAGAACCAAACTCGATCGACGTAACTATACGTCTTGACCTCTACCCGATCTTTTATAACTATTCATGGCATTTTAGATAGCATGCATATCACGTAGCACGTAATCATGGTATTCATATAACACGTAATCACATAATTTATGTAACACATAAGTCAGATATTCAAAATATAAGTCTCAGTACGTTCATAATTGAAATCGGGTCAATAACCGCATTTATCGATCAAATACCGACTCAGACTGACTCGCAAATCAAAAGACATTGCAGTACAAAAGAAATTAGGTCTCAAAAGTATTTTTATTGAAAGCGTAGCATTTTTCTGAGTCTGTACGCATTTGTTTTGTATTAAACCGATGAACGGTTTATTTATTACGAATAAAATAAGAATTAATGGGAACAAACCAATTAATAATAATATTAATTAATTTTTAAATACCAAAATATAATTATTTTAAAAGTTTAAAAAAATAATTTTTAGGAATTATTTGAATTAATTATAAATAATTTATCTTTATTTAACTATTTATAAATAAAATTAATGATTAAATGAATTAACCAATTAATTAAATCTATATATAATCAATTAAAACAAATTATAAATAATTAAAATATATATGGATTTTTGAAAATAATGCAAGAAATAATTTTTGAAATTTAGAATATTCAGGAAAATAATTTTCAGAATTATAAATAATTAGTAACCGATTTTTAAAAATAAAATAAATGTTTTTTAAATTAAGAAAAGAATTTTTGAATTAAAAATAATCAGAAAATGTTAGAAACAATTTCTAGAAATCAGGAAAGGAACAATTAAAGATCAAAGGGCGGGGGTTTTGGGGGTGGTGACCGGAACTTCAAGAACATTCACCGGAATCTGGACATACTTTTCCAGAAACCGGTAAAGTTCCCGGAGTTCTGCGCCGTCCGACCAAACAGAATAGACCCGAAATCGAGTCTACACAACACAAAACTCTAGGGTTCTTAATCTGAATTCAAATTACCATCAACCCAGAACCTCATATTATCAACAACAACAACAACGGTGCCCGGACTCACCATGTCCGATTAAACTCAATATCGAGTTCCTATTTTCCGGCAAAGAGGCGAACTCGATCATTACGCAGCCAAACACAGTGATTTTTATGCCTAATTCAAGCTAATAACATGTATAATCAATCTCAAGTAACCGTTAACACAACACACAACTGATATGGCCGAAAAAATTCACTAAACAAAATGAACAAGGCGGTGATAAAACCTTTGCTGACGAGCATCAATTTCAACACAAAATATACGTATCTATACATGAATCGATTGGAAAAGACACAAGCAAGCTAATACTGATGTCAAAAATAACTGAAAATCATCACATAACAACCATCTAATTTCAGTCGATTAAATTCAAAAATTTTGAAAAATCGATTCAATTCACCTTAAGAAAAACGGATTGTACGAACAGAAAGCTGATGACTCCGGCTTCAGTTCGACTATTTGAACTCCAAAAAACGGAGGATTCTATCACCCTCAAAAGATGGATCGATTCTTAGAATTCAAGAACAAAACCCTAGCCCCCAAATTGAATTTCTGAATTTTTATTAATACTTATGAAAATTCTGAAAATAAAAATAAATAAAATAAGGGTAATCTGGTATTTATATCGACAGAAAATAAACACTCAAAAATCAAATAAGGGTGTTTTTATCTCGTAATTAAAATAATTAAGCCCCAAAATAATAATTACGGGAAATAATTTTAAAAGTAATAAGATACAACATTTATATCAAAATTTCCCAAAAATTGTGAATAATTCAAAAATGCAACAATAACGGGTAATTGAAATATGAATAATTTTATAAAAATAAAAACATGAATTTTATGGGCTTTGACGTCCCGATGGGTTCCCGATCCGTTCCTTTTATAAAACAAACACGATAATTAAATGAACAGAAAATTCCAAAAACATGTAAAACACAGTCAAATACACATACATCGATATAAAACAGGTACCTTGATAAAGACGCAATTAAATACGGGTCCAAATTACAGACTGATCCATATATTTGCAGTTTTAACACATATTATTTAATCAAAAAATTTTCTGGCCCGCACAGAAATACACATAACAACTGTAACATCTAATATCATGGCAATAATCACTTTAAATTTATAAAACACATAATATTTACTTATTTAACATATAATATTCACATAATTTTTTTCCCCGGATATTACACCTCACACTCACTTTTGCCAGTCCTGAAGAAATGGACTGCATTGGTTCACTCTTTTCCTCTCTTTTTTCCTAGGAGCAACCCAGACTTTAACTCATTTCACTCCCTTCCCTCAATCCTAGGAGTGATTGCTCTACCACTAATCTTCTGCACTTGTAATAATTGATGAAATTTGAAGATGTGCAGAGACACTCGACAGATAAGGGATATCCGTCGGGTTAGCAGTTTGACTATCCGACGGATAACTGCTGTTAAGCTTATCAGTCGGGATACAATCACTACTCAATGGATGAACAATATCCATCGAGTGAGTAGAAATGAATGAGTTTGGAGTGGAAACTATTGTGGACTCTGTGCAGATTGATGAGAATTTTGGCACAGATGTCTCAACAGTTTCAGAAAGAAATGGCAAGTGAGCCAACAAATCATCTAGAAGATGATGCTCACTTGCTTGGATTTTTGGCTTCTCCAAGAGAGTTAAAGATGGAGAATTCGAAAGTGATGTGTTTATCATGTCAACATCCAAAGAGTGTGTGGGAGAATTTGGTGTTTCAGGGGCTTCAATTGTTAGAGATTTTGGATGTGACTCCACATTTATTGGATCCGCATCAACCTGACTTTGAGAAGGTGTAGTGACTGTGTCTTTAGCACCAGTTTTCACAGTGTGTGAACCCTGTGCATCCCCAAGGGTCTTTGATTTCTTCTTTCTAGTGTAAGTTTGGGGTGAGCTTGTGTCCCTTACCCTTTTGGCCTGTGCTCTTGGCTGAGAGCTTTGTTCAATAGTCACATCCTTTTGGGAGGATGCAACTAGTAATGAGCTTATATCCTTATTAAGCACTGCAGTTTATTGGGAAAATGCAGTGTGGCTAGGCTGGGAAACACTCACCTCTCCAACCTTATCCTTAGGGTTTCTTTGATATTCACCCTGTCCCTCACCTTTCTTACCCACCTTCACACTCCCCTCTTTTGGTTTGGTGGATTTTATAACTGGCATCTTTTGAGAGACACCAGAGGGGGCTTTCTTTGTCTTTGTTTTTGAAATTTTGGGTTTGGCAGCTTGGGTAGGTAACTGTTGGGTCAATGATACAGTTGCCATAGCTACACTAAAATGCAAAGAAGTTTTTGAGGCTGGAAGAGTAGGGACAATTGAAATTACCTCACTTACCTGAGGTGCCTCCATAACTGGAAAATAGAAGAGTGGCACCTCTTTGTGATGGTTTGCCCTGTTCAAATCTGCAATGATTCTCCTTTCTTGAACCCAACAATCTAATTTGTTGTTTGGGTTCTCAAGCACAATATCCTCAGAGAGGTGGTTAGCAAGCATCATTAAAAATCTAGCATAGTAAACATTGTTACCCCTCTTATTTAGCTCCCCTAACTTAAACCCCAACTCAAATATGACAAGATCACTAAAGTTGAAGAATTTATCAGTTACTCGTAAAGCATGTTATGCATAGAGATATTAACTTAATCAAAATTGCTAATTTTACCAGAAAATACTTTAGTAACTACATCACACAGATAACTCCACTCCTTCCTAAAACCCAATCTCCTAATTTCACTTAATTTATAAGTAGAGAGTGCATAGCCAATAAAATTAAGCATATTAAAAATATCAGTGTCTGTGTGTGGAGAAGTTATAGTATTATCAGGAATTTTGAAACATGCTTTAACAATATCACTATTAACACATAATTCCTTACCTTTATTAGTGAAAGTGACAGTCTTATCAGTTGAGTTGTATGTTGTAGTCGTCCACATTTCTTCAACAACCTCACAGTAAATGGTGGGTGATTCCAGCATGGCATAGTTGAGTTTGCAGTTCTTCACAAAATCCATCATTTTGTGGTAGTCCCCAGACTGCTGAATCCCCTTGTTCACTAAAGTTGTGAAGTTGTTCTTCTCGTAGATAAATCCAGTTTGAGACATGATCTTTACGACTGGTGCCATTGTTAGAGAGTAAAAACTTGCAGAGAGGGAGTAAGTGCTTTTGAGAAAGAGAGAAGTTAGAGCAGATGATTTGAGAATGATAAAAGAAAAGCAGTGAAAATGAATTATGCTTTTATACTCTCTCAAAAATAACTATCAAAAATAATAAAGTAAAATAAAGTAACCAATAAGAATTGCCCAAAATAGCCATTTAAAAATAAATTGTAAAAATTCCATCAATTATCCGTCGTGTTATGCTTACAAACTGTAAGTATACTCGATGGATAATGTTCAGAGAATCAACGACTAAGAATAAGATAATTCGACGGATGAGGATAAATCAGTTATCCATCGAGACATAAAATATTCCAGAAAATAATTGATTTTATTAACAGATTGTATACCGACAGATGATCAAACTCGATGGATAATGATCATCCGTCGAGATGTAAATTTTGACTTAGCCAAAATTTCATCCAAGACTGAAAAATCAATTAAATTTCTGGCTGCATTACAACTTGCAAATTATCTGAAAAGATTCAAGAGTAATTAAACATACCTAACTCACTTACCAACCTTGAAAAGGTGGATTCATCCAGTGCTTTGGTAAATATATCTGCAAGGTGCTTTTCACTTGGAACAAAATGTAGTTCCACAGTACCATTCATTACATGTTCCCTTATGAAGTGGTACTTGATGTCTATGTGATTTGTTCTTGAATGCTGTACTAGATTTTCATTGATGGCAATTGCACTTGTGTTATCACAGAAAATAGGAATCCTTTCCACTTGCAGACCATAGTCTAGCAATTGGTTTTTCATCCACAGAATCTGTGCACAGCAACTGCCAGCAGCAATATATTCAGCTTCAGCTGTAGAAGTAGAAACTGAATTTTTCTTTTTACTGAACCAGGACACAAGCTTGTTTCCTAAAAAATTGACAGGTTCCTGTTGTACTTTTTCTATCAATTATGCAACCTACATAATCTGCATCTGAATAACCAGTTAGATTAAAAGCAGAATCTCCAGGGTACCAAATGCCAAGTTTTGGTGTTCCCTTGAGATATTTAAAAATTCTCTTAATAGCTACTAAGTGAGATTCTCTAGGATCAGCCTGAAATCTAGCACAAAGACATGTAGCAAACATTATATCTGGCCTACTAGCTGTTAAGTACGGAAGTGAGCCAACCATGCCTCTATAACTTGAAATATCCACAGACTTTTCAGTAGTGTTTAATTCAAGCTTAGTTGCAGTGGCCATGAGAGTTTTTGCAAATGTGCAATCCATTAGATCAAACTTCTTTAAAAGATCATAAATGTATAGAGTTTGACTAATGAATATTCCATCACTAACTTGCTTAACTTGCAAACCAAGAAAGTAAGTTAGTTCTCCCATCATGCTCATTTCATACTTACTTCGCATCAATTTGGCAAATTTTTTGCAAAGTTTTTCATCTGTAGAGCCAAAAATAATGTCATCTATATAAATTTGAACAAGTATACTAGAGCCATTAACATTTCTAAAGAATAAGGTTTTGTCTACAGTACCTCTAGTATAGTGATTCTCTAAGAGAAACTTTGACAAAGTATCATACCAGGCTCTAGGTGCTTGCTTCAGTCCATAAAGTGTTTTCAAAAGATAGTAGACATTTTCTGGAAAATTTGGATCTTCAAAACCAGGAGGCTGACTGACATAGACTTCCTCCTCCAAATCTCCATTTAGGAAGGCACTTTTGACATCCATTTGATAGACCTTGAAATTGGCATGGGCTGCATAGGCTAAGAAAATTCTGATGGCTTCAAGTCTTGCATGATGAGTAAAAGTTTCATCAAAATCTATTCCTTCTTGTTGACAGTAGCCCTTAGCAACCAATCTAGCTTTGTTCCTGACTACTATGCCATTTTCATCCATCTTGTTTCTGAATACCCATTTGGTGTCTATTGGATTATTTCCTTTAGGCTTGGGTACCAGCTTCCATACCTTATTCCTTTCAAATTGGTTTAGCTCCTCATGCATAGCTAAAATCTAATCAGGATCCAACAAAGCTTCTTCTACCTTTTTTGGTTCTTCCTTAGAGAGGAAGCTGCTATATAGACATTCTTCTTGAGTTGCTCTCCTTGTTTGAACTCTAGAAGATACATCACCAAAGATGAGCTCAAAGGGGTGATCCTTTGTCCATTTCCTTTGTTGAGGTAGATTAGCTCTAGATGAAGAGGTCTCATTGTTGTCTTGATGTGTGATTGAGTTTTGATTATTAGAAACTCCCTCTGAGTTAATGGATCTTTGATTTGAGAAATGGGAACTTTCTCTAAGTGATCTATTCTGACTTTCAGCTTCTTTTGATGACCCGGCAGATGATGAATTTTGAGTACCGACGGATGAAGCTGGTTGTCTCCCGACGGATAAAGCAGATTGTCTCCCGACGGATGAAGCATTTCACAACTCGACAGATGTTGAATTTTGTGCTTCATTGGTAGTAGATTTTTCTGCATTATCCTTTGATACTGTTTCTTGATCACTTTTATCATCACTGTCATCACTAACCATCTCCACATTATGAAATTTGAGGCTCTCATGGTAATCTCCATCTTGCAGTCCTTCAATCTTTTTATCATCAAACACAACATGAATTGATTCCACAACAATGTTGGTTCTCAGATTGTAGACTCTGTATGCTTTACCAACAACATATCTAACAAAAATTCCTTCATCTGCTTTAGCATCAAACTTCCCATTCTGATCAGTTTGATTTCTCAAGATATAACATTTACAGCCAAAGACATGAAGAAAATTTAGAGGTAGCTTCTTGTTCTTGAACAATTGATAGGGAGTCATGCATTTTTCTTGATTAACCAGAGAAATATTATGAGTGTAGCATATAGTATTTACAGCTTCAGCCCAGAAATAAGTTGGTAACTTAGATTCTTCAAGCATTGTCCTTGTAGCTTCAATAAGTGATCTGTTCTTTCTTTCTACTACTCCATTTTGTTGTGGAGTTCTTGCTGCTGAAAACTCATGCACAATCCCATTTTCTTCACAAAATGCTCTCATTACAGAATTCTTGAACTTAGTTCCAATGTCACTCCTGATTCTTCTAACTTTGAAATTAGGATGATTGTTGACTTGCCTTATGTGATTGATGATGATTTCACTAGCCTCATCTTTGGACTTAAGGAAATATGTCCAAGAGAACTTTGAGAAATCATCTACAATTGCTAGACAAAATCTTTTCCTTGAGATGGACAACACATTGACTGGTCCAAACAAATCCATGTGTAGCAGTTGAAAAGGTTCTTCAATTGTTGAATGAAGCTTCTTTCTGAATGATGCTTTAATTTGCTTTCCCTTTTGGCAAGCATCACACAGTCCATCCTTAGAAAACTCCACTTGAGGAATGCCTCTAACCAGTTCTTTCTTTACAAGTTCGTTCATGGTCTTGAAGTTTAGATGGGATAGCTTTTTGTGCCAAAGCCAACTTTCATCTTAACTTGCTTTACGGAGAAGATAAGTAACAGATTCTGCATTTGATGAGTTAAAGTCAACTAGGTACACATTTGCTTTTCTCACTCCATTGAAAACCACTTTGTTGCTCCTCTTGTTTGTCACATTACAGGCTTCTGAGTTGAAGGTTACTGAATTACCTTTATCACACAACTGGCTGATACTCAACAAATTATGCTTGAGACCATCCACTAAGGCAACCTCCTCAATGATGACATTGTCTTTTGAAATCAAGCCATATCCCACAGTATAACCCTTGCTGTCATCTCCAAAAGTAAAACTTGGGCCAGCTCTCTCCTTGAACTCTGTGAGCAGGGTAGAATCACCAGTCATGTGTCTTGAACAGCCACTATCCAAGTACCACAGATTCTTTCTATTTCCCTGCACACATTAAAATCAAATCAAGTTGATTTTGGTACCCAAGTTTCCTTGGGTCCTGCCTTGTTAGCTTTCTTCTTCTGTTTCTTAGGTTTGATCTCATTTGACTTGGGGATATCAGATTCATCCTTAGTCATTTGAGTTGGACCTTTGAAATGATTCATTACAACAGAATTATCTTGTACATTTTGATTAACAGGAAATGGCATGCTACTAGTAAACATGTTATTCCAGTAGGGTATGCTAAATGGTATTTGAGGCATGTTAAATGCAGCATAATAAGGATTAGATGCAAATGGCATATTAGAAAATTGTGCATTCATATTCTATGTAGACATAGCATTCATAGGCATAGAAGGCATGACATTCATGTTGGGAAAAGGAGGTGGCACAGATATGGAAGTAGGCATGGCAGTTTTGCAATTAATAGACAAATGATTTACACTACCACACTTAACACAGATTTTTCTTGGAGCATACTTATTAGGTATGTAGTTGTTATGTTTGTTAATCCCCACTTTACCATTTTTATTGTTTTTCTTTTTAGCCTCTGTTTTAACCTCAATCTTTTCTAGTCTGTCATTCAATTGCTTAATAGACAGATGTCCAACATTCACTTTCATCTCCTTCCTCACTTGACTAGATTCTCCTGAAATGAAGTTTTTGGAAACTGATCCATATTTTTCATATAACTTGGCAAGTTTGGCTTTACTCACAGGTTTGCTTACAGCCGACGAATGAGGATTTATGTCACTCGACGGATAATCCTTTTGGTTATCCGACGGATGACTCTCATCATTCGTCGAGTCCACATCTGTTAGCAATCCTTCAACCAAATTGGATTCCAGCTTCTCCTTATTCTTCTTCTAGGCTGCATCACAAAAGGACTCAATACCTTGAACTTTGATGATTTGAACATGAACATCTCTAGATGTTTTCCATGCCTTAATCACCTCCTGTTCTCGTTCAAGCTGCTTCTTCAAGATCTCTTCTTTCTTCAAGGACTCAGTTAATTCATCCTTAGCAATTTTACACTCAATTTTTAATTTTTCAAATTCAATAACTGAGATTCTAGCACATTATTCCTCTCACTTAAAAACAAATTATTTTTTTTAATTTTAGCATTTTCCTTAGTAAGAGACTTAAGTGTAACACACAAATGATATAATTCTGTAGACATGTCATTTATTGCATCATTACACTCAACTTTAGATAAATGTGCAAGGTTAGTGGTGATTACCTGATTACTTAAAGAACTTGTCTCTATTTCATCAGACTTGGCCATTAGGGCTAGATTGACATAGCTGACATCCTCATCCTCATCCAGACCATCTGCTGCCTAGTCATTTTCTTGTGTAATGAAAGCCCTTTCCTTTTGTTTGAGCAACTCAAAATATTTATGTTTATAATCCACATGCTCAAACTTCTTCTTGCTGGAATCTGACTTTCTACACTCACTGGCAAAGTGCCCTGCCAAGCCACATTTAAAACATTTGAATTTTGATTTATCCACCATATTTCTATTTGGCTTAGCTGCTCCAAAGTTCTTCTTGAACTTGAGCTTGGCAAATCTTTTGGAAAGAAATGCTAGATGTTTATCAATGTCATACATATCATCTTGGCTCAAAGAATCTTTATTTTCTGCTACCAGCCCGTTGCCTTTTTATTCACAGACCTTTGAAGTAGACTCAACAGCTTCTATCTTCATCTCCTTCTCTTTTTCTAACTCAGCAACCAGTGCAATGGATCCTCCTTTCTTTCTCCCTTTCTCCATTCTTTCATCTTGCTCTATTTCAAGCTCATAAGTCTTTAGAATGCCATAGAGTCTCTCTAGGGTAAACTCCTTGTATTCTTGTGAGTTTCTCAAGGAGACTGTCATTGGTTTCCATTCTTTTGGTAGGGATCTCAGAAATTTGAGGTTAGAATCTTTGGTTTGGTAGACTCTTCCATGCATCTTTAGAGCATTTAGTAGCTTTTGAAATCTACTAAAGATATTAGTGAGAGTTTCACCTTCTTCAAAGTGGAAATGCTCATATTGCTGAATTAGTAGCTGCATCTTATTTTCTCTAACTTATTCAATGCCATCACATATAATCTGAATTGTATCCCAAACTTCCTTGGCATTTTTGCAATTGATGATGTTGTCAAACATGTCACCATCAACTCCATTAAACAGAATATTCATTACCTTCTTGTCCTTCCTGACTTGTTCAATATCAGGATCTGACCATTCATGCCTTGGCTTGGGAACTGATGGCTCATTTCCAGTTGCAGCTCTCATTGGTACATGAGGGCCTCTCTTTATGCAATCTACATAGGCCTCATCTTGAGAAAGTAAATGAAGATGCATCTTTACCTTCCAGTGATGGTAATTGTCTTTGTCCAGAAAAGGAATCTTGGCTCCAACATCCTTCTTGTTCATCTTGCTGTTTGTTGTGATATTTAAACTCTTTGTTCTTTAAGAGTTTGCTCTGATACCAATTGTTAGTCCCTAACAATGCAACAAGAATTACAGAAGGGGGGTTGAATGGAATTCTTGAAACTTTTTTGAATTATAAAATGTTCTAACTTGAGATATATATGACAATGTTTTGATTTGCAAAGTGCGGAATAACAAGTTAAACGTGAATCAAAACACAAAGTAATAAAAACACAAGTCTTTAAAACTTTCTGGTGGATTAGAATGTATCCACCAGAGATATATATACATATATATCAAGAGAACTCTGTGAAGCTTGGATAGCTCACAGCTACTTATAAATAAGAATAACTAAACTTACAGAGAAATGCTAAGGATACGGCTTACAAATGTTTCTCTGAGAAAATATTTGCTTAGTCTTCTTGTTGTTCTAATTGCTACTCTTGGTTTATATATCACCAAGATTACACAGTAATAAGACAAGATAATAAAACAAAACCTATCAAGTCTAATACTATGCTACTTCATTACTCTATTCCAGCATCTTTGAATATCTTCATAATAGCATGGAAATGGCAATGCTTCTTTGTTCTCAAAAACCCAGTTGAATAGGCTTCCACATTCCTTTTGCATACACTCGACGCATGTGACTATGTTGTCACTGTCAACAGATGTTCGAATTGATTATCCGTCGGGTTGCCTTGTTGATCATCCGTCGAGTAGCATTGTTGATTATCCGTCGAGTAGCTATTTGACACTTGACTTCATTTCATTTATGCAGAATTACAAGACATCATCTATGTACAATTAATCAACCTATTCTGCATATCTAATTAAAGTTAACATGACTTATATGCTACTACAGAATCTATATAAAGGTGTTTGCAGAAATGTGCTACTTGACTTATTGTTACATAAGCTACTCACTCGATGGATGTCAAATCATCATCCGCCGGGACTATATCGGGTCATCCGTTGGGACTATATCTGCTTATCCATCGAGTGCTACATTTTTCACTAAGTTAAATCTACTAAGGTGTTTTGTTAATAAAATCATCAAGTTCACAACATATACACAACACAACCTATAAGACTTAGTGAAAAAATCTTGCTTCTAGCATGCAAATCAACTCGATAAGACTTAACATTCCTACATACGACATCACCACACTTGCATCAATACCATAAATCAATTGGCAAATTAACTAAGGGATCATGTTATTATGAAAATGCATGAACTATATGCAACATACTATAACAAAAATATAAAAAAAACTACATGATAAATATGTAACTATATGAACTAAACTATCATGAATATGTAATCTATATGGACTCACACAAACATATTCCTTAAACTATCACCCCCAAACTTAAAATTTTCACTGTCCTCAGTGAAGGTAATCGTAAGGAATCAGGCATACCTACTTGGAATTAGGATCCTCACCCTCAACGGGTGGAGTGTCAGGAGTTTATGGAGGCGGATACACATAATCCTCACCGAATAGTGGCCACTGGATATCAACTCCGGTAGCTCTGAATGCAGTCCCAAATGCTTGGGTGATATCATGTGCAAACCGATTATGTATGTCATGCATCGTATACATCCCCCTAGCTAAACGCCTATACTGCGCTGTACTCATACCAACACCTGTATCTGCTTCCTCCTGCTGTTGCTACTGCTGCGATGGGTCGGCCTCTTCACCCAACTAAGATCTCCATGTGGCTCTGCTCATTTGAGTCGACCCACCAGCTGGACTTCCACCTGGAAAATGGTCAAAAGAGTACCCAAGCCCTTTCAGATCAGGCTTACATCCATCCTACTCTTGCATAGTTAACAACGTGGTAGTGTCGATAGGAGCACTCGGAAGCTGAAGCTGCTCGTGTGCCGGCCAATGAACTCCAACTGCCACACACAAATTTGTCATAATGGACGCATAGGGTATAGAAACCGTAGTACTCCCATGTAAGAACCTCAAAATCCCCTGATGGATAACCATACCAAGGTCCACATAGTCTCCCAAAAGAATGCCCCACAACAACCGTGCACGCTCCACAGTAACATCATGTACATGAGAAGATGGCATGATGTTCACACAGATAAAAGAATTCCATGCATGTGCTAACCTGTTCATACACGAGGCAGGGAAATTGGTATACTCATTCGTGCCCCTCTTGAACTTCCAATGACTCTCGGGCACACACAACATAACAACTATCAAATCCAAGTTAAACTCCTCCAGTGTGTTCTCGTTCCAATTATCCTGATCGGGCCTCCTCTCGGGCTGATCAATCACCCTCCTAATCGCCTCAGCACTGTACTCCACAGTCAACCCCCTCACCACAGAAAAACCATTCTTCTCCGCCTTAGCATTCGCGTAGAACTCGCGAACCACATTCATGGGCACATCAGCGGGTGCCTCACAAAAAGCAACCCAACGCATCTCCAAGATCATCTCCAATAACTTACCATCTTTCCCCGATGGCATAAAACTTTGCTCCTTAGCTTTGGGCTTCTAGAGCAACCTCGTATACTCAGCCTCCGCCTTGGGAGTTGCAAACCTAGGTCTCGCACCCCCAGCACTTGAAGAATCGGTGGTGCTGCTACTAACTTGAGTTCTTTATCTTTTGGGTGCCATTGAGATTGAATAAGAGAGAATAAGAGATAAGTGTTTGAGAGAGAATTGTGTTTGAGAATTTGAGAAGTGATGGAGAAGTTTGTGTATAAGTGTGTGTGTATATATATAGGAATTTGGGACATAATTTGTTATGGAAAAGAATTGGGATTGATTATGAGAATAATCGGAGTAATGGGGTTGATTGAAATTGATTTGGAGAGGGAAATATGGAAGTGGAGGAGGGAAATTCGGGTACAAATTGATTTTGTATTGAAGTCCCTGATTTTTCTTTATTTCCTAACTTACTTTTTTATCGACTTCAGTGACCCAGCGCGGCCACCTCGCCTGGCAGCGCGGGCACACCGTATTTCTGGAAAACCAGTGTGGCCGCCCCGCATGCCAGCGTGGGCGCGCCACACTACTGACCTTTCAACGGTCACTGTAGTTGGCACTGAATTTTTCTGATTTTTTGATTTTTATGTGTTTTTCTCTTTTCTTTCTTCTTCCTCTATCTACTAATGTACAACAAACTTGGGTTGCCTCCCAAGAAGTGCTAGCTTTACGTCGTTAGCTTGACATAGAATCACGAGATCAAACGGACAACAAAACGGCACTAACCACCTCACGGTTTGTCGTGTCACCATAGTAATGCTTCAACCTCTGTCCATTCACCTTGAATGCTTGGCCCGGATCATTCTCAAAAATCTTCAGCGCTCCATGTGGAAACACAGTTTTGACAACAAACGGCCCTGACCACCTCGACTTCAATTTTCCAGGAAAAAGATGGAGACGAGAGTTAAACAAAAGAACTTGTTGCCCCGGTATAAATGATTTGAGCACTAGACCCCTATCCTGCCACCTCTTGACTTTCTCCTTATACATTTTGTTGTTCTCATACACTTGAAGTCGAAACTCGTCGAGTTCATTCCATTGAAACATCCTCTTCTTACCAGCTGCATCCAAATCAAGATTCAATTTCTTCAAAACCCAATACGCTTTATGCTCTAGCTCCACCGGTAAATGACACCCCTTACCATAAACCAACTAATACGGTGACATGCCTAGCGGAGTCTTGTACGCTGTTCGATACGCCCAAACAACTTCATCAAGCTTCAAAGACCAATCTTTCCTCGATGGACACACAACTTTCTCTAAAATGTGCTTGATCTCTCTGTTAGATACCTCAGCTTGACCATTCATCTGAGGATGGTAAGTGTTAGGTCATACAACACTATAGAAGGGGGTTGAATATAGTGTTACTGCAATCAAATCGACTTTGAACACAAGTAACAGTAAACAGATATATTCAATACGATAAACTCTGTTACAATGGAACTGTTCTCTCTCAGTGATGAACAAATATCACTAAGAGCTACTAGGTTACAATGTATAATCTTCTCGATAATGATAACAAATATAGTGTAAACCTAAGTCTATGTTTATATATTACAAAGTTACAAGATAACTTCTAATTGATTTGAAATATAATTATATCTCCTAAAATATATCAATCAGATATCTTCTACAAGTCTTCGAGTCTTCTAACTCTTTCCATGCATATCTTCTTTTATTTAACCTCGATCTTCTACTGTAAATCAGCTTCCTTCCTTAACTGTAAGTCCTCCCGCACTTAAGTTCTGATATGACTTTAAGTTCTAATATTAAGTTCTGACTTCCGGTAAGTCCTGATTTCAGTAAGTCCTGATTTATCCTGTTGTTAAGTTCTGTAAACTAAACACAAATCATATTAGACATGACATCTCAAATATATCTAACAATCTCCCCCAACTTGTAAATTAAGCAAAATATACAAGTTAATAGATTTGATAATGTCAAAAACATTTAAGTACAAATGCAAATAAGAGTTTAACTAGATAACTAACTACAACTTACAGTCCTTGTAGCTTTTACCAATCTCACTGAGTGAATCTGAATCCATGATGATTTTGACAAAGTGTGATATCAGCTTTTCTTCTTTAATCCTCAGGACTTGAGAGAGTGTAGTCTTGACTTGCTTTATCTCTTCATTCTGACTTCCAATCTGGTAGATTGCAGTCCTTAAAGCAGAGATATGGTTTCTTTCTAAACCATCATTCAGTCTTATTACCCTAGGATGAGATGAATCTTCATTGTAGCACAAACATTTCTCTTTCAGTATCTCTTCAAGCTTAGCAGAATTCTTCTTCATTGGAATCTCACTTCCATCATTTTCAACAATACTGGGAATGAATTCTGTAACTCTTGAACCAGAAATTCTAGCTTTATCTCTGATGGTCTTCAATATGAACTTTGACCATCTCCTGGTAATATCAGACTTTACCTCTAAAAGGTAATGAAAGAATTGAAGTTCTTTCAGTGATTTATTTGGCACATCTGATTCTGACATTTGATATGTCCTTCCATCTTCAAGAAATAGAATCAGATTTTCTTTCACATTGTGCTTGTTATGAACATCTAGTACCACTTGAACAGATATAACTTTATCAAGATGTTTCTATGTAACATCTTCAAGAGGTTTGTCAGTCAATAGAAATGGATCTCTAGTAGCAACTTCATATCCTGTCATGATCTTAGCTTCATCAGAACCTGGCCCAGCCCTGTCTCTTGGTTCTCTAGCATTTAACCCAATATTCATGAATGTATACAGCAATTGGCTTTTCTTTGGATCTGATGGTTTGACATTTTTCCACAGAAGTTTCTTTTTATTAGCTACTTCTATTTTGTCTAAATCAACTTGAGCACTGTCAGAGGTTGACTTGATGACTTTATCAGAACTTGTTGTTTCTTGCTTTTCTTCACTCTGAACAACTTGAGCCTTGTCAGAGGTTGTCTTTGATTCTTCAGAAATCTTCTTTCTTTTCAGAGTTTGAACATCTTTATCTTTAGCAAGAATATCATCAGTAACTTGAACCATTTTGCACATAGGTTTTATTAGAATTTGAGGAATTTTCATCTCTTGAGGCCTGATTGGTTCATCAACTTTTCCCTTTCCTTTATCTTGGGGATCAATCTCAATTTGTGATCTTATTTTGGGCTTTGATGCCTCAGTTTGTGACTTCTCCTTGATCACAATGCCTTTTTCCTTAGGTCTTGGAGGTTTCTTTGCAACAGAAGCTTTTGGCTTTAGATTTTTCTTTTCAGCTTTAAATCTAGCTTCTTCCTCCTTGAGATTTTCTAAATCCATTCCTGGTTTATGCTTCAGAAATAATCTTCTAGCAATTTCCTCATCAAGAGTCTGAATCTTGGGATCCTTGTAGTAGACTGTTGTCTGCTTTCCCTTGAGCTTCAGAGTTTGCATAAACATTTGAGAATCTTGACTTCCACCTTATATCAGAACATCAGGCTTTGTCAGACTTTGCTCATCAGAACTAGATATCAGATTTTGAGTATTAGTACTTGCTATCCGATTTTAAGTTTGAGCAGCTTCAGAACTTGTCTTCTTTTGAGTAGAAGATTTGCTTGCTTCAGTAGTTAGTTTCCTTGAAGAAACCTTGCTGCTCTGCTCTTTTCCCTGAACTTGACCTTTACCCTTGCTAGGGTTTCCCTGGTCATCAGCTTTATTATCTTTCTTCTTCAATAATTGATCATTTGAGCATTTTGACTTAACTATCTTCTCCCCCTTTTTGGCATCATCTGATAGTAGGAGTGAGAGAAGAAGTTCTACTGAAGATTGAATATCATTAAATTGAGCCTGTTGAGAAGCTTAATTTGCTAGAATCTCATAAATCTGGGCCAGTTGCTTCTCTTGAGTTTTCTCAATTGCTTCTACCTTTTCAGAATTAGGTATGATAAACCTCTTTTTGTCAAGCTTGGTCTCCATTTCTAGCTTATCAGCTTTTTCTAGAAGCTTATCAACCTTTTCTTGAGTTTCACAGTGTAGACCTTGAAGATTCTTGGTAGATAGAGCAGTGATCTTGAGCTGTGTCTTGACATCAAAATTTATCACAAGCTCATCAGCTTTAGCAATGTGATATGTCAGAACTTTAGAGCTTGGAATGAAATCAGTTTCATTCCACTTCTTGGTCCACTCTACACCTTTGTGAGTATCCTCCCAAGGAACAGGTGCAGCTTGCTCAACAAACTTCTTAACCAATGCTTCCTTTCCCAGAATGGGAGCTGGAATATCAACATAAACACTGTCTTCAGAACTTGAAGAAGATTCATTATGTTATGACAACACTAGAGTGTGTGATGCAACTGGAGATTCAGCAACAACTTCATCTAAATTTTGAGCATCGAAATTTATCTCCAGATTTGGTGTAGATGGTATCTCAGCATCAGCATTTAAGATAGGAGAATGAGTTGAAGATTGCTGAGTTTCCGTTGGTGGAGCTTCCAGATAAAGAACATTGGGTATATTCAAATTGTGAATATCTATTTCAGAATTTGTAGCTTGTTCTTCAGCATCATCTGTAGCTTCAATAGGAGAGACATGAGGTGTTATCATTGTATCATGAACAGTGTCTTGGTCTTTAGCTGTAGGTGGTAGAGATTCAATGATAATTGGCTCTTTTGAGATCAGAGATTCCTGATCTCCTTCCTCAGCTTCAGTTGTATCCTCAGATGTAGGCTTAGCATTATACCTCTTTGCCCTCATTTTCTTCAATCTCCTTGCCAATGAATGAGTTGCTTTAGCAGTATCAGAACTATCAGTTCTCTTTCTCTTCAAAGAATCAGAATCTTGAGCTGCAGTTTCTTTCTGAGAAGTGATATTCTCAGCTTCAATTGTCACATGTTCTGATGCATAAACCTGTGCTTCCTTTTCAAATGTAACTCAGGATATGTCGATTCAAATTCAACATTTGTTTGTCAAATTAGCAAAAAATATTAGTAACCATAATTTTAATCAAAACATTCATCAAGAAATACAGTTCAAGTGGATGAAGTAAAGATTAATAGGTTTCAATGAGAACATTCATATTCACATAATACGAGATAAACAAAGACTAAATCTTACAATCAAAAGAAATATGATTAAAATATCCAAAGAGTACATTTCATGAAATTTATAGAATACATGCAAAAGATTACAAGATAATCCTAGTCTAAGATAGTGAACATTAACAACCTAGGTCTCAGAAGGAAGGCTATCAATTAGTTCCTCCTGCTACTGACAAAAAGCACTGCAAGATGGATGATCCGTTCTTGCCGAAGAAGAGCCTCTCTCCGTTCTTCCAAGCAATTAAGATGAAGTTGATAGTCCCTCTGGAAGAGCAAGAGATTTGTCTAAACCTCTTGTGGAACCAAGTTCCAAATCTCACCAGGAATGGCAGTGATGTGCCATTCCTGTTCCCAGTCACCACAGCTGAACTCGACGTTGAAGGTTTCATAGTTCATGAACAAGTTTACAAGAACCTTTTTATGAAGGTAGAAAATGGTGAGAATTAAAAGAGAGAGAGAATGATTTTGTGTGAGAATAGAAGATGATTTGTCTGAGATGAAATATCAGTTAAATAGCCAATGGAATATCAAGGGACTAGAGGACTGATTAATGACTAAGTGTAGAGATAACTTAATGAGTGTCTCCCTAGACCGATGTGTAATAATTTAGGCAATATGTGAACAGTCAATAGTTAAAGCAGGAGTTAATGGGCACGAAAATAAGTAATAATTACTGTGCGTATGCAGTTTTTCAAGATAAATACATTTACCACCAACCCAAATGATTATGACTGTCTTTATCTCACCTAAATATATTCTGATTAAATATGACCGTTTCATTATTTACCACAAATAAGTCAAGTGAAAATAATGCCACGTAAGCATCAGAGATTCCATCAGGATTTAATATCAGAACTTGACTATTATCAAATTTTAACAGTCATCAGAACAAAGCTTCTATACTCAAAAAGTGAATGTTTGTATATATGATTCTTCATACAAATACTGACTTATTTCTTCAGAGTTTTAATCATTAGAACTTCCATCAGAACTTGTTCTCAGAATTTATGCAAATAACACTTAACTGTTTGTCAAAAACAACTTAATCATCACAGTAATTTTCATCATTCATATGGAGCGATAGTGTGTGCATTTAGCAACATATCAGATAAAGATTAAAGTCTGATATACTTCGGTACATCTTAGAAATAAGGCATAACTAAGGAAATTGCTTAAAATCTGTAATTAATAATGAAATCTACTATATGATAAATTTGTGCATGAGTCCACCTCAACTGTTTGTGCTCATTTTATGCATCTTTTGAAATTCCTTTTTACAGTGGCTTCTCAGTGTAAGTGAGTCAAAACTGCTTATCAGAATTTATGTTATTATCAGAGTATTTCTCCAGTAATCAGAGAATGTGAAAAGTCACCAAGAAAAAATTATTTGCTTTTCTGATGCATATTACTTAATACCAGCAATGCACTTGGGTCTTCCCTTCCATATATTTACTCTAGATCTCAAAGGAGTACCTGACTTTTATTTTATTTTCTTTTCTTTTGATAAGTGAGGTTTATCAGCATTTAGTTCATCCTTAAGATTTACTGACATCAGAATTTGACAGGTAAGAAGCAAGAATCTAGTTTGTGACTTAGTAATAAGATACACAAAGTAAATTTGACTAAGCTCAAAATCAGAATTTGCTTGTGTGAATGAATTTTCACATAAACAACTAATTCAGACATGGGATTTCTAGCATGTTAAAGACTACTAGGTCAGCATCTAGCACAGTAATCCTCATTGGATTGAATAGTCACAGAACATTCAAAACATTATCAGAGTATATAGATCCACATCAGATAACAATCAACATTTAATGTATTTCAATTTAAGCAAAGATTACATGAAGATAAGACTATCTATAAACACTGATCATAAAGTCTGATGCATGAGAATAAAACTAAGTAGATTTAGAAAAAGAACCTGAAACCATTCTAAGTTCATTTACCAGTCTTGTAAAAGTAGCTTCACATAGTGGTTTTGTGAAGATATCTGCTAGTTGTTGATCTGTTGGAACAAAATGCAATTCCACTGTACCTTCCATCACATGTTCCCTTATGAAATGGTACCGAATGCTGATGTGCTTTGTCATTGAGTGTTGAACTGGATTACCTGTCATAGCAATAGCACTTTGATTATCACAGTAAATAGGTATTTTAGACAATTCTAACCCATAATCCAGTAACTGATTCTTCATCCAAAGAATTTGTGCACAACAGCTTTCTGCAGCAATATATTCTGCTTCTGCAGTTGATGTGGAAATTGATTTCTGTTTCTTGCTAAACCAAGAAACAAATCTGCCTCCAAGAAATTGGCAGCTTCCACTTGTGGTGTAACGACCGAGGAATTACGCTTGTATTATATTATAATAATAATAAAGTATGTATATTATTATGTGATTAAATGTGTTAAGTCGTTGAACCCTAACTGCTATGTGTTATGTGTTGGTTGTTTTGATCCAAACGTGTTTTGGATATTTATTGAGCGTTCTATCGTCAGTTATATATATTATATCAAAATCTGTACAGCTCAAAACTATGTTTTAAAAACCCGTATTTCAAACAAAATCATTGGCCCTATTTTGCCAAAAATGCCCTATACCGTATCGCTATTCTGAACCCCTAGACGTTTTACAAATTGACCTTTTTCGCGAAAAACGACTTTTCCGGACCCCTTCGGGTACCAAAAACCCCACAAAAATCACATTTTTATTTTTATATGATTATGAAATTATCATATATCATTTTTCTTTGTATTTTTGTATTTTTCACAATTTTTGGGAATTTTGAGTATTTATTTTGTATTTATTGGATATTTAAAAATTCATTATTAATACCCAAAAATTATAAAAATTGGGGCCAAATATTTTTATTAGGAGTGTAATTAGATCCTTAATTTTACTTAGGGGTATTATTTTCATAAATATAAATACCTGAATTACTATTAATTAAATCAGTTAATTATAATTAAAAATCAGAAAATAAAAAAAGAAAAAGAAAAAGGAATTAGGGTTAGGGTTTCTGTGAAGAACAGGGCAGCATAATCAATCGCGATTTTGAAGGTGATTCCGGAGTCCAAATCGTTCATGTAAGTAGTCAAATTGAAGCTGGTGAATCGTAGTTTCTGATTATGCAACTATTTTTATTGTTTGATTAAGTGATTTTAATTTTGTGTTTTCGGGTTTTAATCTTGAATTCGGGTTTCGTTTCTGGTTGATTGTTTGATGATTTCGTTGTCATGAGGATGTAGATCGTCAAATAGGGAGTCGTTGGCACCGGTTTCACTCGATTTGGTGTCCGTTTTAGCATCGCCGGAAAACAACGACGCCGCCGCCGTTCGTGTTCGCCGGTCTGGTTCGACGGGGAGGAAGGACGAATGAAAGAGGAGGACGTCCCTGTGGTGTTTTCGGTGAAGAACGAAGCAAAACCAGCTTGGAACCGTGGTGTTTGGACGTTGTTTTGGTTCGCCGGATTTTCACCGGAAAATCCCCGCCGGCGTCGGGTTTCTGGGCAGCCAGGAGCGTTCTTCGCGACCCGGGTTCGACCCGGTTTGCAACCCGGAAACGACCCGGGTTTGATCCCCAAAACCTGAAACCAATTCCCTGAATTGTGTTTTTGATTTATTAATTATTTATTTATATTTTAGTAAATCAAAATCAGATTTTAAAAATTCTAATAATTAATTAAAAATTAGTTTTATATTCTGAAAAATAGTATTATTAATTTCTAAATTATTTTATTAATTTATAAATTCGAATTTAATTATTTAATTAATTATTTAATTATTTATCTAATTATTTATTAGTTATCTAATTAATTAATAATTAGGTAATTAATTAATAATTAGGTAATTAATTAATAAATAGGTAATTAATTAATAAATAAGGATTAAAAATAATTAAATAATATGATTAATAATTCGATAATTAATTATTATTACGAGTAATGATTCGATAATGAGAATTATTATTCGAGCGATAGTTATTCGAATAATATTGTAGTGATTATTTGTATCGTATAATTAAATACCGATAATTAAGTGATTAACGAATCGTATAAGTTTCAGTAATAATGTAATAGTTCGATAATTATGTGAGGATTGCGAGTAGCTCGTATTTATACGAGTAGTTAATCGTTGAGTTAGATTATAATTCGAGCACATAGTAGATATTCGATAAATAGCGTATCCGTTAATAGAATCGATCGATTATTTGTAAATAATCGATCTAATCAAATAAATATCGATAAGTTATAAATATTATAATAAATTGGGATTAATCCTGATAATTAGAGATTTATTATTTTAGATTATTAAATAAGCAATTATTAATTATTTATTAGTTATTTATTTATTCAATATTTAAAAAGTGATTAATTATTTCGATAATTAATCACATAATTTTCAATAAATCGTAACTTCTTCATTTTAACTCCAAAAATTATAAAAAAATTATTTTTGACTTTGATTTTTCTTAAATAATTATGTAAAAATTATTTTAGGATTTAAAAGGTTGTAATAATTATTTATAATGAATAATAAATTAAATCATCCGTGTTTAATTCATAACAATTCAACCGTTAGTCCGATTTAAGTGAAACGAAGACCCCTAGACTCAGAAAAATGAGACGAATCCAATAAAAATAGTTGTAAGTTATAATTTATTTTGAAAAAGAGTGGTTTGGTGATAACTGATAGTTCGTAGGTCCTAGTAGGGATATAATTGAGCCGAATAAATCCCGAAAAATTATAATAAAATCAGATACGACTAGTAATGCAGGTATAAGCCCAGAATTGATTCTAAAAATAATTATAAATCTAGAAATTAATTATGTGCTTTACGTGCTACGTGCTTTATGTGATTATATGAATAGATGTGCTGTATAAATGTATGTATATATATATATATATGCGAGTCAGATAGAAACGCATGGGTAGACTGATAAGGTTGCGTGATATCAATTCAAGATACACGTATGTAGTAAATTATCTAAACACCTATCTTTCCATGATTTGTTCAGTGTTAGCAAGGCAGAGCAAGCTAGGGTCAGAAGACAGTGAGTTAAACCAGGTTAAGTACGCGCAAGGTAAGTTTTTCCCCTATTCTAAATTCAGAATAGTGATTTATATTTCCTTTCTATCGTATCAATTCTCTTTGATAATTATTGTTCATATACACTGTTACCCATTTATTATCACTTGTTCCATTTCATTTCAATTCTTGATTTACCCAATTTATTGAATTTCCTGTTCATATTTCAATTCCTTTACCCTACATATATTCTGGTATATTCTGGTGTTGGGATATATCAATAGCATACCGATTGTTCCGGATGCTCAGCCTTGGACTGGATGGTTACTATAAAGGCTGGGTTTTTCCCAGACCATTAATTAATAGGCCATAGTTGCCTGAGTACTCCTTATGTTGGTTGGGTCTATGCAGTTGGGTATAGATCCGCACTATATTCTGACTGATCAGCAGATTATAGTGCATATGTTGGTTCTTGTTTCCAGTCTTGTTCATTTGGCACTCGCCATCATTGGCAAATTATTATCATATACAGATACAGATGGTTGTTCAAACCAGCAGCTTATTGGTTCATTTATTTCTCTTTATTTCTCTCTCTTTATAATATATATATATATAAATTGTTGTAGGCTTGTTGAGCAATTTTGGCTCATTTCTTTTATTGTCACTCCTATTGTTTTACAGTTAAGGTAGAGAATGAAACCCATCAGGACCCGCATAGTCAAGAAGCGAGTCAAGCAGCGGGACCCTCTTATACCAAGAGTGTTCCTTCCTATTCCCGAAGAGAGCTTTGAATTGCCAGATCAGGTGTAGCAGGATAAGTAGTAATGTTGGGTTGAATAAAAGTTTTGCGTAGTTTGAATAAAAGATTGCGTAGTGAAACTGTAGATAGAATAAAGTTTTGTAATAAAGAGAGTTCTTGAGACAGGTTTTATTTAGTTGGGTTTGTAATAAAGTGTAGTGCATGATTCTTGTTTCCAAACTCAACCCTTAAAAGATCCTGAGTAGTGATAGTTCGGGGTAATTATTATATTAATATTCCACTTGTGCAGGTATAGTTGGTAATTATTGTTAATAATGCCCCAAATCTATACCCCGGATTTGGAGGGTGTTATAGTTGGCATCAGAGCTTAGGATTGACCTTGGAAAACAAGAATGTTAGGGTTAAGATAAGATAGGAAAATAAGATAGGATGAGGGTAAGAGTGTTAGGATTGTTTGTCTATGTGATTAGAAGTTATGAGTTATAGGATTGTGATTTGATTGTTTTTGTGTTATTATTTTTATGTATATTAGATGGCTTCTTTATCATCATCTACGGAGAGGACCGAGACAGATCAAGTGGATGCACAGGTAGTAGCCCCAGTGTCAGAGCAGATCTTACCTCCATTGCCACCTGAGCCAGCACCAGAGATACCACTTCCCCCGGAGGTACCAGGTTTTGCAGATTATTTTCCATACGTTGAGCCAGAGATACCAGATATTCCACCATTAGAGTTTCCGATGTTTGATATTCCTGATATGGTTGATCTTCCGCAGTGGGAGGATTTAGAGCCTCAGATTCCTATGCCACCAGTTGAGATTCCAGAGATGCCACCGATGGAGCCAGAGGCAGAGCCGCCTGTGTATGCGCCTATGGAGCAGCCTGTCTTATTTCCTGCCCCATTAGCCATTTATGCACCTGTTCCAGGAGTGTATCAGTTTCCTCAGCCAGAGTTTATGGATGAGATCGTGGTAGATGGACCATTACCTTCTCGAGGTTCCAGCACTGATCTTCATGAGCATCATACCGTGACTTACCAGCGCTTTCAGGCAGAGAGGGAGGAGAGGATTAGATGGCAGAACCAGTGTAGAGAGATCCTTGGATTGTATGAGACACAGACGGATGGTCCTGTCAGAGCATTACGACCGGATTATATACTGAGGGAGAGACTACATCATATTCACCGGGTTAGTTCGCAGCAGCTTACTGATTTGAGACAACAGGATCTTAGTGCGGAGACAGCATATCGCAGAGCATTGGGACTTACCGAGGCAGTGCTAGAGGCAGTGCAGGAGGAGTTGAGCCACGTACCACCAGGATTTTGAGACCAGCAGATCGATGAGTGTTGTATTATGTATATTTTGTAGATAGAGGCAGCATAATATTGTATGACTAGTTTGTATGAGTGTAGCTACTGACTCTGACTGATAGTAGTAGCAGTACGACTGTTATATCATAGGGTTTTGTATCAAGCACTGACACCTGTAGCTGGTGTTCTACCTATATATATATATGAGATAATCTTTTGCACGTTTTCTTTATTTTATTTCCAGTCATTTAAGCATTTACATTTATTTCAGTACCATTGCATATTTACAAATGTAGTTTTATTCACGATCATGTTGTAAAAAAAAAAAAAAAATTTTAAACATATCATACTGTTTTATCTATTCAGTTATTTAATAAGTTATTTTATTTTCTCGAATCGACTGTTTTAATATATGTTTAATATACTGTTATTAAATAAGATCCATTATTTATTTACCAGAAAAATGGCACCTAAGAGAAAAGCGCAGCCCGACTCATCGAATGGAAACACCGAGGGCCAAAACAATAATAAACAGATGGATCAGATGTTTAATCTCATGCAACAGCAGATGTTGATGATGCAACAACAAATGCAGCAGCAGCAACAGCAGTTCCAGCAACAGATGTTACAGCAAGCCGCTCATCCAGGACATCAAATACCACCAGCAGCACCTACGACTAATTTCAAGCAATTTCAGTCGGTGAAGCCACCGGAATTTATGGGTTCCACAGATCCTACAAAAGCGAGAGCTTGGCTGAAAGAGATGGAAAAGGCTTTTTCGTTGGTAAAGGTTGAGGAAGAGCAGAAGACAGATTTCGCTAGCTATTTTCTAAAAGGCGAAGCTAATTACTGGTGGGAATCAAAGAAAGCTTTGGAAGAAGGTGTGGTGACCTGGAACAGATTCACTGATCTTTTCTTGGAGAAATATTTTCCTCGTTTTATGAAGAACCAGATGGAGATCAAGTTCCTGGAGCTGAAACAAGACAACTTATCGGTTGCGGATTATGAGACTAAGTTTACTGAATTGGCAAGGTTTGTTCCAGAGCAGGTGGATACGGACGAGAAGCGGGCCAAGAGATTTCAGCAAGGACTAAAACCATGGATTCGTAGCAGGGTAGCTGTGTTTGAATTGACAACTTATACGGCTGTTGTTCAGAAGGCTATGATTATTGAAGGAGAAAGCGAAGCAGCTCAGAAAGAGAAAGGACCAGGGAAATTTCAGAATCGTTTCAACAAAAGGCCGGGATTTCAAGCTCAAGGAAAAGTAAACTTTAGGAGACCAGAACAAAACAACCAGAGGATGGGTAATCGACTACCTGCCCCAACTCAGTAAAGGCTTATTCGACCGCCTATACCTGATTGCAGAACGTGTGGTAGAAAGCATACAGGAGTTTGCAACAAGCTAAATGTTACGTGTTTCAAGTGCAAGCAAAGGGGACACTATTCTGGAGAATGTCCAATGGGAAAAGCAGAAGTTACTTGTTTCCAATGTGGGAGAAAAGGACATATCGCCAAAGACTGCAGAGGAATTGCAATGGCTGCCAGTATTCCTAGAGTTTTAGCATTACCTCCACCTCCACTACCACAGCAAAATCAGCCCAGAGCAAGGACTTTCAACATGTCAATGAAGGAAGCGGTACAGAGTCCGAATGTGGTTGCAGGTACACTCCCTGTAAATTCCGTAAATGCTTTAGTATTGATTGATTCAGGAGCTACTAGATCTTTTATTTCTGAAGCCTTTATCTCTAAGATAGATTGTGAGATTCAGTGGTTGGATAAAGTGTTAGTCATAAAATTAGCAAATAATGATCAGGTTGCAGTAGATCGAGTATGTCCGAGCTGTGATATTGAGATAGGGAGATGTCATTTTTCAGTTGATTTGATACCTTTTAGGTTAGGGGAGTTTGATATTATTTTAGGAATGGATTGGCTGTCTAGTAATAATGCTCAAATTGACTGTGCGAATAAGAGAGTGAAATTGCAAACTGAAGAAAATGAAACGGTAATATTTAAAGGTGAGAAGCAAAAGCATAAATTCCTATCAATAATGCAGACGAGAAGATTGCTACGTCAAGGATGTCAAGCTTATTTAGCCTATGTACGGGATGTTGATAAGGGAAATTTGAAGATTGAAGATATTCCTGTAGTTTGTGAATTTCTTGATGTTTTTTCGGACAAATTACCAGGACTTCCACCAGATCGAGAAATCGAATTCACTATTGACTTGACGCCAGGGACTGAACCAATTTTGAAAGCTCCATATCGAATGGCACCTGTTGAAATGAGGGAATTAGCAAAGCAGTTGCAAGAACTTCTTGATAAAGGAATTATAAGGCCAAGTGTATCCCCATGGGGTGCGCCAGTATTGTTCGTGAAAAAGAAGGATGGTAGTATGCGATTGTGTATTGATTATCGTGAGTTGAACAAGTTAACTATCAAGAATAAATATCCTTTACCTCGCATTGATGATTTATTTGATCAATTAAAAGGAGCAGCATGGTTTTCGAAAATCGACCTACGATCAGGTTATCATCAGTTAAAGATCAAGGCCGAAGATATTCCAAAGACAGCGTTTAGAACAAGGTACGGACACTATGAATTTCTTGTAATGGCTTTTGGATTGACGAATGCACCTGCAGCGTTTATGGATTTGATGAATCGAATATTCAAGAAGTATTTGGATAAGTTTATCATTATATTTATTGATGACATTTTGATCTATTCAAAGACGGAAGAAGAGCATGCAGCGCAATTAAGAACGACATTGGAAATATTACGGAAGGAGCAGCTTTATGCAAAATTTTCCAAATGCGAATTTTGGTTGAAAGAAGTGCATTTTTTAGGGCACATCATCAGCAGAGAAGGCATTCAAGTTGATCCAGCAAAGATTGAAGCCGTGTTGAATTGGGAAAGACCAAAGACGCCGACAGAGGTTCGAAGTTTCTTAGGTTTGGCAGGATATTATCGAAGATTTGTCAAAGATTTTGCGAAGATAGCTACACCGCTGACCAAGTTAACTCGACAAAGTGAAAAGTTCGAATGGAATAGTAAGTGTGAAGAAAGTTTTCAAGAGTTGAAGAATCGGTTGGTGACGGCACCAGTATTAGTACTGCCAGACGAGCAAGGAAATTTTGTTATTTACAGTGATGCTTCATATCGTGGTTTAGGATGTGTGTTGATGCAACATGGTAACGTCATTGCATATGCGTCGAGACAAATTAAACCTCATGAACAGAAATATCCTACGCATGATCTGGAATTGGCAGCAATTGTATTTGCATTGAAGCTGTGGAGACATTATCTGTACGGTGAAAAATGTGAAATCTACACGGATCATAAAAGTCTGAAGTATATCTTCACGCAAAAGGAACTAAACATGCGACAACGTCGATGGCTGGAATTGATTAAAGATTACGATGTTACAATCAGTTATCATCCAGGAAAAGCAAATGTTGTAGCAGATGCGCTAAGCAGAAAAGAAAGATTGAATCGGGTGACTTCATGCGAAGAATTGGCCAGGGAATTCGACAAATTGGAAATCGAAATTCGTATTCCTAATGAATCTGTAGAAACTATCTACGCTATGACTTTCCAACCAGAATTGCTGGAAAAGATTCGCCGTTGTCAAGAAGAAGTGATGAGTCAAGACGACAACTTAACAGGAGAAGAGATTACAACTCAGAAAGATAATGAAGGAATTTTACATTTTGCGTCAAGAATCTGGATCCCCAACGTGGCAGAATTAAAAGAAGAAGTTATGCGAGATGCGCACAATTCGAAGTATTCCATTCATCCAGGAAGCACGAAAATGTATCGCGATTTGAAGGAAAACTTTTGGTGGCCGAATATGAAGAAGGAGATAGCAGAATGGGTGAGTAAATGCTACACGTGCCAGCGAGTTAAAGCAGAACACCAACGTCCAAGTGGGTTATTGCAACCATTAGACATTCCAGAATGGAAATGGGAACATCTAGCGATGGATTTTGTGGTAGGACTACCGAGGACTAGGGCAAATCATGATGCGATATGGGTAATCATTGACAGACTTACGAAGTCGGCACATTTTCTACCAATTAATGAAAGATTTTCGCTCGACAAATTAGTGCACATGTATCTCAAAGAAATTGTGATGCGTCATGGAGTACCAGTATCAATTGTATCGGATCGAGATCCTCGTTTCAATTCAAGATTTTGGAGACAATTCCAAGAATGTCTAGGAACGAAGTTGAATATGAGTACAGCTTATCATCCGCAAACTGACGGCCAAAGTGAAAGGACAATTCAAACGATTGAAGACATGCTACGAGTTTGTGCGATCGATTTTGAAGGCAGTTGGGATGAACATTTACCCCTAGTGGAATTTTCTTATAATAATAGCTATCACGCCAGTATTGGAATGCCACCGTATGAAGCATTATATGGGAGGAAATGCAGATCACCCGTGCATTAGGATGAAGTTGGAGAACGCAAGATTTTAGGTCCAGAATTAATTCAGCAGACAAAAGAAAAGATTAATCTTATTCGAAAACGAATCGAAGCAGCACAAAACAGACAAAGCAGATATGCAAACCAAGCCAGGAAGGATATGGACTATCAGGAAGGAGAACACGTATTGCTCAAAATATCGCCATGGAAAGGATTGACCAGATTTGGCAATAAAGGGAAATTGAAGCCACGATACGTTGGACCATTTGAGATTTTGAAGAAAATTGGGAAGGTTGCGTACGAGTTAGCTCTACCACCCCATATGCAGCACATTCACAACGTATTTCATGTATCTATGCTTAAGAGGTATAATCCTGATACAAGGCATGTAATAGAGTATGAACCAGTAGAACTTCAGGCAGATTTGTCATATGTAGAACAGCCAATAAAAATTCTAGATAGGCAAGAGAGGGTATTAAGAAATAAGTCTGTGTCATTAGTGAGAGTTTTATGGAGAAACCCAGTGGTTGAAGAATCAACCTGGGAGCTTGAAAGTGAAATGCTAGAAAAGTATCCTCAGTTATTTGCATAATTAGATTCTGAGGACAGAATCTTGTTAAGGGGGGGAGAATGTAATGACCGAGGAATTACGCTTGTATTATATTATAATAATAATAAATTATGTATATTATTATGTGATTAAATGTGTTAAGTCGTTGAACCCTAACTGCTATGTGTTATGTGTTGGTTGTTTTGATCCAAACGTGTTTTGGATATTTATTGAGCGTTCTATCGTCAGTTATATATATTATATCAAAATCTGTACAGCTCAAAACTATGTTTTAAAAACCCGTATTTCAAACAAAATCATTGGCCCTATTTTGCCAAAAATGCCCTATACCGTACCGCTATTCTGAACCCCTAGACGTTTTACAAATTGACCTTTTTCGCGAAAAACGACTTTTCCGGACCCCTTCGGGTACCAAAACCCCCACAAAAATCACATTTTTATTTTTATATGATTATGAAATTATCATATATCATTTTTCTTTGTATTTTTGTATTTTTCACAATTTTTGGGAATTTTGAGTATTTATTTTGTATTTATTGGATATTTAAAAATTCATTATTAATACCCACAAATTATAAAAATTGGGGCCAAATATTTTTATTAGGAGTGTAATTAGATCCTTAATTTTACTTAGGGGTATTATTTTCATAAATATAAATACCTGAATTACTATTAATTAAATCAGTTAATTATAATTAAAAATCAGAAAATAAAAAAAGAAAAAGAAAAAGGAATTAGGGTTAGGGTTTCTGTGAAGAACAGGGCAGCATAATCAATCGCGATTTTGAAGGTGATTCCGGAGTCCAAATCGTTCATGTAAGTAGTCAAATTGAAGCTGGTGAATCGTAGTTTCTGATTATGCAACTATTTTTATTGTTTGATTAAGTGATTTTAATTTCGTGTTTTCGGGTTTTAATCTTGAATTCGGGTTTCGTTTCTGGTTGATTGTTTGATGATTCGTTGTCATGAGGATGTAGATCGTCGAATAGGGAGTCGTTTGGCACCGGTTTCACTCGATTTGGTGTCCGTTTTAGCATCGCCGGAAAACGACGACGCCGCCGCCGTTCGTGTTCGCCGGTCTGGTTCGACGGGGAGGAAGGACGAATGAAAGAGGAGGACGTCCCTGTGGTGTTTTCGGTGAAGAACGAAGCAAAACCAGCTTGGAACCGTGGTGTTTGGACGTTGTTTTGGTTCGCTGGATTTTCATCGGAAAATCCCCGCCGGCGTCGGGTTTCTGGGCAGCCAGGAGCGTTCTTCGCGACCCGGGTTCGACCCGGTTTGCAACCCGGAAACGACCCGGGTTTGATCCCCAAAACCTGAAACCAATTCCCTGAATTGTGTTTTTGATTTATTAATTATTTATTTATATTTTAGTAAATCAAAATCAGATTTTAAAAATTCTAATAATTAATTAAAAATTAGTTTTATATTCTGAAAAATAGTATTATTAATTTCTAAATTATTTTATTAATTTATAAATTCGAATTTAATTATTTAATTAATTATTTAATTATTTATCTAATTATTTATTAGTTATCTAATTAATTAATAATTAGGTAATTAATTAATAAATAAGGATTAAAAATAATTAAATAATATGATTAATAATTCGATAATTAATTATTATTACGAGTAATGATTCGATAATGAGAATTATTATTCGAGCGATAGTTATTCGAATAATATTGTAGTGATTATTTGTATCGTATAATTAAATACCGATAATTAAGTGATTAACGAATCGTATAAGTTTCAGTAATAATGTAATAGTTCGATAATTATGTGAGGATTGCGAGTAGCTCGTATTTATACGAGTAGTTAATCGTTGAGTTAGATTATAATTCGAGCACATAGTAGATATTCGATAAATAGCGTATCCGTTAATAGAATCGATCGATTATTTGTAAATAATCGATCTAATCGAATAAATATCGATAAGTTATAAATATTATAATAAATTGGGATTAATCCTGATAATTAGAGATTTATTATTTTAGATTATTAAATAAGCAATTATTAATTATTTATTAGTTATTTATTTATTCAATATTTAAAAAGTGATTAATTATTTCGATAATTAATCACATAATTTTCAATAAATCGTAACTTCTTCATTTTAACTCCAAAAATTATAAAAAAAATTATTTTTGACTTTGATTTTTCTTAAATAATTATGTAAAAATTATTTTAGGATTTAAAAGGTTGTAATAATTATTTATAATGAATAATAAATTAAATCATCCGTGTTTAATTCATAACAATTCAACCGTTAGTCCGATTTAAGTGAAACGAAGACCCCTAGACTCAGAAAAATGAGACGAATCCAATAAAAATAGTTGTAAGTTATAATTTATTCTGAAAAAGAGTGGTTTGGTGATAACTGATAGTTCGTAGGTCCTAGTAGGGATATAATTGAGCCGAATAAATCAGATACGACTAGTAATGCAGGTATAAGCCCAGAATTGATTCTAAAAATAATTATAAATCTAGAAATTAATTATGTGCTTTACGTGCTACGTGCTTTATGTGATTATATGAATAGATGTGCTGTATAAATGTATGTATATATATATATATATATGCGAGTCAGATAGAAACGCATGGGTAGACTGATAAGGTTGCATGATATCAATTCAAGATACACGTATGTAGTAAATTATCTAAACACCTATCTTTCCATGATTTGTTCAGTGTTAGCAAGGCAGAGCAAGCTAGGGTCAGAAGACAGTGAGTTAAACCAGGTTAAGTACGCGCAAGGCAAGTTTTTCCCCTATTCTAAATTCAGAATAGTGATTTATATTTCCTTTCTATCGTATCAATTCTCTTTGATAATTATTGTTCATATACACTGTTACCCATTTATTATCACTTGTTCCATTTCATTTCAATTCTTGATTTACCCAATTTATTGAATTCCCTGTTCATATTTCAATTCC